>NC_090443.1:156052077-156780780 GCF_031143425.1 Pleurodeles waltl
AGTAAATTGTGTGTTTGATTGTTTTTGTAAAGTTTGCAGTTTGTGCTGTATGGGGGTGTGTACTATCTAGTTGTGGATCCCAAATGAGGTTAAAGTGCCCCACAAAACACAATATTGCCTTCAGAAAAGCCTCCTAAGAGAAGTAAATGAAGTAAGAAAATGTGGCTTGTGCTGTGGTAGGGGCATAAACTGTTGCTATGGTGCACATGCGGCCTTGGAGCTGTCCTTTAACTAAGAGGATCCTACCATCTTTGTCGGTCTTATGGGCATGTGGTTGGAAGTGTATGAAGGAGTGGAACAGGAGCGCTACCCCACTGTGTTTCGTGGGTGCTGGGGAACGGCATATCAAGGGTATGATTTGTGTTTAAGTCTAGATTCATTGGTACGTTTCAAGTGACTCTCCTGTAAAGCAACAATATCATGCTGTTGGTCCAAAAGATATTTTCATAGTTTGTGCCTTTTAGAGGGCGAGTTAAGACCCTTGATATTTCACGACAATACGGTCAATACCAAAGCATTGGCGTGTGAGTAGGCAGTAAGTAAGTTGGAATTCCATTCAACATAGGTATAGTTGAAATAAACATTATAAGAGATGTCTTTCCCCAGACTCTAATACACAATAGGGCTAATGATATCAAAGTACCACACAGGATAACAAAAGAGAAAAAGGGACGAAAAACATAGGAAATACAGCACTCATAGAACATAACTTGTTTCCCCAATTTCCAAGGGAGCATCTTGGAGGATTACAGAGGAATGTGTGAGCATGGTCAAGATCCACTTGGTATGTTGGTGCTATAGGTAGCAAATATATGCCAGACAACAAAGGCTATCATGTGGTGCCTTCAGCATGGTAAGGAGAACTTTGAACAAATCAACAATGCAATAGCAGTATATAAGGAAGAACGTGCAAGTCCCCTCTAGGGCCTACTGTGCAGACAGTTAGAGTGAGCCAGAGGAGTTAAGAAAGGAAGCTACTTCCTCAGTTTCTTGGAAGGAATCACTGTTGTGGTGTGGGTGTGCTCTGGTAAGTCAATCAGGCGTTTCTCGTCAACATTTCTGTTTCAGACCTCGCTGTGGGAGCCATCGATTGTCGCCAGTAACGTTGCTGGAGCCAGCTAACTGTTGCTCCTTGTGGACCATCAGTTCTTCAGGATCTGAGGGTTGGAGTCCCAGTAAGGTTGCAGCTTCCATGAGGTCAGTGCAATGATAGGGTTTGTTTTCGATTGTGACCGCCAGATTGAATGGGTAAGTCCACCTGTATTTAACATTGTCTTGCTGGAGCTTGTAAGTTACTGGTCTGAATTGTTGTTTCCTAGCAAGGGTGGCTGGGGCAATGCCTTGGAGGAGTGAGCATGTTGCTCCTTGGAATGACACCTCTCCCACTTTACGTGCCGCCTGTAGAATAGCTTCTTTCATTTTAAATGGGTGGAGCTTCACTAAGATGTCTCTTGGGTGTTCCTTTTCACCTTGTAGGGGAGGGCAGTTTGATGTGAGGGTCTGGCTCTCCAAGTACTGCAGAGAAAAGCCCTATGACAAAAGCTTCTAGATCTGGGCCTCCTGCGCGTTCTTCCGGACTGCGAAGACGGATGTTGTCTCTGTGTGAATAATTTTCCAAGTCTTCACATTATAGAAATGTTGCTTGCAGCTGTCTTTTGAGGTGAGCAAAGGAGTTGTTCAGTGTCCACTTGTTGTATGAGCGTTTGGGTGGTAGTCTCCAAGTCCAGCGTTTGGATGGCAATAGTTTCCATACTTGTTGAAGTGTGGTTAATCTAGTAGAAATGTCATCTCCGAGTGATTCCAGAGAGGCATCAAGGTGAGTCTTGAGTTCATCTCTTAAATCTTTTTTAAAGTCCAATAGGGATGACAGGAGGTCCTCCTTGGTTATTGCCATAGCATTCCCAGTTCCTGAAGCTGGAGGTGCATTTTGAGTTTCCGAGGGCTGGAAGTAGTGCGAAACTCTATTAGACTGGGTTTTCTTAGGAGGCATGTAGGTGCGGTGCTTTGTTCAAGGAGAAGCTAGTAGTTGTGTGTCTTGGGAACAGGGTATCCTGATGGTCCAAAAGGCAGTTAGGAGGCAGATAATTTTCGTCCGAAGTACTGTGAGTGTGTAACAACATTATGGGTCAGGTAGAGAGACCGGAGCATCAACTTGTTGTACAGAGGTGGTGTCAATAGCGACAAACTTGTTTACATGGTGCTCCAAAATATTGAATCGTTATTAAGCGTACAGAGAAAAAGAGGCCATGATTGACAGTAAAAGAGAGGGTCCCAGAGGTCCAGGGGTGAACCTCCAAAGCTCTGGTGTTTGTTTTGGTACTTTATCTATACCCCTGTCCTCGAATGCCTTTTCCTCTCGTGCCTAGTATGGTGCAGGGGTTGCTAACCGTTCAATTCACAAAAATCATACAGGCCTGTTTACTTTGTCTCCATTGACTATATTAAGTCACTTTCACAATATCCCAGAAAGCACCATACATGTCCTTGGGAAGCTGTGGGTTCACTAGGTGGGTGAATTTGATCGCAGGGACGTGTCATAAAGCTGCGAAGACTTGCATCCTGCGTTTGATGTTCAGGTTGGGTTTCTGTTTTTCTACCTCTTAGAGCAAAGAGAAGGATAACAAAAGATTTTGTTTAGGGGGGCATGTTGCGATGCTCGGCACTTTTTCAGTGAAGTCAGTGAAAGAGGGCCTCATCACCCTCTAGCCATCAGGCCTCACCTTCCCTCCTGGTTGTTTCCCATTAAGGTGGCGGCAAGTTTCTTGAATCAGGGTGAGGAGGGGCAGCGGAGTGCGCACAGCTGAGCCCACCGCTGGGTGGAATCAGGTGGTTGTGGTGCTTGATGAGTGTCTATGTTGTATGCAGGCCACAGGGGCCTTTCAACCCTCCCCGGCCTTTCTCAAGTATGGTTGTGGCGGACTTCTCTGGGTACGGAGATCAGAGGTTGTTGTGTGCGGGCGAGACAAGCTTTCTGGGGTTTCTAGGAAGGAATGGTATGTTTAACCTTTATTATGGAATCTGCACGTTTGCATCTAAGTGGTTTCGTTGCTTGAGTAGGTGCCTCAGTAAAGAAGACCCACAGAGCCGGGGCAGCTGTCAGTTAGTGCGCCTTCACTTTTCCATGGATCTTTGTCAGTGTACTCCATCGAGAAGACAAGATACTTGGTTCCATGTAGAGCTGCAGGTGCAGGGGGGCACTCGTCATTGCCGAATGCTGTTACATCCATTTTTAGCCTTCATTGTTCTCGCTTTCAGTATGGAATGTAGTGGAGCTCAAACAGATCACTTCCGTGCGGCCATGAAGGTTGGTCACACCCCCGTAAAACTACGTATTAATGAGGATGTCCATCCTGTTGCTCAGAGACATAGACACATTTGCTTTTAATTTTTAAGAAGCTATTGAAAAAGAACTTGAATCATTACTTAAGCATAATGTTATTGAACATTCCACTGGTCCAATGTCATGGGTTTCTCCTATTTTAGTAGTGCCTAACTTGACCGTGAAGAAGCTGTAGACATATGCGTTGACATGCACCAGGAAAATAAAGCAATTGAATGAGAACAAAACCTTGGGCCACTCTTTGCTGACATGATCACGAAATTGAATGGTGCTTAAGTCTTTTTTCAACTTGATTTGAATAAAAGTTATCATCAGTTAGAACTTGAAGAAAGCTGCAGATATTTTGAAACCTTTTCTACACATGTTGGTTTGTTCAGATACAAGAGGCTTCATTTTGCTGTGTCATCGGCTGCAGAACTTTTCCAAGGCGTCACATGACGCATCATACTACCTGTTTTGAGTGCATTCAGTTATAGTGATGGCATATCAGGTTTTGGAACTACACAGAAGGAGAGTGATAAAGCCTTTACACAAGTATGTCAATTACTCTATTACAAAGGTTTAAAATTGAATGCAAACAAGTGTGAGTTCAATAAGGCAAAACTGAAATTCTTTAAGCACATCTTTTCTGATGCGGGTATGACGCCTGATCCTTCAAAAGTACAAGCTTTGGCAAATGCTGAACCCCCAGAAGATGTTTCAATGGTATGTTCTTTTCTTGGAATGACCAGCTACTGTTCACAATACAGAAAGGACTTTGCCACTGTCAGTGCTCTATTACAAGAGGTAACAATGAAAAATGTTTCTTTTAAGTGGTTATGAGAATTTTGAAAGTGTTTAAAGAGAATCAAACACACCATTAAAAATGCTACAAAAATGTCTTACTTCAATCCAAAGCTCCTTACCAAGATTGTGGTTGACGCTAGCCCTGTTTGGTTAGGCGCTATACCTACACAGCATACTGGATGCCCACATGCAAGATGACATATTGTGGTCTATGCTAATAGAAGTTTGTCTCAAACAGAACGTGCTTATTCACAGCCTGAGAAGGAAAGTTTGGCTGTAGTATGGACCTGCAAACATTTCCATGTATTCCTATAGGGAAAGCCATTTCCGTGGTGACTGATCATCAAGCTTTGCTGACCATCTTCAGCAGTCCAAAAGCCAAGATGCCTCCTTGAATTGAATGATGGGGATTGCAATTGCAGAAGTATGATTATACAATCGTGCATCGACCAGAAAAGGATAAAAATCCTGCTGACTACTTTTCAAGGGTGCCTATTTAAGACCATGGCACTCCACCCACAACGGCTGAGACCTACATCAATTTCATTGTCAAGTCAAGTACACCAGTTGCTGTATTGTTAGCCCAGGTTGTCACTGCTACAAGTCATGACAGTGACCTGCTGAAGTTAAAAGACATAATTGCACATCAGTAGTGGAAGAAGCACATTCGACCCTTCAGTAACAATGGTGACTATCAAAAGTACAAGAATGTTAAAGAGGAATTGTCTCTAACTCAGGAAGAAGTTATACAGTGAGGATTGAGAATCCTGATTCCGGAGAGTCTACGACAAAAGGTGATTGCAGTGGCTCACGAAGGATATTGTTGTAATGTTGCTACAAAGAGAGCTCTCTAAGACTGAGTTTGGTTTCCATATTCAGATGAACGAGTTGAAAAGGAACTGAAGGCCTGTCCCAGATGCCATTACCTGTCAACCAAAGTTACTTAACATACTCTGAACATATCAGAACTCCCTAAACATGCCTGAGAGAGAAAAGCCATCAAAATATTTGTTCCACTTAACAATGGAACTCATTTAATGGCGATTGTAGATGAAGATTCATGCTTTCCTTTGGTCGAAGATCTTTCATCCACAACACATGAGCAAGTAAAACTTGAAGGGCTCTTTGCAACATGGGGCATATCAGGCATTGTAAAGTCAGTCAATGGTGCACCCTTCAATAGCAAAGAATTCAAAGAATTGTTTGAGCCTCTGAACATAAAGCATCAAAAGATCACACCCTTATGGCCAAAGGCCAGTGGACTTGTTGAACGTTTTATGTGTACGCTAAAGAAAGCAATACAGCGTGTAGCTCTTGAAAAGCTCAGCTTAAAAACAGAATGAAATTCTACCTTACAAGCTTATCGTTGGAGACCCCACTCAACCACAGGTGAAAGTCCTGCGACTCTGATTTTCGGGAAAGCAGTGGCAACCAAGTTGCTTCAACGTACCACAGAAAGAGATAGTAGTGAAAACATGATTCATACAAGGGACTTGCTTCAAAAACAGAAAATGAAAGTGTATGCAGACAAGAGACAACATGCAAAAGACCTCTCATTCTAAAAAAGAGATTTGGTGATCGCTCAGCAGTTAGGAGAAAGAAAATCTTTAGGCAAAAGGTTACAATATGCAACCTTTTCAAGTAGGGTCTACCAAAGGACACATGATGACTGCCAAGTGTCCTGGGAAGTCCATCACCAGAGGCCTGTATTTCATTGGTCTTCAACTTGAGATGGGGACAGAAAGACTGATACTGACAACTCAGTGACTGTTGCTGACTCCTTATCATCTTTCTGACATTGGAGATTACAGTTTTCAGCTTCCAGCAACCAGATCGGGTCGACTGATCAAAGTGCCAAGGAGATTAATTGAAGAGATATATTTGTACAATGTATCTATATGCATATATTTCTGTATGTTCAATGATTTGCTAAAAACAAATGTGCAATTTTTAATTTAACAGAGGGACAGATGTCATGTCTTGCATGATTTAGAACAGAACCTTTCTGGCTCTCCGAGGACTCTGTATCAGTGTGACGTAATCACTAGAATAGAATATAACAAAAGCTTTAGAATTTTGGACTTCACAGGTACACGTAGAGGAATAAAGAAATGTAATTTACAGCTCTCTGTGTGGCCTAGTTATTCAGCAGGCACCAGGCTGGGGAAGACACTACACCATTGTGGAAGTCTTCTATCACCCTTACTTACCAACTTTAAAAGGAATGCTTGCTTCCCTTTCATTCATCAGTGCACAAGACACTAGCATCTCTGTCCCAGCCCATTTGGATGATACTCCTTTTCACTGTTCTAGTTGGGACGCACTTTCAGTCTGCAGTGCATTACTTTCGGCCACCCGACCAAGGTCAAAGCCAGATCCCTAAATCTGGCTGCCATTTTATTTCTCTTGTAGTAACCTGTCATAAGGTGGATCCATGCCGATTTATTGGAAAAAATACTCCACACTGTAGGACGCAGCTTGGCGATCAGCATCCAGCCCCGCCTGTTCAATGGCAAACTTTTCCGTAGAATCCAATACAACAGTATGGTTCTTAAAAGTACTCCATTAGGGTATGACACCTTCCTCCAGAGACTGTGGGCATGTGACCTCCTAATATTAAGCTAAGGTGACATGTAGTAGGGCAGTTACATCCAGGGTCGGATTGGGATAACAAATAGGCCCGGGCAAACCCAAAAAAGTGGCCCACATTAGAGGAGTGCAGACTTTCACGAAACATTGCTTGGTTAGTATCAGCGGGCTACTTTTCTGAGAAATGTGTGCTTCATTAAGCATTTTAAATCATAAAGGGTGAGTAGCACTGGAGAAGACTGGAAACACTATAGTTGTGAAAACTGAAAACTTACTTTCAGTGGCAATGTTTGGTTGTGAGCATCCAATCAACTGTGTCCTCGACCCTGATTGTCACATAAATCTTTAATTTTCAGTGGCTCACTCCTGTTTCTGTCCCCTCTTTTATAATACCAGCAGTGAATTATAATCTATGATGCACTAGTGGTATAATAAAAAATATGCCTACTCTCGCTGAAGCCTCAGTCAGCGAATCTGCCTCAAAGCTGTCACAGGCGTGCACCAGCCATCACTGGGATTAACCACGACTGGCAAAGTCCTAGCCTTGGCCTCAGGGTCCTGCCAGGCTTTAAGTCCTCCCTATTAGTGGCACGTTGTGGCATCACTGGTACCCCTGGGGGCTTTTTCTTTAATCTCTACAATGCAGGCACTACCTGTCAATCATGCTGTCACCTCACCCTCTCCCATCTCATCACAGGGAAGAGGTGTTGGCAAGAGTTTAACTCACTGTACCTCACCTTATAACGAAGTGGAGAAGGTGAGGTGGGAAGGCTAGCAACTGACAGCTAGAACCTACACATGACAGTGCAGACTCCATCTTTATGCTTTAGTTCTGGAGGCTGGTAGATCCAGTGCTCCTGCCACTGCAGTCAGCTGAAGCACAATGGCTCAGCAAGCTAAAGGAAAGTAAGTAAAAAAAAAACTGTAAATTAGTGTGTGTTTGTGAGTGATAGTGTAATTTACTGGGAATGAGTCAGATTGAGTGATAAAAAATGAGATTAAGTTAGAATTAGAGAGCGAGTATAACTGACTACATGTGAGTGTGAGCTAGAGTGCCCGAGTGAGTGAGAATGAATAGGAGTGAGAGAGGTAATTATTGCCATATGAGGTGTCTGGCCAAAAAGTAGACATATAGGATGTAATTATTGGCGTATGGGACAGTTGACGCAAAATGTTGGTACTGGCATTGTGATTGAGACCCTCAGGGGTGATTTGCCATGCTTTATAAATCCTCGATTGATTATAATTCTTTGTATAAGAAAAAAATATATAAAATGCTGGCACTAGAATATTGAAGGTAATTCTTGGCATATGGGGTGAAGCACTCATGGCAACGTGCTGGCACACTAGTGGTAACTGGTGGTATATGGGAGCTCAAGCTTGGCACTTTGGACACCTGTGCAAAATGCTGGTACTACCATAGGCAAGATAATTCTAGGCATTAGGGAGGGCACAGAGGGCATATTGAGTGGGGGGATGGAGGCATCCATGACAACATTCTGGCTTAGTACATACTAGTAGTAATTTTGACCTATGGGTCACCCATAGTATATGGGATGCATGCATTCCACAATTCTTGCCCTGGTACAACATAGATAATTATTGGCATCCCGGGGCACACACTACACACTTTGACTTAAATGGGGACAAATCCTAGAGTTTATCCATCTTCACTGAGTTGGCACACGTTTAAAGGACTTCAGCATTTATCCAGTGCACTTCCAGAGCCAGTGTTTTTTTTTAGCAAATGTGGGTGAACACTGTGCTGTAAAATATACTATTTGACCTCCTTTTTAAAAACTGTTTTACAGGGAGAAATGCCCCGGAACCTTCACAGAAATTGGGTGTGCTCTCTTTGCTCAGTCACTGGAATTCAGATAAAGTATTACACCCCCCCCATTTTAAAAAAACAACTAGCCTCTAAAGTATATTTTACAAACCCTAATGCTGGTTAAAGGCAGTGCTTAGTTTGCAAATAAAAGTGCTGGTGACAATAGCTCTCTTCTGAAACTTGTGGCTGCTGCAATTAACTGTGCGAGCATGCAATACTGAGACAGTGTAATCCTAAAGCCATCTCGGGCCTCTTTAATCCACTTACAGCCACTCCCTGCCCCTTCAGCTCACTCTTGCAGCGTTCTTCCTTTGAGATGCTTTACTGTCTTTCTCTTCCTCCTTATTACCCTTAAGTGTCTTTTGCTGACAGAAAATACCTGATGCAAAAAAAAATAAGTGCCAGCCCCCAAAATTAAATACTGTGCCCGCACCAGCAACCACCGGCTCAGATTAAGCACTGCCTAAGGTGATTAAAAAATGGGAAAAGGAGAGATTATTTGGAGTTCTTTTCATAGTACACGCTTAATGTCTGTAAGTAAGACTTTAAAAATAAAAAATCAGCCATTAATATATATATATATATATATATATATATATATATATATATATATATATATATATATATATATATATATATACACACTGTAAACTCTTGAAAACAATCTTACCTCAGGAAGGGGGGGGGCTTCCTGGTGAAAATGGTCAGGCCCCCATCCAGGGAAACAAAACAGAAGAAGCCTCAGGGATGGTTCAGAGGCAAGTGAAAATGGCAGACAGTACATGGCACAACAAGTAGGGACTGGACTTGTGAAGGCAGGGTGACTGATGTTTCTCCTTCAGGTCTGTGGGGATTTCTGGCGGATTCATACACACAGTAAAATTGGGGTGCAATGCAGACTGACATTGCAATTGAGCATTACTTATACTTAAGAAAATGTTGATAGCTTTCTTCCCTATCTCAACTCCTTCTGAGCTGGTGAAGATGGCAAGTCGGGGGTGGACAGGGCAGGTAATGGTAGGTAAGGGTTGCATGAGGAAAGGCTTCAGGATGTGCCAGCTCAGCAACAAAGTTTGAGTTGACAGTGTGTGAAAAGCAGCCCACAGGCCAGATGTGAAGGCACTAAGTAGTAGACAGGCGTGGACTCCAGCCTACAGCAGGTCACTGAGGCTTCTGCTTTTTTCCTGGTTTGACCTGAGTCGCTACCAACTACACTTTAATGCGCAGAAAAGTCGTTCCTTTAATTACGTCATCACAGCATGAGCAGAGTGTCATGATAAGCATGGTCTGGTGATGCAGTGGGCTAATGCATCCATTACAGGTTTGATCTTACTGTCACAGATTCAAACTCCAACCGGTACACTCAGCCTTTGATAGTACTGATGTTAATAAAACGAGTACCTTTGAGTTGGGTACAATGAAGGAAAAAAGGGGGAACCCAGCTTGTTTGCGAATCTGGCAACTGCCATTGAGCTGTCTCTGGAATCCAGGCTGGCCCTGGAGAAATATGTTGACTTGTTTCTGATGTATTTTGCCAGTGCTGGAAAACATTTGTCAGTGCTTGTAGGTTCCTTGATTTCTGCTCTGAGCAGCAATCTGTGGTGGGTGAGAGACAATTCTTATTTTCATGTCCAGCATGGCTATCAGAAAGCTTCACTTTAAGGGCATCACTTTCCTTTTATTGGTGTCTCATCATGGTCGGGAGATATCAGGAACCTAACATCTAGATGTCACTGCAGTGGGGGAAATAAAGGTGCTCAATGTGTTATAACTTCACAAATGCTTACAAGAAACTACAAATTGGAGAACTGTTTTTTTAATTTTTTCAGCTCCTGTATGTAAGTGACATGTATGATTTTTTTATAGAGCTATTTGTCCCAATATAAAACATCGGAGAGATTTACATCACACTCATACATTTTACACTGACAATTAATTATTCAAGTGTGTAAATGCATTTATAGGAAATTACATAAAACAATGAGAGTTACAAGGTGTAGGAGTCAGATATCTTACATATTGGTTGGCACCACATGTTAAGAATGCCGGCTCTGGAGAAATACAGCAACTTTTCAATACTGCACAGTGGTTGGGACTGTCTGAACTAATGAGAGCTTATTATTACCTAAAGAACCCTTTCTTAGGAATCCCAGAATAACGAAACATTGGTTAAAGAAAACGTTTCTAAATCCATGCTTTGCACTGTACACACAGGTCCTTAATGCTAGCTTATAGCTCAATCCTGCTGCAGTGGGTGGACTAAGGTCAGTTAAATTATGCCTTTTGGTGGTGCATTTTCCTTATAATTATGGATTTGCCACATTTGCCGGATTTTATCAAAAATTTGTTTAACTGGTAAATTTTAGGCCGGCCAGCCCGAGGAGAGAATGGCACAACACCTGAGGTAACCTTCCAGTGGGACCTATCAGCCTTTATGCACCTCCCTTCCACTCACCCCAGTATGACCTAAATGTGAAGGCTTGGCAAGGAGAAAGACATTGTTTTATTACTGGGCAGAATGGCCCATGGGGGCCAAAGTGAGAAGAGCCCAACTTGAGCACAGCAACAACCGGACTATCAGCGATACCTCTGCAGTCTACCCCCTTCCCCACCCACCATGGGTGAACATGAAGCCCCAGTGGGGTCGAGGTCACGTAATTGGCACAGCTTCTAGGCTGACCCGGAGGAGGGGGTGGTGGGGGGGACAATGAGAATCATTCCAAAGGCCACATCACTTAGCCTTTTAGCATCTTCACACTCCTCCGTCGGTCACTCATTCTAGCCTCAGTCCTTCCAGGGCCAAGGTGAAGATGCCACAAAACTGGCCTCCCAATGTCACTGCTGTGGCCCCAGGCAGCCTTGCCCCCTCTTCTAAATAATCACTATGCCCGCCTCTGCCGGCCCCATAAGGCAACGGCCTGGGCAGGTAGGAATTGGGGAGGAAGGCACAGAGGACACTAGCGCACTATGAGCAGTTGGCAGAGGCCTTAAAAAAAACAGCCCACAGCTGGCACTCAGGCACTGGCCCATCGGCCAGTGCCCGATTGCCAGCTTTGCCAATCTGACCCTGGTTACATCTACTACCCTCAGAGGTCGATGTGAATCTTTTGCTCAGACAGGAGTAATGAGATTATCAAATCAAATAATGAGAACTAATAGCCATATACAATGACAATATGCATTAAGGAGTCAGTAATTTATACGCACCATGATCTACATGGTCATAAATCACCACACCAATTTAGTTAAGTTTAAACATTTATTGCCCTTATATTAACAATGCAAAGGTCACATAAATGATGTGCAAACCCAAATGATAGCCATACAGAAACAACACAGGCTGTCCAAAGCGTCTGAAGAATCTAAATTTTTACAAGACCGTTCACCATTAAACATTCCAAAAGAATTATGCAAAATAACAACACAATTATTTGAGAAATTACAACAGTTTTCATTAGTTGTGCAGCTAAATCAATCATAATGAATAAACATTCAGATCAAATATTGGGTCAGTCATCCTACCTAGCATATTCTAATTTGAAAAGCATGTGTGGGGCTGGGCTTCGTCACATGCAAACATTAAAAATATGACAATAATTAATTTGGAAAATCATCTAACTATGGTGCTAACAAAAATATGCAGTTCGATTTCTAAGGGGAACGTCCTGCAAAGAAAAACAAATACACACTGGTTATGCCTCTCCTAATCATCAGAGGCTTGCCAAGTCATCATCAACAAAGCCCAGGAACAGCAGGTCTTCAGTGGTCAGCATCAGGGACATGTAAAAGGCAACAGGTCAGTAATGATGGGTCTAATGTATCTGAACTATTAAAATCATAAGTAACTGGGCAGAACTGAATGGAATCTGACTCTGAATGGAACTGCACAGAAAGCTAAACAGAAACAAACTCTGAATGGAACTGAAAGGAAACCGGCTTACATCACCTAAAACTTTGCTAAATTAAAGTCCCCAAAGTTACTAGCTAAGCTTCTATTGGACATGACAGCAGCCAATTGGACTTCGGGCCAGATGTAGCAAAGGTTTGCGAGTCGCAAACGGGCCGAATCGCTATTTGCGACAGTGCAAAATCGGAAATGGGATGCAAAAAGCCCATTTCCGACTCGCAAAAAGCGATGGGACCCGTCTGCGAGTCGCATCCGTTGCGACCCCATTTTGCGACCCGCAAATACCAAGTCGCAATTTGCGAGTCGCAAACCTAATGCAATTGCAACTCGCAAATTGCGACTAGTCGCAAAAAGCCCATTTTGCATGTCCCATTTACCACTAACTCAGAGCAGGTGGTAACCATTACCAAACTATAAAAGGAGACCCAGAAGGCATCTGGGTTACTCAAGATGGCGGAGATATACCTGATAGCAGTGAGAAGGAGAGTCCACGCAGCCCAGCAGAGGAGGAGGAGGGGCCACAGACAGGAGAAGATATATAGAACAAGGCAGACTCTTTTTCAGCAAACTGAGGATGAGATCTATGACAAATACCGCCTTAGCAGCGCAGCCATACTAGAATTAATTGATTTACTCAAACCACAGCTAGAACCCCAGACTCTGTGTGGCTGCGCCATCCCTACGCATGTGCAAGTGCTATGCTCACTGCACCTCTTGGCCTCAGGGAGCTATCAGGGGGTCATTGCTGTGGCAGGTGGGGTATCCCAAAGTGCAGTGTCAAGGTTCCTCAGGGCATTCCTAGATGCCTTAGTCACACACATGTCTCACTTCATATACTTACCAAGAAATGAGGCAGAAATGAACAGCACCAAGCTGGACTTTTACCGCATTGCCCACTTTCCCCATGTCATAGGGTGTGTAGATGGGACACACATTCAAATATGCCCCCCTGCTAATCTGGAACACCTTTTCCGCAACAGAAAGTGTACCCACTCACTCAATATTCAGGTTGTTTGTGACGCCCATTATGTCATCACTGACATTGTAGCTAAGTTTCCAGGCAGTACCCATGACTCATACATTTTTAGGCATAGTGGGATACATCAACGTCTGGAACGTGGGGAATTCGGAGACGGTTACCTCCTAGGTAGAGCCACAGACACTTGCAGACATACACACAGGTCACTGTGCACGACAATCTGGACTTCCTAACAGTGTACTTTTGTGCCCAACAGGTGACAGTGCATATGCTCTCAGGCCTTGGATCATGACTCCGTTTTTAACACCCAGCAATGATTCAGAGAGGCAATACAACAGTGCACATAAGAGGACCAGGAACCTCATCGAGCGCACCTTCAGACTCCTGAAGGCAAGATTCAGATGCCTCCACCGCAGTGGAGGTGCCCTCCAATACACCCCGATTACCGCATTCAAAATTGTGGTCGCATGTGCCATCCTCCACAACATAGCCACCCGACGTGGGCTACCTCTCACCCCTGCAGACCCAGATCCTGATGATGAAGAGCAAGAACAACCACATCGCCATCATGGGGATAGGAGTATGGCAAATCAAGGCAGACTGAGACGGGAACACATTGCAACACAATATTTTGGACGGTACGTGTCAACTCCCACCATACTCACCTATTAACCAAAAACTCCATTTGTTAAGTGGAACAAAAATAACTGTTTTATTAGTGCATTAATTAAACTATTCACAAGTAAAGATTGTCCATGGGCAGGAAAATGCTAACCAGGCATGTGGCACATTAACGTCATGTACCACATTTTATGGTCCAGGGTGATCTCTAGGACCTTCTGCCCCTCCTGCCAGCCTGGCTGGTCCCTGGTGCTTCCGTGGTGCTCTGCCTGCCACTCCTGAGCACCCTGCTGTCAGTGACAGAGACACTGCTCACTGTTGAGCCCTCCTCACTGTCCTGAGGTGTTTCTCCTGTGGCCCTCGACATTTCCCGTGTCTCCATCATTTCTATAATGTGGGTCAGAAGTCCCAGGCCCCTAGCCACATCCCCAGCGAAATGGCCCATCTCCACTTGCAGCCCAACTGTCCTCCTCGACAGGCCTGTGGTGTTCATGGCGAGCCTGCCGATGGATGTGGCCATCCTGTCCAGTCTGTGCAGGAGCTGCCGATCCCTGCGCCGCCCAGCCTCGGCCTGGGCCAGTAGTCCTCCCGCCAGTTCCCTCATGGCAAGGGCAAGGTCCCCAGTGTTACTGCAGATCATGTCCATCCGTGTGTTGAGGTGCTGCATGCTGGCATGGTTGTTGCGCACAAAGCGGTGCAGCACACCACTAATTCTCCCCAATATTCTATTCTGTAGGCGCTGACCACGCAGCAGATGTGCCTCACTGGTGGTGGGAGGAAGTAGCCCGGATGCAGACTGCAGCCCTGATGGAATGGACCTGCGACGCCTGCGCAGCGGTGGCTGCCCTGTGCTTCCACCTGTCTCATCCCTGCCTGTTGCTGGGGCAGCCTCCTGTGGAATTGTTGCAGCAGGTGTGGCTACTGCAGGGATGCTGCTGACCATGCAGGTGGGGGTGCTGGCGGGTCCTGGGGTGTCCTCATGGGCCTGGCTGCTTGGAAGGTTGGTGGTGTCTTGCTGGAGACCTGTGGGACATGGGGAACAGACTGTCAGTGTCTACTATCTATTGCACACTTCCTAATAAACATTTGCCTATGAACTGCCTACTTGACTACATTTCCCATAATGCATCATTCTGGCATTTGCTACCCTGAACTGGAGCTATCTTGGTTGTGCATGCCCCTGTGTACATGGTGGGGGTTTGGCATTGATAGGGGTACAGGCATATCACATGGTACTCACCGGTTGATGTGCTGGGCTCTGAGGTGTCCAGGTCCCCAAATCCAGACACTGCCTCCTGCTCCAAGGTTTCTTCCACCCTTTCTTCCAGGGGTGTGGGTGGTGGCACAGACGATGGTCCCCCTCCTGTGCCTCTCATCTCCCGGAGCCTTTCAGCCACCCTCTCCTTGGTCCGGGAGCGGAGGTCATACCACCTTTTCTTGATGTCGGCGATGGTCCTATGGCTCACCCCCAGGGAATTAATCTTGTCCTGTATGTCCTGCCACAGCTGTTTCTTTGTGGCTTCAGGAACATTGAGGGCTGATCTCCCAAACAAGTCATCATAGTGCTGACAGCATTCCTCTGTCAGCACCTCCAGCTCCCTCTCAGAAAATGTCAGCTTCCTCTTTCTTGGTGTTCCCTCCATGGCAGCTGCTGTTTGTCCTGTGTGAAATTCGGCAGTTATAAAAGGGTGTGGTCCTGCCTCCTCCCAGGTGTATTTGTAAACTTCCTGGCTGTGATGTCATCATCATGTGCCAGGAAGTGTTTCCAGAGTGTTCTGGAGTGGTTTCTGGGGTGTTCTGCTGCACCTGTAATCAATTTTCAAGGTAATCGCAATTTGCGACATCTACTCGCTAATTGCGAGTTCGTTTTTTGCACACTCGCAAAAAGCGACCTCGCAATCTGCGGACTCGCACACTGCGTTGCGAGTCCGGGTGCGAGTCGCTATTTCGGAACGTTTTTTTTCCTTGCATTCCAAATTGCGACTCGCATTTTGCGAGTCGCATCAACTCGCAAAATGCGAGTCGCAATTTTTTGTTTTGCTACATCTGGCCCTTCATTCCTTTACCATATGTAACTTTCTTCATTCCTTCTTCAAGATAGGCTCATGTTCCCGCTCCTCTCCGGTCTGCAGTTTCCTCAAAAATATACCTTTGTAAAAACAGCAACACAGAACACGACATTAGACAATTAGCTAACGTTACTTCCTTCCAGAAACGAAAGCCCTTGTAATATTTATCACAATGAAGTACAGAGTGAACCGCACTGAGAGAGCAGTAGCTTTCCACTGTGAACTTTAAAAGGATGTCTAATAAACAATGTGTACAAAAGCATTTCATTAAAATCAGCAAAACATTTCAATACTGCAATGGTGCTTGTGGAAAAATACTAAAACATAGGCCTTTTACTAATGCTAAATACATGAAAAATAAACCAATTCTAATTTTCAACCATGTTTAGTACACTATTTCTTAACTAATAATAATTTCAAATCATTAGTTTTGCAGTAAATGTGGTTATAATTAATCAAAATACATTTTCACAGTCATTTATTATTTCCCGTTGAGCTTGAGTTGGCTGACACCATGTAAGCCACCTTTTTAAACATGCACGTTTCTTTTTTCTAGACTGCCGAAGCCGCTGCAGCCAGCATACCATCAGTGCTGGCGGTATGGTGGCCACCCTATTAGGAGTTTTATGCTGGGCCAGCGGGTGAAAACAGCATTTTCGCCGGCTGGCCCAGTGGAAAACTCACCACAACATTGACGCCGGCTCGTAATCGAGCCGGCGGCAATGTTGTGGTGCATTGGGTGCGACAGCACCCGTCGCACATTTGACTGCCCATAATTCAGGCAGTGAAATGCACGATGGGGCTGTCCATGGGGGCCTGCACCCCCATACCAAGTGCAGGGGCCCCCAGGGGGCCCCCGTTGCCCCCTTTCTGCCAGCCTCTGCATGACGGTGAGACGTGCTGCCCCAGCGGCGGTCGGACCGTGGTCCATCTGCCATGATCATGATAGGGCGGTCAGACTGCCCTGTCTGCGGTAGTCCGCCCGCCAGTGCGAGTGTGGCGGTCTTGAGACTGCCACACTCATAATGAGAGCCTTAGTGTTTTTAGTATATCTACAGTGAGGTTTTCTCAAATTTTCAACATTTCTCAAATCACAAAAGTATTTGCTTCTGATCTTTTCCATTTCTATTTCTTCCCTCCTCTTTTTAATTTTCATCCTTTGTAATTGTATTAACTTATACAGTTTGTAAAATCCAATTATACAAATGAGACACACAACTACCAATAAAAATGATTTCAGTATCATTCCCACAGCACCCTGGCCAAGATTTCCCATCCAATTTCCCATTTTAGTGAAACATTTGCCTATATTATCTCATATACTTGATTGTTTCAGGTTCTTTCAGTGAAAATTCAAATGTGTCCAATTTTTAATATAGCTCATTATTTCTTTACTGTTGTCTGGGATAAAAATTCAACAGTGTTGCGCTTTAAGCATCCAACAGACTCCACCTTCTTTAGCTGAAAGGATGTCTAACGTAAGACGGCTCTGAAGAACAATTGAATGTACCGCAACCATTTCTGTGTCCATAAAAAGTATTGCCCCAGAAAAATCTGTTAACATTATGTCTACAATGGTTGACAGTTTCCTTATTTTCATGTCATTCAGAACAACTCCTACAGAAGAAATAATTGCTCCAAATATATCCCCATTTTATCTTAATAACTTGCTTTTTTTAATCTTGGTCTTGAGTATCATCTATGTTGTCAATCTGGTACATTTTAGGGAAAACCACTCCCAGGTAACAAGTCCCATACCATGCCCTAGGCAGACGGTAATAGGCATTTCTTCCACAAATGTAATATACCCCAGGAATCACAGGATATTGTCCATTTAGCACAAAGTCCCATGCATTCTTAAATAGAAATACATGTCTGCATTCACTCATTCCCACAAACAATATCCATTCTGGATTGAGGCCTGCATATACAAAGCTTCCTTACATGTTGAGAATCGAACGCAAGCTTTACTTGTATGTTAGTTACACTATATGCATAATCATTCTTATAATTGTGTTCCACTGAACCCTTTTCTAATTTCTCCTCATTGCCTCTCATCTATCATCAGCCTGAATCAGGAAACCTTTCTCAATTGGTGAAAGTATACATGTTGGATTGTTTATATGAGCCTAGGCCGTACCAAATGCCAGTGTAGGTTCAAAGAAACCTCCTACAATGTCTATGTTTCTAGGTTTAGCAATGCTACTCAAGTGTTGGTTAACTGGAACAAGAGAAAAGACTAAGTCAAAATTTGAGTAAAAATACTGTATTATAAAGCAATGTTAATAAAAGACTACAGCTAATTCCATGTGTCAATGGTAAACTATGATATGTAATCCCTTCTTGCACTGAAGAAGGAATTGTGTACACACTCTACATCCTCTCACATCCATAGTCTCAACATATTAATACAACAAACAATAATAAACATTACAAGAGAGATCTAATTGTGAAGTGTAAGTAACTGTCATCTTTATAAAACTTGTCTAACTCACAAAGGGTAGTAGTCTCTTATATTGGAGAAAGTGTATATGTAAGTTCAGCTTTATTAGAAACACTCAGGCTTCTGATTGTCAACAAACCTATCAACACGCCTACAACTGCCAAACCAACACACACATACTTGCACCCATAATTTCTATTGTGATTGGTATTCATGGCCCTTTAAGAATCAAAATGTGGAAGAAAAGAAAAATATAGAATTAGGTATGCGGCCACAATCAAACAAATCAAAAATAATTTTCAGTCTTCTTTGAGATTATCTAAAGCAGCTTCTGGGCTCAAGAACTTGTCAAAAATCAGTTTAGCAGCTTTTCAAAATCAGTTTCAAATGTCTTTTTAGTAGATCACAGTCTGTGAATCACTAACTATTATTTTCAATGTAAAATGTCTTTCTTGGTCATTTGACAATGTAATTTCAAAACTCATCTTAATTATGATTAATATTGATTCTCATGATCAAAACAAAAGGAGATAAACTTGTGTTACCACTCATCAGCTGCAAGGCACGCCCATTCAGGGCCAAAGTATCTTCAACTTACAACTCTTTCCTTTTGATTTTTGGCTTGCACTTATTTCTTCTTCAGTCAGATATGTTAATATTCTGTTGTTTCTTCTTTCTCATTTATACTTGGCAAAACATCAGAAACATATTCAGTTGCATGCAAAGAAGGCCATTTATTTCCTTCTGCAGTTTTTCTAGACAGTGATGGCACAGCTGGACTTACAATTCTTTTACAGGTTTAGCAGAGTTCTGACCTGCTCTTCTTTGACTTTGACTTGTTTCACCTGCACCATCAGCCACTTCAGGAGAAGTCAAATCTGCATGACTTTGATTCAACTGTACTTCACGTTCGGCTTCTTCAGGAAACAAGATTTGCTTTATCTCTTTTTCCCAATCGTCTGCTTCTGGGAGAGTCCTCAGGTTTGGACTCAACTCTTCTGCTAATTCTACTTCTGCTGATAGAGGAGTATCAGGATTGTCTTCAATTTCATCTTTCAGAGGAGTACCTCGATCTGGATCTTCACCAGTTTGCACTCTCTTTACTTCTGCAATCTCTTGCTCTGTTTTTGTCCCTTTCTCTTCTTGAGACTGTACAGTTTCTGCTGGTGCTCTCAGGAATACTGGATCTTCATCATCCAAAGGATATTGCACTTTACAATGTGTGGCTCGCATTGATTCAGTTTGGAAGTCCAGCGCACTTCACTGCAGTCATCGTTCCTAAGATAACCTTGAAAGGTCTCTTCCACCTATGCTCCTAGCAAGTCTTCTGCACGTCCTTCTTGATCACTGCCCAATCTCTACCCGAAGACTGTGACACTGGTCTTGGGATGGTGGCACGGCTGTAGCTTCCCCTGGTGAGAAAAAGACAAACCACATCAGCTAAACCCTTACAGTAATCGAGCAACAAATCATCTGTTATGCTCACAAGCTCTTATGCATGTAACAGCTGGCTTTCTCATTGCTCTGCCCATTAGTAATTCATGTGGCGAGAGACCAGTCTTTCTGCAAGGTGTACTTCGCATGCTCATCAAAAGCAAAGGTAAAGCATCAGGCCATTTCAGAGAAGTAGATGCACACATTTTTGCCATTCATTTGCTCCACTAATCCAGAGGCTTCAGGACGGTAACTACAGTGCATGCTGAACATAGTATTTTTATCACCTCATTATGAAGTGACTTCTTCTATTTGATTCTAAAGAGGCTGGAAAACCAAATCTCTGGATTAACACCCTAACTAACATCTTTGCTACAGCGAGGCTATCATTTCTATGTGAATGGTAGGCTTCAATTCAATCACTAAATAAACAGACAATCACCAAGACGAAATCCATCTGCATTCTGTTAAATGGACAACCTGATCTTCCAATTTACTCAAACTGACAACAGTTGTCTTTTCCATGTTAATTTGCTGGCATGTACTGCATCTGTGACAAATTGCCTCTGCAACCTGTCTAAATTTTGGATTGAACCAAGATTGCTTAAATGTTTGAGTGATTGCATCTCTGCCAATGTGTATTTGACCATAATAGTATCTAACCATTTGTGTCAGTAGACAGTTTGGCAAGACCACCTGCCCTTCATTTGAAACCCAAATTTCCTCAATTTCTCTTTGATTACAACCCAATTTTATCCAGTGTTGTTTTTCATAATCTGGAACCTCATCTTGCAATCTTTTAATTTCTTCCCAAATGCCAACCACTGTCAACAGAAAATGTTGACTTGTCTCATCACTATTTGTAACATTTTTCCATTCTCTACTGAAAGTGGCACAATTAAGTGCATTACCCATACAGATAAAATAATTCGCTTTTCGATGTGCAGCACATTTCATAACTGCAACTTTCTAAAGGAATTGTAAGCTTCCAGCAAATCAGGATTCCTATCCTCATTTCTTATAGGGGAACCAGAGGAGGTCATAAAACCTCTCTGGGACTACAACTGCCCAATGTCGTGTACCACACCAAATCCATATTTGCTGTCTGTAAAAATATTAATTTTAAGCTGTGATGAAATACATCATGTTCTAGTAAAAACAACCAATTCAGCCACTTGTGCAGAAAATAGTGCTTGAAGCCATTAATCTACGAGCACACCGGAAATTGTGCATACAGCATAACCAGATCTCAATGTTCCTGCATTGTCTCTTAAACAGGAACTAGCAATAAAAATGATTTGATCATTTCTTTTCTAACGGAGTATCTTGAATATCAGGTTTGGGTTCTGTGCACAGTTCAGTAACATCTAGGCAGTCATGTTCCACTTCATTTACATTTTCTGATTCAGCAGTGTCTATAGGAAACACAGTAGCAGGATTAAGTACTCCACACCTTCTAAGGGTGACAGTCGGACATCCCAAAATCAGTAACTCATAGCGAGTCACGAAGCATTTGTCAGATATTGAGTCTTGGTCCTGGTAAGGAAGACCTCAACTGAGTGAGGGACCAGAACAGTGAAAGGTTGTCACATCACAATGCTCTCACTTTGGGCAAAACTAACACCAACCGCTGGTACATATTTCAGGCAGCCTGGTAAAGCGGCAGCAACCAGATACAATGCAGCTGAAAAATATGCTACAGGACAATTTATGCCACCATGTACCTGTGTTAGGACAGAAAGAGCACAACAATCACATTCATGACAAAACAGTGACAATTATTTTGTGTAGTCAGCATTCTCAGAGCTGGTGCTCTGCACAGACTCTCTCTCAGCTCAGTAAAAGCTTTCAAACAAACAGTGGTGGCTCCACCACTATGGCGGAGGAGAGTCGCTCCCCCACCACCCCACCTGTAGCAACCACTGCAAATCCTTTCACAAAAGGATAGTAAACTGTGTCTATTATCCTTTCCTTGTGAAAGGGGCCGGGCATTGTGGTAATGGGCAGAGGGGAGTGCACCCTGCACTCCCCTCAGAGCGCATGTGTGTTTGGCCGGCCAAATACACATGCATAGTAGGCTCTCTCCAGCCCAGCAACACAGTCATCGGGCTGGAGAGTGCCTGCACAGGCTCCCAGTCTGCCTGGATGCGCCCTAGCTGGGCACTACCAGCCAGTCCTGACGCTGCCCTGAGCATCATCAGGAGTGGCCACAGGGCAGGCTGAGAGCCTGATCCTGCCTGGCCCGAGACGACGCAGGATCGGTGGTGTGCGGCGCAGAGGTATGTAAAAAATGTTTTTTTTAATGTTATTAATTCCTCTCACTTGCCTTCCCGCACCCAGTAATCCCTGCGAGCCGTGACTGCAAATAAGCTTCATCAAAAGGCACTTGGTCAGTAATGTCTTTGTGGGTCAATCTCTGTAAAGGCTTGGAAATAGCAGGCACTTCTTTCAAAACCCCTTGCTCAACAAAAAATGCAATTACAGGAGTCACGCCCTCAATCACATCTGGTGTCATGTGATATTGGGGAGTTTTTGGAAAAACTACATTAGGTTTAACTGTGACTCTGATTAGTTCCACTTCTTTAATTAGACCAATACCTTTTCCAGAAAGATCTCACACTTTTAGGATAACTGTATCTTGTAGGTCATTTGGCAGGTCCTGTACAGATAATTCAGGAAAAAGAGTAATCAATGGAAATTCTTCATTATTCAAATTACAGCCAATTGGTATGCATGATTCTTCATCATCACTATTTGTTCGGATGGCATTTCCATTTTTTGTGCAATCAACTGAACATGAGAATTTGAACAACAAATCTCTTTCTATTAGGCATACTGGTCTTGATTCACGGACTACAAATTTGTGCATGCCGTTAAAAGTACCAATTTTAACAGGAATCGACTCAATAATTGGATTTGTAGGGTTTTGATTCACAACTACTAAAACATGTACTGTTTTCCCTGAAAGTGGCACATTGGGAACTTATGAATTTCTGACAGTAGAGTGTGTAGCTCCTGTGTCAATCAAGAATGAAACTTCATGACTTATAACTGTTCCATTTACATTCTACCATTCTGATCCACCTTTAATGAAGCAGCTAGCACACATTCTTCTTTTTCCGAACTCTCACTGACAATTTCATCACTCAGTTCATCCTCACTCTATAAGGCCCATTGCGTAATCATTGGTTGACTATTTTGATTTAACCTTTGCCCTATGGTCTGCTGCGGAACTACTACCTGCTGCTGTGCCATTGGAGCTTGAGGTATTTGTATTTGCTGCTGTGGCATCGTTTACTTTTGCTGTTGCATTTGCTGTTGTGGTACCTTAAACGCGCCACCTGCTGTTGGGGAATTTGCATTTGTGGAATCTGCATTTGATTCCTCATACTCTGGACATTTGCATTAGGGTTCTGATTTCTCGGTCCTCTCAAATTTGGTAAAAGATTATGTTTATTCATCTGCACAACACCTTCCTGCACCATTAACGGACATTCCTGCTTCCAGTGTCCAAGACCCCCGCCCATGTGACAAGGTAACATTTTCTTAATTGTCTGCATATCACCTGGATTAACATTAGTATTCAAATCAACACAATTTCCATTTCCACCACCACCATGTCTTCTTCCTCTTGCATGTCCCTGACTCTGAACCACTTGCATGTTTCCCTGTTGTTGTGGTATTCCCTGCATTCCTGATTGTGTGCTCTAATCTGTATCACCATCATCTTTTCTTTCAATCTTTTCTGCTTCATGTCAATCTCATCACTGCAATATTTAGCAAACTGCAATACTTCATCAACTGGCTTTGCTCTCCATCCAATCAACACAAAATTAATCATGTCTTTGGGCTCATGAGTTTCTGTACTAGTGTAATGTTTGAATGCCTACATCAACCTTTCATAATATGCATGTATTGACTCCTTTGCTTCCAGAGCTGTCCTAATAATTCTTTGCCAATCAATATCTTTAGGAGACGTTCTCAATTTCAAAAATTAAATCACTTTGTAATAACTTTTCATTACTTCAGGAGATGGTGCACCTGTAACTGGATGTCGTGGAGACTCTCTTGTCGGCCAATTAATACTCCTTTTGCACTCAATCCATGAATCAGCTGGGACCACTATTTCTAGAAAAGTATTTAAATCCTCTCACAAACATTTTGCAAATTTCACAAACCTGTCCGTCTGCTGATACAATTCCACTGGCTTCTCTCGTAATCTTGGATAATGTGAATTATAAAATATCACTCCTGCTCTAAATGCTATGAACATAATTCCCTCTGGGAATTTCTCTAATTGGTAATATTTTTACTTGACTATCAGTCTGCTGAGTGTCAGTAGAGTTCAAATTTGCAGACTCTTTTCTTCTGCTCTCTTTTCTTTACCCATCAGCCTTATCATTTATCTAATGCCACCCATGTTTGAATACTTTGGATTAATTCTCTAATATGAATTTTCATTGCAGGTGATCTTGATCTGTTTGTGGCATCTTTACACATGAAAAGTAACTTATCTTCATTCTATGAGTCGGTGCTATCTCATTCAAGTTTTCCCTCGATCGTTTAATTTAATTCTAATTTTAATCTTACCAGATTCTGTGTTCTTTTCCCGTCAGCAACTGTTTTCATTGTTGATGTTCCACTCACTTTCTCCAACCCTTCTGTTAATTGCCAAACTGTCAAGCCTGGCAAGGAAACATTATTATTCACACTAGGCACACATTGTGGGGTATTACATGGCAGACCTAGCACTCTCTCAGGTGACACTAGAACTGATTTTGAATTTGTATTTGGTGTCTCCAAATTTTCTGAAATCCTAGAATAAGTTAAGTCTATCAGCTGACCTGTTTTGTCAAAATTCTGATTTATTGGAGTCATAACTCCTGCAGTAGCACTAGGTTTCTCTATTTCTGCATTTGAATGAAAACGTGAAAACATGGTAGCATTAACTGAATTAGGATTCTGCATATTGCCCTCATTATTTCCCTGAGCATACAATGCAACCACTGGACCAATTGTGACAGGAACTGTTAATGCTTGTGGACTTGGTGAAGTATTCTGATTTCTTGAGTAAATCATTTCAGAACTCTGACCTGTAAATACTGAGGAACTTGATTGCAAAATTGTTACTGGAGTATATATATGCATAGTCTGAGCTTGACTAACAACTTGGACAAGAGTCATTGAACTAGGTGTAGACTCCATCTGGACCATTACTGGTTTCTGAATAATCTGTGGTGCCATTGGAACTGTAATACTCTGTGCCGAACTAACAATAGGAACTGAAGAATATATCACAGGCAGAGCTATAGATTGAATCACAGTTGCAACCTGAACCTGAATCTGTTACCACAACTGAAGGCACACTTGGACTTGCACCAGCACCTTGATTTGCCTATTCTGCTGCATATGGAGGAGGACAATTTCTGAATAATTGTGTTATAAATTCATCATCATCTGAATCACTATCATAAGTCAGTGTTCTTTTAGCTTCATCTGATCTCGACTCAGTTACTTCAGGATTTCTTTTTTGTCTTTGGTCTGACACTGTCCCCTTTCTCTTGTGAAATTGCAGGAAACATGTCAATACCTTGTAAGTTTTCCGTTCTCCAAAACATCTGCTCCTTATCCCACTTGGCTTCTAACAATGTTTTCTTAGCTTTTCACATTCATCTATCACATTTTAATTTCTCTTGTTGTCTGGCTACTAGCTCCCAAATAGCTAAAGCTTCAAATTGTGCTAGCCTCAGAGGGGGCTTTAATTCATAAAGTACTCTGTTGAAAGTTTCTAAAATTCTCATACTAAAACTTCCATGAGCAGGAAAAGCTAAGCTCCCTTCCTTCTCTGTTAGTTTTCACCACTGTTTTAACCAAAACCAAATGGTGATTGACCTTTCTCTTCAACTACTATGTATGCAGGTGTACCTTCTGGCATTTCTCCTATTCTAACTGGAATGAAAGTATCTCTTCTTACCGCACTTTTTAATGCTTTGAAAATTTTAACTTTTACCTTTAATAGGCTTAAACTACAAATTAAATAAAAAACAGGAAGTATTTCAGTCCCAAAATCCTTTTCAGTTGCTACTCTCAATCAATAGCGGTGCTACTCTTCAGGCTGTGGCTTTCTCTCATGTGCAAGTAAAATTCGACCTGCAAATTTCACCCTTGACTAATACCAGAGCCTCCTTTTGCACTCAGGAATCACTAAGTATCTGTCAAACTAGCACTCCCTTAACACGCACTCTAGGAGTGCAACATGCAACTATCCCAACTGCAGACAAGTAAACAACAACCAAGGCCCACATTATGACATTGGCGGTAACCTGACCGCCACGCCAGTGATGGCAGTAGTACTGTCACCAGGCTGACGGTGAAGACCCCCAAATTATGACCATGGCTGTGATCCCTCCCATAGACAGCCAATGTACAACCCGAACCGCCAGTGCGGTCTGTCCACTGACCACAGCGGTAGCCGTAATCAGGTTGGCTTTGGATGGCATTCACTATTGTTGTCTGCCCTACAGAGATTGATCTCAGGAAGTCAATAACCTCCTCAGTGAGGGCAGCAGGGCTGACTGGGGCAGGGCCTGAGGTGCCTGGGGCGAAGGAGACGCCCACCCTCCTACATCAGCAGGCACAGGCAGCTGGGTGGGGGGCTACTTGGAGGGCAGTGCTGGTACGGGGTGGCGGAAGATGTTGTAGCCGGGGTGGTCCCAGAGGGGTCCGCCACCACCAGGGATATTCCATCGAAGGAGGAATCTGAGTCAGATGTCATTGCTCCAATCTACCCCATGGTGCTCCACTCGCCCTTCAACCCAATGGTCCCCTCTGCGTCTGTGCTCTCCGCCTCATGGGTCCCGTGGGCTGCAGCTACCCCACAATGCACCTGTGGCAGCAGATGATACTGAAGACAGCGATGAGGATGAGGAGGAGGGGGATGTGGACAACAGGACACATATCATACCTCAGTACTTCCAGTGATACTCAGGTAAGACTGGACTTCTGTTCATATCTCCATTTGAGTTAAGTGCTGTGTGCCTGCTGTGTTGTGCCAAGCAATACCTTTACTTTCCAATTGACTGTCACTAATGCTCTCCCTTTTTGCAGATGTTGGTGTGGTCACACCTGAGTACTGATGTGATGACTGCAGACTGCTTAATCACATTTGTTGGATGGATTCACACATTACAGGACATTTACACAGGATAATGCAGTTCAATACATTGCAAATTGTTGTATGATAAACCACAAATTCCCCAGTTTTGTTCAAGGGTGTTTATTTAAGTGACAGAAATGAAGGGATAGTGCAATAGAGTGGGGTGATGGTGGACAAAAACTTCAATGTTGTTGCCCAGTTGGTTTGTAGCACAGGTCCAGTGTCCTTGGGGCCATAGGAAAAGGAGCAATGGCAGTACAAAGTGAACAAGGTGACTCAGTGGCGCACAATTAGGACATTTTGGAGGGGCTCATTTCCTGGCGGTGGACTGGTGTCTGTCTGGGTCACAGGGAGCGTTTGCGGGGTGGTTCACCTTCTGCAGGGGATGGGGTGAAGGTGGCCTGTGGGTGGTGTTGCAGGTCCTCCTGTTCTCTAAATGCAGCAGATGTTGATGGCTGCTGAGTGGATGCCTTGTGGAAGTGGGCCGCTGGTGTGCTCTGTTCTCCTGCATGGTGTTGACCATGTCACCCAGCACCCCTACAATGGAGACCAAGTTGGCATTAAGGCTCTGCAACTGCTGCATTACCTCCTAGTGGTCTACCCATGCAGCAGCTAGTTCTCCTGCATGATGGTGATCACCTGGCCTATCCTGTCCTGGGATTGTTGCTATGCCCCCAGGACATGTTGTAGTGCCTCCTGGGCAGTCGGTTATCTGGGCTTGGCCTCCCTCTGGCACACAGATGACCTCCCACTGTTCCTGGCCCCCTGTGCCTGTGTCATCTGAATGGTGTTCCCACTCCCACTTACTCGTGGACCTTCACCGTCTTGCCTGCCTAGTGTCACCTTGGGTCCCTGTACAGGTTTGCACACTATTGATCGACGTGTCCTGGGGACAGAGGTTTGGGGATATTGGCTGGCTGCTATGGTGTTGGAGTCGGGGGCCCCGTGGTGTACTGGCTGTGGGTTGTGGAAGCCGACTGACCAGTGGTCCCAGATGGGCCAGGGAGGTCATCCAGCTCAGGGCATCCAGAGTTGCTGTCATCAATGAGATAAAGTTTTGAGGAACCCCCGGCTTAAAACATTACGGTCGGGGTTGCCTGGAAAAAAAACCGTTTGAAGACATCTGTTCTGTGGAGTGCAACTCTCCAAGTCCACACATTCACGTACAGCTGTTGGGGAGAGAAGTCCTCATATCCCTCCGCATCAAGAACACACCACCAAAATCGGCTGCAAATGCACTGGGGCCCTTTGGTAAGCTGTCCATAATCCTGCGAAAAGTTGGAAGACCTTTGCATACTACTAAGGTGGACAGTGAGGAGCCAAGCAGGCGGAGCCGCCAGTGGCAGAAGGGTCCGTAATCATGCGGTAACTTGACACGTTAGGATAGAGATTTATAGTCTCCCTTTTTTACTGGTGGATTGTTGAGATATGATTGAGGTGGGAAAGTTCAGACGCGTATGTTCGGATCGGAATTTACTACACGCACATTAAATATATCTCCGGACCCAGATGTTCATTGACCTTAGTCGACTAGGAAGCAGAACACATTGGCGCTTACCAGCAGACGGTTTGAATTTGCTGTACTCCAGATTCTGTGACATACGGCAGCCCTGACGAAGTCATCTGGGTTATTCACCAGACGAAACATGTGTTGGCTGTGGCTGAGGAATTTAAATGGAACATCACATATGGCAAGCACCGTAGATTAATGGCCTGAATGATTTGGGACATTGATGTTTGGCCAAGGAATGGATTGGAATATTAGGGTTGTCAACTTTCACCAATATGAACTGAACTAGAATTGGACATTGGCATTAAAAGCAGAAGATACGTGGAATTACACTGAAGCTTTATTTTTTGCATTTTACTGTGTGTGTTCACATGACACGCTTCTAGAGATACATGGAATGTTGTTTCACAATTTCAGACATTTCAATGATTATAACAGATATTTCTGTACTTTTTATTTCATCTTTGTGGATATAAACAAGTGCCTCTTGTTGTTTAGCTTCTGGTGGAGGACTGGGTTGCCGTGGCATCTGCTTGCTGCTGACATTGGCAGGAGCACCTGCGAAGATGTGAGTGATTTGTTAGAGTCATTTATCTGGCACATATTCTGGCATTTCTGGCTTTCCCCAAGGGTTTGGTGTTGCCGTCCCACCTTTGGTTAGTGTATGGTGATGGATTGTGGGATTAGTAGTGCGACATGCTGCCCATGCATTGCTGTTGTGTGTGCATGGAGAGCAGGAAGGGGTGTGCTTGAGTGGGTAGGGCATGCAGTGGTACACACTTGAGGGTGGTTATTGGGGTGGTACACTGTATGGGATGGAGTGGGGTGTAGAGAGTCAAGGTGAGGGGGTGACATGCCATGCAGGTATTGGAGAAGGTAGGGGAGTGATGGTGACTTACCAGTGTCCAACCCTCTGATTACTCCAGTTAGGCCCTCAGGATGCAGGATTGCCAAGACATGCTCCTCCCATGCTGTCACCTGTGGAGAAGGAGTTGGGGGTCCACAGCCAGTCCTCATTATGGGGACCTGGTACCTTGATGAAATGGAATGCATAGGTCATTCCACCTCCTTCGAATGTCGTCCCTTGTGCGTGGGTATTGTCCCATGGAGTTCACCCTGTCCACGATCCTCTGCCATCGCTCCATCTTCCTGGACCTGTGCACCAAAAAGCTGTGTCTCTACCCTGATGATTTCTTCCACCATCACCTGCAACTCCCCATCAGTGAAACTGAGGTTCTTTTGTGGGGACATGCCTATTGTGTAGTGTGTGTTGTGCAGAGGGTGTTAGGTGTTGAGGTAGGGTGTGTGATACGTGATGGGTGCATAGGTGGATGTGGTGTGTGTGTGTACAGTTCTCCAAAGGTTTGGCCTGGCAAGGAGTAGCAGTCTTTTTGTGTTTGTAAAGGATTATGGGTTGGGTGGGGGGTGTTTTATAGTGCTGTTGATTGGTGTGCAGGTGTACATGTGTCAGGTGTGGATTTTTCAATCTGGCCATTGTTGGCTTCTAATGCTGTTGAGTGCCCAAATTCTGCTGTGGATGTGTGCACTGCCAATGGCTGACCGCCGTTAAGTGTCCTCTGTGGTGATTTGAGGTCTATAATTTGGAGGGCAGTGTATTGCTGGCGTAGAGGGGAGGGTGGTGGGTCTGACGGTTTTTCGCCTCCTTTGGGTCTGGCGGAATTATGGTTGTGGGTGGTTTCTGACGGGTTGGTGTTTGTGTGTCATTATCTGGCGGGCGGATTACTGCTTCCTCGGTGGTCTGTTGGCGGCCGCCACCAAGTCGGTCTTCCGAAAAGACCACCAATGTCATAATGAGGGCCTAAGTGTCTCATACACGTGTACAATACTCTGGAGTCTTAGACCTCGCAGGGTCCGTTACAACAACAACCACATGGGCAATTGTTTAGCACAAAGCGCCACATTCACTTGAAGTAGGACAACTTCACTACTCTCACCCTTTGGAGTATGCAAACTCCCTACTCAACTACTTTGGAGCACGCAAACTCCCTACTTCTCTCATACATCACAATTCACCCGCGATTTGCCAAAGTATTGCAAGCGCAAACCCTACTTAGAACTCACACAACACTGGAAAAACTAGCAACATACCAAAAATCATTTAAACAAGCATTGGCAAAACCAAATCTCCAAAAATCAGGACATTAAACAAGCATTGGCAAAACCACATCTCTCAAAACCAGGATAATCTCTCTCCTGTTGAGACAAAACCATTAAGCTACCAGATTCTGTGGGTGTGTGACCTCCTAATACTAAGTTAAGGTGACATGTAATAGGGCAGTTACATCTACTTCACTCAGAGGTCGACTTGAGTCTTTTGACTCAGATAGGAGTAATGAGATTATCAAATCAAATAATGAGAACAAATGGTCATTTACAATTATAATATGAAATGAGGAGCCACTAATTTATGTGCACCATGACCTTTGTGTTCATGAATCACCACACCAATTTAGTAAGGTTTAAACATTTATTGCCCTTATATTAACAATGGTATGGCCACGTAAATGATGTGCAAAACCAAATGAGAGCAATACAGAAACAACACAGTCTGTCCAAAGCGTCTGAAGAGTCTTAATTTTACAAGAGCATTCACCATTAAACATTCCAAAAGAATTATGCATTAAAACAACAGAATTATTTGAGAAATAACAGTAGTTTTTATTAGTTGGGCAGTTGAATCATTCAGATGAAATATTGGGTCAGACATCCTAGCTACCAAATTCTAATTAGAAATGCATGTGTGGGACTGGGCTTTGTCACAAGAAAACATTAAAAAAAAGATAAAAATGTATTTGAAAAAACATCTAACTATGGCGCTAACAAAAATATGCGGTTGGATTTCTAAGGGAAAAACCTGCAAAGGAAAACAAATGCCCCTTGGTTATAGTGCTTCTAAATGAGACAGTAGCTTGTAGAGTCTTCATCAACAGAGCAAAGGAACAGCGGGTCTTCAGCAATCAGCATCAGGAACATGGAAAAGGCAACAGTTCAGTAATGTTGAGCCTAATGTATCTGAACTGTTAAAATCATAAGTAACTGAGCAATAACTGAACAGCAGAACTGAACTTAACAGAAACTGAACCAAATCTGTCTCTGGAACTGCACAGAGAGCTAAATAGAAATGGACCCTGAATGCAACTGAAAGGAAACTAACTTATATCACCTAAAACTTTGCTAAATTAAAGTCCCAAAAGTTACCAGCTAAGCTTCTATTGGACAAGACAACAGCCAATTGGACTTCGTTCCCTTTCCATGTGTATCTTTCATCATTCCTTCTTCAAGATAGGCTCTTGTTCATGCTCCTCTCTGGTTTGTAGTTTCCCTAAAAAATCTAACTTTGTAAATTTAGCTAACAATACTACCTTCCAGAAACTAAAGCCCATTGTTAAAACGTGCAATATTTATCACAAGGAAGAACAGAGTGAACAGCACTGAGAAAGTAGTAGCCTTTCACTGTGAACTTTTAAAAGAATGTCTAATAAGCAATATTTGCAAAAGCATTTAGGAAAAATCGGCATAACATTTCAACACTGCATTTGTGCTTGTGGAAAAATACTAAAACATAAGCCTTTTACTAATGCTAAATATTTGAAGAATAAAACAATTCTAATTTCAGCCCATGTTTAGTACATTATCTCTCAATTAATAATAATTTTAAATCATTAGGTTTGCAGTACATGTAGTTATAATTCATCAGAATACATTTTCACAGTCATTTATTATTTCACATTGAACTTGAGTTGGCTGACACTATGTCAGCCACATTTTTAAACATGTACATTCTATTTTCCTAACAAATGTTTCTCTATTTAGTACACATTAATCATTTTGTTGTAGATATTCATTTTTCATTAATTATGTTTGCTCTCTAACAGTCAGAGTCCAGAAGACAGTTTCAACCAACCCTCCTTTGTTGCTCTATCTTGGCCTGAGGTTTGTTCTATTAATTCTCTACTTTTCAAGGTTTGTACATGTCGACATTTTAAAGACTTTACTAAAAGTACAAACTCATTGATTACATAAATCAATAACATTTAATATATTGAATCGAGATCAATTTAAAATTATCATGCTTTTGACTCACTTTCTGGTTTAATAAGTATAAGAGAGCTGCCAGTTTTAATAATTTTCATGTACCTCAATCAGCTAGATGAATTTGTGGTGTTAATAACTTGCATATTGTATTTTTTTCTTTTTCATATTGCTGTACCATATGATTACAAATAAAGAAAAAAACAAATACAGTATGCAAGTATCCAAATTTGACAGCCATAGGACTGCTATGAAAAGTTGAAATTAAAGAAAATTAGTATTGGTTATCATTTTAATAGAACAGTATGGGTGCTTTATACCAGGAAAGTGTGCTTAGACAGTGATAGTAACACTTTTTATTTTTCAATGGGCATCAAAAGATGAAATGATGCTTATTGGCACAAACAAAAGTTACTATTTCCTTTGAATTACTGTAAACAGAAGACAAAATGAGGAAATGTAAATTAGGAGCAGACCCTGTATAGGCGCCTTCCGTGCGTGTTGTCATCAGTTGCTTTTTGAGGTTGTCTGCACCCCCAGACAGAGTTCTAAGAGAAAATTGGTTGTGACTAGTGTGTAGTTTCTAATGGTTTTGTTAAGCACAGAACAGGGACGATGGGAGGGTCATTGAGGAGTCTATGACTAGGTAGAGACTGTACCAGAAAGAGTGTTTCTGAAAGTCGATAACTTGTTCTTCTGACTGAGGCTTCTTCCCTCAGATTCTGCACCTTTTGAAATGATACCAAAGCATTACCTATTTTGAGGCAGGTCTGTGAATGGGCTCAAACCAGAAAGTCCTGCATATCCAAGAGGGCAAAATGCCTTTCCCAATGAACCTGACTGTCCAGACAGTAACTCTTCATGAAATTAAGAAGGGACACCTATGTAGCTGCCTGCAGCTGTCCAGGAAAGAAGCTCCAAATGCCAGAGCAGTGGTAGCAGCTTTTACCCAGGTAGAATGAGCATGCAGTCCTTCCGGGTCTACTTTTTTGCCAGTGTCTAGCAGATCTTAATGCAGAACATGATCCAGCAAGAGATATTTCTCTCCGAACTGCCTTGCTTTTTTCACTCCAGAGATCCCCAAAACGAACTGATCATCAACTCAGTCTTTCTTTGCGCCATCAATATAAAAGCTGAGGTCTGTTTTGAGATCCAAGTGATGGAGGCTCTCCTCCTCCTTAGAGAGATGAGGTAGAGCAAAGAACTCCAGCAGGGATAGTTTGACTGATGTGGTATCAAAACGTTTTAAGAAAGGATGCTCGCATTCACAGAACCAGTTTGTCTGGGGTAAGATAGTCTCAGGTGGATTACCACAAAGTGCTTGCAACTCAGTCAGTTTGTTCTCCCGAGGTGATGGCAATGAAGAACACAGTCTTATTGGTAAGGAGTTGTAAGGGACAGGTGTGAAGTGTCTAAAAAAAACTGGATTGCAGAGGCTTGCAAAACTAGACTTTCTGGGAGAGGGTGATGCAAGAGAAAAGCAGGGTTGCCTGGAGCATGGCAATGGCGACTGGCAATATGCTGCTTGACTGGAGGGCAGGAACAAGGTTAAGCCTACTTCCTCAATAAGGTGTCTGTCAATGCCTCCTTAAATTAAGGAGTGCTAAGGAAGTTGTGTGTCACAGTTGAAGGACTTCCATCAAAACATTGGTTTTGGTCAAGTACTTCAGCCGCCATATGCATAACAATGGCATAGGAAGTGGATTCCTCTGCTGCCAGTCCAGGGATGAGAAAAAGTATTGAGATCACTAGTCCCCTGTAAGTAATTGTACCAATTATCATCCTGCTAGGGTTGAGCAAACTCACCCGGATCATGGTTATTGTCAGAGTCTATACCAAAAATTGAATGTATTATGAAGGCATAATTCAGATGGGGGAAAGTAGCGCCTAGAGTGGTTCTAAGGCTCAACTTTAATTGAAGTCAGGAATGGCATCCCCAAGGCCTTATAGAGGCTTGCAAAGGATGGCCATACACCCCTCCTTTTAATTAAATTACTGTGCCCCCCCCGGCTCTGGCCCACCCTGGAGGTGGGGAGGGCTTATTTTTTAAAAGGAAGGCAGCACTGTTAAAAAAATTATAGTATTTGGCCTGGGGGGTCCAGAGGCAGACCTTGGTGAGAAGGGTATCTCTCCCCTGCCCCCTATATGCTTTACATCCTTTTTGCAGGAGAGGGAACTATATGCCTGAATTTAGAACTCAGCAGGCAGGTTACTCTGTCACAATGGTGACGGATATCCTGTCTGCTGAAATCTAATTCCAACAGGATATAATGGGATTTAGATTCCAGTGGATGGGATATCCATCACCGTTGTGACTTCGTAACCTGTCCACCGAGTTCTAAATCAGGCTCTAAGTCCTGTGTCCTAAAATGGCTGCCATCACATCTTTGTTGACGTGGTGGCAGCCAATGAGGTCTTTTCTCTAGATCTGCTGGCTCCACGGATCCTGAAAGGAATTGCACCAATTAAAACAAAAGCATACTTTTTGGACGAAGATGTTGCTTTCTGCCAAATTTCTTGTAATTCCCTCTAGCAGTTTTGTGGTACCACAATTAAAAATTTTTATGGAAAAATGAATGGGGAAAATGTGTTTTGCGCCCCCTTCTTTCTCGAGCCCCACTTGACGGATCACCCCAAAACTTTCCAGGAAGGAGCTGAGGTGGACAAGAGGTTTTTTATAAACGTTTTGTGAATATTCGTTAAACGGCACCCAAGATATAAGTGTACGAAGAAATGCTTTGCCTTTGGAAATGCAGTCCTAACTAGAACTAACCAGTGGCAACCACCAATGGGTAATATACATATACATATATCGATATTCACTGAAAGAAAACAAAGGTTAAAGTGACATTATAGTTAGGTGAAACATCAGTTAAAACATTCTGTTTTACATGTACAAAGCCACTGAATCAAGTACTTGTAACTGGTGCACAAAGGTAACTATAACTTGCACACCGGTTATGCACAGTTTTTGCATCAATAATTTTATTGCAAAAGTTGCATGGATATCAGTGATGTCACAGGAGATTTCATGAGTGATTGAATATGTGGGGTAGTTAGCAGTGCATAGCGAGGGTGCAAGCTAAAGTTACCTTAGGGCACAAATTATTGTTACTTGAGATAGCTATAAGTGGTGAATTTCTGTACTTTTGTGAGTTAAAACATTATGGGGCTCATTATGAACACGGCGGGAAACAAACCGTGTTCATGCTGGCGGTCTTTAAATACACCGCCAGCCCCCTTGATACCCTGCCGGCCGAATTACAAACATTCTGCTGTGCCGGTGGGCGGAAACAGTGTTTCCGCCTGACGGCCCAGCAGAATGCAGGGCCGGGACATTGCCGACGGCTCCACATGGAGCCGTCGTCAATGCCTCAGTGTGGCGGGTGCAGCAGCACCCATCATGCAGATCACTGCCTGTAAATCGGGCAGTGACCCGCGCGAGGGGGCACAGCATGGGGGCCCCAGCACTGCCCATGCCAAGTGCATGGCCAGTGCAGAGGCCCCCAGGGGGACCCTGTAGCACCCCTTCTGCCAGCCTATCCCTGGCAGAGGAACCCGCCAGGGAAAGGTTGGAGGAAACAGGGTTCATTACCCAGCAGCGCTGACCTGTCGGATAATGATATCCGCCATCGTCAGGCTGCCTGTCGGCGGTAGCCTGGCGGTGGCAGAGGGCTCCACAGGCCGCCCTCCCTGTGTTCATAATTTTGCGATTCAGACTGCCATGCCGGTGGCGGTATTTACCGCCGCCGCCGGCATGGCAGTCTGAACCGCCGGGTTCATAATGAGACCCTATGTTGTTACTGAACATTTCAGGTAACTATAACATTACTTTAACCTAAATTTTTTCAGTGACTTTCTAGGCTTTTTTTTAAAGGTAGAGTAATATTTTGTTACTGTACTTAAAGCCAACCCCCCGCCTGCGGCAAGGCTCTGCTTTCAATTCCGCCTCAGACAGCTTACTCATTGCTGAGCACAGTGGGAGGTTGGGCACGGGACACGGGACATGGGTTATGGCCTGGCCCTATGAAGAACCCCCCTGGAGGTAGCCAACCCCACACTGTGCATCGCCTTTGTCCATGTTCAGCAAGAGACTATAGCCAGATCCTGTGGCCAGCCGCCCTCCCACTGGCTGTCAACTCCACAACGCACATTGCCTTTGGCATGTGCAGAGTAGTATTGGGCTTTGGGTCCAAGGGACCCCATGCAATGGGGACAAACCATATATATTAAAGGGAGTGTGCATGCAGCCCTCCTCCCCAAGTCCTGAGGATCCCATCCTTGGGCCGAATTCCATTAAAAAGGGGAGGGACCACGTAGGCCCTTCCCTGAGCAGTCGCAGCTTGCACGACACTGAAGGGGCGGTGCGGCACGCAGGAAGGGGGGCGGAATAACGGGGGCGAGGATTAAATAAAAAATAAAAAACACTCACCTGTGCCACTGCCTTCATGACCACTCTGCTCCTCTCCTCTTCTCTGCCTGGAGGCGCAGGCTTCCAGCCTGCCCTCAATCCAATCCTTACACTGCTCAGAGTAGCATCAGGATTGGCTGGGAACGCCCAGCCAGGGCGCTCCCAGGAAGACTGCAGGCCTTTGCAGGCTCTCTCCAGCCCAGCAACTATGAGCCCTGTGCGCATGTGTGTTTGGCTGGCCCAAGACGGCTGGCCAAACATACATGTGCTCTGAGTGAGAGTGCTCATTGCTTGTCACCCCCATGGCCCTGCTCCTTTTCCCCAAAAAAGATAATAAACGTTTATTATCGTTTTTGAGGAAAAGGTTTGCAGCTGCTGCTGCTGGCGGGGGCAACGCTCCTCTGTCCTTATGGAGGAGCCGCCCCTGTCCCCACGCCTATTGTCCTGCTATCCGCCAGGACCTCTCTAAATTATAGGTGGGTTCTGGCACCTGAGGCACACACCAAACAACAGTTAGATTAAGTTGAGGGGGCATGTGGCCCCATTCCTTGAACCATCATAAACCTTGCGGACCCCAACCCTGGGGGGCGATATAGTATTTAAAAGAGGAGGGAGTCATGCAGCTCCAAACCCTGAGCTTTTTTGGGCCCTGACAGAATGTATCCCCCAGGACACAGGTGAGCGCCCCGATGGCCACCCGGGGTACTCTCAGAAAACACAATAGAGGCAGCAGGGGGTGACCCAGGGACCCCAAAACACCAGCCAGGTCCCCGCATGGCTATGTATAAGTGCTCTCTCCGGCGGGAACAATATGTGTTCTGTTTCTCTGGCTGCAGGAGTGAAGGGGAGGGAAATAGAACTGAATTCCCAGCCAGCGGGAGTATGTTTAAATCTTCCACTGGCTGGGAGCAGACTTGCATGTTTGCTCCAGTTAAGCCATCCTCCCCCTTTCTATGCCTTTTGGCCTCGAGGGAAGGGATCCCTGGGACTTAATAAAGCTGCAGGAAGATGGACGTGTGCCCCTCTTCCTTTTTTTACCCCAGGGGATGGTCTCTCAAAAGCTCAGGGAAAGGGGTCATGCACCCCCTCCCTGAAATAAATAAATGTGTTACCCCCCAGGCACTGGCCCTCCTCAGTGTTTTCTTTTAAGCAAGTGCAGAGCCGGCGCTTGTTTTTTTTTTTTTACCTTTCTGCAAATTTGCGGATCCTCTGCAAATTCATGGCCAATTTTTTTTTTTTTATATATGTTTTTTGGGACCCCACCACGAGGCCTAGGTTATCAGGGTATCCCTACCCCTCGTCTTATGCCTTTTTCTTTACATTTTTCTTAGAACTCCGGACTGAGTCATAAGATAGCTGCCACCACTTCCTGGTTGATGTGGTGACAGCCAATCAGATCTCAGCCTGAGATCTGTCAGGGGCGTGGATTCTTTGAATTTATTTGAACCTTAATTTATAGAAAAATACTGAACAGATTTACACCAAAACACTAAAAAGGACTCCTTCTGGACCAAGATCTAGCTTTCTGCCAAATTTGGGCTGCAACTGACTCTAAAGTTCCAATGGGAAAATGAATGAGTAAAACTCATTTGGGACACCCCTTTTTCTTTGCCACCACCTGACGGATCTCCCCAAATGTTTCTTGCTGCAAATTAGTCAAAAGGTAGGACTATTTTGGAACATTTCATGGAGATTTGTCCAACGGTGCCACACAAAAGGCATTTCCTATTGAAACATAATCCTTAATTTACCTACCCATATGAATAAAAGGAAATACATATGGAAAGAGTGACAGCTGAGATTTTTCTGGCTGCCCCTTTTCAACCCGAGTTCTAGGAAAGTGAACATCTGGGCGGAGAGATATTACTCTGAGAAGAGCAACAGAAAACAATTCTTAGGAACACTAACCTCACCAGAAGTATGAACGTTACCACCAGTCTATAACTAAAACATGTTGGAAAAAGGACACTCTGTATATTTCTATGATCCTCTGGTGACACCGCCTGCAGTCAACCTTTGATGTCCAATTATTGTCAAGAATGGTGACGTATACAATAGGTGCCACTGGAATACCGGGGCTTTGCTGCTGTCTTAAATAGAAAAAAATCAGTTGCTCCCTCAAGACCTAAGCCCAGCCCAAAAACCGTGGCTACTTGAATAAAGCAGCAATAGATGACTACAATTTGCAAAAGTGTTTACAAAGTTATGCTGTAAAGAACATCAAATGGCGTGGCATTGAGAAGTATATCTGCTCTGAGTATAATCTTAGCATTTTCCAATTTTAATGCCAAGTGTTACAAAAGGAATTCCAACAATATTGAAAACAAAAGGTTGCATTAAAAAGAAAATATGCACTTTCTTCAGATTCTACAGGAAATGCTAATCACCAACAAGAAGCACAACACACCGTTTTATTAACTGCATCCCTTTAAGCTCCCAGAGTGAGATATTTTGCGCAAACTAGTGATGCACTCAGCAGAAAATCATGTTACATGCAAACAGTTTTTATAATAAAAGATGTCCTACCTTTATTCTGCATATTACAGTTATGCTTTAGAACAGTTTTGAGGTTTGGGTATATTTCATATCCACACAAAAAGACTACCAAAGTACATCTTTTGTTTTCCAAAACCATTTTATTGATTTTATCATATGCAAAAATCAGCATTTTATCATTACATTTCGCTACTATATCCGTATCCAAGTCTTACATCAACCTTGCTACCACAATGTTGACAGTTCGGGTTGAGGTACATCGGTATAAGATTAAACATTAACAGTAACAGCTCCATAGAAGGGGTCGCAAACGACGAGTATCGTAGGCATGCTCCATCTGGAGTCATTGTTAGTTGGAAGTTGCTGGGGGGGCGAAGCATGGAGGATGACACTATAATAGAAGTCCAATAGAGGAGGGGGGCATGGGGTAGGAGATCAGACCAAAGCACGGGCTGTGTAGGAGGGAGGAGGAGGAAAGGGAGAAGAAGGGAATGTTCTAGCGGGTATACTTTGGAAAATGTTTAATTGTGGTAGGTGGAAGATTGTCAGTGAGAGGGTGTCCCAAAGTTATGTGATGGGGACCCTAAGTAGTCCACGTTGTTCTTCTCTTTAAATGGAGGTGCTGGAGATCACTGTGCCAAGACAACAATGAAGGGGGTGTCGAGAGTTTCAAGTGTCAAATCATAGCTCAGAGTGCCACAAAGAAAGCAAGGTCAAAGAACCAGGTGGTAAATTTGGCTATGCCTAGCCTTTAATAGCCACCAAGGAGGATGAGTCTTGAGAAAAAACAGAAGGCTGGTCCATAAGCTGTGTGAGTGTGAAGAGTACACCAGACAAGAAAGGTCTCAATTTTTTGCAGCTCTAGAGCATGTGAGTCAGGGGTGCCCGTGTCTCCAGACACTAGGGACAGTTCAGGGAGGTGGTTCGAAACAGGGCCTGGAGTTTCATAGGAGTAGAATGTATTATACGGAGTATGCAAATTTGGATACATTTGAAGCATGTGTTGCAGGGAATTTGTAAGGGGTATTGCAGCATTGCCTTCCGTTCTGTGTCATTAACCATTAGTCATAGATCCTCTTCCCAATTGCATGTAAGGCTCAGCAAGCGCGCTCTGGGATATGCTTACAAGCCCTCTTATAGCCAGGTCGCAAGGTGTCTCTCCCGTAGCCGATTGTATGGAGGGTCTGCAACGTGATGTGAGCAGGGACTATTGATGCTGGACTCATCAGATCTGGAGCACTGACATGTGTATTCTACCACAGGTAAGAACTTGCCCATGGGGAGCTCGCATTAGGCACCCAAGGCCAGGAAGTCTAACAGGAGTTGTAGGAAAGTACTCTCTTTCTTGGCATGATTAACCCAAATTTCTGCCTGTTGTCAGTATGTTTGACTGTGTCTACTGGGATCCTGCTAACCAGGACCATGGAAGTTTTACTCTCCCCCATAAATTGTACCTTTTTCTTCCCACAGTTGGCATACTGGATCCCCCATGTAAGACCCTAGTATATGGTACCTAGGTACCCAGGGCAGTGGGGTTCCAGGGGATCCCTATGGGCTGCAGCAGTTATTCTGCCACCCATAGGGAGCTCATGCAAAGGGTTCTTCAGGCCTATGGTAGGCCATCTCAGCCCAGAGGGCAGTGTGCAGGTACCTGTGCGTGATCCCGCCATGCACTGGCAGAGGTGCCCCCACAAACTTCAGATCCATTTTCCTGGACTTTGTGAGTGCTGGTACGCCATTTTACGTGTGTACTGGATATAGGCCATGTTGGACCTGCCCCTTTTTACAGGGTCATCCCCAAACATTTTGCCTTCTTCCCCCTATTTTTCCTGACCTGTTTTTGTTGGCTTATGAACTCTGAGCACTTTGCCACTGCTAACCAGTGCGAAAGTGCATATGCTCTCTATATAAATTGTACTGTTAATTGGTTTATCCATGATTGGCATATTTGATTTACTAGTAAGTCCCAGTAAAGTGCACTAGAGGTGCCCAGGGCCTGTAAATCAAATGCTACTAGTGGGCCTGCAGCACTGGGTGTGCCACCCCAATGAGTAGCTTTGTAATCATGTCTCAACCTGCCACTGCAGTGTCTGTGTATGCAGTTTTAAACTGTAAATTTGACTTGGCAAGTATACCCACTTGCCAGGCTTAACCCATCCTTTTTCCTACACGTAAGACACCCCTAAGGTAGGCCCTAAATAGCCCCAAGGGCATGGTGCAGTGTATGGTTGAGGTAGGACATATACTAATGTGTTTTATATGTCCTGACAGTGAAATACTGCCAAATTCGGTTTTTACTGTTGCAAGGCCTATCTCTCTCATAGGTTTACCTGGGGGCTATGTTTAAACATGATTAAAGCGTAGATTCCCTTTGGGAGCAGATAGACATGTGGAGTTTGGGACCTCTGAACTCACAAGTTAAAAATACATCTTTTAGTAAAGTTGGTTTTAAGATTGTGTGTTTGAAAATGCCACTTTTAGAAAGTGGGCATTTTCTTGCTTGAACAATTTTTGTGACTCTGCCTGTATGTGGATTCCCTGTCTGGGTTAGTTGGACAGTTGGGCTGTTTGCACCTCTCTCCAGACAGTGACACAAAGGGAGCTGGGGTGTAGCCTTCATATTCTGATGAGCCATCTGTGCTAGGAGGGAGGAGGAGTGGTCACTCGCACCTCAAAGGGCTGTGCCTACCCTCACACAATGCAGACTCCAACCCCCTGGTGTGTGTCTGAGGCCTTGCCTGGGCAAGGCAGGATTTCACAAACAAGTGAGACTTTTCTTTGAAGTAAGCCCACTTCAAAAGCCAAAATGGGTATGAGAAGAGCACCCAAAACCAGACTTTAGACACTTCTTGGGGTAGACACGCTACCTCACAGACACTTCTGGACAAGAAACCTGCTGGTGATGAATCCCTGAACCAGACCTGCCAAGAGGAACTGCCTGGCTGCCCAAAGGACTCCCTGGGACTGCTTTTCTGAGAAGGACTGCTGCCTTGCTGTTGCCCTGCTGCCTTGCTGCTCTCTGGCTGTGCTGAGAAGTGCTCTCCAAGGGCTTGGATAGAGCTTGCCTCCTGTTCCCTGAAGTCTCAGGACCAAAAAGACTTCACTCTTGAAACTAGACTCCTTGTGCGGCAAAAATTTGACGCTCAGCCTGCTGAAAACGACGCACAGTCTCCACCGCGTTGAGAAATTCACTGCACGCCAAACTGGAACGACACAGCCCGACTTCGCACAGAGAAGATCGACGCATCGCCTGCGTAGTGACCGAAACTTTGACGCACAGCCCACCAGACCGAAGCACAGCCGAACTGGGACGACGCAGCCTGTAATCCAGAAAGGATTCAATGCTGCGCCTGCTGTGTGGGAGAAATTTCCATGCAATGCCCACTGGATGGACGCAGCGCTTGTGACTTTGCTCTGCAAGCCCAGGATTCCACCACCATCCCCAGGGCACCAGGAAACCCCGCAACCCAAAGGGGAACCAAGTCCGTGCACCGGAAATTGACGCAAAGTCTTCTCCCTGCGTGGAAAATAAGAACGCAAGTCTGTGTGCGAAGGGGCGAAACCAACGCACACCTCCCTGTTTTCCACGCATCGCCTCCTCTGCGGTCCCTTGCGGAGATTTTGAACACAAACCAGGTACTTTGTGCTTGCAGGAGACCTTTATTGTTTTTAAGAGACCTTTATTTATTTTTCAAATACTTAAGACACTTTCTATCATGTTACAGGCTTTGCACGAATAAATACGCAGGAGTCGTCCGTTACGCAGGTAAGGGTTATTTTATTGGTTGATAATTGTGATTGTTTGAGCTGGATTGCTTTCTTTTGTTGTTCTGTCGGTATCCGTGGGTATTTTGCAGGTAATGGTTCACAGTCTCTTCCTTGCTTCTCTCCATTTCTTCTGATCTCCCGGGAGGCACATGCGGAGAAAAGAAGAATAGTCTCGGTAAGTGTTTTATGTTTTCTCCTTGGCTAACTATTACTGACTTTCCCTTTTTCCAGCTGTCTTTTCTTTCTTGTCTCTTTTCACTCTTTAGGTCTGTGCTTTTCTCTCTCTCTCTCTCTCTCTCTCTCTCTCTCTCTCTCTCTCTCTCTCTCTCTCTCTCTCTCTCTCTCTCTCTCTCTCTCTCTCTCTCTCTCTTCCCCTCTCCTGTCCTTTCCCTCTCTGTCAGGGAGTTTCCTTCGTTTGTCTCTCTGTCTTCCTTTTACACTCCTTCGTACTTTCTTTTATGTCTTTCTATAACGCTTGTGGGTTCAGATACTTTTCATTATCCTATTACTGTGGTTGGATCAATTGTATTCCCTCGCCTCACCCGTGCCCTCTCAAATCTTACAGTGTTTCCCCTTAATTCCTTTTTTCTCCTCCACCCGTCCTCCCTTCCCCTACCCAGGCCGCTTCAACTCACCTGAATTCACCATGCTTCTCCAGAAGCGTGGCGGGCTGCCGCATTCGGCTTCCCGGATTAAGGTCCTCCCGTCCCCGATTGGGACAAACGGCTTCCTGGACTCTCCTGTCCTCCCGTCCCCGATTGGGCCAAACGGCTTCCTGGTCTCTCCGGTCCTCCCTTCCCCGATTGGGACAAACAGCTTCCTGGTCCCTCCGGTCCTCTCCAAGGCGTCCTCCTCCACTCCTCTGCCTTTCTCCTCACTCGCCTCTCTCTCCCGAACGCCCGATGCCAGCCTTCTTGGGCTTCCGCTTTCCCGCCGTGACCTGGCGGCTTCACCCTGATTGGTGGGGATTTTGTTGGATTCCGGGTCACCTCTGGCAGCGACAGCACCTGTAGGAGAATTGTGCTGGCCGGCCCTGTCCAGTCCATCACAGACACTCCCCCTAGAGAGCGGCAGTAGTTGACGCTCAGGACCCGGACAGCGGGATAAGAAATCAGCGTTCGTCATTTGGTTGCCCGGTAAGTGTATAATCTGAAAGGAGAAGGGTTGTAATGAAAGAAACCACTGCAGGACCCGAGAATTAGTATCCTTGTTGCGAGCGTGCCATGTGAGTGGAGCGTGATCCGTGACCAGGGTAAATGTCCGGCAGTGAGATAGTATCATAGCGACTCCACCGCCCATTTAATGGCTAAACATTCTTCCTCGATTGTGGGATAGTGGACTTCCCTTGGAAGTAGCTTCCGGCTAATATATAATATCGGGTGTAGAGCCCCATCGCCTTGAGGTTGGGACAGTACTGCCCCAAGCCCCACATCGGAGGCGTCTGTTTGTAAAAAGAAAGGTTTCTGAAAATCTGGACAGCATAACACTGGATCAGCTGTCAGTGTGTTCCGTAGTTGCTCAAAACTGTGCCGTTCAGTCTCAGAGAGAGAGGAAAGGGTGTTGGGACAGGATTTCTTTAGAAGGTCGGTAAGTGGTTCTGCTAATGTGGAGAACTGAGGGATAAATCGACTATAGTCACCCACTAAACCAAGGATGGCTCTTATATCTTTCTTTGTTCGTGGTACAGGTATTCTCGTGATGGTGTCTATTTTCTCTACCTGGGGTCTGACCTGGCCTTCTCCCAATACCTACCCCAAATATTTGATATTGGTATAACCCAATCTGCATTTTTCTGGATTTGCTGTTAGGGCTCCTCTCAATGCCTGTAAAATGTCGCCTAAATGTTGCATGCGTTCTTCCCAGGTTTTACTATATAATACTATATCATCCAGATATGCAGCTGCATATCTGTGATGTGGTCATAAGATCCTATCCATGAGCCTTTGGAAAGTGGTGGGGGCCCCATGGAGCCCGAACGGAAGGATCGTGAACTGATATAGACCGAATGGGGCTGCGAAAGCGTTTTTTTCTTTGTCTTCTCTTTTCAATGGTATTTGCCAAAACCCTTTTGTAAGGTCTAATGTGGACGTATATTGGGCCTGACCTACTCTCTCAAAGAGTTCATCAATGCGTGGCATGGGATAGGCATCGAAGTGAGTCAACTCATTGACACGTCTGTAGTCTACACAAAAATGAGTGCTCCGGTCTGGTTTGGGTACCAGCACAAATGGGGAACACCAGGGGCTAGTGGAGGGTTGATAATACCCGCCTCAAGCATAGATTGGACCTCCTGTTCGATTACTACCTTTTTTGCTTCTGGAATACAATATGGACATTGTCGGGAGACTTTCTCGATTTTCAATCGTATCGGGTGGTCTACTAGCGTCGTTCGACCAGGATGTTAGGAAAAAACATCTTGATACTTCTCTATCACTTGGGTGAGTTGTCCATGATGGGGTTCTGTGAGGGCAGGACTCATCTGGGGGGAAGGACACTCAATAGAATGGCTTGAGGGAAAAGAAGGGTATGGTATCTCTTCCGTGGCCACATTTGTGATATATCGAATGGGTTGCTCGCCCAGTGGTTCCTGCCATTTCTTGAGGAGGTTTATATGGTATCTCTGTTCTCTACCTAGTCCTATTGGAATGGCCAATTTATAGGTGGTGGGATTAATTTGCTCAATAACTTCATAAGGACCTTGCCACCAGGCCAGTAACTTGTTTTCACAACTAGGAAGCAGGACTAATGCCTTTTCTCCTATTTTCAGACTGTGGAATACGCTTTTGGCGTCATACCATTGTTTCTGTTTGTTTTGGGACTCTCGTAAGGTGGTGTGGGCTTCTTCCCACACTGTATGGAGATTTTCCCTCAACTCGCTTGTATATGTCAAGAGGTCTTTTGCCTCTTCCTCTGTTTCTTCCCATTGTTCAGCCAACATTTCGAGAAGAGTCCGAGGTTGTCGTCCGAACAATAATTCGAAGGGGCTATGTCCTAGGGAGGTCTGAACGTGTGTGCGAATAGCGTACTGTACTAGAGGCAGTTTTTTCTCCCACTCTTTGCCTCCTTCGGAAATGCTCTTCCTGAGTAGTGATTTGATTGTCCTGTTGTACCTCTCCACTAAACCGTCTGTTTGAGGGTGGTATACTGACGTTTTGATCTGTTTCATCCCCAGTGTTTTGCTCACTTCTGCCATGAGTCTAGACATAAAAGGGGTCCCCTGATCGGTTAGTATTTCTTTGGGGAAACCCACCCTGGAAAAAAAATCGATCATTGCTTGTGCAATGGCTTTAGTGTGCATGCTAGGAAGGGGAATGGTTTCTGGATAACAGGTGGCATAGTCCACTAATACCAATTCGTATTGACGTCCCCGGACGAAAGGGGTAAGTTGTCCAATGATCTCCATGCCTACTCTTGAGAAAGGGGTGTCTATGAACGGGAGGGGCTGGAGCGGAGCTGGTCGGTGTGGAGATGGGTTAAATAATTGACATTCTGAACAGTCAGAACAATGTTTACGTATCTCCCCGAATACTCCAGGCCAATAGAAGCACCGGAGTACTGCCTCTTCTGTTTTTTCCCTTCCAAGGTGTCCCTCCCCGTTATCCCCATGTGCTAGATGTAAGACCTACTGTCGGTGACTCCTGGGAACTACCAATTGTAAATGCCGCTCTTCCCCAGTATTTGGTCTTCTATATAAGAGGTTGTTTTGTATTAGAAATCTAGGACCTACCACATGCTCTTCCGGATTCAAGGTTTGTTGCCACGCGTTTTTCAGGGAGGGGTCATCTCGATGACTCTGCCGGAACTCCCCACGGAATGGTACACACCCTACTGGCTACTTCTGGATTACTCACTGTCGGAGCATTCCAGTTTTGGGTATAGTGTTGTCGCTGGTCCCTTTTTTGCCTTTTACTGAGTGTAACTCTGGGTTGTCAGCTTACTCCCTCGCCTGCCCCGAAGGGTACTTCCTCCCACCAAGTCTTAAGGGTGTGTTCCTGACTTGCTTTTGTTAATAGGGAGGAAAAGTCCTTATAATCAGTTCCGATGATGATATCTTCCCCGTGGTGGGGAAGTACTCCTACTCTTAAGGTCTCATTCTCTTCTTTCCACTTCAGGCATACTATAGCCACCGGGTAGTATCTTTGATCCCCATGCACACATGCGATTAATACTTGTGAATGAGGTACTTCTTGCCCGGGTAATAATAACTCCTGGCGTATTACACTCTGGCTACACCCAGAATCGATCAACGCTGTCCTTTCAAAGCCATTGAGGAGGATAGTGAGAGTATAAGTAGGTTTTTCTCCACCAGCCCAGAAGACTCCCTTTCGCTACTTCAATCTCCATGGGTTCCTCAGTGTCCTTTTTATAGGGGCAATGTCTGGCAATATGACCCCATTCAGAGCAGTGGTATCACTGGGGTCCTGTGGTCGGGCAGTTGGTGTTTGCTGTTGCGGTAGGCAGGGAACGCTCAGGCCCGTGTAATAACATGGGTCTTTGGGATCTTCCTCTCCCTATGGTTGGGCGAACAGGAGAAGGGGTTGGATGTCTGCTGGATGTGGCCCTGAAGTCAGGGCCCCTGTGATACGCACAAGCGAGATCTATTGCTGTCTCATTAGTCAGGCCCGAGTGTTGTCTGACCCAGTTACGGGTGTTACTTGGTAACGCATCCAAATATTGTTCCAAAACTAAAGTGCCGAACATTTCTTCCCGGGTTTTCTAGGTCGGATGCAACCACCTCCCCGCAGCATGCTGAACCCTATAGTAGAGGGTGAGAGGATTCTCTTGCTGTTGCCACTTGGTTTGGCGAAACCTGGAACGATAGCTTTCACTGTCCAGCCCGACACGTTCCAGTATAGTTTTCTTTATGTCTTTATAGGGAAGAGTGCCACTGGGGTTGATGGCTTGATAGGTGGTTTGTAGATGCCCTGTGAGTAATGGCACTATATACTGTCCCCAATTCTCTTCCGGCCAACTTGCAGTGCTGGCAACTCTCTCAAAGTTGATAAAAAAGGAGTCCAGGTCTTCCTGTTCCTGGTACCTTTGCAGTACGCTACTGGACACATTTGGATGAACCTTGGTATGTGCAATTGTATCTGTGAGGTTCCCCAGGGCGGTTTCATGTACCTGTTGATTTTTTGCCATTATCGTTGCTTGCTCTTAAGAGCGCTCTGCAAGGCTTCACGTTCTTCTCTGGCTTCTTCCATCTGCTGTCCCCACATCAGCTGTAGGTGGCGCTGTCCCTCTGCCAACTGAGCGATTACGTCCACCATGGTGGGCTTCTCCTCCATTGTGACGTGTTTTTTCAATCCCACCTCTGACACCACTTGTTACAGGCTTTGCACGAATAAATACGCAGGAGTCGTCCGTTACGCAGGTAAGGGTTATTTTATTGGTTGATAATTGTGATTGTTTGAGCTGGATTGCTTTCTTTTGTTGTTCTGTCGGTATCCGTGGGTATTTTGCAGGTAAGGGTTCACAGTCTCTTCCTTGCTTCTCTCCGTTTCTTCAGGTCTCCCTTGGAAGCACATGCGGAGAAAAGAAGAATAGTCTCGATAAGTGTTTTATGTTTTCTCCTAGGCTAACTAGTACTGACTTTCCCTTTTCCAGCTGTCTTTTTTTCTTGTCTCTTTTCGCTCTTTAGGTCTGTGCTTTTCTCTCTCTCTCTCTCTTCGCCTCTCCTGTCCTTTCCCTCTCTGTCAGGGAGTTTCCTTCGTTTGTCTCTCTGTCTTCCTTTTATACTCCTTCGTGCTTTCTTTTATGTCTTTCTATAACGCTTGTGGGTTCAGATACTTTTCATTATCCTCTTACTGTTGTTGGTTCAATACTTTCTGCTGTACTTCTTACAACCCCTTATTGTATTCCCTCGCCTCACCCGTGCCTTCTCAAATCTTACAGTGCTTCCCCTTAATTCCTTTTTTCTCCTCCATCCGTCCTCCCTTCCCCTACCCAGGCCGCTTCAACGCACCTAAATTCGCCACGCTTCTCCAGAAGCGTGGTGAGCTGCCGCATTCCGCTTCCCGGATTCTGGTCCTCCCGTCCCCGATTGGGACAAATGGCTTCCTGGTCTCTCCGGTCCTCCTGTCCCCGATTGGGACCAACGGCTTCCTGGTCTCTCCGGTCCTCTCCAAGACGTCCTCGTCCACTCCTCCGCCTTTCTCCTCACTCGCCTCTCTCACCCGAAAGCCTTCTTGGGCTTCCGCTTTCAGGGCTATTTAGGGTCTCTCTCTTGGGTGGGTCCTCAGATTCGGTTTGCAAGATTCAAGCAGGACTCCTCTGCAACCTCTGCTTCAACTTCGGGCTACTGGAACCACGACTGGTCCCTTCAGGAGCCGACAAACGCTGCTAAAACGGAGAATACTTTTCTGTAACTTTGTTTTCAAGTCTCCTGCCAGCTTTGGAATTTTTACCCAGCCGTGCATCCTCAGAAGATTGCAACTCTTCAGCCTGCAGAAGAAGAAGAAGGAATCTCCCTTGGAGTGAAGGAGTCACTTCCCTGCAACCGCAGGCACCTACAACAAGCGACGACCATCAGCGTGGATTGCTTCTTATTTTGAGCTGTGTGGATCCTGTATCATGGATGGTGGTCTGGAGTAGTCCTCTTGGCCCTCTATGCCAGATGTGCATCTTTGGTGAAGGTAAGCCCTTGCCTTCCCACGCAGGACAGAACCCCCATGCATCACGTCTCACGCAGCTGCCAAGGCTTGTTTCCATCTCCTCCAAGGGCTCTTCAGGCGCCTGTAGCTCCAGCCCCAAGCACTCCATCCTGCAATGCACAGCCTCCTGTGTGCTTCTCCTGCGATGTGAGATCTTCTTTTGTAGTGCTGCATGGAGTTCTTCTGCAACTCCTGTGTCCCCGTCCTGTGGAACTTCTGTGGGTGCTGCCTCTGTTCCTGTGGACCTCAGTGATGCTGGACCTTGCTGGTCCCTGGCAGCACCTCTTTTCCACTAACCGTAAGTTTCCCTTTGCCAAGGCATGTTGGTGGAATTCCCGCACCGACACCCCTCTGCAAACTTCCTACCAGCAAGGGGCTTCATCTGCATCCATCAGGAACTCTTCTCCAGCTCCAGGGCTGCAGTGCTGACCTGTTCTTCATCACATTGACCAACTCCTGCATCCACAGCTCCTACTCCTCCTGGACTCCACTGTGACTCTTGGAATTGGTCCCTTCTCTGCAAAGGTCTTCTTTCTTCAGGAATCCACCACTGGTTTTCTTGCAGTCTTGTCTGGGTGTTTTCTTTTGCTTCTTATCCTCCTTTTGGGTGGTTTGGAGAAAATCCAGTGTTGCTGGGGGGTACTGTGTTACTTACCTCTGTGGTTTTCTAGTACTCCCAACTCCCCTCCACTCATTTTACTTAACCTAGGTGGGCGTACCTTACTCGCATTTCATTTTTTTAGTATATGGTTTATGCTCCCCCTAGGGTCACTATTGGTTAATGCTATTTGCACTGTTTTCTAACCTTTTCGATGCCTGTTTCTGATTACTAGTGTATATATTTTGTGTATTACTTACCTCCTAAGGGTGGGTTACCTGTCTAGTATTTTGTGGTGATTTGTTCTAAAAATAAAGTACCTTTATTTTTGTACAACTGAGTGTTTTCTTTCATGTGTGTAAGTGCTGCGTGACTATAGTGGTATTGCATGAGCTTTTCATGTCTCCTAGATAAGCTTGGCTGCTCATCCACAGCTACCTCTAGAGAGCCTGGATTCTAGACACTGCCTACACTTCACTAAGAGGGGGCACCTGGACCTGGTATAAGGTGTAAGTACCATAGGTACCCACAACACACACCAGGCAAGCTTCCTACAGGAGTCCATGTTCAAATAGGTTCCCTTAAATAGAAAGTGGTGTCTCCTAGGGTACGAGTTCATGTGAGGAGAGTGCTGAGTGGAGAGATGGGAATCCTAGCAGTGGTAGCGCTGTAACATAAGGAGTGTAGCTTTGGTATATTTTAAGGCATTGCACAGACAGGTGTGTGCCATGTCCAGGAGCTGGGGACATTCGGTGTGCGATCTGGTGTAGGGAAATAGGACAGAATATAGAACTCCATATTTTATCCAGTTTACTGTAAGTTCCGTCTCAGTCAGGTGGTGTCTGGCCAACCAGTAGGCGGGCCATTGCAGTTGTACCATATAATAGTAAGCCTGAAGTTTGGTGCCCCAGGCCCCCAAGGCCGGGAGGAGTTTTAAAAGGGTGATGTGGCAATGATCAGTGTTCTAGAATAAATAAAGTAATCTTCGTGGGGACTAGCACTGGCAGATTTGCACAGTGGCATGATAAACGAGGGAGAGCCACCATCTTAGAGAGGGCTATATACCCCATTATGTTGAGCGGAAAAGTGTTTCAGAAGGCCATCTGGGCCCGAATGACATGTATCATGGCACCAAGTTTGGCCTGTAGTAGGTCCACCAGAGTATGAAAGATTTTAATCCTATTATATTTAGAGGAGCTTGGGCACATTGGAGATGGTCCAGGGAAACCGTAAGGTCACAGGGAGGGTCTTCCTGTCACAGTGGGAAAATACATATTTTAATTGGGTTAACCCCGTGGCCAGAATAGACATGATAGGATTCCAGTGCAGCCACGAGAGGGCCCATGGAAAGTTGGCAGGCACAGGAGTGGGCCTGCCTTATATAAGTCCTTGCAGTGACAGACAAATATCGTGCTAAGGTTGTGCTGTGTGAATATTAGTGACCCAGAAACGTCTCTGACAGCATCTATAGGGGAAATCAGGTCGTTGGGTGGATAAGGAGGACCAGCCGTCTACCTAGTCTGTCCACTTCTGCATGGGCTCTAGCCTCATAGGATATTGCGTCCAGGCACCACAGCCATTCCATTATTTCAGCAAGTTTGCCCTTCTTGCCTACAATCTTGTCCAAGAAGTCGGGGTAGTGGCCAGCTGCTTCAGCTCGTTCTAAGTCTGAGTCTAGAGACGTGTGCTCCTGTGGTGGTGCGCAATGTAAGGCCATGAATAAACACTTTGTATACTTCCCATTTGATCGCTCTGGTTTTGGCTGATTCAGTATTTTCTTCAAAGTATTGCACAGTGCCATCGTGCTGTGTTTGAGGAAAACTTAATCCTCCAGCCCTAGCGGTTGCATCCACCAGGTGGGTACCAGGAAAGGAAATTTTCTCCAGGTGAGTTGTGCATTTAATGGGTTATGATCTGAATGGGTTTTACTGGGGTAGTCCACAGTAATGAACTGTGTTTGTAGAGATGTGGGGCAAACCAGACAGTCAAGGCATACATGAAGGGCATGAGCCAGGAAGGAGTATCCTTCCCATTTGGGTGTTGTGTCCACCAGACAACACCAAGGGCCCAGTGGTGAAACCACTCATCAAAAGCCACCAAAATTCAGATGTCAAGAGTACCCTGGAGAGGGGGTGGGGTGTGAACAATCTAGCATTACATCTTGGACAGCATTTAAATTGGTGTCTAGGATCCAAGGAATATCCACCCATGGAGTGAGGACAGTGTAAAGAGAGGCCCAATAACATGTTTGCCTTTTTGGGCCCATGCATCGATCCCAATACCATTGAAGGGTTGTCCAGAATCACAGGCCAGTGCATATGTGCCCTCCGGATCAACTTGCGTGTTTTCCAGCTGGAAGATGGTTCCAGCACGGACCAAAATTGTGGCTCCTGGAGCATTTGAGGAGTACCTAGTGCTAATAATTTGCCCTCACCATTTGCGAGAAAGTGCAACGACTTACATGTCATTTAAGTAGGTTTCTTGGAGACAGGTTATATTTGCCTCCAGGACGTTAGTGTGATGGCGGACATAGTAACCCCTTTTGACCCCACCCATAGCACAAACTTTACAAGTAATAAGCGTGTATTTACCCTGTGTCTCGCCCCTAGTCAAAGGGGCTACTAGTGTCCAAGCATGTGAAGTTGCATCACGGAGGAGGGAATGATAGTGGGGCTGGAGCCAAAGTGTGCAGAGTTGCAACTCGTTCCAGCCAAGATTAAACCCCACACAGAGCAAAAATATCATGGTCAGTGGCAAAACAGTCATCCGGCCTAACAACTATCTACTCTCAACAGGGGAATTACAACTGGAAGCCAACAAGGCTGGGAGAAGTTGTGGAGAGTGGTCTGTTCGACTGTTGGGAGAAAGGGGGAGTCAATATGAGGGAGGCCAGCAAGAAACAGCTAGCTTCATCTCTCCACAGAGAAATGGATATCATAGTAAAACAGTAAATAGGCAGGCTTCCACAGGACGTAATGACTGAGGCTGCCCCTCCCCCCCCCACGAAACCTCTGACACCCACGCCCACCCATCCGTGTGTCTTGACTAGAGAGAGGCCGTCAGTGCTGTAAATTTCATCTATCCAGGCCTGAGCTTCTTTAGGGTCCCTAAAGAGATGAGTGTGGTTTTCAACAGTGACTTTCAGGTGGGAGGGGAATAAGAGAATGTATGTCAGAGACAAGTCTAGGAGTCTCCTCTTGGTGGCCATAAAGAAGTCCTGGCATTGTTGCACCATGAGGTAAAATGGGGAAAGATAGACCCTAGATGTTCTTTTAGTTTTGGGATGGCAATCTCAGGCTGTTTCAGGATATGATCCTGGTCTCGATACTTCAGTAGCTTAACCATAATCGGGGGAGGAGGGGCTTCTGGGGTCAGTGATCTGACCAGAAACCAATGTGCTCGTACTACCACGTACATGGTAAATAAGCCTATTGAGGTGACTGTGGTTTGAGGCCAGTGTTCAATGTAAAGTGTGTGGTTGGAAACCTGCATGTCCTCCAGAATAACAAAAACACAAATATCATTGAGCAACCTGCCCTCAGCACAATCTACCTATATTTGTACTCCGCCTGTGAGCTCCACTGAGTGAGGTGACATGTCAGAATGTTGTTGGTGAATGTCCTGCAGAGTCCTTTCTGAGGCCGCAACTCTGACTTTAGAGTAAGTTGATTTGATTGGATAGTGTGCAGATTTCTGCTTCCATCGCTGTACAGGTATCTTGTGCCACCACGAGGATTAGATCCAGCTTGTTGGGGAAGGAGGGGGTGGCTGGGGCACCTGATGTTGGTTCAGGTGGGCCACAAGACATGAGGCGGGGCTCCCTGAGGGAGCATCGTCCTAAGTGGTGTGAGTGATTGTTGGGATCTTCTTAGCAGATCCAAGACACCCCATCAGCACAGTCTAAGAGTGGTGATGGGTAGGTGCTCCAGCACTGCACTATGGTGGTGTCAGTGGCTGTTGCGGGCAACTTTGGGACCATTGTAAGTTCAGGGCATCTAAGTGAGGGGATTCCAGACCCCCCAAAGTTAAGTCTTCCAGGCAACCCCACTACCCAACAGGGGGGCCGGCAGGAGCAGCTTGTGACATAGGTTAGCAGTGTTATGGACTATCAGGTGGGAGTACAGGGATGACAGCCTGTTCCAGATCATTCACACAAGTGCATAGCTGCGGTACTTCAGGTCAGTACATGACAGTCTGTCAAGCACACAGGGGGCATGCAAAGATGCTCACTCAGTGCTCTCAATCAGGGCCAGCTCTAGGATGGTGCGCCCGGCGCCACCGCACCAATTGCTGACTTCTGGTGGGGGCGCCGTGTTTGCAGGCATATTATGGTTTTCAAAGCACCTGCTGCAGTGTTCCTTGCCTCCAGCAATTTTCAGGCGACAATGAAAATATATGTCAAGATAACTCTGGCGATTAATGTTCTGCCAAGAGAGAGATCGCAGTATTCTCTAGTGGACGTTATAGGGTAGCACAGAGGGTTAATATGCCTGCTGCAAAGAACGTGTACAATGCAGATTACAAAGCCGGTGCAGGCTGTGGGTCCTACTCCAAGTGGCAGCTCAATATGGACTGCTGCTGAGAAAATGCTCCCTCTCAACTCAGTGTGCCCTTCCAAAGACACCCACACTCACGTAAGAGCCCGGGAGGGGCAGCAGGGTCTGTCACTGTAGTGCAGGGCAGCCACACCCAATCGAGCTGCACTGAGTGGAGCCATACCCCACCACACCATTGGCCGAGTCTTTCCCAGCGCCGCATCCAGGGACTGGATCCAGCCCACCGAAAAGTCGACACACTGTTTAGGCGGCCAGGAGTGTGTCTGGCTACATGCAAACACTGCAATTGCCCCTGTGTGCCCGAATGCTGGAGGATGAGTTGGCTGGGCTCACAGCAAAACTAGATCACGTCTGCCATGTTCTCTGGCTGGCCATGCCCCCTCTCAAAACACATCTTTCCATTAAGAACCACCCCTGCGCTGCACATTACATATGTATCATTTAAGTATTTAATTAGAAGGAATGGTGAAAAAAATGAACCAGGTTTGGGACTTTTGCAGGTGCTAAGCACGAGTCATTTTCAAGGCCAGTAATACCTTGGATATACTAGGTAGAAAACCGTATTCAAAGTTCTTATGTAGTTGTAATTTTCCTGTTCTGATTGGAGCATTAGAGGGTAACTAAAGCCCACAGTCTACAAAGGAAGTATCTCCTTCAGCTTTTTATGCATTCTGTCTGTGTAAAATTGTCATTTACAGCCTCAAGTTTGCCAGTTCCAAGTGGGCGCAGTAAGTGTTGCTTCAAGCAGCCATGAATCAAAACATCCAGCAGTAAGTACTTCATCAAGAATCAAGGTAAAGAATACATCAATATGAGCATTGCAGTTTGTAAAATGTTTTGTCAAATACTCCAAAACTGAACAACTGTATGATGGTTCATTTTCTACCCTTACCCTACCATATAAACTGATCATATTGGTGTAATGGGAAGGGGAGAAATCCCATACTTTAACTGTGGACACCGAATCCCTCTCAGATTTTCCATTCAAGGAAGTGACAAAGAACTACAGTGCATATATTTTTATGCAAACAAAGGAACATGTCAGGGAAATCGTGTGTTCCTGTTACTAGGTGATGTGATCAGGGAAGGTTCCATCTCCCGGCCTGCTTATCAGCATTGTCCCTGCTTCCTGCCAGGTGAGGATACTGTTTCTCTTCACTGACCTCCTTGGGATTCTGGACTTTGTAGTGTGAACCCAAATGGCCTGGCTGCAGTGGGTCTTTCCCCAGGAGTTTGTCAGTTGTGAGTGAGGTCACATGTACCAAGCATTTTTCTGGTTACAAACGGCCTGATTGCGACTAGAAAAATGGTTTTGCAAAATGTTATTTGGTAACTTGATACCAAACCACGGTTTGCATTTCCAATTAAGTATTTGGAAGAGGCAAGTTTAGGGAGTCCATTCCAAATAACCAAACGGTGTGGTATGTCTTACTGTTTTGTGACTGAATTCCAGTAGCAAAACAGTAATATTTTACTAGCAGTTTAAAACTGGTGATAACCCATTCACAGAAGGGAAGGGGTCTCTTGGGGACCCCTCTCCCTTTGAGAATGTATGTAATAATATTTTTAACAGTAGGTAGTTGTCCCATGGATCACTTCCTACTCTTAAAAAATAAAACAACATGGTTTCATTTTTTTCTAAGGTATTCCATTTTTCTTTAAGGAAAACAGGCTGCATTTAGGAAAAAATATTGCTTTATTAAAAAACAATCACAGACATGGTGGTTTTCTGATCTGAGCAGGCCACTACCACTGTGGTGGCTGCTATCGCTAATGGGTTGCAAACTGCAACTTACCTCATTAATATTCATGAATTAGGTCAATTTGCGATCTGCAAGGGACCCATAAATGAAACTCAATGAGTTTCATACATTAGGAATGCCGATTTCCTAATTGCTATTCAGAGAAAATCGCGATTAGGAAATCGGTTGGCCTAATATTTTTATATCTGGCCCTTAGTAGAGAAAATTAAAGATTGGAGGGATTTGAGGAAATGCAGGGACAAATGAAAGAAGAAGGCCAGTTCTAAAAAGAAGAGTAACACAGGAAGAAAGTGAATTTGGGCATGTGTGATCCAGAACCAGGTAAGTGACAGAATGTTGCTTACTAGAAATACATGGAGGGAATGATGTGCATGTTCCTTGGTAGAGGGCGGATAAATATGCTTTTACAACACATTTTCCAAAACTGAGAGAGGAACCTGACAAATGGCATAAAAAGAGTCACAGATTGGTGACAATTTCGAAGTTGTGTTGGACTGATTCGGATATGTTGTTTGAAATTATTGTTCCTAGCAATTATTGAGGCAAATGGAAAGCAGCTGTTGCTTGGCCAACACAAGTGCTAGTAAGGGTTCCATCTAGTAATGCTTTAGCTGATTTGTTTTGCAAAAATGCAGAGCAGTGATAGAACGTTTGAATAAGAAGGTGCCAGAGAAGGAAGTGAAGTTGGCAAAAATGATGAGAGCCACACAAGAGCCGAAAGAGTCAATGTGTGTCTATTATGAGAGGCTTATGTCAATCTACAGTAGACACAGTGGAGATGAAGAGCCCAGATGGGAAGACATTAGTGGATTTATATTGGCTTTCATTTTGGGTTTGCGTCCAGAGCTTAACTCTCACATTCTGCAGAGTGTAGTGTGCTGGCAGATTAACAGTATTGATGAGATACTGAAGTATGCCTAATACTGCAGTGGCTGTTCTGATGTGAAGATCAAAGAGAAATGGATGACTGTGCAGAAATCAGATGATGAATTTCGATCCACATTTTCAGCATCCTTAAAATTCTGGTATCAATGGGGCACAAGGAATGCAAGGAGAGGGAATTAGGAATGAGATTGTGCAGATGCAGGTTCAGGGTCAAAGTAGACAATTCTGGAATGAATGCGAATGCCAATTTGCTTGTCACATCGGTAGAAAAATCAGACACTGGAACTGTGAATGTAGACAGAATCCAGATTGAATTCAAAATGATTTTGTTCCCAAGATTGAGTTTTCGCCAAGCATGATAAATGTGCAGTGGTGATGCCTGAAGGGGGAGGAGGAGAAATGCATGGTTGGTATGGTCGTAGAGACCAGAGTGTTCCATATGGATATGGTGATTTAAATGGCCACCTTGCATCATTTCTAATCAATACTGGTCCATGGAGTTTAAAAACCTATCCTACATTGGAAAAGAGGTCCAATTTGTAGAAATGAACAATAAACAAATTACTAATCTAGTCACAGCTGACATCTCAGATAAAATAGGGTTCATTACAAACAGTACCAATTCATATTGTGTGATTCAAGTCCTGTTAATTTACTTGGAAGAGAGTTGCTTTGCAAGATGAATTGTGTCATTTATTGCATACTGGATTGTGTTGCAATTGAAACCCAAGATGAAGATTCAGTGTTTTAAATACAATCACAAACAATTAGAGTTCAGTCGTTTTCAGTCCTAACAAAAGATTACCTGCCTCTTGATTTAAAATATACTGTGAAAGAAGAGGTATGAGATTTCACAAAGAAAGAAATGGGACTCATAAAAAGTGAAAAGCCAGTCATAATACAGGTCAAACCAAATGGAGTTTATCCCAGAACTGAATAATACAAACGTTCACGAAAGTCAGTGGAGGAAATGATGCCCGTCATAAAAATGATTTTAGAGCAGGGCTATTTAAGGGAGGAGCTGGGAACTCCTTGCAACTTTCATGTGATGGGCATTAAAAAAACAAGTGCTAGGTAGAAGATAGTGTAGGACCTTGAAATAATGAATAACATTTTAGTCCAATTCTTTCTGGTGGTACCAAATCCTGCTGTAATTTTCTTCCAAATTTCTGCATACACAGAATGGTACACGGTCATTGACTTATTCTTTCCAGTCCATTACATGAGGATAGTCAATATCTTTTCGCATTTCGGTTCCAAAAGTTCTCATGTGGTTTTGAATCACACAAGGGTATACAGAAAGCCCCTCAATTTGTCGTCAGATTCTAAAGAAATATTTAAAAAGTTTGCAGCTACTATGTATAGTATGCTAGTGCAGCATATTGATGACCTCCTAGTGGCAATAAGACAAAAGAGGGTTGCAAATTAGGTACAATTATACTCCTGAGCCATCTAGCTGACAATGGTCACATAGGGCCTCATTCTGAGGCTGGCGGGCACCGCCAAATGGCCGCTCCGCGGTCGAAAGACCGCGGAGGCCATTCTGGTTTTCCCGCTGGGCTGGCGGGCGACCGCCAGAAGGCAGTCCGCCAGCCCAGCGGGAAACCCCTTCCCACGAGGAAGCCGGCTCCGAATGGAGCCGGCGGAGTGGGAAGGTGCGACGGGTGCAGTTGCACCCGTCGCGAATTTCAGTGTCTGCACAGCAGACACTAAAATTCTTTGTGGGGCCCTCTTACGGGGCCCCTGCAGTGCCCATGCCATTGGCATGGGCACTGCAGGGGCCCCCAGGGGCCCCACGACACCCCATACCGCCATCCTGTTCCTGGTGGGCGAACCGCCAGGAACAGGATGGCGGTATGGGGTGTCGGAATCCCCATGGCGGCGCAGCAAGCTGCGCCGCCATGGAGGATTCCGTAGGGCAGCGGAAAACCGGCGGGAGACCGCCGGTTTTCCTCTTCTGACCGCGGCCAAACCGCCGCGGTCAGAATGCCCTGCGGGGCACCGCCAGCCTGTTGGCGGTGCTCCCGCCGACCCCGGCCCCGCCGGTCCTTGACCGCCGGGGTCGGAATGACCCCCATAATCTCCCCCCCAAAATTTCAATATGGTAAAAAAGAGATGATTTACCCTGCTCACCACATTGAGAAAGAGGCAAAGAGAGTATTAAAAGAATGAGTTTCTGCAATCCCGAAGATGAATCATCCAACTACCATGAGGAAAGTGAGGATGTTTTTGGAGTGGTTTTCAACTTTTTCTCTGATTGTAAAGCCTTTTGTGAGACTTACTCGCAGTGACTTCAAGGATCCTGTACCAGTCGATGGCGAATGCAGGAAGGCCTTCTCATAACTCAAAGAGAATTTTTTAGAGCCCCTGGCTTCCAGAATACCTGAGAAGGAGTTCTTTTTATTCTGCCATGAGAAATGTGGGTGTGCGCTGTCCATGTTATTTACGAAGCATGGTGAGGTAATGTGGCCTGTCTCTTACTTCTCTGCTACTCTAGTTCCAGTACCACAGCTTATCCTGGGTGTCTGAAAGTGATTGCAACATTTTGTCTTGCGAGACAGCAAAGTGGTGGAATTGTCATTGGTCATACACTTGTTGTGTTGGTCTGTTTCAGTTTTGCTGACTTGTACTCAAACTCAACAATTGACAAACAGCTGCCTCACAACATATGAGCAGACAGTAGTGGGAGCTTAAAACCTTTCAATTGGGAGGTACAGTGTATTAAATCCTGCAATGCTGCTGATAATTCCAAGCAATGATGAAGATGATGATGAAGACATGAACCATGATTGTGCTAATGGAGCAGAATTATATACCAAGTCATGATTACATATCAAAGATCTTCCCCTTGGGGGGCGCGGCTTGGCCGTCCTGCAAGTTGGCCGCCACCCCGTGAGGCTCTGCCGGCGGGGGAACAAGAACGTGCTATTCATCCTTTTTTACAGCCTCCGTCCTTGCCCACAATGCCACAATGCCTGAGGTGGCCTCGGAGGACCTGGGGAGGCTGCGGGCTGGTGCTTTCTCCTAAATGTGTGCTGGTGGAGCACGCCTGCCGCAGGCTGCTGCTGCTCCGGCAGGCTCTCTGGTCGTGAGCCACCGGAGTTGGAGCCACGGGGGCCGCTTTCCCTTGCCGCATTGGCCACGCCTCTGTGTTCGGGGTGCTGAGGCGTGAAGAGGTGCCTGTGGGCCCGGCAGCCGGCACTGCATTGCCTGGCACCCATGGGGCCTTCCGACGGCTGGCTATGGCCCGGGCTTCCGCTGGGCTGTGGATTTGCACTGATGCGAGGGGGGTGTCTCCTCCCTTCCTGCCGTAGGAGGTCCCCCACACTTTTGGCTGCATTTATTTTGTGCCAGGGGGCCTGGGACATATAGCGTCCCCTTGGTCTCCTATACGGAGGTGCCGCGCTGTTGCCCCTGTATGCAGACGATGTCGCCCTCTATGTTTGCGACCCGCAGCTGCACCTTGATGTTTTACTGGATGAGATCATGGGCGTTGGTCAGGTTTCCGGGATCACTATCAACTTGTCCAAATCGGTGGTGTTGCCCCTGTCTGAGGTCACAGTACAGTTCCTCTCTAGGTATCCCCTTTGCTGGGCTGACGGACCGGTGCGATATCTAGGTATATGGCTAAGTAGGGATGTGGACATGCTGTGGTCAGCTAATTATGGTAAAGCCATTATGTGGCTGGAAGAAAAGGTAGAAGGGTGGCGTTCGCTGCCGCTTTCGATGATGGGGCACATTGCAATAGCGAAGATGGTTATTCTGCCAACGTTTTTATACCTTTTTATTAATTTGCCTCTTGTTCTTACAGCTAGTTTCTTTAAACGGCTTAGATCCGCTCTTGTGACTCTGGCCTGGGCGGACTGGTGACCTAGGCTTTCCTGGGAACAACTGACACTTCCGTTTGACCGTGGTGGGCTGGCGACCCCTGATCTTGCATTATACTATCAGTGTGCTCAGGCACATTTTGCGCATTTTTGGCTCCACCCTATTCGTTACCTACCCCACTTGGCGCCTGAGAGCGATGCTATGTGGCCAGACAGATTACCAAGGTTGTTGGTAGGACCGCCTAGGCCCAGACCAGGTGGGGTCGACACAGTGGTGTGCACGGAGAGAGCCTGGACAACGCTGCTGAAGTGTGCAGCTGGGGGGCAGACCTTTGCCCCTTCGGTACCGATCTTGGACCTGGGTGATATGCAGTTGGCAAAGGATGCACGGGTGCATGAGTTCATCCATGAGTCCAGATTGCTTACCCTAGGGTCTTGGTTCCCTGATGAGCGCTTTATTACACCCGAAGCTGCGCTTGGTGACGCGCGCGATACTGCGCTGCATCGACTATTCTTTCTTAGAATCTGCGCTATGCTACGTGCGCGTTACCCTTGCTTTCCAGGAATGCCTGCAGCGTGTAGAGTGCTGGAGCTTATGTACCAGACGCAGTACCCGCGCAGGCTTATAACTAAGTTGTATGTCTGCAAGCAGCTCAAAGCAGATGGGACGGATACTACAGCCAGGTGTACTTGGGTGAGTCCATTTCAGATGAAGATAGGCAACGCTACTGTGCGCATATGTGTGTGCTGTCTCCCAATTACAGACTGCGCCTCATTCACTTCAATTTTCTACATCATTTATATTATAAGCCCCTTCGGCTGAAGAAAATGGGCCTCTGGACTGAGGCGCATTGCGAGAGATGTTTGACCCCTGATGCAGACATCATGCATCTGGCATGGAGCTGCCTGATGCTGCGTGTGTACTGGTCAGAGGTGCTGCGGGCGATTGAGGAGATGACTGAGACTCAGCCACCGCAAACCCCCAGGCTTGCCCTCTTGGGGTGTGTTGAGGGACTCTCCACTGCGCACAGGAGATTGATCGGACTGCTTCTGCTGCTGGCAAAGCATAGGGTTGCGATGGGTTGGGGGAGGCGGCAGACTCCCCGTTGTTCAGAATGATTGCATGATGCTTTGTATAGTCAAGGCCAATTAATGATTTACTGAGACCTAATGCCGAACGGATCTCGGCAGCCAGATACATGGGCCCCTCTGCGCTCCTTTTTGGAGACCTGTTTGCTGACTAATTCACAGCCTTAGCGCCCTCAGGAAGTGCGTAATATCTATACCCCCCGTTGCACTACTTCATCGCTGGTTTCATATGTATGGCTGATCTGATGCCTACGCGTCCCTTATCTCCCCTCACCTCTTCTTCTGCTCTATCTTCTTCCTCTCCTCTCTTTCTGTCTCTTTTTCTCTCTGCCGTGCACTTCCCGTGGTGGAGGTCTTCTGTATGTTGTTTCTTCTACACATCGGGGGGTCGCATTGATGCATTTTCGATAATAATTGTGATTTATGACGTTGATTGCCTCCTCAGCGCATATGAGGCTGTTGGATGTAAGACTCTAATGTTACCTATTTTGAATTTGGTCATGATCCATGTCTATGACCTCTCTGATGTGTTTGTTTGATGTTGTTCTTAATAAATGCCAAAATAAAAAAAAAAAATTAAAAAAAAAGATCTTCCCCTTGAAATGACTGGTGTGACTTTGTGGATGGTTATTGTCTGAGACACCATGAAGGAACTCTAAAAACGGTTTATTTAATGTGTTCCATTTCTCATATTTATCTGTTGTAAATTCAGCACAAGTGGCAGAGTTGATTGCTTGACAAGAGCTTGCTGCTCACAAGATTAAGTGAGCGTGACAATTTATACTGAAGCCAGTATGGATTTGGAGTGGTACATGATTTCGGGCAGTTGTTCTCACAAAGGGGCTTTATGACATCCTCTTGTACTCCTATTAAGAATGGTTCATATATATTCTAAACCTGATGAAAGCAATGCGACAACCTGCAGAAATGACAGTTGTGAAGTATGTCGCCCATAAGTTGTATGATGACATAGTCACAATGTCAACAATTCTGAAGATCAGGTATGTGGCATCTCTGGCTGAAAAAGAATAATCAGATATTGAAATGTACAATCTAACACACTGTTGCTAATCAGACTTTGGAGGTGAGCCAGAAGAAGAAGAAGAACAGCCTTGAATTTATTTTAAGTCCTGATGATTTTAAATTTAAGAATATAAACTTTGGAAGAAACTGCTTATTTTTGTTTTTGAGTCCAAGTCCAGTTGAAAGAAAATAGAGTTTTGAAAACAAAGCTAAATTAATGAACTGAAAAAAGATCCTTAAGTCTGATTTTGGATTCTTGATTTTGAAATAGATTTTGTTTTTTTGTTTTTGGTCTCAGCAGAAGTTGGCATCCAGCATTTGTTGTAAAACGTTTAGTATGTGTTAGTCCTGACAGCCTTAGGGTGGTCACCCCTAACTTTTCGCCTGCCTCGCTCCACTTTTTAGATACTGTTTTTGCTGGTTTTAAGACTCTGCGCACTTTACCACTGCTAACCAGTTCTAAAGTGCATTTGCTCTCTCCCTTTAAACATGGTAACAGTGGATCATACCCAATTGGACTATTTAGTTTACTTATAAGTCCCTAGTAGAGTGCACTATATGTGCCCAGGGCCTGTCGATTGAATGCTGCTAGTGGGCCTGCAGCACTGATTGTGCCACCCACTTAAGTAGCCCCTTAACCTTGTCTCAGGCCTGTTGCAAGGCTTGTGTGTGCCGTTTCACTGCCAATTCGACTTGGCATTTAAAAGTACTTTCCAAGCCTAAAACTCCCCTTTTTCTACATGCAAGACACCCCTAAGGTACGCCCTAGGTGACCTATAGGGCAGGGTGCTGTCTAGGCAAAAGGCAGGACATGTACCTGTGTAGTTTACATGTCCTGGTAGTGTAAAACTCCTAAATTCGTTTTTACACTGCTGTGAGGCCTGCTCCCTTCATAGGCTAACATTGGGGCTGCCCTCATACATTGTTGGAGTGGTAGCTGCTGATCTGAAAGGAGTAGAAAGGTCATACTTAGTATGGCCAGAATGGTGATACTAAATCCTGCTGACTGGTGAAGTTGGATTTAATATTACTATTTTAGAAATGCCACTTTTATAAAGTGAGCATTTCTCACTTAAATCTTTCTGTGCCTTACAATCCACGTCTGGCTAGGTTTAGTTGACAGCTCCTTCTGCATCCACTCAGACACACCCTAAGCACAGGCTACTCAGCCTCACTTGCATACATCTGCATTTTGAATGGGTCTTCCTGGGCTGGGAGGGTGGAGGGCATGCCTTCACACAAAGGACTGCCACACCCCTACTGGGACCCTGGCAGGCAGGATTGAACTGAAAGGGGACCTGGGGAACTTCTAAGCAGCCACTCTTTAAAGTCTCCCCCACTTCAAAGGTGGGTATATAAACAAGGACTCTGCCCCTACCAACTCAGACACTTCCTGGAGAAGGAACTTGAACCAGAACCTGCATACTGCCAAGAAGAACAGCCTGGCTGCCCAAAGGACTCACCTGTCTGCTTTCTGTGAAGGACTGCTGCCTTGCTGTTGCCCTGCTGCCTTGCTGCTCTCTGGCTGTGGTGAGGAAGTTCTCTCCAAGGGCTTGGCTAGAGCTTGCCTCCTGTTCCCTGAAGTCTCAGGACCAAAAAGACTTCATCTCTACAAGAAGGACTCCTTGTGCGGTGAAATTTGATGTACAGCCTGCCAGAAACGACACATAGCCTGCACTGCGGTGAAAATTTCACCGCACGCCGAACCGGAACGACGCAGCCCGACTTCGCAATGAGAAGATTGACACAGTGCCTGTGTAGTGACCGGAAATTCGACGCATGGCCCACTGGATCAACGCACAGCCGAGCCGGAACAACGTAGCCTGACTTCCAGAGAGAAATTGACGTAGTGCGGTACAAAAATTCGATGCAACACCCACCGGATCGAGGCAGCTCCTGTGACTTCATCCTGCCAGCGCAGGAAATCCACACATCATCCCCGGGGCGTCTGAAAACCTCGCAACCCGAAGAGGATCCACGACTGAACGCCGGAAATCGACACACAGCCGTCCCTGCGTGAAAACTAAATGATGCATCGCCGTGTGTGGCCCGAGAAATGGATGCACACCCCTTTGTTTCCACGCATCTCCTCCTCTGCGGTTCTTTGCGGAGATTTTTCACGCGAACCAGGTACTTTGTGCTTGAAAGAGAATTTGTTTGCTTTTAAAAGACTTAAGACACTTTATATCACTTTTCAGTGATATCTCGACATATACGTATTGCATTTTAATCATTTTGGCCTGCATATTAATATTATATATTTTTCTAAACACTGTGTGGTGTATTTTATGTGGAGCTATATGGTGTTATTGTACCATTTATTGCACACATACTTTACACATTGCCTTCTAAATTAAGCCTGACTGCTCAGTGCCAAGCTACCAGAGGGTGGGCACAGGATAATTTCGATTGTGTGTGACTTACCCTGACTAGAGTGAGGGTCCTTGCTTGGACAGGGGGTAACCTGACTGCCAACCAAAGGAGGCTTGGTCTCGCCTCCATTGTGGTATAGCTGCACTCCGCCAACTCTAATACGATTTGCATCAACAGCTGTGTTATCTACTTCCAAGACGTATTTTCCACTAAGCTCTTAGGCATGGCTTCTTTTGACGATAACCGAGACATTTTAGCTGCTGAATTGTTCTCAAAGAAATCACTTACCACACGCATCACCAATTCCGCACCACCTAAAGAGGGGCTCAAACATAAATTCATCAAACTAGAGAGACTTAGGAAACAAGAATTAGCTCGCTGGTGGGACATAACAACTCTCAAACGCTACTTAGAAATCAAACAAGTCCCGAGGGGACTGCGTGTCATAATATTTCCCTCATTTGAAGACCTAGATCCAGATTTACTGGGAGAGTGGGAACATCTCATCTCTTCTACCTCTTTCAGCATGATAAACATACTCCTTAAACATGCTGACAGAAAACAAAACAAATTACTTTTGGATATTGCTTCGCTAGAGGAGGAGATCAAGAATCTCAACCTTACTGAAGCAACCGACAAGAACTATGCTATCATGAAAGACATCCTTAATGGGTACCAACTATATGTTAAAGATAAAAAAATGAGAAAGCTCATCAGGGACGAGAATGACTACAGTAGTGGAAGAATATACACGTTTGCACGAAAGTTTGATCAGGTCAATAGAGAAACCACCAACAAACCTACTAGAATCACCACTCCGGTTGAGTCCATATCCAACAGTCTTTCTGACGTCTCCAATCTCTCTAGTGAAAGCACGGGCTTATCCTTGGATAGGTCCTCTGACAACACCACCCGCGTAAATGCCTCTCACCAACCAAATGCTTTTTTAGAGGAACTAGGCCGATACAGAAAAGGGATACGGCAGAACTTCAACAGACCAGGCCCAAACAGAAACACACCCGCAGGGGAGGGATCAGACACAACACCAAACACAAGAGGGGGAGTGACAACCCGCTCCACCTCGAAAACTCAGAAGTCTTGAGTAGTAAATCAGATCAGGCCACGTCAACCGCACTAGACAACTCTGTACAGGTTATCAACCTATCTAGCGCTTGTCTGTCTATACATGAAATAAATGTTCTGAAAAAAGGATTGGGCTTCTGTCCTACTTCCACGCCTAATTACACCAATATACACATTGATCTCTTCAAATTCGTACGCAATCTCAAACTTAAGAAATTCTTTCACAACAAAATAGTAATCAACAGGGACTCACCTAACCCAACACCACCGTGCAACAGATCCCTCAAGGATCTGCAAGACATACAGACAGTACTCTCACTTGACAACCCTTCCTTGTCTTCCAATTGTCTGGACGAACTATTAATCCAACTCGACGTTCCATCTAATCTTGATCTGAATAGTGGACTCAGACCCAAATCCACCTTTGTGCCGACACTACCTCCTGACAACTGCATTGACGTCTTCTACAAGGCAGTCAGCACCGTCCTTTTTCAGCTCGAGGATAAACTCGGGACACGCACGTGCAGACTTAACAACAATCTGACACAGAAAGAAATCCTAGCCCTACAAGGTCTTTCCAAACGCACAGACTTAGTCATCAAGGAAGCTGACAAAGGGGGTAACGTGGTGGTGATGGACAGATCTGACTATATTTTGGAAATAAACAGACAACTTGAAGACACACGGGCCTACATTACAATCCACTCTAACCCTCTTCCTGGCATCACCACACTAATCGAGAGTAAACTGACCCATTGGAAAAATAATTGTCTCCTATCCGATCATGAGTACAAATACCTATATGTGACAGCACCCCGAGCACCTTGCATTTACATCCTACCCAAAGTACATAAACAAGGCAGCTTTCCACAAGGCAGACCCATCATCTCAGGAATTGGTTCTCCCACAGAACACATTTCTGAGTATATTGACTCCTTTTTACAACCCATGGTTCGGAATCTTCCCTCTTACATTCAGGATACTAGGGATCTTCTATGTCAACTTGAGGACATAGAATGGAATGATGACTGTATGTTCGTCAGTTTGGATGTTAGTTCTCTGTACACCTCAATCCCCCTGGAAAAGGGTTTGGAGATGCTTTCAATGACTCTCATCTCACGCGATGCCACCTTATACGAACACACACTTATGCTCCTTGATCTGACGCGCTTGGTACTTGAAAACAATCTGTTCTTACATAATGGCAATTGGTACCGACAATGCCAGGGGGTAGCGATGGGTGCCAAATTCTCTCCGTCATATGCCAATTTGTACATGGGGCAATTTGAAAAGATTCACCTATGGTCCAAGTGCCCGGCACATATTACTCAACACATTCTTTTTTGGGGAAGGTACATTGACGATATCCTAACAATCTGGACAGGCAATATCCCTGATCTTGACACACTCATAGTTCACCTCAACACCAATGACTTCAATCTAACCTTCACACACAAGGCAGACCGCACCCAAATTGAATTCCTAGACCTTCTCTTATACACTACCAACATTAGAATTACCTCCAGGCTATACAAAAAACCAACAGCCTGCAACTCTATCCTACATGCGCAAAGTGCCCATCCCCTGACACAAATCAAAGCGATTCCCTATGGGGAAATGATTAGAGTTCGACGAAACTGCACCGACACTGACATCTGCAAACACGAACTCAAGAATCTGACACACCGCTTCCAAGCACGCGGGTACACTGATAAGCTTATCTCAACGGCTACCAAACGCGTATCCTCTATTGACCAACACTCGCTTCTCATCAGGGGCCCAAAAAGAACGTCTAAAACGTTTAACAAACGTCCCGTTTCCTTCATCACTCAATTTAGCCCTGCCAGTAAAACTGTGCTCCATATCCTCAAACGACACTGGCACTTACTACTCCTAGACTCAGGTCTTAGAAACTACATCAACAGCTCGCCTACCATGACTCATAGCAGGGGACGCACCCTTAGAAACATCTTATGCCCTAGCTTTCTCATGCCCCACACACAAACACGCCCCCCAACATGGATTCCTACTAAACCCAATGGATTCTTCAAGTGTGGTGGCTGCATTTCATGCCAAATGGCTCTCAACAAAACCACCTCTTTCTCTTACAACACTAAGACGGTTCACATTGTCAGGAGCTTTATCAACTGTAACACTAGATATACAGTGTACTGTATCATCTGTGCATGTGGCCGCATCTATGTTGGCAGTACTATACGCCCACTCAAAGAGCGTATTCAGGAACACATTAGGGCTATCAGAAACAACAACAATGCATACCCGCTGGCTGTTCACTTCAACACCTCACATGGTGAGAGAGACATCCTCAACATTAAATTCCACGGGATTGCTCAGGTCACAAGATCACCCAGACTAGGTGACAGAACCAGGGACCTCCGCAAGTGCGAGGCCAAATGGATTCTCAAACTCCGTGCAGTTGAATTTGGACTCAACACCGACCACGAACTGCATTTCTTCCTCACATGAAATGCACTTACCATTAATGTTACAATTATCTGTATTGCTAAGTATACATCACTGTACATTTTCTCTCACTTGATATACATTGTTCTATCCTTTTCTTGACTTAGACTGCCTTAGACATTACATGTGGTACCCACTCCACACGATAATTGACTGTATTTGCATGTATGTTGTACTTCACGTTTTTACTAGCTCGGAGAAACCTCGCCGTTTTCCAAGTATCTCAATATTGTTGTATCTTACCAACTCTGTTACCAAGCATCTGGATTGCTTTCCTTAACATTTCTACATTACTATGTGTTATTTAATTCTCCCACTGCTTTTCGCATTTGCACTGTTTACACTATTCTGTGTCTACTACCAAGTTACCACCCTCAACGTTGTGACACCTAGATCACAGTATGTGTCCTACAGAGATTAGTAGCACTCACGGGCTCTTTTCTCAGCTTGCCATACCTTATTACACATTTTTCCATCATGTCGCACGACCCTTTCGGGGTTCCTCACACACCACATTTATCCCAGTCTCCACTTCTCTAATCCCACTTAACACGCTACCTTTCCCCACACCGCTGCCTCTATCAAGTACTTACATCGACCTGCTCGTTCTCAATCTTTCCTTACCTTCCCTCCTTCAAATCGTCTCCCATACTTTTCTACTATTTTTTACTCAGACTTATCCTTTCCAATATGGCCGCCATTGTTTTCTTCCTTTCCCTGTGATTTCAACCACCCACCCCCATACCACTGAAAAGCACAGTCCCTCTTCTATTTTACCCGATTTGGAGTTAGTTTAAAACGAACGCGCAACGCCGAGCACACTGACTCGCTTCGCTTGATGGACTGGACGCTCCCGGACTAACATTTAGGTATTCGGGACCCCTTTAACGTTGTTTACGCTGCTCGGGGGACTCTCTATTTGTTGGACTTTTATCTTTATGATTACCAGCAGCCAAGCCCGTCGCCATATATAACAAACCATTGATTTGTAAATCGACACTCCGCTCCCGCTCCAACGCGGTTCTCAAGTGTTTTCGTGTACAAACTAATAAGCGTCTTTCTCTTGCTGCTCGAGGTGGTTTATACACTTTCCTGCAGCGTAGGCATGCTCCACTCTAAATATGTTGGTTCTGCCCGATTTTACGCTTAGGTCTATGGACACACTTTTACTTAATGCCATTGACTGGCTCCGGCCCCATATTTTTAGATCATCTGTAATGCTACCTCGTAACCCACTCATCGGCGGTCCCATGCGCACTGCCCATAATCGGTTACTTTCGGGGTCTGGGTCCTCCCCTGGTTTCACACCTCTCGTTAGATTCTCTATGCACGCAGTCTCTCTTGGAGGTCCTAACCCTATAGCATTTACTTACAGTAATTCTGTTTATCCAACTAGGGTCATAAATTCGAGCTTATCAGGGCTCTTATATTACCCTCTATTCGACCACTGGAATCATCGAACACCTACGGCAGTCCTACCCAAGACTGACTATCATCTCTTTTTCCCTTACTGAACTTACTGCTTTCTTCTGCCCCTGGCCGGACGGGCCCAGGTATGTTCTCACTATTACTTACCTCTGCATTAGCGCCTACATCACCCCATAGCACGTCTCTTTTTCTCTCAACTAAATTCCTTTCTGGTACTTAATCTATTAATCTTATTACTATCTCTGAGGTGTGCCTCTTGTAAACCTACTCACCTGGCGTTATTAACCCTATTCCACCAGCACAATCACTACTGTAACTTTACCTCCTTGGCACTTATTTCACTAGTATTCGGTATACTAGGTATCCAAAATAGACGCTCTCTGCACCCAACTCACTGGACATAGTCTCTGCTGTAACTCGCACTTGGTTTTGGATTTACACGACAACATCTATTTTGCCATGCCGCATGACTCCTTACTCACTTGCATGTAATCGCACATGCATCTTTTCGTAGCGGATTACGGGTTCACCGCAACATTGTTAACATTCAATAACTTTATATCTTCAGGCCAACTGCACATATCGGTATGTTTTTATTACTTCTTTACAGCCTTGATAAAGTCACTTGTGTGACGAAACACGTGTTGGCTGTTTCCTGTAAGACGACACAAACCTACACCTGTGAATAAAGACTCTACCAAAACACCAACCCGGAATCATCGCTTTACTCTTCGCTTTTGGATTCACAATACTTGGGCTATACTTTCGTCCCAGAAACATTGATGAACTCTTACCTCTCTGTGTGCCTTGGTCTACCTGTATTCAGACCCATTTCTAACAGTATGGTTTCACTAATAGTGATATTAATACTGTTAATTGGCCTAATGTTGTAACTAATTTCTGTTATTGATATGACGCTCTCATCACAAGTTGAATAAACCACAATACATAACAAAGTAGAACATTTAGACAACTGTGTTAGCATCATGGGTATCAGGAATTGTTTTGTATGTCCTTTTCTCCCCTCTTCTGCAGGTGATGGAACGACAAACTATTAACTTTCATTATCATATAGCTTAGCTTGTGACATTTTTGTTAGCATAGTTAAGCACCAAGAGTTTCTATCACCATATCTTTTGGCTTTCAAAGCTTTGCTGAAAGAACTTCCTCTTTTTGAAGGTTATGGGAATACTGTATCTTATTCTAAATATTTAAAGATTGTTGCACAACCTAACCTGAATAGTAGCCTGAATAAAAGGGAGTAGGTTTGTGGTTTGAGTAAGGAGAAGCATTAAAGTGTTAAAAAACACAATGAGACATCAGTGAAAGTTTTGAGAAACTGGAAATTAAAGACGAGAGCAAGTTTAAAGTACAGATTGAGGTTGAAAAGAAATTTAGAAGTTTGAATTTGTATCTGAAATTGAGATTGGAGCAAGAGAGAAGAGGTGAATTATATATGCTGCATCATGAATCTACAGGAGTTAAGTAATGGGGTTGGTTGGAAAAAGTGAACCTTAAAAGAGTTATGTTGCTAGTAGTGATTTCTGATTAGTGAAGCGACAATACTTAGGCAGTCTTACCACACACATAATACATTTCCATGCTTTAACCCATCCCATAACTAGTTTGGGAGTTGTAACTTGGATTTGGTATTCTAGAGAGTCTACCATGTGAATGAGATGAGTGATGCTGTTGGTTTGAAGAGAGTGAAACAAGGATTTGGATAAATTGGGTTGTGAGTCTGTCTCTTAGAATACCTATGAATGATGTGAAAATTAGAAGATTGTATACATTTATGGATCACCTCCACCGCCACGGCAACAGAACACCGCCCAATGAATCACGTCCTGTGATTCGGCGTGGCGGTGTTCTGTTGACGGGGTGGTGTCGGCGGAGCAGCCCCCATGGATCCCGTCCCCTCCCGGAGGATCGACAGACCAGGTAAGTCGATCGTCCGTTAGGGGAGGGGGGGTGATGTATGTTGTTTGCGTGCATGGGGGTGGGCGTGTGTGTATGTAGAGGGGGTGTGAGTGCGTGTATGCTTGCAGGGGTGTTGTGTGTTTGGGAATGAGTGCGTGTATGTCTGTGGGTATGTCTGCATGGATGTGTGCGTGGATGTTTGAATGTGGGTGTGCGTGTCTGACTGTGTGTGTGGATGTTGGCATGTATGTTGGTGTGTGTGCGTGTATGTGTGTTGGTGGTGCCTGCGTGCGAGTCGTGTGTGAGTGAGTGATGTGATGTAGGGGACGGGGTGGGGCGGGGTGGGGAGGGGCGTCCTGCCACCTTTGGGGGGTGGCAGTGGTGGTGGGGGGTGTAGGGGAGGGAGTCGGGGTGGGGGGTGGGGGAGACCCCTGTCAGTGCCAGGGAAGGAATTCCCTGGCACTGATAGTGCTTACCGCCATGGATTTCATGGCGGTTTCAAACCACATGAAATCCAAGGCGGTCAGCCGGGTCCAAATACCGCTGGCGGTATAGTGATGGCCGCAGGGCTGGAGACCTATTTCTCCAGCCCGGCGGTCATCTCCGCCCTGGCGGGCGGAACGGAGAACTGGCGGATGACCATGGCGGTAACCGCCATGGTCATAATTTTTATAAAAAAGACCGCCAGCCTGTTGGCGGTCTTACCACCGCTTCTCCACCTTCCACCAGGGTCATAATGACCCCCATTGTGTGGAAGGGGGATGGTGTTATCCTCGAAACACAAGTAAATGTGTCCCAGGGACAAGGTTTAAAACAGCATTTCAAAATACAGTCAATAAGGAAAGGACCAACTTAAAATGTGAGTTTTAGAGTGGAATTTAGAAAAACTACGAAGGTTTGTTACACAATTCTGAAGATACAGTGCAGAAATAGTAAAGTGCAGGTGCAGAAGTATTCTCATTTAAATACAGGTCATTGCCATGAAAGCTGTAAGTAATAGGAGCAATGCAGAATAGACAAAATTATAAATAGACCAAGGCCCTGATTTAGATTTCAGCGGATGGGTACGGTGACAGATATTCTGTACACCAAAATTTTAATCCAATTATTTCCTATGGGATTTATGTTTCGGCACTGTTGTGACAGGGTAACCTTCCGCCAAAATCTAAATCAGGTCCTAAGTCTAAAATATGCAGCAAATCAGTAAGAAATCTGGCAGCATCCCCAGTGGAGACCAAAAAGATATAGCTCACTTCCAAATTTAGGGGGTTATTTAACCATTTTCTCAATAAGAATGCATTCAAACTGCGTGGTGTAAACAAAGAATTACATTTTCAACAAACCAGTTTACAGCATTATTAATCATCATGTACATGTAACCCTACCATCTTAGCTCTAACCTACCACATGAATATTGATTCAAACCCTTTCACCCACTGTCGTCTAGAGGTGTCAGAACAAACTTGTTACATATATCACAGTGAACTAGTGTGAATTAATGAATTACCACATGCAAGCAGAAGGTTCTTGAGAAACTGTCACAGTAGCCCTTCTTCGAGTAAAGTGTCATTGAGAAATAAACAAAGCCACATCTTGGTTCACATAGTTTCAGATAGAAATATAAACAGAGAAAAACATGATGATGTGAAATTCCATTTGGGAAAAGACTGCTTTGAGGCCTAATTGAAGCCCAGTTGACCTATGCAATGAAAAACACACACTTTAATATATCATAGCAAATTTGTGTCACTTGTAATAGATCCAAGTCACACTACACACGTGAACTGAAGTATAGATTATTTGTTCAGCACACTATTTTTAATGCACATTTTGTTTTAAATGCACAAAAGCTTGTCCCTCTGAAGATAACTTCTTCCTCTGATGATTTTACCATCACTAAATACCCCAAACTATTTACAATACTATCTGCATCTTTTTCTGTCTCTTGCAGCTCAAAATTTTCAAAACCTTAAGCAGATTATAGACTCAATCTCTTCCACCTTCCATCTACATCTCACACCTTTTCTTCTTAGACGTCGCCTCCTTCTTTATACACCCACAAGTCAGACCAAAGTTATTAAAGATTAATTTAGTGAATCTGAACAAACGAAATACATGATTGCGCAATATTAACACAATAATTATAGGACTAGGTAGAGGTAATGGAATTTGAGTAGATCTGAATGTTAATGTGGCTGATGTTCAAAGTATGAGGACGATGCTTAAATATCATGTATGTGGAAATGTCGGGCACTGGAAACAGGAGTGTACATATACTAGCGTAAATAATTTGGTGCAAGGTGGTGGTGTTGCGCAGATGGTTGACAACAGTCAACTTCAAAATCAAAGAGTTCAACGGCCCCAAAATCAAAACATGAATGTTCCTACAGTAGCAGTACAAATGCTAGTTCCCCAACAAGTACAATTTTCTCAACAGCAAATTCAGAATCCACAGTAAATGCAGATATCAAAAGAAGGGCTACTGTGACAGTTTCTCAAGAACCTTCTGCTTGCATGTGGTAATTCATTAATTCACACTAGTTCACTATGATATATGTAACAAGTTTGTTCTGACACCTCTAGACAACAGTGGGTGAAAGGGTTTGAATCAATATTCATGTGGTAGGTTAGAGCTAAGATGGTAGGGTTACATGTACATGATGATTAATAATGCTGTAAACTGGTTTGTTGAAAATGTAATTCTTTGTTTACACCACGCAGTTTGAATGCATTCTTATTGAGAAAATGGTCAAATAACCCCCTAAATTTGGGAGTGAGCTATATCTTTTTGGTCTCCACTGGGGATGCTGCCAGATTTCTTACTGATTTGCTGCATATTTTAGACTTAGGACCTGATTTAGATTTTGGCGGAAGGTTACCCTGTCACAATAGTGACGGATATTCTGACTGCCGAAACATAAATCCCATAGGAAATAATTGGATACAAATTTTGGTGTACAGAATATCTGTCACCGTACCCATCCGCTGAAATCTAAATCAGGGCCTTGGTCTATTTATAATTTTGTCTATTCTGCATTGCTCCTATTACTTACAGCTTTCATGGCAATGACCTGTATTTAAATGAGAATACTTCTGCACCTGCACTTTACTATTTCTGCACTGTATCTTCAGAATTGTGTAACAAACCTTCGTAGTTTTTCTAATTTCCACTCTAAAACTCACATTTTAAGTTGGTCCTTTCCTTATTGACTGTATTTTGAAATGCTGTTTTAAACCTTGTCCCTGGGACACATTTACTTGTGTTTCGAGGATAACACCATCCCCCTTCCACACAATGGGGGTCATTATGACCCTGGTGGATGGTGGAGAAGCAGTGGTAAGACCGCCAACAGGCTGGAGGTCTTTTTTTTTAAATTATGACCATGGCGGTTACCGCCACGGTCATCCGCCAGTTCTCTGTTCCGCCCGCCAGGGCGGAGATGACCGCCGGGCTGGAGAAATAGGTCTCCAGCCCTGCGGCCATCACTATACCGCCAGCGGTATTTGGACCGGGCTGACCGCCATGGATTTCATGCGGTTTGAAACCGCCATGAAATCCAGGCGGTAAGCACTATCAGTGCCAGGGAATTCCTTCCCTGGCACTGACAGTGGTCTCCACCGCCCCCCACACCGACTCCCTCCCCTACACCCCCCACCACCCCTGCCACCCCCCAAAGGTGGCAGGACCCCCCTCCCCACCCCATCCCCTTCATCACATCACTCACTCACACACGACTCGCACGCAGGCACCACCAACACACATACACGCACACACACCGACATACATGCCAACATCCACGCACACAGTCAGACACGCACACCCACATTCAAACATCTATGCACACATCCATGCAGACATACCCACAGACATACATGCACTCATTCCCAAACACACAACACCCCCGCAAGCATACACGCACTCACACCCCCTCTACATACACACACGCCCACCCCCATGCACGCAAACAACATACATCACCCCCCCTCCCCTAACGGACGATCGACTTACCTGGTCTGCCGATCCTCCGGGAGGGGATGGGATCCATGGGGGCTGCTCCGCCGACACCACACCGTCAACAGAACACCGCCACGCCGAATCACAGGACGTGATTCGATGGGCGGTGTTCTGTTGGCTTGGCGGTGGAGGTGGATCAAACTCCACTTCCCCGCCACCCGCCGGTATGGCTGTTGTTGGCTCTCCGTTCAAAAAAGGACAGAGGGCTGCCAACAGTCATAATACGCCGAGCGGAAAACCGCGACCACAGGCGGTCTTCTGCACGGCGGTCCCTTGGCGGTCTTTCAAAAAGAGCGCTGAGGTCATAATGACCCCCAATGTCTGGTATCCAGATTTTGTAAGGAGTACAGCGTGCCCACAGTGTTTATTGAATGGTTTGGGGGCTGGCAATACCTGCAGCTGAGTCCAGTTGGCTTCCGTTGAGTGGTTGTTTTGGTGATTGAGTCTGGAGTTGACAAGTAAAAGGTGATGGGTAAAGAGTCTTCTCTCCCTGGTCTAGCTCTGGAGCTGATGCTAGAGCATGTTTCTTACGTCTTGGAGTGTGGGTGGTGTGGAATGCGATCTTACGTGGCTGAATCCTGCATTGTTAACTGTGGCTAGGGTGCCTTAGAAGTACTTTTGATGCCTCCGATAGAGATCACATTTACTAATACATTTGTGGCATAGAAGTTGGCATATGGTGACTTATAAGCCTTCAGTTAAAAGCCTAACAGAGAAATTAACACAAAGTGTAAAATTGTGCACGTTTGAATTATGGTGGACAGTGTGATTCCCATTTGTATTTTGACATTGCGTTTTACCATGAAAGATATTGTGCATTTATATTCGAGTGAACTACTGACATGAATTAACATTAAAAGTATTTTCTTTGAAGTGTAACAGGAATTAAGTATATTATGAGTATTAAATGAATATGAATTAATCATACTTATATTGATTTAAATGAATTTATTAACATGGGTTACATGTGTGCAGAGAAATAAAATTCATGTTTGAACTGTTTTTAATGTTGTGACCAATATTTGCAATTAATAAATTGCTTTGCTTACTTGATTTAAATTGTAAGGTGCGCAATAGGATTTATATATGTGTTACTTGCATTAATATGTATTTAGGCGTTCTTAACTAGACTGGGCCTGACAATTTATTTTTGCAGCAGTTGAGGAAAAGTACTAGTTCATTTTGTTTCCCATAAACGTGAATTAATTTCCTAGGACGTGTTGCTGTATTAAAGATAGAGAACGTCTTGATAAATAACAAATGTAACATTATTTATTCTAGCTGTCGAACAAGACAGGTAGCCTTATTAAATTTGTATGAGAAATGTTAGAATCATCCTGTGAGCTGTGGGAAAGAATCCCAAAGTCGAAATCGACAAATAAATGTAATATTTTGGCAGAACTGTATGAATTCATCGAGATGACTATGCATCTTTCCTGAGAAAATCTGAAATAGTTTCAAACCTGACGTGCATCTGAATCTTTAATTGGATGTTAGTTAATGGTACAAGATGAGTCCACCTGGATGACCAATCAAAAATGTGCAGACATTTCTAGTTAGGGAAGAGACTTTAGAAACTTGTTAGTTAGTCTGTCAGAGTTTTTAAGGGGTACTCGTGTTGTCACCCGCTGTTCTTCTTCAAGTCTTCTGCCATACTTAGTCTTTATGTTATAAGTTTTCTTTAGTCCTATTTGGCACTTTACCTATGCTGTTCAGTACTAATATGCTCAATAAATTCTGAGCTGCTGACCCGCACTATGGGCAGCCTGTGTTCTGCATTGTCCTGATGCTGCTGTCCACGGATGCTGAGAGACGCTAAGTGCTCTGCCTGACAAAACTTTCCTCATGTGCCATGAGGAGAGGTATAATCTAAATGTGGTTTCTTATTTTCCTTTCAGTTTAGATGATTACACCAGTGTATGTTTATAGTGAGTTACCCTAGTTAGAAGATTTTCCCACATTATTTTTGCCTCTTCTTTTATTTTGCCTGCATGTGTTAGCCCGTCCCCACTCATGCAGGTGAAATTTGAAATAGAAATAAGGATGGCCCACCTATGAAAACTGATTGTTAGTGCCTGAATTTTGATGATCTGCTTTGAAATCTGAATTCACTGTGCATATTATAGTTTTGTTAATTTGTGTTATTCTCTTTGAGTTTTTAACAATATTGATGCTAGGTAGGCTTAATCTCTTTAAACATTTTGTTCAGCATATGGTTTTCATGTATGTTTAAAACCTAGTTTTGTGCACCATTTAGGATAAATTACCTTTGTGGTTGTAATAAAGCTTTGAAACTTTATTCAGTTTGAAGTTTGATGTTGTGGTTGACTTGGTTATAGTGTTTAAATTTGTTTATGTTTCACATGTTGTGGGTTTATGTTAGATGAATCTCATTACCACACTCCTCACCGAGTCCAAAGATCCAGTTGACTTCTAGTAGGTGGGATAAGGTATGGTGTCTCACCAGAGTGCTTGCGGTTTCTGAGCTGAGGCGGGAAGAACAACTTAAGGGGCGCTCCAGCAGTTTTTGGTAGCAGAGCAATGGTTATGCCTCATGAGGAGGGGAATTGGATTTCACCCACATTGTGAGTTTTTTTAGGGAAGTGTAGGGCTAGATAAAATTCCAGAGTTGTGTTACAAGTGTACAGTATACATTTGCATATATTGCATTGAAGTGTAACGTGTGAAGTGAGTAGGGAGGGTGCATACTCCAAGTAAATGAGTGGGGAGTTTGCATACTTCAAGTAAGTGAGTGGGGAGTTTGGTACTATAAGTGAATGTTGAGCTTTGAGCTAAAGATTGCCCACGTGGTTGTTGTTGCTTATGGGTCCTGCACGGCCTAAGACTCCAGAATACCGCACAAGTGTATGAAGACACTTGGTTAATTTATTGTCTGCAGTTGGCAATACCAATAGATCCCTTGAGTGTGTGACTTGTTGGTTGGCATTACTTAAATCCTGAGTGCACAGGGAGAATCCAAATCAACCAGAGTCAGATTTGCAAGTCAAATCATACTTGCGAACGTGCGAAAGCCTAGCTTAGCTGGAAGTGTAACTGTACAGCTTTCAAAGCATTTGAGTCCTACCCGTAGTGAGCAGACAGGCTTGTGCTCACAATATTTGCATTTAAAGTGTATGTGTGAGAGGTGTATAAGACAGCTCTGAAGTGAGTTACAGCTGAAGAATGGAGTGAGTGTGATGTCATTTGGTCGCACTGGGATTGGTCGGTTAGTGAGAAAAGCCGTGCACTGACTGGTGGACAAGACTGCGCTGCTATAGGTTGGGGACAGCTTGTGAAGACGATTGTGGGATTGAAAAGTACTTCCTGGTTCCGTAGAATTTGCATTTGTGAATTTGATTTGTGTAAGAATGGTGTTTTTCAAAGCTTTAAGGAGTGCGTTAAAAGGAGATGTTTTTATTCTAGTTAGAGAGCGTGTGTCTTCTTCACCTGAGGGTACATCAGCATTTGAAGTAATGGAGGAAAGAGGAGTTTCGATATGTCTTTGGGTAAACCAGTGGTGTAAAATAACTGAGAAGTAAGGTATCTTAGCTTTTCCCTGTTACGGAACGTTTAATTTAAGAGTATTAAAGGATCTGAGGAGGGTGTTGTATGAATCAAAACCCCTTCCTAGACCTGCAGAATTTGAAGCAGTTGCCATTCAGGAATTAGTTGTGAGGCAGAAAGAGGCTCAGAAATTCGAAAGGAGAATGAGGACAGTAGAAAACACATTGGCAGAAGCTTGATTGGATGAGAAGTAGAGAATATGAAGAGCAGATATATTACATACAGTGAAATTATTCCCAGTGATCACACAGTAAGGTGATGGTAGCGTCATATCTAAAGTCAAAAAGAAACCTGAAGAAGAACTAGAGCAGAAGTTCTATGAACACAAAAAGGTAGCAGCCACCGAAAGTGATTCAGGTGATGAGTTTATGACTTAGCTGTTGCAGAATCGTCCTCCACCATATAATGCAGTTGAATCAGTAAATCAGAATGTAGCCCTGAATATTGCCACATCCCCAGTTGTACAAAACCAGGTTCAGATAGCTCCAAACATACTTACTGCTAATGTGGCGGTTTATTCAACAGTTCCAATTGCTAATACAACCCAGAATATCGCAATTCCTCTTATGCCACTGCCAATTCAAAATTCAGGAGTGACTCAACACCTAATGTAGAGACACCTGCACATATTGTGAATCAGAGACAGACAATGCCCATGTATTCCCCAGTAACGACGCCACAGAACTTTGCCCCAATTCAATCAAATCAGGCTTTTGGTACAGTATTAATGGTCAAGGTAAAGCAATGATGTTCCCCCCAAGTTAAACTAATTTTTCAGGACCAGATGCATTGACATTTAGTTCCTGTAACAACAGGTCCAGTTGTCCTGTTGAATGCCCAGGGTAATAATGAGGGTGGTCCATGGATTCCAATTCCAGTATCTGTAGTTCATTCTCATTTTTGAACTAATGCAGAAATGGAGAGACTGAGTACTACTTTGATAGACATGATCCCTATGAATTCTTCTGGTTTTAACCAGACATGCAATAGAGTAGATCGGCCGATTGACATGACATGCCCCCCATCCTCAATGGGTTCATCTGTGTTGGTTAAGGAGCAAGCTATGAAAGCTCCACGCAATATTGCACATTTTACACCTTGAGATAGTTGTAATAATATTAGTTTACAAGGATTGACAATAGAACAACTAACTGAATGGTTTGACAGTTTAAGAGGAGTGTTGGAGAGAAGACATTGAATATGGCTAGACTAAAATTGGAATCGAATGAAATGATTGAGGGAACACTTGAATTAGACAGATTGGATTCTTACAATGAAAACAAATTGCACTTTGTGTTCAAGGACATTACACTTTGTGCAGGATAGATTTAGGGGAAATTAGCTGATTTGGCAGAGAAGTATGAAATTGAAATGAATAAATCAAAACAGTTAAAAAGAAGTTATAGATTAGAATTAGATTCTAGAGACATTGCAAACATGAGATCGCCTAATATGAAAATTCACATTAAGGAATTGATTCAGAGCATCCAAACTTGGGGAGCATTAAATAAATGGGAAAGCAGATGGACAAAGACAAGAGAACAGAAGAAAAAGCCGACTGCACCCTCAAATGGTGTACAGCAGGCGTGGGAAGCTGTAAAAATTACGCCAATGAGAGAAATTCGAGGAGGGAAGTTTGTTCATGTCCCATTGAGCAAAAGTTACATATTGTCATTTACAAATGATTACCCGAAGTAGTGGGAGAATCCAGTTGAATGGTACCAGCAAACTGAGAGGTCTGTTAAGCTTGCAACGTGTTTGTCTGAAGATTTAAACACTTTATTTGAAATTGTGGTTCCAGCAGATTTGTGGGTCGAATATAAGCAGAGTGTTGATTGGTCAATGCGTGAGCCTCCAAGGGATGCAGTGACAGGTGCGTCGTCTGGAGAGGTCATGAAAAGTTATCACAAGGTGATTACATTTTTTTAAACTAGAGTGTCTCTCAAAGGTGTTGATTGGCATAGAATTGACAGGATATCACAGGAGTCAAAAGGGCCTGTTCATGCTTATTATTGCGAGCATTCAAACAATACATATTTTGTTCAGATTTGTTCAAGGATTGAAGCCTGAAATTAGTAACATGGTTCAGAATCATTTGATTTGCTGGAAGGGAAAACCAATAATGAGGTACTACAGTACCCAAAATACTGTAGTGATGAAACTGAACTGAAGCAGAAAAGACTGAAGGAGAAGGCGATGGTGATGCAAATTAAATCTGCTCAAGCAGCAGGTATGCAGGGATGGCAAGGAATAATGAACTCTGGAAGAATGCAGGAAATACAACAGCAAGGCAATATGGTGCCTCAGTTCAGAGGTAGAGGTAATGGAATTTGAGTAGATCTGAATGTTAATGTGGCTGATGTTCAAAGTATGAGGACGATGCTTAAATATCATGTATGTGGGAATGTCGGGCACTGGAAACAGGAGTGTACATATACTAGCGTAAATAATTTGGTGCAAGGTGGTGGTGTTGCGCAGATGGTTGACAACAGTCAACTTCAAAATCAAAGAGTTCAACGGCCCCAAAATCAAAACATGAATGTTCCTACAGTAGCAGTACAAATGCAAGTTCCCCAACAAGTACAATTTTCTCAACAGCAAATTCAGAATCCACAGCAAATGCAGATATCAAAAGCTCCGATGGCACAGCAACATGTAATGGTTCCTCAGCAGAGAGCAAACCAAAGAGCAAACGCGAATGTAAATCAGTTAATCACATAATATCCATTAATGGATTTCAGTAATGATGAAGTAAGTGAGGAATATTTGAGTAAGAGTTCTAAAGAGGAAGAATGTGTGTTGGCTGCCTCACTGTAGGTAGATCAGCGCGGTCCTTTTGTGAATGCAAGTGTTATGAGTCATGATGTTTCATTTCTGGTTGAAATTTGAGCAACTTGTTCCACTGTCAGATATGCAGAAGTCCCTAATATACCCCTTTCAGGAAGGACAGTTCAGGTAGAAGGAGTAGCAAACCAGCATCTGGGGCCACATGTATCAAGCCTTTTTGCATTCGCAAATGGTGCAAAAGCCTGTTTGCGAATGCAAAGGTGCCTTTCAGTATGTATGAAAGGCATTGGCAATGCAATTTAAAGGAATCGCTAAAATAGCGATTCCTTAAAATTTGAGAGCCCATTTGGAGAATCGCAAATTGCGATTTTCTAAATAAGAAATCACAAATAAGGAATCCTCATTTGCGATTTCTTAAGCACATGTATGAAGCTTTTCCTTAATGCAAATTAGGCATTAAAGAATTGCAATTACCACCAAGTAAAACTTGGTGGTAACCATGTGCAAATTTAAAAAATGCATTAAAAATGCATTTTTAAAATTAACATGTAACACACACATGCCCCTTTGGCATGTGTGTTCCTTACATGTCCTAAAATATTTTTGGGGGTAAAGCAGAGGTGGCCTTAGGCCCCCAGCACCCTGGGGTTTTGCATTTCCTAAACTGCGAATTCCAGTTAGGAATTCGCAATTTGGGAAATGCAAACAAATCGCAAATATGGACCTACAAGCCCATAGGTGCGAATGGGGTCTGTATCGCTATTTGCGATTCGGTAATAGCATTTGCGATTTGTAAGAAATCGCTATTACCGAATAGCAAATATGGTACATACCATTTTGCAAATCAGAAATAGCGATTTCTTAAAAATCGCTATTACCGATTCGCAAAAGGGTTAGATGATACGTCTGGCCCCTGGTAAACTCTATTGCAGAGTACATCCTGGTTAAAATAGAAATATTTGAGGATTTATACCAATTTTTAGTTTGCAATTCAACTCCTGTGAGTCTGTTGGAAAGAGACTTGCTATGCAAATTAAAATGCTCCACCACTTGTACTCTTGAAGGGCTAGCGATCCAAACAGTGATGAAGAAGCGTCCAGCCAGAGTGATGAGATGTATCCTCTCATTTAATTGTTTCCTGTCATGACAGAGACTTGACTGATGAATTGCAGGACACGGTAATGATGAGAGTTTGGGATCTCTCCGGAAAAGATATTGGGCTCATAAGAGGTGCTGAGCCAGTCAAAGTAACTCTAAAGCCAAATGCCGTCTTTCACAGAACGCCACAGAATAACATGACTCCAAAAGTAATTGAAGGAATTACTCAATTAATTACAGACTTTATTGAGCAGGGAGTTCTAAAAGAAGTGATGGGTAGCCCTTGTAATTCTCCAGTTATGGGAATGAGAAAACCAAGTGGGAAATACCGCATGGGACAGGCTTTGAGAAAGGTGAATGAAATTGTGATATCCAATTGTCCTTTGGTACCAAATCCAGCAGTAATTTAATTCTAGATTCCATGTGAAGCAGAATGGCTTACTGTTATTGATTTGTCCCAAGCGTTTTTTTCGGTGCCCTTATATGAAGACAGCCAGTTTCTTTTCTCATTCAAATTCGGCAACCGTGTTTATTCGTGGTGTCGTACTCCACAGGGATTCTCAGAATCATTATCCATGTTTAACCAGATCCTGAAAAGAATTTAGAGTCTTTTAACATGCCGTTTCAGTCTGCTTTAGTACAATACATTGATGATTTGATGGTTGCATCCAATACACGTGAAACCTGTAGACAGGATACCATAGCATTGTTGAATCATTTAGGTGAAAACGAATATAAGGTTTCCCCAACCAAATTATAGTATTGCCAGAAGGAAGTAAAATATTTTGATCACCAGATTGAGAAAGGTGCAGGGAAAGTGTCCAGAGAGAGAGTTGAAAGTATTATGCAGCTGAATCCCTCAGTTACACAGAGAGATGTCAGATGTTTTTGGGTTTGGTGAGCTACTGTCACCAATGGATCCCAAATTTTTCAGTAATTTCCAAACCACTGCAGAAGTTAACACACAAAGAAGTTACAAACCCAGTTCTATTTGACGAAGAATGCATGAAAGCTTTCACTGAGTGAGAGAGAATTTGCACAGAGCTCTAGCTTTTGGAATGCCTGATTACACAAAAGGTTTTTCACTTTATTGTCATGAATATGATGGTTGTGCTTTTTCTGTTTTGACACAGTACATGGAGGAACAGACCTGTGGCATATTTTTCTGCCACATTGGATCCTGTCAGTACAGCTTTGCCTGGCTGTTTAAAGAATGTGGCTGCCACTTGTGTAAGTCTCGGTCAATACAAAAGCATTTTGATGGGACACCCTTTAACTATTTATGTCCCACATTTGGTTGAGGTCCTTTTGACCCGAACCAAATCCCAATATTTGACTAGTGCCAGTCTCACCTGTTATGAGTTAATAATTCTTAGCTGTTCCAATGTGACTATCAAAAGATGTTCTGCTTTAAATCCTGCTAAATTGTTACCTGTTAATGTTGATGATCTGAATTATGTTAATGAAATGAAGCATGACTGCCTCAATGTCACTGAACTATGCACCAAACCAAACCTGATATTCAGGATAGTCCTTTACAGGAGAATGACCAAGTTGTATTTGTTGATGGCTCTTGTTTAAGACACAATGAGGGTACTCTGAGAGCTGATTATGCAGTTTGCACACCCTCAGGAGTAGTCAAAGCTTCATGGCTTCAGGGAGTCATATCTCCCCACGTAGTAGAATTAGTTGCCCCCACAAGAGCATGCTGCATATCTGAGCAGCTCAAAGTGACAATATTCACAGATAGCAAATACGGATTTGGTTTTGTGCATGATTCCAGGCAGTTATGGCACCAGTGAGGTTTTATGACCTCTTCTGGATTACCCACTCAAAATGATGTGAGAGTACACAGTCTATTAAATACCTTGCAGTTACCTGAGACAATTGCGGTTGTAAAGGGTACTGCCCATCAGAAATCAAATCAATATGTCTCATTGGGCAATGCGTATACTGACCAAATTGCCAGATATTGTGCGCTCCATTGCATCACCTTCAATGAAGAGTGGGGTGGTGGGAGTGACACCGGTGAGACAAATCAAAGCTTCCTAATGTCAGTGGTTGATACCTGGGATGAGATTAAGAGATTGCAGGAAGAGGTAACAGAGGAAGAACACAGACGTTGGACTAGAGCAGGTGGCTTACAAAGAGAGGAAGATGATGTTGGAATTTCAAATGAAGGGAAAGTCTTAGTGCCAGATTGTTTGTTCACCTCTATGGCTAGATATTACCATGATTAAGTTAATCTTCGTGGAAATGCAATGATTCGCACATTCAAACAGATATGGTACAGCCCCAGAGTTAGGTTAATTGCAGAAGCAGTATGTCACAGAAATGTCCCATGTCGACAAATGAATGTGGGGAAATGTACTGTGGTTGATTTGAGTCATATAGTCGGATCAGGAGGTCCATTTAATAGAATGCAACTTGATTTTGCTGAAATGCCTGCCTGTAATAGATTGAAATATGTGCTGGTAATTGTGGGCGTGTTTTTCCACTGGATATAAGCCTATCTAACCCGTAGGAATGACAGTCTTACTGTAGCCAAGTTGCTGCTCAAGTAACTGATACCAAGGTTTGACTTCCAGACTTCTTTGGAATCAGATTGAGGAACTCATTTTAATAATGAGATCATAAAGTTGTTGTGTGCAACGCTGAACATTGAGCAAAAATTGCACTGCAGTTACAGATCAGAGGCATCTGGATTGATGTAACAAATTAATGGAGTACTGAAAGCTTGATTGGCAAAGGTTTGTGCCTCTACAGCCTTGAAATGCCTGATGCATTACCACTTGTCTTCATGAGCATGCATAGCACCCCTGACAGGAAGACGGAACTGTCACATGAAATCCTTATAGGGTGTGCCATGAGGTTACCGGCAGTACCTGTCAATGCAGTTGTAAGCATAACAGATGACTTGGTGCTGGATTATTGCAAAGGTCTTGCTGATGTGGTTTGCTCTTTACCTCATCAGGTTGAAGCAGCAACGGTTCAAACGGCTCAAGAGTAGTGCCACAGCCTGAAGGCTGGTGAATGGGTGAGCGCCAAGGTAGAAAGGACTGTATTAAATTATCTTGGTGACGACAACAGCTGTGAAGTGTGCTGGTCTTCTGAACTGGATTTATGCAAGCCACAAATACAAACTTTCATGTCCTCTTGAAAATGTAGAGTCTGATTCCCTAAGAGTGAATGCTGATGAAGAAGGGGTTCAGATTAACCAAGCTGCAAGGACTGAATAAGTGTCTGAAAGCGGAACTCTTGCAAGATGGTGAAAATGCAAGCATCTCAAATCAGATAAAGATGCAAGAGAGCAAAGTCAAAGCCAATTGACTCCTGCCAACACAGCAAACGTTATGAGTCCAGTTGTACCCGACAAGAGAACTGCAAAAGGAGATCATTGGCCTGCATTCACACCTGACCTGGTTGCTGATAAACTCCCAACTATAACAGAAGCAGTTGAAGAGTTGAATCAAAGTGAAGACAAAGTTTGTGCTGTAAGGGGAGCGAAAAGAAAGAGTGCCTAGTTACAAATACTCTTCACCTGAATGGCTCTATCTTGTTGCAAATAAATGGAAGAACAAGTTTGTGGCCTTTTGTGTTGTCTGTGAGAATTCAGTTAAACATTCTGGAACTCGAAATCTCAATTTAACTGAGGTTTAATATAACCTTGACAATTGACCAACAGAGACAATACACACTGGAAGTGATAATAAGCAATCATCAGACTATGATATATTAAAGACCAATATTTTAAACTATTTTGAGAACTTTTTAGTTGAAACTTGATGGACTTTCTTGAAGATCAAGAACTGATGTAAATAAGTGCAGAAAGACTTGTTGAAAAGCCACTTTGGGTTTGATTTTTGCTTGCTTTTGCATGTTTCCTTTTTCTTTTTACCTCTTTGATTCTATAGAAGCCATGACCCCAAAATAGGGTAAACGTAGTAAATGGAAATATGTATGCATTGGTTTATTTATAATATGTATTACTGTGTGCATTTTATTGATTGTGGGAAAGAGTGTTTCAATTAGAGAAGATATGCAAAGCACAACGACTCCAGTAGTGGGAATAACACCATCTAAGCAGGATAAATTACATAAGGATGAGGGATTGCTTCATTTAGATGACACAGAGGGAGATTTGTCTTCCAATGTTTATTAGTGTTGGCTGTATGAGTATGTGGACAAAATGAATGTACATGACTGTTACTTGTGCACACAGATTCCTTTGTTAGTGTAAGAAGGGATCACATATCACAACTTAGCACTGACGTATGGCATTAGCTGCAATTTACTGTTAACACAACTGTACAATCAGGAATACATTGAGTATTTTTACTCAAACTTTTACTTTGTTTTCTCTTTTGTTACCATTAATCAGTATTTGAGCATGCATTGCACAGGCTAAGAACAAAGACTTAGTAGGTGGGTTCTTTGAACCTAGACTAAAGTTTTAACAGCATATGCACATAGGAATAACCTAACATGTATTCTTACACAAGTAGAGAAGGAGTTCATTAATCAAATTGATGACAGAAGATAAGCAATGAAAGAAAAGATAGATAAGGGTATAGTTTCTCATAATTACAAAAAGAAATACATTTATAACACGCCTCATACACAAGGAGGCTTAGCTTTAGATTGGCAACATGTACGGAAGGTTTGTATATATAGGCTGCAATCAAAAACTGACAAAAAGTTTGTAGGAATGAGTGAATGCAGAGATGTACTATTGTTTAAGAATATATGGGATTTTATGGTAAATGGTCAAGACCCTGCTGTGCCTGGTGTATATTATATTTGTGGAAAGAATGCTTATTACAGGTCACCAAAAGGCTGGTATGGCATATGTTATTTAGGAGTGGTTTTCTGAAAATCTACCAAGTAGGCAACATTGACAGTCCATCAGGGAATGAGAGATTTAGGATGAGAATTAAAAGAGGAGCAAGTGGTTCAGCTATTACTGGATATATTTTTGGAGTGTTCATTGAATCAGTAGGTGTAATCCCAAATGGCATAAGGATAAGGAAGTAATCAACCATTGTAGATAGGATGTCAACTGATTTGTCAGGTGCAATGCTCCTAATGGACACAGAAATGGTTGCAGTCAGATCAATGGTGTTGCAGAATCGCCTTTCTGTCAAGTTTTAAAGACACAACATTGCTGCATGTTCATGCCTGATAACAGTAAAGAGATAACTTTCTAATCTGACGAGTCTAATAAATGACTTGAATGACCTGAAACAGACCAATATTTCTGAAAAAGTAGGTGAAGCATTCTCTAAAGTAGGATCTTGTGTTTTTGTGAGAATGATCCTGAAACCTTTATTGATTGTGACAGTGTGCATAATTTGTGCACTTGGATTTTACAAGTTTTATAATTTTAGGAAGAGACAAAGAGTACAGAATAGACAGAGGAGGGAAGAGATTGAAATGGAGAATATGAGAAATAGATATTACAAGACCATGAAGAGAATTGAAAATTACTGCCAACCAAGACCTATGCGTTATAAGACTACAAGATTTTGAGTTGTCTCATTGTAAATGGGAATGCCTTTTTGTGACAGCACAAATTGCCGTCAGAGGAGAGACTGATAGAGATAAAATTTTACAAATATATTAATGGCATAGAGGTTGGCATATGGTGACATATAATCCTTCATTTAAAAGCCTAACAGAGAAATTAACATGAAATGTAAAAATGTGCATGTTTGAAATATGGTGGACACTGTGCTCTCCATTTGTATTTGCCATTAAAGATATTGTGCATTTATATATGAGTGAACTATTGACATTTATTAACATTACAAGTATTTTCTTAGAAGAATAATATAAATGAAGTATGGGTTTTTAATGAATATGAATTAATCATGCTTATATTAATTTAAATTAATTGATTAACATGAGTTACATGTGCGCAGGTTAATAAAATGCACATTTAAATTGTTGTTAATGTTATGAATAATATTTGCAATTAATAAATAACTTTGCATATTTGATTTAAATTGTAAGGTGTGCAATAGGATTTTTATATGTGTTATCTACATTAATGTGTATTTAGGCTTTCCTACCTAGACTAGGTCTGAAAATTCATTTTCACTGCAGTAGAGGAAAAGTACTAGTTCATTTTGTTTCCCATAAACCCCAATTAATTTAATAATTTGGTGATGTGTTGGTGAATGTCCTATTGTATAACAGACAGATAACATGTCTTGATAAATAACAAATGTAACATTATTTGTTCTAGCTGTTGAACAAAAAAGAAAGCCTTATTAAATTTGTATGAGAAATGTTAGACTCACTCTGTGGGCTGTGGGAAAGAATTCCAAAGTTGCAACAACAAATACATGTAATATTTTTGCAGACCTGTATGAATTAATCAAGATGACTATTTACTTTTCTTGAGAAAATCTGGAATAGTTTCAAACCTGATGTGCATCTGAATCTCCAATTGGATCTTTCAGTTTTTTTAGTCTTATATGTCCCATTACTCACACTGTTCAGTACTATTATGCCCAATAAATTCTGAACTGCTGACCCGCCCTATGTGCAGCTCGTGTTCTGCATTGTCCTGATGCTGCTGTCTACGGATGCAAGAGGCGGTGAACACTCTGTCTGACAAAACCTTCCTATATGCTGTCCCATGGGGAGAGGTGTAATCTAAATGTGGTTTATTGTTTTGTTTTCCTTTCAGCTTAGATGTATTTTATAGCGAGCTACCCTAGTTAGATGATTTTTCCCAATTAATTTTTGTTTCTTCTTTTATTTTGCCTGCACGTATTATCCAATCCCCACACATGCAAGTCAAATTTGAAATAGAAATAAGGATGGCTCAGTTCTGAAAACGGATTGTTATTGACTGAACTTTGATGATTTACTGATGTCACCGTCATCTGCTTTAAAATCTGAAGTGATTGTGCATATTATAGTTTTGTTTTGTGTTATTCTCTTGGAGTGTTTAACAGTATTGATGCTTGTAGGCTTAATCTCTTTAGACGTTTTGGTCAGCCTATGGTTTTCATGTATGTTTATAACTTAGATTTGCACACCATTTATGTTACATTAGCTTTGTAGTATTGGTAAAGCTTTGAAACTTTATTCAGTTTGGAGTTGGATTTTGTGCTCAAATTGATTATGATGTTTACATTTTTTTATGTTTCACATGTTGTGGGTTTATGTTGAATGAATCCAATTACCATTACCACACTCCTCACTGAGTCCAAAGATCTGGTCGACTTCTAGTAGGTGGGATAAGGTATGGTGTCTCACCAGAGTGCTTGCGGTTTCTGAACCCGAGGCGGGAAGATAACCTCCGCAAGTGCTCCAGCATCTCCCTCAGTTGAGGTTTGCTTGTGTTTTGCTGCACTGTTGGGGCTCATGAAGCCTGCTAGTGGCTATTCATGCCAATACTTAACATTTAGGTGTGCTTCTCCCAATTGTATTTTAGTCCCCTCCTCTTTGATTTTCTCTGATTTAGTGCAAATTCATGGAGAAGAATTTATTTAACTAATTATTTTTTCTAAATTTCCCCTTTTTCCATTCGCAGATGTTTGCAAGTAAGGATGAGGGAATCACAGAGGTTGGTCTCAAGGTGGGTGCTCTGAGGTCAGAGCTTCAAGGAGGAGTGAGGATGTGTCATGTTGCTGTGGTCTGACTGTTACCTTGGATGTGATGTGAGAGTGGGCTATGGTTGTTTTTCAGCCTTGACAGGTCTTCTAGGTTTAGCTGGCCTTTAGCTAGGTTGCTGAGGCAGTGTATGTTCTTGATTTAGATCACTATACGCTTCCTTAGAGCCCATCTGCAACAGCTGCAGCTGGCCTCTTACTAATCTCTTCAGATCTTCTTTGCCATCTCTCAAACTCGCCTCTCTTTGCCTGCCCCGTTGTGGTCCAATAGTCAGGGTGGATCTGGACTCATGGCTTTTGGGAGTTGATAATATGCCCGGCTGTGGCAAGATAGGAGGAGCCTATGCCTGAAGGGTACCATTCTTAGGGGGTTTTACAATTGATCAGGCTGGTATTCGAGTAGCCTGAGATGCACTAGTTTATGTTCACCAGAGTAAAGAGGGCTTTCTGAAATAGGACATACAATTTGGAGCTTGATAGATTATACAGTGTTGAAGTACAGGTCAAAGAATTCAGCGAAAGGTATTGGATCACCATGGGTTCAAACGACTTTATAGTTTGGAAGGGTGAGTGTGATAAAAATGTCAGCCTTCAATGAAGTGCTGCATGCTTGTAGCCTTGTCCCTCAGCCTGCCAGCCTGTGCCCGAAGAGTTATATTGCTTGTCTTTACTGCCCTGCTCCTAGGGCTAGAATTTTTTCGGGTCTAGAGACTCCGAAGTATGGTGGGTGGGAAGATGCTTTAGGATTTTATGTGTTGTATTCAAGTTATATCATAGTCTTTGTACCTGGGTTGGCAGGATGGTAAAGTTGTAAACATTATTAAGTTAGGTGCAGACGTGAAAACTGGGTCACGATTATCAAGACAGTCAAGAGAAACTCATTGAGATTGGGTGTGTGCACCATTTTGACATACTAGAGGAATGACATGTTCCCATGCATGGTTCTATAAGGCTTTTTAAGCAAGTCTTTTAGTTTCCTATGTCCTGTGAATGTAAGAATCAGAAGTAATAGATAAGATGGGCTGAGAGATTCAGTGGGTGTAGGAGATACTGAGAATGAAAGATATCCAATGAGATGATCTGTCACATAAGACTGTAATCTACGATGACTGGGTAGAACGAAATGAGGGCTGCGCCAACTGTGTGCCAGGAAAAGTGAGGGGCAGCAACATTCAACGAGATGGGAGAATGGCAGGTCCAACCTGGACTCCTGCCCAAGTAAGGAGAGAAGAGTAAGTAGAAAATCCATACATATGTACAAAAATCAAAAAAAGAGACAATAGCAACAAACAAATACTCAACATAAAAAGTCTGCTGATAAAAATGGTACCTCACTTGTGTGGGTAGGCCTAGTGCCTGTGACAGGAATGGATCACACAGCAGTCAATGTTAGTTCTTACATGCGGGCAACTGTTGACCCTGAGGTGATCCATTGTTGACACAGGCACTAGGTATAGGCATTCAAGTGGGGTAGTGTTTTTATCAGGACAGGTGGGAAAACACTGGGTGGTAGGTATTTTGTGGATCCCAGCGTATTCCTGTAGTTTGTGTGACAAAAATGCAAGAAAAACAGAGTTTGTATTCAATATTTCACCTTTACAGGGTATTCTGGGTAAGAAAACTTTGGGGAATCTACACAAGCCACACCTCCGTGGACTCCCCCGAGTGTGTAGTTTTCAGAAGTGTCTGGGTTTGGTAGGTTTCCCTACATAGGTGCCTGCCTTACAAAACCAGGTTGTTTTGTGATAGATAATTTTGATGTCTCCACAATACGATTTGGGTGGTGGAAATTGGGGCTGAACTAAGTTGGGGAGCTCCCAAGAGAGCACTCTATTGGTGCTTGCTGCCACATGCACCTGCTCTCTGGGTTGGGCTAAACCACAATTGTCCCGCTACACAGACTGTGCTTGGAAAAGGGCTGCACAACTGTCCTCAACACCTTTCTCAGAATCACTGGAAGAGGAGTTGTCAGATGGGACTCCTACAACTGAAAAATCACTCTCCGAGTCTCCTCCATTGTGCTATCCCTCAGATGCTGTCTCAGTCTCAGATCCTACGTCAGAGCTGTCCTCCATAACCAGAGTCAGGGCGCGAGCAGCAGTCATCCAATGAGATGCCATCTCTGCTATTGGCTAAACTGTCCCTCTAAAACACTAGCCTACGTAGACAGTCACAAAATTGCTGGTGGGTGTGTGTGTGATGTATGCAACAGTAAAGGTCAGTCACACCTTCGCTTTTTCTCTCCATCAGAACCTCCTCTCAAGACACTCAAAAAAACAAAAAAGACACACTATTACTTCACCTTGTCACAAACCCATCGTCATAGTCTTTGGCACCTGTGGCGCCCAGTCCGACTATCATTATTTGTGCTCCCATGACCTCCTTCTCAGATTCCCTCACTACCACGCAGCAAAAGTGCCCTTCATCCCTCCATAGCCCCCCCTCACACATACATTTCATTTGTATTATAGCACAGGTAATGGCTGGCATTACTAATCCACTCAGCTAGTCACATAAAATACATATTTGATCTTTGCAGCAGGCATTTAAACCTTCTGCGTTACTTTATGATATCAAAACTGCCACTAGACAAAAGTCTGATCCTTCTCTAGCAGAAACATAATCACAAGAGTTAGCTTGACTTTTTTTCTGGCTGCCTAAAAGCTACGGTTGAAAAGCGCCAGTTGGAGTATCTGCATCACTTTGAAGACGTGGGCTGCAAGATTACTGGTGGCGAATACATATATATATATATATATATATATATATATATATATATATATATATATATATATATATATATACACATAATGCATGAAGTAGATGCACACCAAATCCCTGAGAAGAAGATGGGAGAAGCAGGCGGTGGAACACTCCAGACCATAATACAATCCCATTTTATTGAGAACTGAGAGAAGCACAGATCATCATAAAAGCCAGAACTCGTAAACTGTGAGAGAAAATAGATTGCCCAAAATAGTTGAGGAACCAGAGAAGCAGAAAGAACCAACTCGGATTGACAAAAATGAGGGCTTTGCAAGACAACAGCAAAACAGCACCCCACCGTGGTGGACCGCCATAGAGACCACAAAAGAGAAGATAACAAGGACGTTTTTAATAGATAAGCAGTCACAGACACAACTCGTTGATAGCAGCCTTAGGGACATCATTGAAGCAGGAGCCAGCCAGAGGACATAGGGGCTGTGGAACTGACCATGGAATCTCCATTAAGCAAACAAATAGCCAAACAGAACGAAGGGTAGACCACAGGGCCAAAAGGTAGCAGGGCACCCATGGGCTAAATATTTTGGAGCAAAACTGAGGTATAAGCCTGGTCTGTGGAGACCTAGTATTTCAACAGTCCTCAAGGAGGAATTCTGAGATGTCCAAGGAAGAAAACAGGGGGCATGTGGAATTCAGCAGGTAACTCTAGACCCAGGCAATGAGAAACCTCTGAAGAGGAAATCATTGTAGAATGAGACCCTAAAATGACATCCATCAATTATTACCATAGCAGAGTCAAGACATGTTGAAGAAAGATGAAGGAAGAAAAAGGCTCCACAACTAACTGTTGAGTAAACAGGATAACAACGTAACAAATCTTCGATGAAAAGAAGTCCCAAGAAGGCAACTTCAAAACATTAGCACAAGGTGGCAGATAACACCTGGAAAGAAGAAATACATCAACTAGGAAAAACGTCTGAGTTCCACCAGTGAACCCCCTACTCCATGCCCGGAATACAAAGGTCAGCAAAGCCACCTCCCATAAAAAAAGATTCAGCAAGACAGTATCGAAAGACACCCCATTAGTGCTCATTTGAAGCATCAATAGACAAGGAAGACCAAAAGTTGAAGAATCAGAGGATTACCGAAAAGCAGGGTTCCTACCACCATCACGAAAACAGAGCCTTACAAAGGAGGCTGGAAATGAGGCATCCAGTGTCAAAGGAACCATATGATTAGACAAGGAGCCATGCTAGTAGGCTAGTTGTAGACTTGCTAAAAGCACCCAAAAGCCTTGTACCAAGTAAACAAGGTAAACTCACATGGAGAAAAAAACAAGCACTGAAGAAACTCAGGACTGCAAAGGAACAGGACTTGGGTCTGCAGTGAGCAGAGCTTATAATAAGCATTGGCAAAGCCAATAGTTCACACCTACGAAAGACCTGCTGATGTGTCAATGTTTTTATCCATAATACACCGGAGCGCAGCTGCTGTGCAAAACAGCTGACAGTAAAAAAAAAAGTAAATTAAAAAGTGCTTTGACACAGCCAGCACTGGCTGTATCATAGTGCTTTTTAGTTTGTTATGGGTTAGAAGGCAGGAGGCAGCATAGAGGGAAGGAGGTGGGCTGGAGGCAATATGTAGGGAGAGAGGGTGAAAGGAGGGAGGGTGAGCTGGGTGGAGAATACGGACAACAGAGGATGGAAGTTGGCAGATGGACAATGGAGGAGGCAGGTACATCAGAGAGACAGCTCAAAAGGACACACTTTCATAATGAGCTTAAACATAAAAAAGTGGCACCTAAGAAATTAGCTGTGGAAAGGCATAAATAATGCATCTATGCTCCAGTGAAGGGCAATCTCACAAAGTGGAAAGAAGCCCACAGCAGCTGACTAATAAGAAGCTGACAAATGGAAGTGAAGCCAACCACTGGAAAGCCATGGACGGCTTCTAAGCCCACTGTTAGAATACAAAAGGTCTAAAAGAGACAGCCCTGTGCTGTCTAGGCAAGACCTGAAAAGAATGCTGCACCGATAAAACATACAAACTCGCTTTCTGTATAGAATGTGTCTAGGAGGTGTAAAACCGCCAACAAATGCTTTGTAATTCAAGCACTCAATAGAAGACGAAATGATACACTAAACACCAATAGTATAGGTGAGAGAGATACATTCTAGTATAGGTGAGAGAGATACATTCTTGCGGGTGGAACCAAAACCCATATTGTGTATATTTTAAAGCTTTTAACCTGGGACGTTGGGAGGAAACAAAGAATGTAATTTTGCATTGATGAATGATACCGATGCAGTTGAAACTGAAGCAGTGAGGATGACTTAGAGGCCACTGAGTTATAAGTTTTAAAAAAACAGATCATTGACTCAACATGCATTTCAATACAGCCAGAATTGATTGCACCAAAAACCTTGTTGATTACTTTACCTCATTAACGTCTTTATTCATAGTTGCAGATTCTTAACATACATGTTGTATTATAGTGTATATCATTTTATAATTATAATAGTACATGATCTAATGTGATTCATCTTAATTCAGCTTGGTTTTCTGTAATTACTGTTCTGTTGGCTATTAAGCCCAATAAGCAAAAGTTGATTTAGGTAATTAGTTAATGACACCAATACACCCACTGAGTTATAATGCACTTCTTTATAATGAAAGTTTTTTAATGTGGAAATCTAGGGGCTCTAGTCTTTTTTAATAATACATTGTATGAATAAAAAAATATAATGAGAATCGTAAAGTGGTGCCAGTTCATCTACGTTATAACATACAATTTTGTTTTTTCTTTTATGTTGTGTTATCTAACAGATATCTTGGTAAAATAATCTGAAAACCGCTTGGTGTCCTCTTGCCCTTCTGAGGTTAAAGCATGGAATTATAAATATTTAAAAATAACGACAGCATTGTAAGGCATGCCGTCCTTTGTATGTTCCGAGATAACACTGATGCTGAAATACCATTGCTCTGTGTAAGGAAGGAAAACAACACATTAACACAATTCAGCTTGAATTGGTCTATGCAGATTTTTTCACAGCACTACAACGGCTTGAGGAATTCCATATCAATGCCATCACACGCTGTACTTTACTGTCCTGTCCTAATGCTACAGTCTATAGACAACAGGTACAGCTCTTAGGTCTTCCAGTTTCAGGCTTGCGTAGCCCATCCAGTCCAGATGTTTTCACTGCAAACTGGGATTTATAGACATATTTTAAAATCAGGACTAAAAGTCCAAGCATTCAACGGAAATTCCTGATCTGGATGAGCTACCTACATATGGGCCTGGGTAACGCGAGAGCTCTGAACAGGGATAACCAATGTGGTGTCAGGAGGAGCAGGTGCATAACTTGTTTCCAGAACAGCCACACATGGTTAATTTTTATGTCACCAATCTAAATGGAAAGAAATTATTATGTGACCAGTGTTGACCCTGAAAAACAGACATGGATCCGTGCCTCATGAAACTGCTTTGGGAACTCTTGACAATGATCATCACAAATGTAGTGTTGTGTGAGTATGAATGAAACATTTTTTACTCCCGAAGGACTCTGTAGAGCTGTGAAGTGAGTGTTACAACGTGTGAAGTGAATGCAGGTTTAGAATTTTGAGTTCATGATTACATGCAGATGAATAAAGAAGTGTAATACATAGCTCCGTGTGTGGCATATTCATTGGCGAGTACTTAGGCTGGGAGGATGCTACAACTGGCAATGAGATAGTGTGGTAGGGTATAAGTAACCTGAAAATTGTCAGTGCTCTCCCAGAGAGTTTGACGTAGTCCAAGCAAACTGTTTGTGCATGCCATGTGTGTCTTTATCGAAGTGCATAATCAACAACTGGCAGATGTGGAGTCAAAGTGCAACTCTAGCTGCTCAGAAGTCTATGCATCATTGGTCAAGAATCTATTGGCAAGGACATACAGATAGGTTCTGTGCTACTACGCAGTATAAAGCTATACAGTACATGAAGCACAACCAGTATTCATCCAGGATTTGAGAGAGGAACAGTTCAGATACAAGGGAAGGTCTCCTTCTTACCAGAACCAATTAAAGAGTCATCATGCCAAGGCATTGGGAAGTGGGCACAAGGAGAAGTGCCCAGGGTTGTGCTTATGGAGCCATCCATACCTGAAGTGGCGAGAGGCACCATTGAAGGCTGTTCTTCCAAAGGAGACCAAGAAAGAGGCCACATTCACAGAGTTCTACAAAATGGGCAGAGGCCAGCATGTCACAGGGACCGGCTGATGGCATGAATGGAACAGGTCCTGATAGACAGCAGATGAAGCTAGAGAGACCTCTGATATCAATGTCAGTAAGTCCCTCAAATGGTTATAATGCTGCCATCTCCCTGAAACCACCACCATCATTCGATACTGCCAAAAAAGCAAAATATTGAGGATAGATGAACTGCTTGGATAGACACATTTGATGATTTCATTGATGCGCTAGAAGAAACAGATAACAAGTACCTGAAGAATCTTGCTGGAGCTGGTGTAAAAGTTGTCATAAAGAAAATGCTGCGAGCTGATAAAGGTATGTACTGCTAAATTAAAGAAGCTTTGAATCTCAAGTACGATCCAACGATGAATGTAGATTATGAAACGTAACATACATGTTCAGTCAAGAACCACAAAGAGTTGGTGAAAGCAAAGGCGAAGAAGCAGTATGTCTCAGTTATTGACGGACGCCTATCATATTCATTCAGATGACAATGCTGAAAAAAACTCCTAGTCTGAAGTGAGTTCTCATGGCTGCCAGAGCTGAAGAGCGTGCTCTTTGATGAGATAATGACATGGAGGGTGAAGGTGCCCAAACTGAGTCAGACATGAACATGAAATGCAACAAGAAACACAAAATTAAAGGATACAGGGTGGTGGCCCCAAACAAAAAGAAGTTGTGTTTCAAGAGCAGATTGTCATTTAAAAAAAAGGTAAATGTTCTGCAATTGGACAAATGCTGTGGTAATGAGAACAATTTTGCAATGGTTTGCAAGACGAAGGAAAAAGTAAGTGAGTCACAGACATTGGCCCAGATTTATGAAAAGTGATGCGTCAGCTCTGATGCACCACTTTTTCTGCACCCCTCTGCTGGCACCTAACGACAACATGGTTGCTCCATACGGTACACCATGGCGGTAGTTAGAATAATAGCATCAAAATCTTTGTTGCTATTGTGGTGGTTTGCTACACTAGCGTCAAAAATATTGACACTAGTGGAGTAAAGTGCAAGGATGCCCATTGATTTCAATGAGTGTGTCATTTTAACACCTGCATTGAGCAGGCATTACAAATGACAGGAAAAAATGGTGCAGTGAAATCTGTTAAATTTCACTGCGCCATTTGTTTGGGCCTCCTTGTGCTGGAATGCCCCTTTGCATACATTATGCCTGGCACTGGCATTATGTAGAGCAAGGGGTTAGTTACAAAGTGGCACAATCCATGCACTGCGCCACTTTGTAAATATGGAGTGGGGAAAATACCACCTTAACACCACATTTGTGTAAAAAAATTATGCAAATGTGGCGCAGGGTTGCGCTAGAGGCTTCTTACATCAGGCCCATTGTCTGCACAAGAGTAGATTGAGCACACGTCCATCAGCTGAAAAAACGTAAGTCTGATGCTCTATTTGATGCCAAGCTTTTTCATGTCGTAACCAGCAAAGAACACAGGATGGCTGCCCAATGTCCTTGGAAATCCATTACGTGAGATTTCTTACATTTCAAACAGGTGGCTCATCACTCGTGAGATACTGTTGTCAATATAGAGACTGGTTCGACTGCCATTGCTCCTACATCAGCAACGCAGAACATGTACACTTCTGTTGCTGATTCCCAGTTCCTGAAGACACGACTGGGATGAGTATTCAAAGTGTCAAGAAAGCTTATTGAGGAGAAATGATTGTGTAGATGTTTGTAAACAATTGTATTTTTTTAATTAATAATTACGTCCAGTGAACAGCCCTCGGGAGAAGCGCTAGCGCTCCCCCCGTAGGCCGCCCCCCATGACGTCAGCGCGTAATCGCGCGCTGACATCATGAAAGGGAGGAAAGACGCAGTGGAAGCCATTTGCTTCCTGCGTGTCTGCGAGGAAGGAGGTAGGTTGTACCTCCAGGGGTGGGGAGATGCCTGTAAAAGCGGCATTGAGGGAAAGGAAAGGGTTTTCCTTTCCCTCGATGTCTCTTTGAGCACTAGACACCAGGGAATTAGTGTGTGTGTGTGTGTGTGTTTGTAAGGCATGGGAGAGCGACCCCTTGGGCAAGGGTCGCTCTCCTTTGGGGGGCATTTTTTTTTGCCATTTCCACTAGACACCAAGGATTGTTTTTTGTTGTTTGTTTTTTTGTGTTGCGGGGCAGCCCCTTGAGCAAGGGTTGCCCCAAGGGCCCAAAAGCACTATTAGGCAGTTCTGCCCCCCTTGGGGGCAGATCGGTCTATTTTCTTTAGGCCTTTCTGCCCCCAAGGGGGTCAGAATCCACTTAGCGCCAGGGATCATGTGTGTGTTTGCTTTGTGTAGGGGGGTCAGCCCCTTGGGCAAGGGTCGCCTCCCAAAGGGGGCAATGTAATGTAGGCCATTTCTGCCCCCCTTGGGGGCAGGTTGGCCTAGTTTTTGTAGGCCCTGAGATGCCAGGGATTTTTTTTCTTTTGTTTTTTTTGTGTTGGGGTTGCGCCCCCTTGGGCAAGGGTCGTCCCCAAGGGGCAAAAAGTACTATTGGGCAGTTCTGCCCCCCCTTGGAGCAGATCGGTCTATTGTTTTAGGCCTTTAGCGCTAGGGATCATGTGTGTGTGTGTGTGCTTTGTGTGGGGGGGTGGCCCCTTGCGCAAGGGTCGCCCCCCAAAGGGGGCAATGTAATGTAGGCCATTTCTGCCCCCCTTGGGGGCAGATTGACCTAGTTTTTGTAGGCTCTTCTGCCCCCAGGGGGTGAAGAAACCAAGAAGACACCAGGGATTTTTCTTTTCTTTTCTTTTTTTTTTGTGTTGGGGGTGGTTGGGCAGTTCTCGGCCTATTTTGTTTTTCAGGCCCATCTGTCCTCAAGGGGGCAGAATCACCTTTGCACCAGGGATCATGTGTGTGTTTTCTGTAGGGGGTGGCCCCTTGGGCAAGGGTCACCCTCCAAAGGGGGCAATATATTCTATGGCATTTCTGTCCCCCCTTTGGGGCAGATTAGCCTATTTTTTTCGGCCCATCTGCCCCCAATCAGAGAACACTACTCACAAGGGAACATTTAAAAATGGTTGGTGGCGGGGTGTTTGTCAACTGGCAAAGTATTTGCATTTATGATAATAACAGTTTATTTATTCTTTTTGTTCTAGTTCAAAGCTTTTGCTTCGTTTGCTGTGGCTTGTTGCAGTTTTGGCAGTGGCTGTCCTGTGGTATGGGTAGTTGCATGTTTTAGGTAAGTAAATAAATTTACTCCAAATGAGTATTGTTTACATGCACGAATGACATTTTTGTAGGTGGTGTACTGAATGCAGGATTGTGTGTGAAATTGTCTTTAGATTTATGCACAATGATTATTGTGTTGTCTTATGTCTAATTTGCTTTTTTTCTCTTTTTAGTGGGATATCATTGGTGATTGCTGTGGCTGTGCAGAGTCGTTGCTGGTGAGTCAAGCTTTTTCAGGCAAGTGAGCGGTATAGTTTATGAGTTTCTAAATCTTAGTGATAAAGCTACACTTTGTTTGTTACTTGTCTTACACAGTGCTGGTTGTTGGTGGTGCATTTATCCAGTTACTTTTTGTAGGAAGGATCATGGCTAGCCGTAGGATGACCACTCAGCAGGTTGTTGGCGTGCTTTTTGAGTCGTCATCTGACAATGATTATGAGACTGACTCTGCATTTGAGGCAGAGGAGGAAGTGCAGGATTCTGGAAGTGAATTTTCTGTCAGAGAGGAATCATCTGATGATGAAGCCCCTCTCAGTGCTGATGAAGGGCCTGTTTTAGAGGAGGACACTAATGTGCCAGTGGTGCAGGAGCCAGCTGCTGAAAGGCTTCCCATTGGAAGACCTGACACGTGGGTTGCACCAAACATGGAACAGCCACAGTTGCCTGCGTTTACTGGTTTCTCAGGGTGTCGAATTAATACGGAAAACTTTTTGCCCGTCAACTTTTTTGAGTTGTTTATGGGCAATATTTTTTTGGAAGAGATTGTTGAGCAGACTAATTTGTATGCAGAGCAGTATTTGAGGGACAACGCTGCCAGACTTAGGCCACACTCTAGAGCTAGCCGGTGGATTCCCATAAATCTGGAAGAGTTGAAAAAGTTCTTGGGTTTAACTTTTTTGATGGGGCTGATAAGGAAGCCATCACTGTCTTCATATCGGTCTATTAGTCCTTTGATGGCAACTGCTATATTTCCTGCCATCATGAGTCGTAACCGGTATGAGCTTCTTCTTCGGATGTTGCATTTTGAAGATAAGGCTTTAGCCTTGCCACGAGATCACCCTGATTCTGACCTTCTTTTTATGATTAGACCTGTCTTTGATCATTTGGTAGTTCGGTTTTCAGAGATCTATGTTCCAGGCAAAGAAATATCTGTAGATGAGTCTTTGGTCCTGTTCAAGGGTCGTTTGGTTTTTAGGCAGTACATTCCTAGCAAGAGGGCATGGTATGGACTTAAGATGTAAATGCTGTCTGAAAGTAGTACAGGATATGTTTATAATTTCCGGGTCTACACTGGTAGGGATTCCAATATTGACCCCCCTAGTTGTCCACCCACTTTTGGAGTTCGTGAGAAAATTGTGTGGGAACTTGGTAGACGACTGTTTAACAAAGGTTACCATTTATATGTAGATAACTTCTACACTTGAGTTCAGTTGCTCAAGGAGTTGTTCAGAGTGGACACTGTTGCTTGTGGCACAATCCGCTCTAATCGGAAAGCCTATCCAAGAGAGCTTGTCTGTAAAAAACTTGAGAAGGGACAGTGCAGTGCCTTGCAGAATGATGAGCTGCTAGCTCTGAAATTTGTAGACAGGAGGGATGTGTACATGCTAAGTACCATCCATGATGAGAGTACTTCACCTGTGGCTGTTTGGGGTCAGGTTGCCGAAGTGTGCAAACCTGTGTGCATTTTAGACTATAATAAGCACATGGGTGGTGTTGATAGAGTAGATCAGAGGTTGGAACCTTACACTGCTGCTCGTAAGTCTTATGTTTGGTATAAGAAATTAGCGGTTCACCTGTTCCACTTGGCAACTTTTAATGCTTTTGTTGTGTTCAAGGATAGTTCTCCAGGTACAAGGATGACATTTGTGAAATTTCAGGAGTCTATCGTAGTGAGCCTTGTTGTGCTGGAAAAGGAAAGAGTTCCTAGAGAAGCAGTGGTGGAGGATGTGGCTGGATTGAAAGATCGTCACTTTGCTGAGCACATTCCTCCCACGGCCCCAAAAAACTTTCCTGCTAAGAGATGTAGAGTCTGTGCTCGTCCTTCAAAGCCTGGGCTGTGTATGGGTGGCTGTTTCAGGAGCTACCACACACAGAAGAATTATTGGGAAATTCTGTGAGCATAAACTGCTGTTTTATATTTTTATATGTTCGGTTTCACAGTTGGCATTACTGTCATGAATTCGGTTAGAGCTTTTGTGTTTGTAGTTTTGTACTTATTTATAATTAGTGGTTTCTTTGTTGTTTCAAAACAAAAAAAGAAAGTGATGGTGGTGTGCGTCGGGTGGCGCTTGGCTGGCGGTGTGAGTGGGGTGGCGCTTGGCTGGTGGTGTGAGTGGGTTGTGAGTGGGGTGGCGCTTGGCTGGCGGTGTGAGTGGTGGCGCTTGGCTGGCAGTGTGAGTGGGGTGGTGCTTGGCTGGCGGTGTGAGTGGGATGGCACTTGGCTGGCGGTGTGAGTGGGGTGTTGCTTGGCTGGTGGTGTGAGTGGGGTGGTGCTTGGCTGGCGGTGTGAGTGGGGTGGCGCTTGGCTGGCGGTGTGAGTGGGGTGTTGCTTGGCTGGTGGTGTGAGTGGGGTGGTGCTTGGCTGGCGGTGTGAGTGGGGTGGCGCTTGGCTGCCGGTGCCAGACAACGCCAGTCCACACACTCATCAGCTGGTGTGATTGCTGTATCAGGCATGTGGGCGTATGAAAGGGATGGGCCCTTGAGTGGCGCAGTCTGTCTATGCAAGTGTTGTAATGTGCTGGGCCCATGGCTGGCGGCGTGAATGATCTTGTGCATGTCATGTATGGAAGGTGTGTGAATGGAGTGTAAAGCGGTTGGTGCCTTGTCGTGGCTTTACAGCTCACGAGCTGTGAGTCATTGGTTCAGTTTTTTGGCTTTTCAGTTATTAAAAGTGCATTTCATTTTTGTGAAATCTCTTGTTAATAAAGTTTGATCCACTGAACCATCACTCACCTTCGTGCCAAATCCAACCAGTATGTGTGGTAAAAATGACAAAACCTGCTCTGCTGCAATCAGGTGTCGCAGCAGACCTGTGACACGCTAGGTGTCATGGGTGGTACCCCGATGATGAAGCATGCCACCAACTTGGTTGGTGGGTGAGGGGTCTTTTTAACACAACCAAAGTGCGTTTCTTTTCACAATTTTAGTGTTTGGAACAACACATAAGTAGGTGGACACATCAAATGTATCTATTGCAAAACTCCCTGTGTTTGGGGGGCACCTATGTTTTTGGTCTTGGGTGCGGCCTTCATCTAGGGAAACCTACCAAACCCAGACATGTTATAAAAATAGACACCCCTAGGAGTCTAAGGAGGTGGGGCTTGCCTGGATCCCCCAACACTTTCTTACCCAGACTCCTCTGCAAACCTCAACATTTGGTTAAAAAAGCATATTTTCCTCACTTTTCTTTGTAGGATCACCGCTGCTGCACAAATTTCCTACCATCCAGAGTTTCCCCTCAGTCTCCCGAGTAAAAGGATACCTCACTTGTGTGGGTCCCCAAAGCAGAGTCAGCCTAAAAGATGTATAAAAGAAAAATATGTGCTTATCAAGTCGCTGTGCTATCCCCTCAATTTCTATTTGTTTTTGGCATTTTTCTGTTGCAGGCACCTGGGTCACCCACACAAGTGAGGTATCATTTTTATTGGGGGACTTGGGGGAGCACTGGGTGGAATGAAATTTGTGGCTCTTCTCGGATTCCAGAACTTTCAGGAAAAGTAGTTTTTTTGGCCACATTTTGAGGTTTGCAAAGGATTCTGGGTAACAGAACCTGGTCAGAACCCCACAAGTCACCCCATCTTGGATTCCCCTCGGTGTCTAGTTTTAAAAAATGCACAGGTTTGCTAGGTTTCCCCAGGTGCCGGCTGAGCAAGAGGCCAAAATCCACAGCTAGGCACTTTGTAAAAAACAGCTCTGTTTTCTTTGTGAAAATGTGATGTGTCCACGTTGTGTTTTGGGGCATTTCCTTTCACGGGCGCTAGGCCTACCCACGCAAGTGAGGTACCATTCTTATCGGGAGACTTGGGGAAATGCTGGGTGGAGGGAAATTTGTGGCTCCTCTCAGATTCTGGAACTTTCTGTCACCGAAATGAGAGGAAAAGTTGTTTTTTTGGCCACAATTTGAGGTTTGTAAAGGATTCTGGGTAACAGAACCTGGTCAGAGCCCCACAAGTCACCCCATCTTGGTTTCATCTTGGTGTCTAGTTTTAAAAAATGCACAGGTTTGCCAGGTTTCCCCAGGTGCCAGCTGAGCTAGAGGCCAAAATCTATAGCTAGGCACTTTCCAAAAAACATGTCAGATTTCAATGTAAAATTGTGATGTGTCCATTTTGTGTTTCCTGTCGCGAGCAGTAGGCCTAACCAAGCAAGTGAGGTACCATTTTTATCGGGAGACTGGGGGGAACAGAATTGCAAAACAAGTGTTACTGCCCCTTGTCTTTCTCTACATTTTTTCCTTCCAAATGTAAGACAGTGTGTCAAAAATAAGTCTATTTGAGAAATGCCATGTAATTCACATGGTAATATGGGCACCCCGGAATTCAGAGATGTGCAAATAACCACTGCTTCTCAACACCTTATCTTGTGCCCATTTTGGAAATACAAAGGTTTTCTTGATACCTATTTTCCACTTTTTATATTTCAGCAAATTATTTGCTGTATACCTGGTATAGAATGAAAACCCATTGCAAGGTGCAGCCCATTTATTGGCTCTGGGAACCTAGGGTGAACCTACAAGCCCTATATATCCCCGCAACCAGAAGAATCCAGCAGACGTAACAGTATATTGCTTTCAAAAATCTGACATCACGGGAAAAAGTTACAGAGTAAAACGTGTAGAAAAATTGCTGTTTTTTCACCTCAATTTCAATATTCTTTTATTTCAGCTGTTATTCTCTGTAGGAAACACTTGTAAGATCTACACAAATGACCTCTTCCTGAATTCTGAATTTTTTCTACTTTTCAGAAATGTTTAGCTTTCTGGGACCCAGCATTGGTTTCTCACCCATTTCTGTCACTAGCTGGAAGGAGGCTGAAAGCACAAAATATAATAAAAATGGGGTCTGTCCCAGTAAAATGTCAAAATTGTGTTGAAAAATGAGTTTTTTTTTCATTCAACTCTGCCTGTTCCAGAAAGCTGAGAAGATGGTGATTTTACCACCACAAACCCTTTGTTGATGCCATTTTCAGGGGAAAAAAAACACAAGCCTTCTTCATCAGCCCTATTTCACTTTTTTTTTTAAACAAAATGAAATGTTCGCTGTATTTTGGCTAATTTCTTGGTCTCCTTCAGGGCAACCCACAAAGTCTGGGTACCTCTAGAATTCCTAGGATGTTGGAAAAAAAGGACACAAATTTGGCGTGGGTGGCTTATGTGGAGAAAAAGTTATGAGGGCCTAAGCGCGAACTACCCCAAATAGCAAAAAAAAGGCTTTGCGCCTGAGGGGGAAAAGGCCTGGCAGCAAAGGGGTTAACAGAGGGGGAGATTCATATCATGTGAGTATGAATGACAGAACCTTTTTGGCTCCTGAAGGACTCAGGAGAGCTGTGATGTGTGTGGCGTATTCATTAGCGGGTACCTAGGCTGGGAAGGACGCTACAACAAACAGTCCACTAAGTGACTGGACAAACATTTGTTTAAAAGGCTGAATAGGTTAAAAGCTCTTCTTGGTCAGCCATTGATGTTTATGAAAAACGGAGGGCTGTGTCTTGTTCATGGGAGCACAAGACCCACATGTTCATGTGTTTACCGAATTAACATTAACTTATGTAAAAGTCAGGGTACTAAGCAACTTAAACTCAGCACCTTTGCTAGGGACAGCATGTGAACCAGTTAAGACCTACGCAACTCACAGGCCTCATAGACAGTGGCGTAAAGAAACGTAAGTAGGACCCCCCCCAAACCCCTCCCGCAATGTACTTGTAAGGGGCCCACTCACCCCTGGACCCAGTCAGGGACCTGATCCCCGTGCACAGTGTACAATGCTGAGCCCCCCTGCACCACAGGAGCTGAGGGGGCCTTTGTTACACCACTGCTCATAGACAGCCATTCTATATCTGTGTGACGTTTAGATGATGCACATGTCAATGCCTAACATGGCGTTTTGTAACTGCACACCTTATTGTACTTGAAGTTGACTATACACTATCCACTGATACATGTGTACCACTACCACTGGGCTGGTGGTAAACTAACCTGCAGGACAGGGGATACCCTTCCATTCAGTATTAAACCTATTTATTTCTGTGAGAAATAGGAGTCTTTCATCCCGCATCACATTCTGCAGGTGGTGAAGCTAACACTGAAAGTTGCCCACAAGCAACCAAGGTAATGTTCAATGAAATATTGTGAATTACATGAACCATTTGAATTTTTTTAAAAAAAATAACTGCCTTCTTGTGTGTGTGTTAAATTATCACTGAATCTCTTATACACAGCAGTAGTCATCATTCTCTTGTCTGTATTTGTTGACAGCTGACAATATGTGTGATGGTTAAACAGGGTTTCTAAAATGTCACTCAAAACGTAGTTGTGTTTGTCTACATTTCGGGGATTCCCAAAAACTAATGTGGTACTGCATGCCGTCTCAAACATCTGTATTTAGCTGGCACCGGGCACAAAGTTCCCATGATGAACATAAATGCCATTAATCATATAGTCAACCTGCGATCTGCAAGCAGGCAGAAAATGTTGCATTTTGCGTAGGTTTCAATGAAGAGTCCACAGTTCAGTTGCCGTTTAGCATCCAGTTCAGGCGCGGACAGCCAAACCAGAAACTGCACAGGCCTTATTCTTCATGACCTGTTGCGCTGTAACGACGGGATCAAACACATTAGGAACGCGCTAAACAAATGCAGATAACTTGACAGAACAGCATATCCACAAGGTTACACGCAGTGGATGATAGGAACAAAATATGTTAACATAAAATGATGGTCTGCCCAACTTGTCACTCTCCTACGTCTTTATTCTTACAAGCCTAGGAGTTGTCAAAAACAACACAAGTTCCTTAATTTCGATGCAGACATAATCGTTTTGGGAATAAATGACTTCGCAAAAAGGAGAAAAGTTTTAAATGGCGCTAGCTACAAGTTCACAGGGCCGGCATAAAAGCGATAACATCAGCCATTGGGGTTTGTTTTCAGGTTTCAGACATGACTTGACAAGCAAGTGATTCTGCCTCTTGCGAGCACCCTGCCAACAGCCCGGTCAGTTTAAAAGGGAGATTAATAAACAGGCATGGACGCAGCATTGAAGGCAGAGAAAGTTTTTATTATTTATTTGCTTTTACGTTAGTTTAATACAAAAACAATCAACATAACGTTGCTGGAAAAAAGCCCTTAAAAGAGAGGGTGCTGAATGATAAGCAAGGCCTTATGAACGAACTTGGGGCCAGATGTAGGAAACTGTTTGCGACTCGCAAACGGCAAAATTTGCCGTTTGCGAGTCGCAAAACGCAGTTTCCTATGCAGAAATGCATTTTGCGAGTCGGAACCGACTCGCAAAATGCATTTCCGACTCGCAAATAGGAAGGGGTGTTCCCTTCCTATTTGCGACTCGCAGTGGGATGCAATACCATTTGCGACCGCGTACGGGGTCACAAATGGCATCGCAGTTACCATCCACTTCAAGTGGATGGTAACCCACTCGCAAATTGGAAGGGGTCCCCATGGGACCCCTTCCAGTTTGTGACTGGACCCAAAATTATTTTTTCAGGGCAGGGAGTGGTCCAAGGGACCACTCCCTTCCCTGGAAAAATACCGAAACTAAAGGTTTCGTTTTTTTTTTTAAGTGCAGCTCGTTTTCCTTTAAGGAAAACGGGCTACACTTAAAAAAAAAAGAACTGCTTTATTTAAAGCAGTCACGAACATGGAGGTCTGCTGACGACAGCAGGCCTCCATGTTTGCGAGTGCCTATACTCGCTATGGGGCCGCAATTTGCGACCCACCTCATGAATATTCATGAGGTGGGTCATTGCGACCCCATAGCGAGTCGCAGTCGGTGTCTGAGACACCGTACTGCATACCAAATTGCGAGTTGCAATTTGCGAGTCAGATGGACTCGCAAATTGCAACTCGCAATTTGGTTTGTTGCTACATCTGGCCCTTGGGGCCGGGTTTGCGACTCGCAAACTGCGAGTCACAGGGCCACATGTAAGAAGCATTTAAAAAAAATATATATATCTTTATTAACATTTTTATTAACATTAACAATTTGCTGTCGTGTACTTGTTATTCATGCCATGTCCTGACGTTGATCACCATTCTGCTCCCCCTCACACGTGTGTATATCCTATCGCATTATTGCTAATAGTATTAATTGCTTCTTACTATGTCCTTTACTACTATTTCAGGGTCTACCCTGCTCCAAACTCGGACTATTGGGGGCATATGAGCATAACTACATTTTGTATGTGTGACGCATTGCCATTTTTCATCACAATGTCCACTTGGCAGTCTTTAATTAACAATTAATAACAACTTTGCTTGATGGTGCCATTGCGAGTAGGTGAGGGCGTATGCCGGAAAGGTTCGCTTTACTTCTCCACTAGTTCGCAGGTTGGGCCTCACTTTTCCTCCCAGGGGGGTGTTGACTCAGGGATGTTCTCACGCCTTCTCCACTTGCTGTGCCCTGACAGATAAGCTATTACTGCCCTCTCTCCTATCACATTCCTATTCCTACCAATCTTTCTTCCTCCGTTGCTGATGGCTCTTTACCCATCACTATGTGATTCCACTTCAATAGTACTTCCTCCCATGCCGGCGCGATAGGAGTCTGTCTGAGACCCCGCGCCTCCTCGCCAATCAGAACCTGTAGCTCTGCTCTTGCCCATTTTGTTACATCCTGTCTCCATGTCTTTGATGGGGGGCTTTTGGGCCATTTCCAGCCCAATGTAATCAACCTCCTGTAAAGGACCAGACTTAGGTCCAGGAATCGACCCCTCACCTTCCCCGGGGGAGTCCGTTCCAAGACCCAGGAGGCACACTGACGGGTTCAGGGTCAGTCCCATGTCAAATAACTTATTCAGGTCAGTCAGTACCTCTCCCCAACCCTGCTGGAGCTCAGGACAACTCCACACCATATGATCGAAGTCTGCTTCTGTATCGGTACATCTGGGGAATGGTTTTGGGCCGCCGCCATATATTAAGGATAAGCGGTGTGGTGTTAGGTACGTTCTATGTATATAATTGTATTAGATGTATCTAAGTCTTGTGTTTCGGGATACTGCCCGTGGGTACGACAGGACCCTCTTCCATTCCGCGTCTGTTAAGTCTCTGCTTACTGTCTTTTCCCATTTCTCCCTTTGTGATTGGAGTGGATCCAAAGCATGCTCATTTTGGGCCTGGTATAATTTAGTAATTAGGCGGGTCTCGTCCCCTGACACTAATAGGAGATGCAGCACCTGGTGGGTAGGAGGGTCCACATTTACCGTCTCCCAGTGTTCCCTCAGATTAGGCAGCAATCTCTGATATTGGAGGAATTGCCCTTGTGGCACCCCACTACCCTCCGCTAGGTCAGCAAAAGATCTCAGCACCCCGTCTCTAAATAGGTCTCCTACCGTCTCCACTCCCGCTTTTTTCCAGGCTCCCAACCCGGTGCTCGTCCGGTCTCTCTCCTCGACTCCCAACATCAGTGCCGACAACGGCAGAGCAGGAGAGTAGGGTGGACCCACTCCCACCCGTCTTGTGCATCTCTTTCAACACGCCGTGGCGACCCTCGTCATGGGACTGTCTGCTTGGTGTGCCATCCTCCAATATATGAAACGTGCAATAATCGGATCTATCCCCCTCACTCCGTTGAAGGTGCATCTATCCAGATGGCCCTCTCCGGCGAACCATCTGGATACCCATTGTAGCTGGGATGCCAGATAATAAGATTCGAAGTCCGGGGCCCCTATGCCCCCCAATGGTGCCGGCCTACAAAGAATGGAAAGCGACGTGCGCCTGAAGCCTTTGTCCCAAATGAGCTCCCGAAGCAGGGTGTTTAGCTCGCGGAACCAAGTTGCTGGAATCAGTAGCGGCAAGTTAGAGAAATAATAAAGGAGACGAGGTAGCATGATCATTTTGGCTAATGATATTCTAGCCATTATTGACAGTTTCAGGGAACGCCAAAACCCACACATGCCCTCAGGGAACGGAGTGCCCTCCCGATATTGCCGTCCCGGAGGTCTTCCGCCTCATGGAACACCTGTATGCCCAGGTACTTGAAGGTGCAGGGCACCCAACTCATGTCCTCCGGGCACAATGAGGGGTGTTCACAGCTTGGTAGCATGGGAAAGATAAATGTTTTACGCCTATTGAGGTGCAGCCCAGACAAGGTTCCAAAATGTTCTAGATTTCGCAGGGCCCAGGGGAGTCTGGACTCTCCGTCCCTAAGATAGATGAGAACATCGTCAGCGTACAATGAGATGACCTGTTCTGTCTGTCCCCATTCCACTCCTCTGCCAACTCCGTCAGTCCGCAACCTGGCGGCCAGCGGTTCGATGGCCAGGGCGAATAAAAGCGGAGACAGGGGGCAACCTTGCCTGGTTCCCCTGTGTATGGGGTAAATCTCAGACACCATCCTTCCCGTCTTGACCCTTGCCAAAGGAGCCCCATACAGTAGGTCCACCCATTTTACCCATCCCTCCCCTAGGCCCATTCGTAGCATCACCGCCCTCAGGTAGTCCCACCTAACCGAGTCAAAGGCTTTCTCGAAGTCCACCGCTAATAACACTCCCGATGGGGGTCTACTCTCTATGGGCATATGTAAGATGGCAAATAATCGTCTGAGGTTCAGGGAGGTGCTGCGGTTTGGAACAAATCCATTCTGGTCTGGTGGCACTAAAGTGAGTATACAGTGGAGTAGTCGGTTGGCCAAGACCTTACTAAGGATTTTGAAATCGCTGTTCAGCATTAATAAGGGGCGAAAGTCAGTAACCAATGCTTCTCTGGATTTCAATTTGGGTAGAGGGACCACCAGTGCCTCTCTTAGCGAGTCTGGTAACCTGCCACATTGTAGTGCCTCTGCGAACAACTCCACCAATTGTGGAGTCAGCAGCGTTGCGTACTTTTTGTAAAAATCCATTGGGAGGCCGTCTGTTCCTGGCGTCTTCCCTGGTGCTAGTTGCGAGATGGCCTCCTGCACTTCTTCCGCTGTCACCGGCCCTCCCAGTCTGACATGTTCCTCATGCGTCAGGGCGATCAGAGGGAGTCAACGCAGGAAACCGTCAAGCTCCCCTGTCCTGAGTTCGCCTGGACTCCTATACAGATGGGTACAGTAGCCTTTAAAAGCGTAATTTATAGGGCCCAGTCTGCTTCTTCGTACCCCCTCCCTGTCTTGCACGCTCATGATGGGTTCACTATCCCCTACTGGCCGTGCTAGCCATGACAGCATCTTGCCAGATCTGCCCTCCTCGGATTGCATTGAGGCTAGATATCTTTGCATATTATGGCACCGTAGCTGTTCCTCAACCTGGGTATGGGACCTCCGTACTCAATTGTACTCCTCTAGTTCTGGCCCTTCCCAAACCCTTCTTTGTTCTGCCTCGTGTAGTTTCTTCTCAAGATTGGCCAACTCCCTCTCCAGTGTGCGTCTCACCCCTGCTGTTTGTCCCAGACAATAACCTCTCGTCACCACTTTAAGCGTTTCCCACTCCGTAGACCTACAGGAGGTAGTCCCCCTGTTAATTTTAATATGTTCAGACAGGTATAAATGGAGGGCGTCCCTGTATGCTTGATCTTCTAGCGTGGCCAGGGACAGTCTCCACGTTGGGATGAATGGTCTGTCTTCGGACACCCTCCACGTAATCAGCAAAGGGCCATGATCGGATAGGGTACGCCCAAGATATTCAGAGTGAGTCACTCCCCTCACCAAGTTCGCTGTGCACACCACCCTATCTATCCTGGTGTGTACTCGGTGGAGACCTGAATAATATTAGTAGTCTTTCTCAAGGGGGTGCTGTTCCCGCCACACATCCGCTATGCTCCAGCATTCCAACCACTCTCCCAGTTTCTTGGATACCCTATGTGTTGCCGCCCCTGATACTCGTGGGGTGGAGCGATCCAAATCTACGTCAAGAATGCTATTAAAGTCCCCCCCTATTAACAGTTCTCCCGTCTGCTGTCAGGTAATTTGGCTCAATAGGTGTGTCATGAAGGTGACCTGATCCTGATTGGGAGCGTAGATACTACCTAGAACAATCGGGGCACCATGAAGCTTCCCATCCACTATCACAAATCGGCCCTCACGATCTATGCTGGTTGAGACTACCTCAAAAGGGACCCGGGCCCGGATGCAAACCAGCACACCCCGTGCATACGCGGAGTATTCTGTGGCAAACACCTGCCCTCTCCACCTACTTCTCAGTTTCTCTGCTTCTCATACCGCCAAGTGGGTCTCCTGTAGCATTGTCACCTGGATACCCCTTCTCTTTAAATAGGACAGTATTCTATGTCTTTTGGCTGGTGATCCCATCCCCCTTATGTTCCATGTCATAAAGTTATACCCCGCCATGCTGGTATGCCATAGGTATTGCAGTCTGTCCGTCCCGCCCTGGTGGTCGGACCCCCCCTGAGTCTTATCTTGTGTCTTGCATAGTCACACCACTTCTTCTTAGGCACCATCAAAACTTGTGAACCTAAAACCCAACTCCCCCTCCCCAGGGCGCCTCTCCAACGGTAGGTTGCCCAGAAAACTGTGCAACAGTGCAACATGTTCAACAGTTCAGTGTTAGTTCTTGCCAGTCTGATGGAATGGTCGAGAATCCGGTTGGGGGTGGCATGCTCCGAGGGGCCCCCGACTCATGCCAGACTCCTTACCTCTGGCCAACTTTTTCCCGGTTCCACTATCCGAGTTCGTCTGCTGTCTGCGGGGTCACTCTCGGGGCTCGTGCGGAGCACCCCGAACCCACCGCGGAGGATACCACCATGTCATCCGATTCTCCTCCGGATCCCTCTGGGGGGACGCCTCTCCTCTCATGGAGGCCGCTGCCTCCAGGGCCGCTTTCTTTCCCATCTCCCTCTGTGCCTGGGTCGTTGCCGCGCGGCGGCGGTTTCTGCTCCGTCGTCTTCTCGCGCCTCTGCGGGGTCCACTCTCAGCTCGGTCCACTCTCGTACGCTGCTCTGTTCGGCATCCACGTGCCTCTAGCCACTCCCACACCTCCTCAGGGGTCTGGAAGAATGTAGTCTTGTCTTCCGTAACTACCCTCAGCTTGGCCGGAAAGAGGAGTGAGTATTGGATTCCCTCTCCTCTAAGGGCCCTCTTAACCGCCTGGAACGAGGCACGTTTGGACTGGACTTCGAGAGTAAAATCCGGGAACAGCGTCACTTCCCCATCCGCAACCTTAAAAGGGACCTACCTCTCTGGCCCGCTGTAGTAGAGTATCCCTGTCTCTGTAGTGCAGCAGCCTAGCAATCACTACTCGGGGTGGCCTGCCCGGTGCTAAAGGCCTTGGCGGTACTCTGTGCGCTCGTTCCAGTGCGAAAAAGGGGGTCAGTCTACCCGGCGCCACGACTGTGCGCAGCCACTCCTCGAGGAAGTCCACGATGTTCAGGCCCTCCTCTCCCTCCGGAAGGCCCACGACACGTACATTATTCCTACGGTTTCTTCCCTCTGCATCCTCAGCCCTTTGTTCTAGTCGTGTCACTCTGTCTGTTAGGTTCATCACCGTAGCTGTTAAGTCTTTCTGTTCCGGTGCTAATACCACAAGGGTGGACTCTGTTTCCTTGACTCTATCGGCTAGCTTTTGGAGATCCGCCTTCAAGAGTCCTACTTCGACTGCAACTTGGTTGATATCGTGCCGTAGCGCTGTTTTTGTGTCCTCAATTGTGCTCAGAATTCTGTCCAGGGTAACCTGAACTTTAGATTGCTGAGGGTCCTGGGGTTCCACCCCCCCCCCCCCTTGTTCCATGGCCGGTGCTCGGTCCGTAGCTTTACTCTTGTGTTTATTCTTGGGAGACATCTGGGGTGCTGTAGCTCGGGCCAGTAAGGTTAAAGCCAGGGGCTGACGTCTGCATCAGTTCCCTTCTCGCCCAGTGATTTGGTGTTCATGCGGTCTCTTTCCCGTCACGTTTTGGCATTGTTCTCCCTGGGTGCAGCTATGCCAAGTTCACAGGTCCCCGTCGCCAGCAGGATATGTGCCCATCAGGTCCATGTAAATCGACGGCGCCTCTTCTCCTCGGTCCCCCTAGTCAGTCAAGTGGCACGCGCCACCGCCTCCCCGCTACAGCAGGGTGAGAGGCTACGCTCTGAGGAGTCTCCCTCTGGTGTACTGTGGCTGCTCACCTCCTTTCTTCTGCCTCCGCTTCCAGTTGCCAAGCAGTTCCTCCACCTTGGCAGGGCATGGCATGGGCAGTGAGAGGACTCACTCTCCATGTTTGTTCATGTGGCCCATGTTGTTGCTTCTTTATTTCACACGATTTTCTATTTATTTTCCTTGTTCTATTTATTGTTTTTTTCCTTGTTTTATTTATGTATTATTTTCCCCCTTTCTTTTTTCCACCCCTTCTCCTTCTGACCGATGTCAAGGGCACTCCATTCAGTCCAATGTGTGATCTCCTCAGCCCCTCTGGGTTTCACACAGGCCACCGGTACTTTCTTTCTTTCCTGCCGGGGCTCAGACTTCCTGTTCTGGGCCTCTCTTGGGCCAAGCACGGGGGATCCTCTCGATTCCTCCTCTCCTTGGCAGCGCGTCCTTACTGCCCCTGCTCGCGCCGACGCTCCGATCGGGCACCAGACTCCTTGGTGTGTGCTCCAGTGCGTCCGGAGCCGCCCACCTCCCGGGTAGTGCGCCCGGTAGCTCAGGGCGTCCCGCACAGCCGCACTCAATCACGGCAGACCCCGGTCTCCGCAAGAGGGACCAGGCCGCCGCTGTCTTGCGCCCGCACCTACTTCTGATGAGGTTCTCGACCGCTCCAGGCAGGGTTCCCGGCTCCCTGCAATGCCGACTGTTCCTCGCCAACTGCGGCAGCACGGGTGGCCCCGGGGTCGGAGTTGTTTCTCCGGATAACTCGAGGGCCCCTCCGGAGCTGAAGATTTATGCACCCACCATTTTCGGCTGCTCGGCCACGCCCCCATGTATGAAGCATTTTGCACGTCGCAAACAGTCAATCGGGCCGTTTGCGACGTGCAAAATGCAATTTGGGATGTACAGATCCATTTTTGCGATTCGGTAAATTATTTACCGAATCGCAAAAACGGTTTGCGAGTCTCTATTAGGAAGGGGTGTTCCCTTCCTAATTGCGAGTTGCAGTCCCATGTATGATTGTTTTGTGACCGCGAATGCGGTCACAAAACAATCGCAGTTAACACCAGTTTCAAACTGGTGCTAACCCATTTGCAAATGGGAAGGGGTCCCCATGGGACTCCTTCCCCTTTGTGAATGGCAGCAAAAACATTTTTTCAGAGCGGGCATGGGTCCTACGGACCACAGCCTGCTCTGAAAAAATGAAAAGAAAACATTTAATTTTTTTGTTTTTGAAATGCATCTCGTTTTCCTTTAAGGAAAACGGGCTGCATAAAAAAACTGCTTTATTTGAAAGCAGTCACAGACATGGTGGTCTGCTATCTGCAGCAGGCCACCATCCCTGTGATGGTGGCCATTCCCAAGGGGGTCGCAAATAGCAACCTACCTCATGAATAACCCTTTCACAGCTACAGAAGAGAAAACAGCGAGGCACCCAGCTAACCCCTCCTCACCAGATGCAAACCACCAAAATTCAATCAAGAAGAAAAATATTTAAGAGAATGTATGGTCAGACCCAAACTCCCTGGGATAATGAGATGTATCTAAAAGCCCTTCCAACTTTAAGACCTTTTTTCCATATTGTCATATCTTCTACTATCATAATTGAACAGGAGAGAAAAGAGAAAGGCACCCCCCACTTACTGACTAGAGAACGACAATCAAGGAGCAGTAAGGTGAAGGAAATGTAAGGGGTTCGCAGCAGAGCCCCAGCCAAGAAACCCCAACCACACGTGGGGCAGACACAAGGCTTAGAAATCTCTAAAAACTGAGGTAAAATTTGGGGAAGAGGGGAAGGCAAATAAACCAAAGGCAGCCAATAGCAAGAAGGCAGGCCTTAACCTGTCCGGGTCAGTCATTGGTCAAGTTCCTTCTCCAAAGCAGACGTGCTGCCACCACAAAGATCACTATCAGTCCATGTCCAGCACCTGACCTAAATCAAACGAAAATAACACATGATGAGGACATAGTGCAGAGTCTATCATTGATAGGCACAAACACAGGAGCTGTGGGTGGGCCTGCTCTGCTTATATAGTTCATGGAATGTGGGGGTGGAGCCTAAGACTGTAGACACCTCAGGCATTTTTTTCTTTTAGGCAGGAAGCAGAGTGCCCACATAAGAAGTGCACACACCTCACATTAGTCCGAATCATGACAAGAAAGGGAATGAGGAAGTAATGGAGGTATTTTCCACCTCGAGGAGGCAAACGGTGGTTTGGCAATTGTCGATAGGCTGAGGTTGCCAGAGCAGAGTGAACACTAAGATGAATCATTATACAGAATCTGACCAACAGTGATCCTGCTTAAAGTCGGTGGTATGATCTGCGTGTGTCTCGGAGGGTGAACACTTTATTTTGTCTATGGGTAGAAGCCTACTGCGGGGGCCCGACTATTGCGTGTAACACTAGCCTAGCGTAAATATTTATTGTAGGCTGATGGTCTGGAAGTAGAGGTACTGGTGAGTTTTTCCAATATTTAGCATTTAGAAACAGGTGAATCTGCGGCGGGAGTGACAGCAGACTCACATCAAATGTTGTATAATGGTTGCCCTGTCAAAGCGCCAAAAGCAAGATATGTTACTCAATTCTAGTTTATCTCAATGGGTCCTCAGGATCTACAATGGAATTATGTAGGTACGGGGAGTTTTTGGTTGTGCTAGGTGAGATTTGTGCACAGCACGCATTATGACCCGAATCACCTCTAGTAGCCTAGATAAATGTACCTCTACAAAACAGTTTAGGACTTACCCATTTTATAAACAGCAAGAAACAAGCACCGGAAAGCCAATAGCTCTGGTGTTGGCTGCTGACCGATTTGTCAGTGCTTGCTTTGTAAAGCGTTTTTGTTCAGGGAGCTGCCTAGCCCATGACTATATATGATAAAACATGTCTGAAAGCCAAAATATATTTTTTTTCTCTAAAATCACACATTTCCATTATAGTTCTTACGTGTGCTGATGTCGATGTCTGTGTACAGTACCAGCAATGCGAAGCTTTTTTTTAAAACTTTGCACTCATCAGATTTTGATAAGCATTTTAGATCTTGAACAAGCAGGGTATCAATTTCCCACCACAAACTGACATCGGAAGTGGGTTTTTGTGTTTGTCAGAAAGCAAAGACAATCTTTTTCGACCACTAGCTTTCTTTTGGCTGCACCGCGGCCTTTCATGAACCTTGCTAGTTAGCACATTTCTTTTTTGCTTAGTAAAGTTATCATCATGTGCAAGTCACCATATACTTCCAAATTCGAAGTTTAAGAAAAAAATGTATCGGACCACATTAGGGGAAAATGCCAGGGCTTTCAAGGCTACTTTGGTCCTCATACCGGATTGCAGGGTAGATTAGTGGCAATTACTGTACACACTAAATAACATTTCCTCTGGTTGGGGTATTTTCCAGGTGCATTAAACGTGCGTTAAACAGGGCAGCTTCTTCGCAGTGGTGAAGGAGTGTCGCCCCCCTGGCTAAGAGCCAGCAGCTGAAAAATAAAACAGTGTTTTCTGATCGTTTTATTTTTCAGCCGCTGGCTCAGCCAGCAGGTGCAGGGAGGGGTGGGGCTGGTACATGGGAGGGTGGATGAGAGGAAGTGGAGTCAGTGCCCTAAATGCCCATGTCAGTTTGGCTGACCGTCTCAGGCTGGCCAAACTGATATGCGCACTTAGGTTTCTCCAACCTCGCTGTGTTGCACAGACTGGTTGGAGAAACTGCATAGACTCCCACACAGTGTCTGAGTGGCACAACAAGCAGCTCAGACTAATCCTGGTGCTGCTCTCATGCTAGGTAGCGCATGAGAGCCTCACCAGGATTGCATAGGGAGGCTGTGCTGCTGTCTCAGGCACTGCTGGGACACCAACACCATCTGAAGAGGAGTGATGCGGTCAGCGGGGGCAGGAAAAGGTAAGTTTATTTTTTTATTTAATTATTAAATAATTAAATTTGTTTAATTATTTTAAATTCCCCTACCCCCTTCCACACCCCCTGCCCCTCTACTTGAGACTTGAGTAAGCCTCCGCTGTCGTTAAATAGTGTTAGACCTGACAGCCTTAGGGTGGTCATCCCCAACTTTTTGCCTGCCTCCTTCCACTTGTCTGACACTGGCCCTCATTCTGACCCTGGCGGTGTCTCACCGCCAGGGCAGAGGGCAGAGGAAGCACTGCCAACAGGCTGGCGGTGCTTCCGGGGCATTCTGACTGCGGCGGTAAAGCTGCGGTCAGAAAAGGGGAACCGGCGGTTTCCCGCCGGTTTTCCCCTGCCCCAGGGAATCCTCCATGGCGGCGCTGCATGCAGCGCCGCCATGGGGATTCCGACCCCCTTCCCGCAGCCTGGTTCTGGCGGTTTTCACCACCAGAACCAGGCTGGCGGGAACGGGTGTCGTGGGGCCCCTGGGGGCCCCTGCAGTGCCCATGCCACTGGCATGGGCACTGCAGGGGCCCCCTAACAGGGCCCCAACAAGATTTTCAGTGTCTGCATAGCAGACATTGAAAATCGCGACGGGTGCAACTGCACCCGTCGCACCCCAGCAAATCCGCCGGCTCCATTCGGAGCCGGCTTCATCTTTGCTGGGGCTTTCCCGCTGGGCCGGCGGGCGATCTTTTGAAGATCGCCCGCCGGCCCAGCGGGAAAGTCAAAATGCTCCCCGCGGTCATTTGACAGCGGGGCAGTGTTTGGGCGGTTTCTGCCCGGCGGGCGGCGCCCGCCGCCCGCCGGGGTCGGAATGACCCCCACTGTCTTTGCTGGTTTTAGGATTCTGCTCACTTTACCACTGCTAACTAGTGCTAAAGTGCATTTGCTCTCTCCCTTAAACTTGGTAACATTGGGTCATTCCTAATTGGCTATTTGATTTACTTATAAGTCCCTAGTAAAGTGCTCTACATCCAGGGCCTGTAAACTAATTGCTACTAGTGGGCTTGAAGTACTGATTTTGCCACCCACATAAGTAGCCCCTTAACCATGTTTCAGGCCTGCCATTGCAGGGCCTGCATCTGCATTTTCACTACCACTTCGACTTGGCTTTTGAAAGTACTTGCCAAGCCTTACACTCCCCTTTTTCTACATATAAGTCACCCCTAAGGTAGGCCCTAGGTAACTCATAAGGCAGGGTACTATGTATGTAAAAAGCAGGACATGTACTTAAGAATTCTATATGTACTGGCAGGGGAAAACTCCTAAATTCGTTTTCCACTACTGTGAGGCCTGCTCCTTTCACAGACTAGCATTAAGACTGCCCTCATATACTCTTTGAGTGGTAGATTCTGATCTGAGAGGGTAGGCAATAGATAATCCTGCTTATTGCTGAGGTTGGATTTAATATTCCTATTTTAGAAATCCCACTTTTAGAAAGTGAGCATTTCTCTACACTTAAACCATCTGTGCCTTACAGACTGTCTCCAATCAACGTCTGGTTTGTGCTGGTTGACAGCTCCCATGTGCATTTCACTCAGACAACCACAAACACAGGACACTCAGTCACACCTGCATTCATCTGCATATTGAATGGGTCTTCCTGGGCTGGAACAGGTGGAGGGCCTGACACCTACATTTCAAAGGCCAGTGGTCTGCCCTCACACAATGGACTGCTAAACCCCCCACTGGGATCCTAGCAGAAAGGACTAGCTGAAAGGGGAACTTGTGCACTTCAAAACCACTCGTTTAAGTCTCCCCCATTTCAAAGGCATTTTTGGGTATATAAACTGGGTCTCTGACTCCACCAAGCCAGACACTTCTGGACCTACACCTGCACCCTGTGAGAGGAACTGCCTAGCTGCCCAAAGGAGTCATCTGGACTGCTTTGCTGAGAAGGACTGCTGCCCTCTGACTTTGCTGACAAGGACTCTGCATTCTCCAGAAGTGCTCTCCAAGGGCTTGGATTGAGCTTGCCTCCTATTTTCTGAAGTCTCATGGGCAACAAAGACTTCATCTCTTCAAGAAACTCCTTGTGTGTTGAAAATCAGCGCACCTCCTGCCGAAATCAACACAAAACCTGCATTGCGACCGAGAAATCGCTGGACAGCCAACTGGAACTTCCCAATTGGAAATTTGACGCAGCTCCTGCCTTGCGACAGAAAATATGATGTATCACCTACCGGATCGAAGCAGCGCCCGTGCCTTCTTTCAGCGCATCAAGGATTTTTCACGCATCATCCCTGGGCTTCAAAATATCCCAGCATCACAGTGAGGAACCAAGACTGCTCACCGAAAAATGACGCAAACCCCTTGCAGGCTGGAAAGAAACAACACATTCTCTGTGCCATGTTGGAAAATCTGACACAACACCTTATTTTTCCACCCATCTCCTCCTCTGCGGTCTCCATGCATCATTATTGACGCATATCAGGTACTGTGTGTAACAAAGAGACAACTATTTATTTCTAAGGATTAAGACTCTTTTAAACCTTTTAAAAGTGGTATTTCCACTTATGCTTATTGGATTTTTGTCATTTTGACCTTATTTTATTCAGATAAATATTATCTATTTTTCTAAAAACCTGCGTGGTATAGTTTTGTGGTGTTTTAACTGTGTTAATGTATGAATTATTGCACAAGTACTTTACACATTGCCTTCTAAGTTCAGCCTGACTGCTCAGTGCAAAGCTATCAGATGGTGGGCACAGTATAATTTGGATTGTGTGTGACTTACCCTGACTAGGATTATGGTTCCCACTTGGACAAGGGTGTATACCTCTGCCAACTAGTGCCCCCATTTCTAACAAATAGCATCTATTATGACTTCTACATGTTGGAATGAGAAATACTAGTGGCGTTGGTGTTTACATCTCTCTCAATCTCGAGCACCAGGTTGGATCCGGCTGGAAGTTCCTATAAATCCCCAATGTCTAAGAATCAGGGTACTAAATTGAACCTCAAGTGCTTGCACCAGAAGCTTCCTTTTTTCAACCCAAAGCCGGTTACAGTGGAATCCCTTCTGTTTCATACCAACCCCTGCCCTGCACATCCATAATGCCAGCACACCACAGGCACACTGACGTCACATCCCCACATCGAGTGGCAAGGAAAGAGAGTAAGAGTTTCTCCCTTGCATGTCCGGTATGGATCCTAGCCCTCAAAAGGTCTCCCTATGTTGGAGAGATGCGTCACTGGAAAGGAGAAAGTGTTCACTTTCGAGTGGAGCTTTCCTCAAATGAAGTCCTGCTTGTGGATCAAAGACACACTCCTAGTTTTTTTTTTTTGTGTGAGATTTTGTTAAGCTTATCGCCACACGACCTACCACATATCTGGCGGTAAGTGTGCTGAGATTTCCTGGTGGTGCATTTGCATACAAGCTGGGTGAGGGGCGGGGCAATTTGTTATCCAGTTTTGTGCATATCAATGTGATGGGCCCTTGAATGACAGTGGTATGTTGATGTGTTATAGTGTACTATGTTGGACCCAAGGCTGGCAGTATGTATGGCATTGAGTGTGGCATTGAGTGTGGCATGTAAAAGGTGAGTGAGTGGACTGTAATGTGGTTGGTGCCTTGACAAGGCTATGTGGTTCACCTCCAGTAGTCATGGGTTCAATATCCTGACACTGTTCATAGTATTTGCTCTCACTTGGAGGTGCTAAAACCAACCAGTGTAAGTCTATACATTAGTAAAGGATGAACTCCGAAGGAGCAATAACAACTTCTCACATTTTTAAAAAATGAACACTAAGGGTGGTGTTACTTGGATCAATTTCTTTATCGTACCCACAGTGGCCTGCAAACTTCTGACTTTGCCTAAATGGATAAACTCACATATTTTCCACACATTTCTGTGATAGGAACTTCCAGAATCCACAAAACTTCCTACTACTCGGTGTTTCCCCACGCCTCCTCACAAATGTTACCCCACTTGTGTGGCTTGGCCTAGTGCCAGTGACACAAACGGTCCCCAAACGCAATGTGGAGACCGCAACAATAGGGGTAGCTGTGCTGTTTGGGCATGTAAGGTAGTATGCAAGAAACAATACATTTGCATGCTGCCCTCTGAATCACATGATAGCATGGAAATCCCAAATTCAGAGGTGTACAAATAACCAGAGTTCCTAAACACAGCATCTTGTGCACATTTCAGACAGCTGTGTAGCTTAGGACCAGATGTATCACACGGTTTTACCCATTCTGTGTTTATGGGAAAATGTGTTCATGCATATGGCCTTTAGTCATTGAGTTCTGGGGGAGGGGCACGGCAGGGGCTGAATCGCAAATTTCCCAACTATAAGAGCAGTGGGCTGCAGGATGGAGGCATGAGATGGCCATGGTTTATGATTGCACTGTTTCCATGAGGAACAGGATCACTACTTATTTGCATTAGGTGCACCTCTACCCAGTGTGGCACAGTGGGCAAACAACAGTGGGTTGGATTGCTACTTTGGGTGATCGCCACTGGCTAGTCTCTTTTCAAGCATTTCATCCCAACAGTTTTTGGGAGTTTGATTGGCAGTAGTATGCTTGAAATCTTAAGACTTGTGCAGCTTTCAAAGCCTACTACTGCCAATGTTAGTGATTTCCAAGCACTAATACATTTGCACCCATTCAAGGAATACTTCTCTAAGTGCAGTTTACTACGTTTTTGGTACATCTGTATATAGATATAAGATCGTGATCCAAAAAATGAACAAATCAAAATGTTAATAAATTGAAAACGACGAGGCGAACCAACACAGACATAGCAGACCTGATTTAGGGCCATCAGAAAACCTGCCAGGCCAAGAATGCATTTAAGGTGTGTCACACCCCGAACACCACTGCTGAAGTTGAGCCTTTCCATCTCACCTCTGTCTGGTAGTTCTCCCTGTAAACTCATGACTACGGTCATGTAAAACACAATGGACTGGAGTCCCTGCTTGGATTTCTTATTTTAAATGTATTTTCACTGCATGCACTCTTCTTTTTCTCTGCTATAAAAAACCTTCCTGGCAGAGTTGTTAAATCAGTACGTGTGCGTTTCCAATCCTCGCCTTTTACAAATCATTTTATCCAGTGACTGATAGGCCCACGTACTAAGTCTAAATCGCAAATAGAGGAAGGCACGCATGCAAATTAATATGGCGTGCCAGAGTCGAGCTAAGGATATGGCTTGGCTACAAGAGTTGTGATTAGAGTACAGCCTCTTCCCAAACCCTACCATGCACACCCGTTATCAGAGAGCTGGGTGTTAGTAGGGAGGACAGTCTCTGGACAGAGCATACTATGCACAACTGTACTACAAGAGAAATGTTTCAGTAGAGAGGCCAGTCTCTCCACACAGCCTAGTATGGACATCTGTCATCTGACAGAGAGGTCTCACAGAAGATGCCAGTCCATGTACACAGCCTAACACATACACCTGTCATCTGAAAGAGAGGTTTGACAGGAGAGGCTAGTCTATGTACACACCCTACTACATGCAGCCCTCATCTGAGACAAAGGTCTGACAGAAGAGGCCAGTCCATGTACGCACCCTAATACGGACATCCGTCATCTGAGAGAGAGGTCTGACAGGACAGACCAGTCCCTCTCCACTCCCTACTACTCACACCTGTCATCTGAGAGAGATCTCAGCGGAGAGGCCAGTCTCTCTCTCCACACCCCCTACTGTGCACACCTATCATCTGAGAGAGCAGTCTGACAGAAGAGGCCAGTCCGTGTACACACCCTAATACTTCCTTTATATCTTCTATAGAACAATACATAATCCATTTTTCTACTTTAATCAACATGTATAATGTCTATTCTGTTCCAAATTGCAGTAAAACACTGTAATTAAGTTAATTTTAACTGTACAGTCTTGCAACTGGGTCATGAGAGCTGAACAGGAAGTACAGCCCCTTCAGATTCAGCATGGGATTGTCCATCCGACTCTTGTGAGCGTCTTGCGAGAGCCAACACTTAAAAAAATAAATATATCCAACCATCTTTTATTCACTTCTCTATTATAGATTAGCATAAAAAAATAACTGAAAACATGAAAAGGAACCATATACAAGAACTCAGCAAACACATACTTCTTAAATATTGGATATTTATCTGTTTAATACTCACATGTACTTTACAAACATTTTACAAACTACAAACCATTGCCCTAATGTTAAAAAAAAACACATTATTTTTGCGAAATAATGTCTAAGCAACATAGATGTATTACAATTTCATTTTAGCGTACATAAGGACACATAAATAATGAATTCAATTTAAAGAAAACCCTAGAAATTATTTGAAAAAACAAAGGTTAAAGTAACGTTAAGTGAATTTCCCAGTGTCAACATTAATGTTTTGAAGTAAAATAAAATGCAGAAATTCACCAGTTATAGTTAGCAGCAGTAACTATTATCTACACCATGCACTGCTTATGACCTCACATATGACATCACTCATGACATGTTGTATGAAATCATTTATGCATCACTGATGACATCTCAAATGACATCACTGATTAAATCATCCAAGCTTTGTTTTCCCGCATATTGCTGAATAAATCGTTATGGCTTTACACATAGCATAATTCAGATTAACAATCACTCACAGGTTTATGGTAAACCCTCATTGAGTAGAGTGTTCAATCTGTATACCACTGTTCAGAGAAAGCCAAAATAGTGAATGCCAATTCCAAAACAAATGCCCTACTATGGAAAGCCTTTATCTGTATCATACCCCTGACACACACCAAACCTACATTAGGAAATTAAGTTCATATCAGTTGAGAACTGAGTACTGTAAACAGTGTTTACACTGTGGAGAGAATTTATACTACTACACCGCACTGTTTGCAAACAGTGAAAGTCTCATGTGAAGTACACCACAGAGTATTCAAAAGAATTCTAATAAGTATAGTGTACATTCTATGTATCAGTTGTCAAAAAGACACTGTTTACTAAAAATAACCGTGATCTGAAGGTGCTAAGGATCATACTACCTGCATCCTTCATACTATTGGTGAAACTTTACAGATAGCCCTTCTTGTGAAGCAAAACAAGCACAAGTGCATAGGTTAGAATCTGGTGCACAGGCTCTTTCAAGTTAAGTATAAATTATCATGCTGACAGAAATCTCTTGAATAACTTAAGACTGCTTACACAAGTTAGTATCTACTACATAGAATCTTTCTCCTGTTGGAAACTTTTTCTACAGAACTTAAAAGATTTGTGGAGCATAACGGATACAAGTCAACTGTCACATGCAAACAGGGTTACTCTTGAAAAGAAACATTTATAATGTGTTTAATACCTGTACACAGGTATGGTGCATTAGGAGCACACATGTTTTGTAAACAAACCCATTAGCTGCACCCAAGCTGTACAAAATTACATAGAATTAATATGGTAGTTACTCACCATTATGTAAAGTGTAAAACAAACGTGCACACTCACCGTATGTTGCCATCAGTGATGCCATCAGAGATTTCATCAGTGATGTTATTTGAGATGTCATCAGTGATATCATAAATTATGTCATAGGACATGTTATGAGTGATGTCATATGTGAGGTCATAAGCAGTGCATGGTGGGGACGCACTTTCTAGTTAGTGCTTCTAACTATAACTGGTGAATTTCTGTGTTTTTACTTCGAAATGTTAATGCTATCACTGAGAAAGTGTATTTCTGTGGTTTTATTGAAAAAAACAGATCCTTTTATCACACCTAACTATAACGTTACTTAACCTTAGGTTTTTTCAGTGAAAAAAATAAATAAAATCTATCTATATATCTATCTATCTATCTATCTATCTATCTATCTATCTATCTATCTATCTATCTATCTATCTATCTATCTATCTATCTATATACATACACATATATATATATATATATATACACACATTAACTGGCTCACCTGCCTGTGGTCCAGTGGATTACATGCGCCTAACTTACCTCAATGGAGAGCACTATCCCTTGTTATCGAAAGGGAATTGACCCCTTAGAAGACAGGGCACAGGGACACCTCAAAGTAAGGCATTTTCTCTGAGGAAGTCAGTGCCAACTCATGGCAAGACGTTTGGTGGTGTCATGTACCACTTGGTGCAATGCGCAGCCAGTGTCGGAGTAACGCTAGCTGAGTGGAGTGCAGAGGCAAGGCTGAACTATGAGAGTGGAAGAGGAGTCAGGAGATGTGCTTTGCTGGTGAGACTTCGACTGAGAAAGAAACTTTGCTCAAATTCAGCTGGTCTGTACTCCTCAGTGCAAGCAACCAGACATTAACATAAACTAAGACTTGGTTCTTTGGACTGGCACCTAGCGAAGGAGACTTGTTCGACATTTTGGTGCAACAGATCTGAGGCACCATACTCAGAAAGAAACTCTGAGTTGAATCCAGATGAGAACCTAGGGTCAGCTCTGGGTACTTTGTTTAGTGTCTCACTATTTGGTGTAATTCTAAAGCCAGTATCAAAAATCAAGTTTCCTATACCTAGAGCCCACATTTTCTTCAAAAACAAGTTTTACCATATACCTTCCTATCTTTGTTTTTGACTAATTTTGTGCCTCTTCTGACTTCAGTCCTATTTAAATTTATGCTCTACTTACATAACGTGTGTTTTTGAGGAATGAACATCATTTTTCTTACAACCTGTCAGACGTCTTGTTACAAGGACTCTCCTCATATCTGCTGCATCTCTCCTTTGGATGATCCAAGCTGTTTTTTAAAGAATACTACAAGATAGATCGGGGATACCATGAGAGCATGGTAGCATTGCGAACAAACTTGCTCAATAAGAGTTTGGGGGACAGCTGACCCGTGAGAGGTCTGTCCTCTGGGAAGTATTGGGGAATGGTGCAGTCTAGAGGTCTGTGCTCTTCTGGGCTACATATCTAAATAGGTTATAGCCTGAGGTTTATATTCCACCATTTTGGACTGCCACTCAACATTTTATGTGATCGGTAACACAATGGCAACCCAGTAGTTAGTTGGGGTTCAGGCAATTTGTGGTTTCAGGAAATTTAGTGGCAAATGGTATGGCTTAATTCGGTGATAAATTACAACAGATGCCACGCTTATTGAGTAAAGGAGGTGCCTGGATCTGCTAGCAGAGGGAGAGACCTCCACTAGCGTATGGCCATTGAGGGGAACCTGGGGCACAGTGGCAGCCGCTAGCATAGCGTGCTCACTGTTCTGAGGCAAGCGACGAGGGATCCCTAAGTTGGGCCCGCGGGTCCACTTGCAAGTTTGGGGAGTGGGCCTGCTAAGCAAAACATCAGATGGTATGGGGGAGGTGCCAAGCAATGTCAGGAAGGCTGATAGGGAAACTGATGGGTCAGCGGCTGCTTCCCCATTGGGCCACGCTGGACACAAGAGAGCCGCAAACTGACGGCGGGAGGGTGGGGGACCATGGTCCCAAAGGAGGCTGGCCCAGGCGGTGTAGATCTGCCCCGAGCGTGTCAGCTAATCGGAAGCAGACCAGCTTCAGCTTTTGAAAGCATGGAGGCATGGTGGTGAGGTGGGATTGTGGAGAATACGCTGCTTTGCCCATACAGCAGCAGGGCGAATGGTATGAGGATTCATTGACAGTGCGCTCCAGCACCTAAGAATTGAGGGGGCTTTAGTTTGGCCCCAGACTCTTGGTAGATAAACTCCCATGACAAGGTCAAGGCAGGGAACAAATATAGGCGTAGTGTCTCCTTGGGAAAAGGGGACTAGCTTAAAACGGCATCCCAAGGCCTGAGGTCCCACTGGACAGAAGCAGTATCTTGAGGAAGGGAGTTGAGTTGATGTCCACATGCAGAGCAGGGGCTGGTGGCACTATTAGTGATGCTTCGATATTGACAGCCATGTCACAGCTGACAGGCCGGGGCCTGGTACCTGCAGCTGTCATGGCAATGTTGGAGTGGAGAGATGATGTTAGGGATGGCCAAGGGGTAGTTGGACAAAAGGATATACATGGAGCCTCACAGGAAGGACAGCGGGAACAGGTAGAGGCATACCCCAGTGGGTATACTCTCGTGAGGGCCAGCACCTAAGAATTGAGGAGGCTTTAGTTTGGCCCCAGACTCTTGGTAGATAAACTCCCATGACAAGGTCAAGGCAGGGAACAAATATAGGCGTAGTGTCTCCTTGGGCAAAGGGGACTAGCTTAAAACGGCATCCCAAGGCCTGAGGTCCCACTGGACAGAAGCAGTATCTTGAGGAAGGGAGTTGAGTTGATGTCCACATGCAGAGCAGGGGCTGGTGGCACTATTAGTGATGCTTCGATATTGACAGCCATGTCACAGCTGACAGGCCGGGGCCTGGTACCTGCAACTGTCATGGCAATGTTGGAGTGGAGAGATGATGTTAGGGATGGCCAAGGGGTAGTTGGACAAAAGGATATACATGGAGCCTCACAGGAAGGACAGCGGGAACAGGTAGAGGCATACCCCAGTGGGTATACTCTCGTGAGGGCCGTACATGGGCTGGGCAGCAGAGAGACGGCAACAAAGGCTCTGGCAGAATGACTTGTGAAAGGCGGAGGAATTGCACAGATAGGACCGCAAAGGTGGCAGACTCAGTGGGGAGATAGGTACAGAATGGGAGTTTCAGGGGTGCATGAGGACAGGGGTCAGCAAAAAGTGGTGGCTGGGTATTGCACTCCAGATCTAGCCTCTTTTTTACAGGTGGCACATCAGCACCAATGGAATGCAGACTCAGGAGAGCACAGTACGGTTCCATTCCCCTGAAGGGAAGTGATAGCAGGGCACAGAAGGGCCAACCGGACCTCTTTGTGGGACAAAGTGTTGACTGACTCCAGAAAGTCCGGCAGAATGACATGCAGAACAATGTAGAGCTTCGTCGAGTGACAGGCCACCCAGGTCTCGGCAGCCTACAGCAATGGAGTGCCTGGGAGGGTTTGGTACGGTCCCTCAGGATGTGGTTGACAGTTATACTATGGCTCAGATGATGTTGCTACAGTGGGTGCATGCAACAATGCACATGGGTGGGAGAGGGTGGATGAACAGGTAGTTTGCACCCTGTTGGACTACGAAGAGGATAGTCCTGAGGGAGGAGAAATTGTGGAGGATGAGGTACCGGTGGAGGCTAAAAGGCAGTGGTGGCAGAGTGGGGTAGGACAGGCAGGGGGGAACCAGTTAATTGTTTCCTGTCTAGAGTGTTAAAGATTCAAACAAACAGCCAGCGAGATCCACTGACACCAAGTTGCAGAGTATGCAGGTTCCACTGCCAAGGTGGCAGGCTTTGGAGTGCCCCTATTGCTTAACAGTGGATCTGTCAACCTCTTCTAAACTTAAGGCCAGGTAAGGAAACAAGTGTTGCAATAAAGACCATGGTGATGGTGTCTATAGGGGTGGATGCTGAACAAGCAAGAGGGGAAAGAAGGAGCTTGATTGAGCAAAGGGCAGTATGTGAAAGACGCAGGAGTGGGCACGGATCAGAGGTCATACAAAGGGGAACAGTGGTGGTGACCAGAAGGAGAGGAAGATGCAGGAGCACAAGGGGTAAGGGGCACATGCATGGGACATGTAGAGGGACTCACAAAATGGGGAGGACACTGGAAGGAAAGTTGAGGTTACCATGTGAGGTTGTTGGCAGGTGTGAAGGAGGACGGACTTGTGCATGTGGCACTTCTTTTTGGAGCCATTCAATGGTGTCTCATTGTACAGTCTGTGAGAACTTGAGTGGATTATTCAGATTTACTCAGATGCCACTGGCCTAATCCATTTTGAATTGTACTACAGTCAGTGGTGTGCTAAAGAGTGGTCAGAGGCATGGAAGTGCAGGGGTCGCAGCATCACCTTTCTAGAATTCTTTCCATTGTTAGTTGCTGTATCAATCTGGGGCAGGAAGTTAGCCCACAAAAAGGTTTTGTTTCGGATTGACAACATGGCAGTGGTGCCGATTGTGAACAAACAGTAAGCAAGGGAGGCACAGGTTTTGGAGTGAATGAGGGCGTTTGTTCTAAAATGCTTGTGAAATGTCATACTGTTCCGAGATGAATATGTGCAGTAGTGCACAATGACATCATGGATACTTTGTCTCGTTCACAGTGGGACAGATTCCATGGGCTGACCATGGAGGCAGACAAGGGCAAGATCCCGCTGCCAACAGACCTTTGGAGTCTAGGTGACACAAGCCTATCCAGCTGTGGTAGGGTCATTGGTGGAGTCCACCAGCAAAGCATATGCTTTGGCGGAATTCATCAATAGTAGGGCCAAAAAGAGGTCACATAGTTGGGCTACAATGGAAGACGTAGTACAGTATATACTACTATTGACAGAAAAAGGGCTGTCCCCAGTCACAATTTTGGGGAATTTAGCGTCAGTTGCATTCATGGGCAAGTTACTTTGTAGTTATGCCCCATCAGCAGGGGATTTGGGAAATGTATTTTGGAAGGCTGGGCCACAGAACAGGACTTTGTTGGAACAAAGCGGAGAACAAAGAGGTTGGAAGGTTTTTTCCAAACTGTTGAACATTTTACCAGAAATTTGCAGTGGAGAATGGGAAGCAACGATATTCACTTCACTCATGTCTTGGACGTTCTTTGGCACTTTTAGGGTGTTGGAACTGCTGGGAGAGGAGAGTGGACAGAGACTTCTTTGGGATGGCACATTGGTGCGGGAGGATGTGGTTCTGGTCTATCTACATCATTCTAAGATGGACGAGAAGTTTCTAGCATAGGCAGAGATATTAAGAGCTTACCTGGTGGCAGCAGTGTGTCTGGTTCTATTAGGGAGAAAATTACGGGTGGGCAGTTCATCCATATGGGGAGAGGTGTTCGAGCATGGCAATGGGGAGCGAGTGACCACTTTCCAGCTGCTAGCAGTGTTGAGGAAAGCCCCTTCCTGTTTTGGTCTTCCAGCCAAGGATTTCAGCACCCACTCTTTTCGTATTAAGGGTTTACCCAGAGGCATACAGGAGAGGTTGGTCCAGGGAGAAGATTATGAGATGTGCACAGTGGTCATCAGACAGCTTTAAAAGATATGTCCAGAAAGGGGGGGGGGGAATTGTTGATAATCAGATGATGCTTTCTTTTCCTTACTCCTTCCATGTCTTTTCAGGTTCGGTTGCGGGACCGGACGTGGCTAGCTTGTAAGTGTGGATAGTGGGGCATTCCTTTGTAAATTGAACGTACAAGGAAGAGAAAAGGGTAGTAATTTGGGGTTTGATTCCCAGCCACTGTCTGTGTGTTGGTTCGGTATTTTGACTAGCCTGAACTAGTTTAGGGCTTTTTCTGATACACCTAGGATAGAGTGACTAAGTGATGGAAAATGGTGTGGCACTGCTGCGCAAGATGCAAAAGGACTTGAAGGAGATCAAGGCAACGCAGTCTGGGACTTTCTTAGTGTGAACAGCTTTTATTTCAAGAAGGATTTGCAGGTGTGTTTCAAAGCCAGCAATGATTGATAAAGCTAGACATAAAGGTGAATAGTGACATGATGGGTTTTTGTAGAGCAAAAGGCTTTGGCAGAGTGGAGCATTTTGACTTGAGATACGATAACCGTTCGTTAGGGATGATAGATTTCACCTTTCTCATTTCAGAATGGAGCTCTATTTGTAGGAAGTGAATGGCTTTTTGGCTGGAACCCTGAAGGGAAAAACAAGTGGTAGGGGTTAAGGGGGAGAAAGGATTTGAGGGGGGAAGAAAACGTCTGGTTAAAGCCTTTTTCTGGTAGTGGCTGGCTGGAAGGTATTACATGGTTTAGATAAGGTTATTGTAGTTGCCATCTGTGAACCAGGTTGAAAGGGAGGGAACGGGGCAGGTAGTTTAAGCTGAGTTGTAGAAAGTTAAGTTTAGAAGAGGTTGACAGATCCACTGTTAAGCAGTAGGGGAAGTTAAAATGGCATAAGGACTGGAAGGTACAGGTTATGAAGGAGATATTAATGGTAAAGCTATGTGGGGCTGGATTTTTAGGGGTGAGGGCCGGAAGTTAGGTGATGAATTTGTGTATAGTGAAGTTTAGTTTTGTATGGCGGAATGTCTAGGAATTTTTGTGATGTGCACCGGTTTCAATAAAAGTGGCCTTTTTCACACTTGCAAAAGTGTCAGTGGACGGTGATGCAGCTCATTTATCCAATTTTTCTGTGTCCAACATTAATGTTTCCAAAACTATTTATGGTTTCTCTAAAGTAGTTTTAAGCTTGCATAATTAGGCACTGCACTTCTGCATACATTTCTCTAAACAAGGTTTATCATACTATCGCATCTTACTCCAACAGGAAGCAAGTTTTGTGTGTCTTTATTTGCAAACAAATGGAACATGAAAGTTGTCAAGAACCACTACACTCACAGAGTCTGCCCATGTCCCTGACTACATTTATAGTACTGACATTACTAAAGCAATTCTGATTTTACTGAAATTCTATACTTATAGCGGTTTTCAACACACACTATTCACCCATTGGTTTGTCATTCTGTTGTTCACATTATTAATTTGCCCACTACAGCAAGGGACAGTGGATCAGCGTACTTCAGTCATTGGCTAACTTAACTGTGAATGACAGCATTCTGCTTTTTCCCAAAGAGCACATCCGAATACAGTGCCAGGTGCTACCATAGCATTGTGTAGTTTTTGAACCAAAACAATATTTTTGCTTTTCGTCCATTTTTTAAATATTGTTGTGGGTCTTACAGATCCCAACAATTAAGTTTTGATAAAAACCATAATAAAACAAAACAAATATTGGCAATGCCAAAGTCTGGCAGTCAGCACCAGACCTATTGGCTTTGCCAATATTTGTTAAACATAGAGAAAACAATGTCTTCAAATTTGCCTTTCTTTATCATGATCACCCCATGCTAACTTCAGTATATTTAGTTTTCCCTCCATCAATCAAAGCTTCAACTGCACACAGTACATGTTCCCTGATCAAATATTCACACATTATGTGTTGTGAATTCTTCTTCTTGTTTTACCCCGTCTTGAAATATGCTAACCTTTTTTTGTTTCTTCGCTTAAGAAATGTGTCTGCGATTTCACCCCAGCTTTGCTCTGCCACAGTACACATTTCTATTATTGAACCTCTCATGGGTGGCTCCTTAGCTATGGCGAAGGAGTGTCGCCTCACTGGCTGTGCCAGCAGTGCAGGGAGGGGCTGCCACTTGAGGTGGGAGGGGGGAGGAGGAGGGAAGAGTGCACCTAAGTGCGCATGTGCATTTGGCCAGCCGTCTGAGGAAGGCCAAATACACATGCAGACTTAGGTTTCTCCAGCCTGGCTGTGTTCACAACCGGGCTAGAGAAACTATGCAGACCCCCAGGGCTGTGTCTGAGCAGCAGTCACTGCCGCTCAGACCAATCCTGGTGCTGCTTTAATGCCAGGTTTTGCATGAAAGCAGCACCAGGATTGCTGGGGAGCCTGTGCTAGTGTCCCAGCAGTGAATGCTGGGAAACCAAAAGAAGAGGAGCACGAGGCGGCCGGAGGGTGCAGGGACGGAGGCAAGGTAAGTGCTTTTTAATATTTAATTTTTACCTCGTCTCCATCCCAACCGCCTCCTCTCCCTACCCCTCCCCTTGAGTTATGTAACAGCGGCTGCTGGAATCTCTTCTCCAAAAACCCTGTGGTTAAACAATGTCTCATCTATGTAGCCTCTCTTTGAACAGTGTGCAGTCTGACATATATGCACTTTTGCAGAAGGTCATGATGGGAACTGTAAGTAGGGTATGCTTCATTTCTATACCATTACTGCCCTCTGGCTGGGACAAAAAAGTCGGTGATCAGGCCCATGACGCTCTCCATCGAACACTGACCTTACTCTTGATCCTGCTTCAAATGACTCCCCACCACCCAAGCACACTCTTTCAGAAGGGCCAGCTTTCAATGGTTAACTCAGTTTCGTTATTACATAAACAGTCTGGTGTGGCATCATTTTATTCTAAAAACATTTTAAACTATATTATAGTCATCAGCTAGCTGCCACAATCTAGGACACAGCAATCTGGTCTCAGGCTCAAAAAATAAGGCCTGGTTACGACTTTGGGGTCTATTATTTGTCAGCTGCCATGCGATAGTCCTTTCCTGGGCTCAGAATTAGATTAAAGCTGGCATGTGGCTAGGACTTGATTCTGTCTGAGGGCAGAAACTGTCACACTCACAGAGTGGTACAACCTGCAATACCTCTGCACTGCGTTCACTTCCGGTACTTACCACTCCTTTCACTTGCAACAAACTCCAGCTTTGGTCACCGATCATGAATTTCCATGGTCGCCAGAGCCGCAACGCAGGCCTCTTCAGTGTCTGCAGCGTGGGGGCCCCTTACCTTTCAAGGGGCCCCCAACTCTTCAGAGGAGCCTTCATTGAGCCCAAACCAAATGAATATATGTGAGATATGGGCAGCTCAGGGCTCCTTAATACATTTTTTTTTAGCCACTAATAAAATGGTCCACATTGTGATAATTTTAAACTTGTTAAAATATACAGAATGGTGTTTTGTAAGGTGTGGAATAGTGCATGCATTTGGGCTTGCTTAAGGCAATACTAGTTTGTACATGATTCTAGTACCCCAGATTTTCTACTTTTTTTACCCTTTATTTTTGTTGGTTTTAGACCTCTTTGGAATTTACCCCTGCTAACCAGTAGTAAAGTTACTGTGGCCTCTTTCTAAGATGGTTAGTTGGCTTTTTCCTTAATGGCATATTTACCTTGTTAATAAGTCTCTACTATGTGGTGTAAAAAGTTCACTGAGGGGTGGGGGGTTAAATGCCACTTGTGGACTGCAGCACCTATTGTGTCATTTACTATAGTGGAAGTGCACACATGGCTTCTGATCTATCCTGTGTGTAGCTTTACTTTTACAGTGTACAAATACAGTGTGACCTGTTAAAAAACCATTTTTGACAGGTAAACCCTCCATTTTAAAAGCCAGTTATTCACCCTTATGTAAGCCTTGTTGCCCAGAAGGTAGGGTGCATGGTATTTAAAAGTGGGACATGTAGAAAGTTAATGTTACCATCTACCTACAGTGAAAAAGCCCTAAAAGTCAGATTGGGTAGCCATGGAAAAGTAAATAAGCAAATATCAATCTTAAGAAGAGTTTGGCATGGTTGTGTTAAAGCCGGTACACTCTCCTCCTTATGCATCAATTGAGTTGTTAATTACTTGTTGGCTTGTGTTAATGACTCCCCTAAAGCTGCTGGCCTGAAAATACCTGCCTACTTATTCACTGAACACTCTTCTGATCTCCAGAACATCAATGGATCTTCAGTCATTATTGGCCAAATTTAACACATTTGGTGATGATTGAGAGGTGAAGATCAACCTAGAAAAAACAAAATATATGAGTTTCAATATCCACAGAAAATTTTAATTTAAAATTTAAGTTCAAAGTTAGACAGGTAGCCCTGGGCAGGGTAAAGAAACGTTGACTACTTGGGCTTGGAGTTATCTGAATTGCTATCTTTGGTACCACAAATAACAAAGAGCCAGATGGTATTTACACACAGAGCAACTTCCGGGTTGAAAATGTACAAAGTGCCCAAGTCTACAGCTGTGTCACCTGCACTTGAAGCTTAGCTTCCTAAGGGTTTGGAGTCTTCTATGTAGAGATCGTAATTTTTGGGATATCGTAAAATGTCACTATTACTAAAATCAGAGAACAGCATCTTGAGATGATTGTTCAGTTTGCTGCAAAGTTGCCCCTCTTATCTCGCATATAACTAATCTGAGACCAGTGTTATTATTATGGTTACGTATTTGGTCTGTACCTTAACTTGAGGTTCATAGACAGACATAGGATAAACTTTTAAAATTGGACAAGCGCCTTGGTTAGCATTAACATTTGGTTTAAATCTTAGGATTTAACGATCTCTGGCTAATACAGGTTCTTTAACAGGTAAAACCAAAGGTGAATTAAGAAGTAGAAACTAGGGTTATGTGATGGTCGGTTGATTTGCAGAAGCCAACAGAGGGATTTCATTGGTACATTTTTATCTTTCAAATGATCACTGAAGTTTGAAAAATACTTGCACCACGTTGAGACTTTTATGGCAATCGCCCTTGTATATTAAATTCAGGTTAGGGATTTTGCCTTTAAAAGATTTTGGGCCTTATTTAGGTCTTGGCGGTAATGGTCCTGCTGTTGATTTTTGACGGAAAACCCATCCACTGCCATGATGGTCCGCCCACCTGATTTAGATGTTGGCGGTCCCATAGGCAATAGCTCGCATTCGTCCTGCTGCCTCAGGCAAAAAGCTCTACCCTTATCAACAGGAAATAGTGGATTCTGGTGGGACTCCAGCCACCTTTGGCACTGTACAGATTTGGATGTGCCTTACCGCCAAGCAATGTTGCGATCTAACCTCCACATTTGAGTTGGCAGATTAGGGGGGCGGAAATGAGGTAAAAACATACCTTTTACCCCTAGTCCACTTCGGTTTTGGAGTGGGCAGGACTGGACAATACCTGCCGTCACTGCTGCCACTGACCCAAGGAGAAAACATGACCCCTTGTGTCGCCAGACTTGAAGGTAATGAACCCACATTGCCAGCGTACTTTGGATGGGCACTGCATGTGAGGTGGGGACCACTGCAGTTATATACATGTCACAGTCATTTTTTTAAATTACTGTGACATGCATTTGTCAGGAACACAAATGTGTCACATGCTTGGGGACACACTGACACAACATGCATATGGCACACATATCATAGTGGTGTCATTATTAATTGCCAAATGAACGGTGGCATCACAATGACGGTACAATCATACTTGCCAACTGTGCCCATGTGTGGGGATTACAAGGGGACCTGTACTAGTAAGGTTGTACTGCCTGTTGTGTATGTGTGTCAGTACCTGTATGTGTGTTTGTGATTGGAATGGCTGGTTGAGCTGGAGTGGGTGATGTGGTTGTGTGCCACCTGCATATAGTTTTGGTTGTGTGACACATTCAGGTGAGGTTCAGTGTTATGTTGCAGATGTAGTTGTGCTTTTGTGTGAGTGTGTTTGTGTAGCTGAGTGTATAGCTGTATTGGTTGTTGTGGATGTGTCACGTGTGGGTGCAGTGTCAATGTGTGTGTGTGTTGTGTCATGGATGTCTGCCAATGGATGTGTTTGGCATATACGTGTTGTGTGGTGTTGGAATGGCAATGGATGATGGTGTGTATATGGTGTGTTGAGTCATGTGTTGTGCAGGGGGAAACATAAGGTGCTAAAGAAGAGTGTGTGTGTGACCTACTTGTATTCCATAGTCACTGCTATTGTACAATGTTCATTGGGTCCAGCGACGGTCTCCCTCCATCAGCAATCTGCTGGTATGACAACGCCTGCACAGCTGAAACATCTAATTATGACCAGTGGGAAACCGTCTGCCTGACGGCTAGGAAGGGCGCTCAATTGCGGCAGTCTGCAGCACAGCCTCAGTACATCTAAATACAGCAGGCGGAACACTGTCAACTTGACAGTGTTTTCAGGAATCCCGCCGATGCCGCTTGGCGGTAACACTGTCAATACCTAAATCAGGCCCTTTATGTCCAAGTGGTCTCCTGCTGCACTGAATTTTAACAATGTGCATCTGCAAATCTGCAATCAAATGGAACAGACACATAGGCCCTCATTACAACCATGGCGGTCGGTGATAAAGCGGCGGTAATACAACCAACAGGCCGGCAGTAAAAAAAAATAATTATGATCATGGCGGAAACTGCTCAGACAAACAGCCACTTTAACACACAGACCACCAGGGTGAAACCACCATGCACCACGCCGGTAACCGTCAACAGCCAGGCGGAAGACAATGTACCGCCCACAGTAATATGACACTCCTATCCGCCACCTTTTCCGGGGCGGTACCAACGACATCAAAAGACTGGCAGAAACAGATCTCAGAAGTCAAAGGACTCACCTGTGGAGACTCAGGGAACAGCCACAACGCCAAGGAGCCTGTGTTGCACATATTCCCCATGCTCATCTACCTTCTGCTGCATTATGACCAACAACGCCGGCGAAGACGACCACGGGGAGTACTGCCGCTAGCACACAAGGGAGGGGGATGGAAAAGAGAGTGACACACACACACGCAACATGCAACATCCCCACCCCCAACACCATACACACAACCACATGCAGTAACATTACATATTCCCCTCTTACTCCTCAGGAATAATGCAAGGACAAAATGATTTGAAGAAAGTGAGTGTAATATGAAAAAATACTAGGAATAAGTGCATCAAAATCCAAACGTATATACATATTTACAATGTAAGGGACACTGCCCAGTCCTCAATGTCCGTGGGCCACAGGGCTACATCACATAGGCCAAAGCCCCACCTTACTCCTACAACAAAACAAAGAGAACACTGCAGGGGCATCAGGTCGAAAATACACAGGCACCTCAGGGGGACGGTGAATGGGTGGGCACCTCAAGTGGAAGATGGCACAAAACCACTGGTCTTGGAGGTGGCAACATGCCCATCACTCTGTCCTGGGGAGTGCAAGGCCACAGTCTCTCAAGTGTGTGGTTTGCCCACTGATTGGTCCTGGGAAGTGCAAGGCCACAGTCTCTCAAGTGGGTGGTTTGCCCACTGCTTGGTCCTGGGGAGTGCAAGGCCACCGTCTCTCAAGTGGGTGGTTTGCCCTCTGCTTGGTCCTGGGAGTGCAAGGCCACAGTTTCTCAAGTGGGTGTTTTGCCACTGCTTGGTCCTGGGGAGTGCAAGGACACAGTCTCTCAAATGGGTGGTTTGCCTACTGCTTGGTCCTGGGGAGGGCAAGGCCACAGTCTCTCAAGTGGATGGTTTGCCCACATGCTCTGGAGGTGGCAACATGCCCTGTGATTGGTCCTGGGGAGCGCAAGGCCACAGTCTCTCACGTGGATGGCTTCTTCCACTGGTTCTGGAGGGGGCATTGTGCCCAGTGTGCTTCATCCTGGGAAGAATGGGGTGAGGGGATGGTATCTCCTCTGGTTCTGGAAGGGGCATGGTGCCAAGTGTGCTTCATCCTGGGAAGGATGGGGTGAGTGGATGGCATCTCCACTGGTTCTGGAAGGGGCATTGTGCCCAGTGTGCTTCATCCTGGGAAGAATGGGGTGAGTGGACGGTATCTCCACTGGTTCTGGAGGGGGCATGGTGCCCAGTGTGCTTCAATCTGAGAAGGATGGGGTGAGTGGATGGCATCTCCACTGGTTCTGGAGGGGGCATTGTGCCCAGTGATGCAGATATTGGGGAGTGCAAGGCCACAGTCTCTCACCTAGGTGTCAGACCCACAGGATGTGCAGGGGCTAGGTCACACAACAGCCCATGGATACAGGACTACACACTGCCCGCTGGCGGTGACGGCTGCTCAGTGGTGGCAGTGGTGGTGCTGCCTTTGGAGCTGGCAGTGGTGGGGGGAGGCTCCAGCCCTTCCCCTGCAGCCTCGAATGACTGCCCACTGGGGCTGCTGCTGCTGGCAGTGATGCTCGTGGCGGAGCTGGCGGCAGTGCTGGTGGTGGTGGGGGGAGGATCCAGCCCTTCCCCTGCAGCCTTGGACGGCTGCCCACTGGGGCTGCTGCTGCTGGCAGTGGTGCTAGTGGTGGTGCTGGTGGCGGTGGGGGGAGGCTCCAGCCCTTCCCCTGCAGCCTCAGATGGCTGCCCTCTGGGCTGCTGCTACTTGCAGTGGTGCTGGTGGCATTGCTGGCAGTGGTGGTGGGAGGCTCCAGCCCTTCCTCTGCAACCTCGGACGGCTGCCCTCTGGGGCTGCTGCTGCTTGCAGTGGTGCTGGTGGCGGTGCTGGAAGTGGTGGGGGGAGGCTCCAGCCCTTCCCCTGCAGCCTCGGATGGCTGAACCACCATGATTGTTGGTGGGGACTCCGACTGAGTCCCAGCACCAGGCCTCTTGTCCTTTTTGCCTGCTGGTGCGGGCCCCTTGCCCTTCCTGTCAGTAGCCGTGGATTGCCCCTTGCCCTTCCCTGTAGCAGCTGGGGATTGCCCCTTGCCCTTCCCTGTAGCAGCTGGGGGTGCCTCCTTGCCCTTCCCTGTAGCAGCTTGGGGTGCATCCTTGCCCTTACTAGATGCAGCTGGTGGTGCCTCCTTGCCCTTTCTAGACACTGCTGGTGCATTCACCCTTTCAGTGTGGCTGCCTGGTGTCCGGGATCCTCTCCCATCTGCAGTAGCTGTCGACACTACTGTGGCAGTGGACTGGGTGGCTGAGGTGCTTGCCTGGGTTCTGACAACCGTGGCCCGACATGAAGGAAGGGGGGGAAGTGGTAGGTAAGAGGTCAACGGTGGAGAGGAAAAGCTTAGGGACATTAGGGTGGGAAGAGGGTGAAGGTTTGGGAGTGGAGGAATAGGAAGTGGTTGCAGGAGGTGTCTGTCTGACGACTTTGGGTGCAGGTGCATGGACTGGATGCTGTTGTGAGGTGGATGGCTGTTGGGCGTCTGAGTGCTTGCGTTTATGTACTTTGGGAGGAGGGGACAAAGACACGGTGGGAGAGGACACAAGGGACGTGTGCATGGTCGTGGCGGTGGTGACTGCCAGTGAGGGGCATGTAGTGATAGGCATGATGGTGGTAGTGGATGAGGATGTAGTGCATGCAGGTGTGAGTGTAGACGCTACTGGGAGGGAGGTGGACGAGAGGAAGGAGGAGCGGGACACAGTGGAGGCAGTGGATGTTGGTATATCTGATTTTGAATGGTGTATGTGTGAGTGCCTGTGGGATGATGTGTGGTGCTTGTGTTTGCCTGAGGTCAATAGCCTCCTCAACCAGGGCAGCAGGGCTAACTGGGGCATGGCCTGAGGTGCCTGGGGCGAAGGAGATGCCCACCCTCCTGGGTGAGCGGGCATGGAAAATACGCTGAGTTGCTGCTGAGAGGGCGGTGCTGGTACGGGGTGGCGGCTGTACCTGTAGTTTGGGTGGGCACAGAGGTGTCCGCCACCACCAGGGAGCTTCCATCGGAGGAGGTACCCCTGTCTGAACTGTCCCCTCCAGTCTCCGCCGTGGTGCTCCCCTCGACATCCGTCCCACTGGTGCCCTCACCGTTGGTGGATTCGGCCTCTTGAGCCCTTTGGGATGCAGCTCTCCCCGTCGCCGGTGCCTCTGCTCCTCCACCAGATGATGCTAATGCACATAAGGACAGGGTGATAAAACAAAAAGGGGGGGAGAGACAAAGGATACACTTGGTCAATGGAGGCAATAACACCACTGTTGGCGTACACAGCACAATCACACAGGGAACAGCCCTACGCACTAGGCAATGCACTACCAGTCACAATGCTAGTCACCAGCCCACAGACAGGGACACCTAACACCAACTGCAGCATACCTGAGACCTACAGACCCCTGCCCAGTAGTGAATGTCTACTAGCTTGGTTCGAGGTATTTTACATCAGGACGCTGCCCAACATGGGACCTACCCTGCAATGTCCAGCCTGGCTTAGGGGCATCCAAAGGCCCACATCCCCCAGGAGGATGCCACCCCACCACGCGCAAGTAGTGATTGGGGCACTGTACTCACCCCCTTGTGGCTGCTGTGATACCCCCAAGCGCCCATCCAGCTCCGGATAGGCCACCGCCAGTATGCGGGCCATCAGGGGGTTCAGCGGGCACCCCTTCCTCGTTGGGAGGCCAACCCCTGCTGGGCCTCTGCTGTCTTCCGTGCCCAGTGTCTCAGGTCCTCCCATTGTTTCCGACAGTGGGTGCTTCGCCTGCCGTAGACCCCCAGGGTCCGCACATCCTTTGCAATGGCACGCCACATATCCTTTTTCTGATGGGTGCTAACCTGCAGAGATAATACACATAGAAAAAGGTATCAGTCAGACCGTCCTGCCTGTTACACTCATGGCCCACCTTAGCCCTCACATCCCCTCACACACAGACATGGCTAACCATACATGCAGCACGCTGCCCAGTGCCCTTCCACCAACCACTCCCTTACACGAGGCCTTCACACACACCAATCCATGCATTCATGCCCCATGCATCGTGGTCACAGTGTACTCACTTGTGGTCTGGAGGCCCATACAGCATTCAGTACTGGGGTAGGACCCCATCCACCAGTTGCTCCAGCTCCGCTGCGGTGAAGACAGGGGCCCTTTCCCCAGTGACACGAGTCATGGTAGGTTTAAGACATAGGTCACAGCAGCACATGCAGTGTAGATCCTCTCCTTTTGGAGGTCAAGTAGCAAGTGAGTGAACAGATAGATATTGGCGGCCACATCTGCAGCGGTGCGTACCGCCACCGCCGGCGTACATCAACATTGGCCACTGTAACCCATAGGGCCCAACGTTTAACAATGAGGAGTTGCCCGGCGGTTTTCAACCGCCTCCCGCAACAGCGCACAACGTCTGCGGAATTACCTCATTTCCACATGTCCCTCCTAACAGGACAGACAACTGCCATTTCAAGGGGGGGCGCAGGCCATGGCACCTATCTGCGTCACAGTACACATAAGCACCATTTGGGCCTATCCAACAATATAATGTTACAGTCACAACATGCAATGAAGTGTAGTGTTTGGAAATATGGGATACTGACCAGCTGCTCACCGTTTTGCCCCCTAGATTGCAACCACTACGGATAATAGGAGATGGAGACATCCCCCCGTCTACAGGCCACTGGTGGACTTGGTAACAATGGAGGACAGGCGCATTATCCTCACCTATAGACTGGACAGGGCCACAATCACAGAGCTGTGCCCAATTAGAGCCTGACCTGATATCTGATATCCATCACCCCACTGGGATCCCCCCTCTTGTGCAAGTGCTATCAGTGCTCCATTTCTTGGCAACTGGTTCTTTCCAAGTGACAGTGGGTTTGGCAGCAGGAATGTCACAGCCAATGTTTTCTATAGTGCTGACCAGAGTGTTGTCTCCCCTGATTAAACACATGCGCAGCTACATCGTTTTTCCCCAAGTGGAGGATTTGGCCACAGTAAAAGCAGATTTCTATGCAATGGGATATATCCCCAACATTATTGGGGCTATTTATGGTACACATATTGCATTTGTCCCCCCCCCCCCCCCCGGAGAAATGAACAGGTGTTCAGAAATCTGAAGTGCTTTCACTATATGAATGTGCAGATAGTGTGCCTGGCGGACCAGTACATCTCCCATGTCAATGCTAAGTATCCTGGGTCTGGGCATGATGCCTTTATCCCGAGGAATATCAGCATCCCATATGTGATGGCTCAACTCCAGAGTCACAAGGTGTTGCTAATAGGTGAGCCCTGGTTCCCACCCAGTGGATGTTGGTGTATGGGTATGGTGTGAACCCTAAGGGTAAGTGTGTGGCTAACAGTTGTCCCTCGATATTTGCAGGTGACTCTGGTTACCCCAACCTCTAATGGATACTGACCCCTGTGAGGAATGCCAGAACAAGGGCAGAGGAACGTTACAATGAGGCACATGGGCGAACAAGAAGAATCATAGAGAGGACATTCGGCCTCCTGAAGGCTGAGTTTCGTTGCCTACATCTGACAGGTGGTTCCATGTGCTACTCACCCAAGAAGGTCTGCCAGATCATTGTGGCATGGTGTATGTTGCACAACCTTGCCTTGCGTCGCCAGGTGCCTTTTCTGCAGGATAAGGAGGCTGGAGATGGCCGTGTGGCAGCAGTGGACCCTGTGGACAGTGAAGATGAGGAGGCAGAGGCTGAGGATGAGGACAACAGAAGTGCAATAATTCAACAATACTTCCAATGACACACAGGTAAGACAGTGTAACTTCAAATTTAAATGACTGTTTTGTGTTTGACATTGTCACTGGCAGGCTGATTTTCCCACTTCTATGACCACTCACTGTACCCTTTGGCATCTCTATTTGCAAATATTTGTGCCCCACTATCGCTTCTGGTCTGTTGACTGCAGCCAACTACAGGTCATTCCTATGTATACATTACTGTACAGTTGTATTGCAGTGTTTATACCTTGTTAAACAAATATATAGTTCAATCATTTGACAGACCCCATACTTGTATTATTATTCAAATGATGTTTATTTAAGTGCTAATAAGTAGAGGGGGATGTACAATGGGCTGGGTTGATGGCGGAGGAAAGTCCAGGAGAGAGTCCAGGCTATGTGGATCACAGGTGCATTGTCCAAGGGGGCATAGGAAGTGGAGCAATGGCAGTTCAAGGCGGACAGGGTGAAAGGGTGAGACACAAGGGTGACAATCAGGAGAGTCTTATTTCCTGTCGGGGGTCCTTGCAATAGTCTCTGGCTTCTGTCTGGATCGCAGGGACCGTTTGCGGGGTGGTTCTCCATCTGCAGGGGGAGGGGTGCTGTGGCCTGTTGGTCCTGTGGTGGATCCTCCTGTCCACTTGCGGCAGCGGAGGTGGAGGGCCGTTAATCGGTTTGGCTAGTGGTAGGGGCCCGGTGGTGTGCCACTGCCTCCCTCATAGTGTTGGCCATGTCTGCCAGCACACCTGCAATGGAGACCAGGGTGGTGATAATAGAATTCAAGTACTCCCTGATCCCCAGGTACTGTCCCTCCTGCAGCCGCTGGTTCTCCTGCAACTTGTCCAGTATCTGGCCCATCGTCTCCTGGGAATGGTGGTATGCTCCCAGGATCTTGGTGAGTGCCTCCTGGAGAGTCGGTTCCCTGGGCCTGTCCTCCCCCTGTTGCACAACAGTCCTCCCAGCTTCCCTGTTGTCCTGTACCTCTGTCCCCTGAACCGTGTGCCCACTGCCACTGACCCCTGGTCCCTGATCGTCCTGTGTTTGTGGGGTGCCCTGGGGTCCTTGTAGTGAAGGACACACTGCTGATTGGCGTGTCCTGGGGACAGAGGTATGGGCCCGCTAGGTCGGTACTGTGGTGGTGTTTCCTGAGGGGGGAGGCTCTATGGTATGGAACTGTGCCTGGGTAACCGACTGTCCGGAGATCCCTGATGGGCCAGGTTGGTCATCCAGATCCAGGCATCCAGAGCTGCTGTCATCACTGTGGGCCTCTTCTGGGGGTGACTGGATGTTGCTGGCACCTCCTCTCTGGTGCCGTTGGCTGGGGGACCTGTGGGAATGTAAATGCAGTGTGATTGTTTCTGCGTGTGACATCTTGTGCATGGGTGTGTTGCCCTCTAAGGTTGTAATTGCCCTGGCAGCTTTGCCTTGTGTGAGTAGTTATTTGGTGGACTTGCTGTTTCCCTCTAGTGTGCATGCTTTAGTGATAGGTGTCCATGCAGGTCTGTGATGGGGGTCCATGCATTGGTGTTGCATGCAGGGCTTGGTATTGGAGGGGTGGGTTGTGATGGTGGGGTGTGTAGGAGGTGGTGGAGTGATGGGAGTGTGGGTAAGGGTGGGGGTATGTGATGGCATGCAAGTAGGGGGGTGATAGTAATAGAGATTTGACTTACCAGAGTCCAGTCCTCCTCCTACTCCTGCCAGACCCTCAGAGTGCATGATGGCCAAGACTTGCTCCTCCCAAGTTTTTAGTTGTGGGGGAGGAGGTGGGGGTCCACTGCCAGTCGTCTATGCAGCCATTTGGTGTCCTGCTGCTGTGGAACGCACCTTCCCCCGTAGGTCGTTCCACCTCTTCCTGATGTCATCCCTTGTTCTGGGGTGCTGCCCCACGGCGTTGACTCTGTCCACGATTCTCCGCCATAGCTCCATCTTCCTAGCAATGGATGTCTGCTGCACCTGTGATCCGAATAGCTGTGGCTCTACCCGGATGATTTCCTCCACCATGACCCTCAGCTCCTCCTCAAAGAATCTGGGGTGTCGTTGTGGTGCCATGGGTGTAGTGTGAGTGGTGTGGGTGAGGGTGTGTGGGGTGATGTGTTGGGGTGTGTGAAGTAAGGTGCGTGGATGGTGTATAGGTGATGGTGGTGTGTGGCTGTGGTCTTGTCTCTGGTCTTGCTATCTCTCTTGTGGCACTTGATTGTAGTCGTAAAGGGTTGTGGGTAATGTGGGTGTGTGTTTTATAGTGGTGTGGGTGTGTTGGTGTGGTGTGTGTATGTGTGTCAGGTGTGTGTAGTTTGAATTGTCTAATGTGGTGTAGTTTTGTATGTGTTTGTGTATTTTGAGCGCGGCGGTATTTAGAACCAATGGTTTACCGCCATTGAATGTCTGCCGCGGTGATTTGTGGGTCATAATGTTGTGGGCGCAGTTCTATTGGCGTAACGGTGTGGGTTTTGCTACCACCAGTTTATCACTGACCTTTGGGCTGGCGGACTTGTATGTGTGGCTGTATAGTGACGGATTGCTATGTGTGTGTTCTAATATGGGTGGCGGTGATCTGCCGCGGCGGCGGTCTGTTGGCAGCAGTCAGCATGGCGGTACGCGGTACTTACCGCCAATGTCATAATGAGGGCCATAATTTCTTTGTCCATTGTGTTGTAATTTGTAAAGTAAATAGATTGCTCCGTAATGCAAATGGATGGGTTTTATATTGTATAAAAAGGCGCTAAGATGTCTCAAATTGGATAGTAATGATGGTATTGAATTTGGTTTGTCACAATTTTTGTACCACGTTTGGAAGCTGAGGAAATTGGTTTTGGCTGTAGAGTTGATGAATTGAAAGATTTTATTATAAATTATTATTTTTGCTTCCCTTTATTTTAAATTTGTATGAATTTCATATATTGTTGAAATTTGCATTTTTATTTCATGATGGTTATCGGATTGTATGTAATATAAGCATACAGATTAACCCTGACATCAACATAAACATGAAGCAACTGAACCACTATTTTTATTAGTTATTAAGAATCCAAATCAATGGTGAAGTCAGATTTTTAACAAATATTAAGGAAAAGTAAGTTTGAGAAAATTACCATTTAAATGCCTAAACTGTCTTAAGGCCAATTAGGAGAAGTCTCTGCCAGCACTCGGCCTGTGCTCAGCCTTGGATAGGTGTTAAGAAGATGTTAAATGCCTCATAGTAGCAGACAATTCGTTAACTTGAATGGGCAGAGATAACACCTCTGAACTTCACAGAATATGCAGGGTAGGGCCTAAGTGCATCCTTGATGACACTACAGTGTCAAATCCTGTTTGACAGGCATGATGAGTCACATGTAACTCGTGGGGCACGCTTGAAAGGGGGAGAACAGAATGCTAAGCAATTTTCATGTATCAACTGTCTGGTTGGTAGAGGGCCCTGCTTATGCGCAAACAGACTCTCTTTTTGGATTTGTTATGTGTACAATGCCTGTCTTAAACAGGATTTTAGTGTTAGATTGGGAGGACAATAGCAGTATACTCTGCATATACCCCTTGAGCCCTCAGAGCCCAAGCTGACTTTCACCATCATGAAAAGGCATTGACACATGGCATTTTGGGCCTGTTTGGAGGAAGGCAAACATGAATTACTGCAACGGTGAGTAGGGTTGGCCCAAGCAATGTCTACCCTACTGGTTAGATCATGTGTATGAGTCACCCCACCCCTTTTACTGGTTCCAGGCATAAATGTGGCAGCTCCAGGAATCCATTTCAGAACACTTTCTGAACCTGTGGAAAATCAGAATGGATCACCAAGAAATATTCCCTACTCTCACACCCGCTGTGTGGACAAAGGTCAGATTAAATCCCAAGTAGGCAGTTTTTGACATATCATTGTAAATGAAAAAAACACAAAATAAGTCTGGTCGTACATTGAGATATGTAAACACAATCCCAGCATCTCAGCATTGCCCACTAAGGATCATTCAGACCACCCTCACCCGCTGCGTGAACAATAGGTAAATGAAGTCCTAAATTGTGGGACATTGGCCTTTCCCTAGTGCTTGAACTAATCTGGTCAGAGACATAACCCAAATATTTATTCTAGCATCCCCAGACTTGAGTCCAGTTATGGGGAAATCCCCGATCTTCATACAGCACTTTGGGCCTGATTCTAACTTTGGAGGACGGTGTTAAACCGTCCCAAAAGTGGCGGATATACCACCTACCGTATTACGAGTCCATTATATCCTATGGAACTCGTAATACGGTAGGTGGTATATCCGCCACTTTTGGGACGGTTTAACACCGTCCTCCAAAGTTAGAATCAGGCCCTTTGTCTCCTATCATGCACCAGTCCATATCTCTTTTCTAATCCAACAGTTTCAGCACTCCTTAGGTGTGCAATGTTCTTCTTGGCCACTCCCAGTTCCAATGTAACTCATATTCGTTCCATTCGATTCAGGTCAGTCTCCAGACATTGAGCATTCACCAACTTGCAAAGATAGTCATATTCTGGGTACACAGGGAGCCCATACATCACACTACTGAGTCCCAAAAACTTTATTTGTGGGCAGTCCTGCAGTGTTCGAGAAAAAGGTAATAGGTTGCACATGCCTACAACTTTAATCTATCGCCTTCCCCATTTTGAACATAATGTTGTGCCTAGTTGTCCAATTTTTAGATGGACGAGACCAAACTCCGCTGGTATAACTACCTCAATGGGGGACGCTAAGGCCTCTAACCACTCAGCATCCTCCAGGCCCCCTGGGTCGCGAGTCCACCTGTCCCGTAGGTGTGTCAAAGCATCAGGGGTGTTGTTTGTCAGTTTGTTGTACGTCATTGATATGGGCTTGTGCAGCATAAATTCATCCAGTAATCTGTCTTCCAAGGCTGAGGATTCAGGGAATTCTGCCCCCTTTGGCAGCGCTGTTCTAAGTGCATATTGTATTCGTAGGTACCGGTAGGCCTCAGAGGAGGTCAGTTCGTATTCACGCTGCAGGTGTACAAAAGGGATGACATCCCCTCGAGTCCATAGTCAAATCCTGCTTGTGTTCCTAAAGAGCCCAGTTCACCCATATCCCAGAGGGGTGTCGCTTACATAATTTTGCCTTTCCAGGCCAAAGCCTTCAGTGCTGCATGCCAAATGTATACTACCACAGTCGTTGACTTGTGGATTTTGTGCTTTTGGTTAGTACCATAGAGAGCATTGGGTTGTCCCGCTGGGGGCATCCTCAGTCTGTCCATTCAGTACGCAGGTTTCCTGGGGGCGAAAGACCCAGCTGTTTACTATGGTCTGCTGTGTCACCCAGTTATATTTCTGGATATCAGGGAGGGTGATCCCACCATCGTACCATAACCTTGTAATTTTTCGCATTGGTATCCTTTCTTGACCCCAGTCCTATAGCAGCGTTCGGAATTCACTTTCTAGGGACCTGGAGTACGAGCCTTGCACTAGGTAGGGCGTATTATGCAAAGCATACAGGAAGGGGGGAAGGGACATCATTTCGAATAAGACGGCCCTTCCAAGGAGTGACAACCCCAGTGCTTGACATCACCTTTTAGTCTATGTAACGGAGGGAGCATGTTTTTGTAAAAAACAAGTCGGGGTTAATTGTGACATTGATTCCGAGGAATTGGAACCACTCTGCAGCTATAGTGTGCTTTACATTCACAAGTTACCCTCAGTGTAGGACCCTTGAGAATAGAAATTAAGGATTTATGCCAGTTTCCCGTGTAGCCCGAATAGCAGCCAAACAGGGAAAATATATACACTAGTCTGTCCAATATTAAATATGGGTCCGCAATTTATAGCAGAATATCATCTGCATAGAATAATATTCTGTCCTGCCAGTCATCCGCCCAGCGGAGCCTGCGAATCAGCGGATCTGGACAAATCCAGGCCACAAGAAGCTCCAACACCATCACAAAGATCAGTGGTGACAAGGGGCATCACTGTTGCGTGCCTGTTTGAAGATCAAAGATCACCCCCGTTAAACTGCATGTGGGCCAGTGGTTTAGAATATAGCAGGCACCCAATTTGGCCACGACTTCAAACATATAGGTCCACTCTATGGTGTTGAACGCCATCTTGGTGTTGAGTGAGAGCACCAGGGCACTTTCCTGAAGGATACTCGCCTGACTCAGCATGCCATGGAGGCGTTGCAAGTTTAGGGAGCTACTTCTGTTGGTCATAAAGCTGGATTTGTCTGGATGGACCAGCATCATAATTGTTTTTTATTAAAGCCAAAACGTTTGTGAGGATTTTAACCTCTGCATTGAGGAGTGATATTGGATGGTATGAGGAGCATTCGTCAGGGGGTTTGCCTTCCTTTTGGATAACTACAATGGAGGCAAGCCCTTGGTCTCTGGGAAGACTGTCGAGCTGATGACTATCTTTGTACATATGAAGGAGGTAGGGAGCAATTTTGGAGGTTGTCAGCCTATATAACTCAATTTGTAATCTGGTGGGGCCAAGGGCCTTACCGGAGCGAAGGTCATGTATTTCTTTCACAATTTCATCATTCATTATCTTGTCATCAAGCAGTGCTTTATTGGTAGACAAGAGGCTAGGGAGGTCAGTCAAGAGTTCTTTGGAGCCCTGCGTTGTGGCAGAATCCACAGGTTTTATAGAGGCAGGCATAGTAATTAGCAAAGGCGTTTGCAATTCCTTGTTTGCCTCTGACAGTGTTTCCATCTTCAACTTTTAATTCGAACACCCACTGGCCTGCCTGACCTTGTTTATTTAACATGCCAGGACTTTTCCCTCCTTGTTGCCCAACTCGTACAGTCAATCCTGTGTGGCTCGCCTTAGCTGCATCTAGGACCACATCTTTGTATTCTTATTGCTTAATTTGTAGGGTATGTTTAATGTCTGCAGTGGGTCTGTCAAGTAGAGTTCTTTTCAACTCTTGAATTCTGTTTTCTAACTGTTCAAGTTTGGCTTGCTTATTGCGATTGTTACCTACTATTGAAGAGAGACTTTGCCCTTTAGAAACAGTTTTATGTCTCCTGCCATGTCCGGGTAGAGTCAACCGACTGCTCGTCATCAGGAAAATATTGTTCTGTTGCTGTTAGAAAATTCTCTCTGAAACTGGGGACTTTAAGGTACCAGTGGCCCTATGTTTCAAGGAGATAAGCCTCTGTGGAGCACAAATTCCACCCATGTAATGGAGTGTTCTGATATCCCCGTGCTAGAAAACGGGGTCCCGAGAAGTATTGTAATTGATGTGTGAGGGTGAGGAGATAACCAATACGAGAGAAGGTACTATGCACTCCTGAGTGGAACGTATACTGTCAGGCCATAGGGTTAAACGCTTGCCAGTCAGTCAGGCCTAAGGCAGTCAGGAACTCTGCTAGTGGGCTTTGGGAACGGCCCACCGATCTGTGAGGCCAGCTGTCTTGTTGGTCACTGACAGTAGCACTAAAGTCGCCCCCAGTCAACAATATACCCTACGGCATTTGGAGGAGCAGGGCACTGAGGCCTGGGATTGTGAGGTCATGTAGTTGGAGGGGACATAAACCGAACATGTGTTAATTGTGATCCCTTCCAATCTCCTATTAAAAAGCCCTCACTCTTGGAGCCTGTGATATAGCCCGCATGGGCAACCAATTTATAACTCCATCGAGCTAAGCCCTGATAAGTCATTCCCAAGAAATGGGTGTCCTGGAGGAGGACCAAGGCAAGTACTTGATTCTTAATATATTACACTGTGAGTGTCCGTTTGATGTTCCCCGGACCTTTCACATTCCAGGATAAAAGTTAATATGTCAGGCCAGTGTTCTGTGGGTATGAGGAGTCAGGAGACCTAATGAACTATTCAATTGGGCAGTGAACTAAGGGAGACATGTAAGGTATATACTGCGCATGCGTGAGCAGTCCTGCAATGTCGGGAATACATGTGGCCATCACCGTTTTACGCGAAAAAATAAAGTTAATAAGCAAATTAACAAACATCCCCAAAAGAAACCCTTCGTCCCTGCACAGCAAGCTCAAAACTGCCCCTCCAAAGACAGCAGAAGGCCTGTCACCCCAAACCAACACTAAAACGGTGAGGGACAATAGTCACCGCAAGCAATCCCCTCACCCTCCTTCCCCCAAGAAAAGGTTTTACGTGTTACCGAATGTCATCAGCATATTCTGTTGCCAGCATACGTCCTCTGCAGCCAGTGCATTCCATCCCTATGTAGTGCAGTGAAAGTCATGCCATTATAATGTGCATTTGCAGAGCCAGTTCAGTCTAAGGAGGCCCCAAGTTCACTCAGTGCCATCGAACCACTCTGTGTGTTGTTCCTGTTGGACTGATGTCTCTGAATTCCACTGCTGCAGTGATCTTTGGGACTGTCCTGTTTCTTTATTGTTGTTGCTGCGACCCGAGGAAACAGTGTCACATCTGTGATGGTGAACTTGGTTACGTGGATGCGCTCCACCAGCCGGTCTTCAGCTTTCCAACCAGTTCTGTGTTGTCTCTGGGGTTGTGAAATACCAGGTCTTTCCTTCTGCCACTATGCGCAATTGGGCCAGCAGAGTCATTGAATATTTCAAATTCTGCTCTCGCAGGGTACGTTTCACTTCTATGAAGATTCAACACTGTTTTTGTTTGACTGTGTTGTTGTATTTGATTGATTGGGCGGTGCGGGCTGTCTGGAATGTTACATTCCCATATTTGAAATTTAAAACCCTTGCTATGATTGTACGTGGCGCTGTCCCAGGTTTGGGAGGGGTTCCCGGAATTCTATAATTCCGTACAACAGAAAAATAATTAGATAGACCTTGTGGTTGCAGTTCTTTCAGGCTAAGGTCCTCCATGAAGAGGTCCACTGCAGGACCCTCTGCCTTTTTGGGTAACTGGACTATATGGACATTGTTTCTCCTCGACCTCCCTTCATAGTCCTCCAGCTTGTCCTCCATAATGTCTGTGATAAAGTGAAGAGCTTTGACTTGCTGTTTAAGAGTTGCAGTTTCATATTGTAGGGTTTTCATCAAGTCTTCCGCATCCTATTGCTGTGTATTCATGTTGTGAAGGTCTACACTGACTAGTGTGACCTTGGTGGAGACTGTATCTGTTCTTGTTTCCAAGGATCCCCAAACCCCGTGAATCACCGCCATGATGTCATTGAGTGTCAGTGTATCACTCTCATATACCAGGGTTGGCCAGTGGGATTGTGAACGTCTATTGTACCTGTTTTGGGTACTCCCTCTCGCTGAATAGTAAATATATCCAGTTTTGCCTGTTGTGCCCCTGGGTGCCTTTGCCTCTGGTCATGGTTGCTGCCATCCAAGGTATACCCGCGTGAGAGGGGCACCAAGGTAGTCACTGCCACCAGCCAGGAGAGCTCACCATGACTCCAGTCCCATGTGGCCTGTCAGTTTTCTCTTGTGCGTGCTTCCTTTCAATTGCAAGGGACACTTCTCAGGGACAGAGGTAGAGCATGGCCAGTGCAGCCCTCAACATGCTTGTGGCACTCAAGTCTATTAGAACCACAGGAGGATCTTCAGAAGCCCTGTCGTGGCAGGCAGTCCTTCAGTGATAGGAGATGGCTTAGGCGCGGACCTAGTACTGCTGCTGCTCCCCAAATTATCCTGTGTGCCTCTCAGCTTGTGCTGGATGACAAGTGTATGCTGAAGGTGGGGGGTAAATTCCCTTAATGTGCCACAGAGTCGTGTTCAGTTGGGTGCGCCAGGTCGCTCCTAGCTCTGGGCCATATCGTAATTGAGAGATCATGTTGATAGGTGCCGCCAGGTGTGGTGGTTGTGCAGTTTCTAATGGTGGGCCCTTCAATGTGGGTTGTCCCTTGATTCACTGTAAGCACATCATGTCTTTATCTCAGGTGTTTTAATCAAGTTTGCCCTGCAGCCATTCGGGCCAGAGGTAACAACCAGGATGGATTCCCAACCACATTCAGTCAGTATAGTGAGTTATGAGCAGGGAGCGTTGGCTTCTGCCCCTAGTCTTGTTTCAGGACTCTTCAGCACACCTGGGGACAGGGCAGAAACACAGCAAACTATACAATTTCACCTCAGATCAGCAACGACTTTTATAACCCCTCAGAACCAACTGACTTTGCTTAGGTTGGCTGCTGTTTTGATCATGTAAGACGGTGCAGTCCTTCATTTCATGCCGCCCGCTCCCAGCTCACCAGAGACAGCTTTGTTCCCCCCTCCATTCACTCTCCACTGCTGGCCGGGCCTCTGTGTAATATTCCAGCACCCCCTTGGTCTACAGTCTGGGATTTGTGGGGGTCGAGCATGCTGAACTAAGCAATGCTTTCTACAGCGGTCATGCCACGGAAACTCCACACCGCTCCGGTCTGCTGTCATGCCTTGTGGTCGGGTGGGCTCCAGCTGTTAGGATGCCTTTCACCTCCGCGGTGATCAGGAGGTCATGGATACCCATAGAAGCTGCATTGCGGAGCACACACAGTGGTGGGTGCCGCAGGGGTGAGTATCGGCCAGCCTCTCTCTGTTGCAATTGGTGGTTAGGACTGTGCACTTGGGCCCCCTGCTTCACCCGTCTCTGTAGGCCGCACTCCAGTGCAATGGTCTGCAGCAGATATTTTCATTATACAGGCAATTTCTGCATCACCGCAAACCCTGGTCTTAAACACGGTACCCAAGGAGTCGCAGAAAATGGATTATGGAGTGGATTACTGGGGGTTCTCTAGATCCACTCTAGTAGGAGGCCATTTTGACTGATGGTCTGCCACGCCGATTTTTGTCATTTTTGTGACACTGTGTTTATTATATTTTACTCTCTTTTTTCGAATGTGGTTTGAGATTTTAATTGTTTTCCATTTTTACTTTATTACTGTTTTGGTACTGCACAACTACTATACACTTTGTCTTAAGTTAAGCCTTTCTGCACTGTGCCATTGCTACAAGCTGGTTGGGCACAGGTTAATTTAGTGACTTTGAGGGTCCACTGTGAGAAGGGTTGTGATTATTCCCTGAGGGGGATAGTCACCCACCCCAAATATTCCAATTTCTTGCATTGTAGTAATATAGGGGAAATCAGAAAAAAACAAAGCCCACCAGACCATAAAACAGGCCTACAAACAGCCAAACGACTGGCCCACATGCTGACCGGTTACTGCCAGAATACCCTGTAGGGCAGTCTGACCCTTTGACTGATTTGCTAAAATATTTATGTGCCTCTATCAAAGCAATACTCCATTCAGCAGTCAAACTTGTCTCATATTATAAGCAGTGTCAGTACATCTGTCGGTTGACTTCCCATGGATTGTTACTCTTTGATACATGACCTTTTTCATCACCTTAAATGTAATTCACATCAACAAACCTGAATACTTGTCATAAAAGCTTCAGCCTTCTGGCAAAATGAGAAGATTAAGATTCCAGGATCTACTCAAGTGATACAATCTCAGATTCAGAAAGTCTTCTCCTCGCTTCAACACTCAAACTCATGAAATGCATCAAGGAATTGGAATTCTCTCAAGATGCCAACCTAACATGCTACAACAACTTTGACCTTTGCAATGAGCCTCACACAGCACTTTCTACAAGAAAGTATTTAGCATGACCTTACCTGTCAAACTGACCATGTATTTGTAACCATCAAAAAGTTCAAAAGAAGCTGTTTTACTTACTTTCCTTTTGTGCTTCTGGTTGTATGGCAAAAAAGTGCTTGGAACAATGGCAGCAACACCAACGTTAGAGCTGAGTGGTATCACATTTCTGACTTACCTACTGTGGTAAACAAACATTGACAAAGACAATGGGTCTTGCCTGTGCAAGAGATATTGGCTTTGGCAATGTATGTTAGTCATTTTGTACACCTGAGTGGTTGTTGTTCAGCATGGCCAAACATTAGTTGTGTGGGGTGGGGTAGGTAGGAGTGGGGTTGATTGGTGTAGAGAGGAGTGAGGCATATTGGGTAGAGTGGAATGGAGTAGATTGGGGAAGAGTGGAGTCAGATAGAGTGGAGTAGAATGGGATAGAGTGGGCCAGATCGTATGGGGTAGATTGCAGTGGATTACATTTTAGTAGATTGGAGTGGGGTAGATTAGGGTACATTAGAGTTGGGTATACTGGATGAGAGAGGAGTTGGTTGGAGTGGAGTGGGTGGGGTGGAGAGGGGTAGACTGGAGTGGGGTGGAATGGAATAGATTGGGTTGGGGTAGATTGGAGTGGGGAAGATTGGAGTGGGGACATGGTAGATTGGCATTGTAGATTGGAGCAGGTTCGATTGGATTTGGGTAGTGTAGGGTGGTTTGGTGTAGACTGTGGTGGAGTGGGGGTAGAGTGAAGTGGAGTAGATTGGAAGGGGTACATTGGAGCAGATTGGGGTGGAATAGGTTGGAATGGAGTGGGGTAGATTGGAGTGGGTTGGGGTAGATTGGACTGGGGTAGATTGGAGTGAAGTGGGGTAAATTGGAGAAGAGTGGAGTTGAGTAGATTGGGGTAGATTAGAGTGGGGTAAATTAGGGTGGGGTAGAGTGGGCTAGAGTGGGGTATACTGGAGAAGAGTAGAGTAGGGTGGACTGGAATGGGGTAGATTGAGTGGAGTGGAGTAGGATAGATTGGAATGTAGCGGGGTAGATTGGGATAGACTGGATTGGACAGGAGTCGGGTAGAGTGGAGTGTGGTGGAGTGGGGTAGATAGGACTTGAGTGGAAGGGGTAGATTGGAGTGGGTGGATTGTGGTAAATTGTAGGGTGTGGATTAGGGTAAAGTGGAATGAAGTGAGGTAGATTGGAGTGAAGTTGGGTAGATTGGAGTGGAGTTGGATAGAGTGGACTGGAGATTGGAGTAGGGTAGATTGTGGTAGATTGGAGTGGGGTAGACTGTGGCAGATTGGAGCGGACTAGAGCGGAGTGGGGTGGGGTAGATCGGAATAGAGTGGGGTTGATTAGAGTGGAGCAGAGTAAGATAGAAAGTAGTGGAGTGGAGATTGTAGTGGAGTTGGGTAAACTGGAATGAGTGGGGTAGATTGTAGTGGGGTGGGTAGGTTGCAGTGGGGCCAGGTAAGTGATTGAAGTGTAGTGGAGTCAGTGGAATGGAGTGGGCTAGTTTTGGGAGGGTGGGTTAGATGGGGTAGATTGGAGTGGGATGGATTGGGGTAGATTGTTTGAGTGAGGTAGATTGGAGTTGGGGGGTAGATTGGGCTAGATTGGAGAGTATTTGAAAGTATTTGAGTGTAGTGGGGTAGACTGGAATGGAGTGTGGTAGGTTCGATTGGAGTGCAGTAGATTGGGGTAGAGATGAATGGGACAGATTGGAGTGGGGGTGGGGTGAATTGGGTTACATTGAGTGGAGTGTGGTAGATTGGAGTGGAGTAGGATAGATGGAAGTGGAGTGGATTAGATTGCAGTGGGGTAGATTGGATTGGAGTGGGGTAGACTGAGGTGGAGTGGGGTAGGTTGGAGTGGATGGTGTATTTTGGAGTAGATTGTATTGGAGTGGAGTGGGTAGAATGGATCATAGTAGGGTAGATTTGAGTGGAGTGCAGTAGATTGGGGTAGAGAGGAATGGGGCAGATTGGAGTGGGGTGGGGTGAATTGGGTTACATTGAGTGGAGTGTGGTAGATTAGAGTGGAAGAGGATAGATGGAAGTAGAGTGGATTAGATTGGAGTGGGGTAGATTGAGGTGGAGTAGGGCAGATTGGGGTATTTTGGAGTAGATTGTATTGGAGTGCAGTGGGGTAGATTGGATCATAGTAGGGTGGAGTGTGGTAGACTGGAGTGGAGTGGGGTAGATTGAGGTGATAGAGTGGGGTGAAGCAGGTTGTAGTGTAGAGGGGTAGATTGGAGTGGGGAATAGTGAGGTGGGGTAGATTGGAGTGGGGTGGAATTGGGTAGATAAGAGTGGAGTGGGGTAGCTTAGGGTAAAGTGAGGAATACTGGAGAGGAGTGAGGTAGATTAGAGTGGAATGGAGTAAGGGAGATTTGAGTGGAGGGGGTAGATCAGGGTAGGGAGGAGTGGAGTAGCTTAGGGTACTGTGGAATGTGGTGGATTGGGGTAGATTGACGTGTAGTGGGGTAGATTGGAGTGGGGTTAGATAGACTGTAGTGGGGTATAATGGGTGGGGTGGATTGGGGTAGATTGGATTAATATGAATTGGAGTGGATTAGATTGGAGTGAAGTTGGATAGATTGGGGTATACTGGAGTGGAGTAGAATGGGTGGATTGGAGTGGGACAGATTTCGGTAGATTAGAGTGAAGTGGTGTAGATTTGAATGGAGTGTTTTACACTGTGGTAGATTGTGGTAAATTGGAGTGGTATAGATTGGGGTAGATTAGAGTGGAATGGATTGGGGTAGATTGGAGTGGAGTGGAGTGGGGTTGAGTGGAGTTGAATAGATTGGAGTTGAGTGGGTAGATTGGAATGCAGTAGACTGGAGTGGGGTAGATCAGGGTGGAGTGAGTTAGACTGGAGTGGAGTGGGTTAGACTGGGATGGAGTGGGGATGATTGGGGTAGACTGGAGTGGGGTGAATTGGGATAGATTGGAGTGGAGTAGACTGCATTCGACTGGGGTAGATTGGGGCAGGGTAGATTGTGGCGACCTGGGGAAGATTGGAGTTGAGTGGGGCAGATTGGGGTGGATTACAGTAGAGTGCTGTAGATTGTAGTGGGGTGGGGTAGATTGAGGTAGAGTGGATTGGAGTAGATTGTAGTGGGATAGGGTATATTGGGGTAGATTGACCAGAGTAGGTGGATTGGAGTCGAATGAGGTAGACGTTATTGGAGTGGGGTAGAATGGAGAGGAGTGGGGTAGATTGGGGTGAATTGGAGTGGAGTAGATTGAGTGGAGTGGAGTAGACTGGAGTGGAGTAGGGTAGATTGGATTGGAGTATATTGGGGTACATTAGAGTGAAGTGGAGTGGAGCAGACTGGGGTATATTGGAGTAGAGTGGACGGGGTAGATTGGAGGAGACTGGTGTGGAATGGGCTAGATTGGAGAGGAGTGGGGTTAGTGGTGTGGAGTAGAGGGGTGTAGAGTGGAGGGGCATAGAGTAAAGTGGCATAGAGGAGAGTGGCATGTAGTGGAGTGGGATGGAGTGATGTAGAGTGGGGTGGGGTGGTGGGTCGTAGAGTGTCTTAGAGTGGAGGAGTGTAGAGTGAAGTGGCATGTCGTAGAGTGGAGTGGACTGCCATAGACTGGAGTGACATGGCATAGAGTGGATTGGCATAGAGTTGAATAAAGGTTCATAGTGGGAGTGTTGTAGAGGAGAGTTTGCATAGTGTAGTAGCACACTGTCATTACAGATAACACATTTAAATTGAAATGATCATTATATTAGCAGACATACAGTTTTATTGCACACAAACAATAGTGTTTGGCAATGTCATCACCTAGTGTTTGATCACATTGAAACATGTTTCTACTAGACTTCAGAATTTAAAAAAACATGGGCTTCATTTGTACTTTGCAAATTCTGATATACTGTGAAAACTCGACACTGTTCATTCTTTCTTGTGTGCCAGAAAAAATAACATTGTACAGTCTATCTTCTCACATGGGTACCCAGCAGGACTCAAGGTGGTCATTCGAAAACAAAAAGAAAACAGCAAATTTAAAGCAAGCAACTATGAGTTACAAACCACAATGTCAACAGTAAGCAATGTGTCACATGCATTCCCAGGAAAGCTTTTAGAAAGCTCACAAGAAGTCGTTAGCAAACCAGAGAGCTGTGCTGTATGGTATGTTTCGACCTAAAAAGCAACAGAAACCTTTCAGAAGCAAGTTTTCTCCAGTACCTGGTTAATCAACGCCAGAAAGTGAGTTTTCAGTGATCTGTGAATTCATGAGTTTTTGTTCAGAACAAATTGTTTGTTATGGAAAAAATCTAGCAGAAATGTTGTGCTGCGAAACTATGGCATGTGATCATCAGCAGCTCTCAATGATGCAAGGAGCCCCTGGGACAGACGTGGCATCTTCAGTTGATGCTGCCTTTTCTACCAACAGTACTATTTCTATTCTGGACTTGTAGTTTCGATTTTCCCATTAAAAGTATGATTCTAGAAGTCCCATTTGGCAGAGTGCAGTCATCTTAAAAGTCAGTTGTCACATGACAGAGAGCGCTTTGTTGCTCTAACCCCACCTCAGACCAATTGTCTGTAGGTATATGTTACATACATATGAACTTTTTATTAGGTGTATTGATTATCTAGAGGGTATCGTCGGGAGTCTGGAGGACATCAGCTCATAGAGTGTCCTTCAATTGGCAAATTGATCAGCAGGGGAAGAGAGCCCAGATCTGCCCGACTACAGTATGTGTTAAATATCAGCTTTCTATCGGCAACAACGATCAGATGGTAGAAGTGGGCAAATTGGCAGTTGTTGTGTAGGTTGTGAGGCTGAACACCACAACACTTATGACTATATACTAGAGTAATCACACGGACACCAATGGTGAGTTACTGGCCACGAGGGGGAAACCTTCTGGCCCTTTTTTTAACCTTGGTTCATGTCTCCGGGCAATACCATTACCTTCGTACTTTACAGTGGAGACTAATAGAATCTCCATGCGTTAATGAGCATCATGAGCAGACCCATGACAAACATAACATTCCTCCTTTAACCAAAATAAAACACAAAAACATATATATTGAAATCACAACCATAACATAGGGGCCAACCAGGTAGTATGTAGAAGAAGAATAACCTTTAATATGATCAGTCGGCTACAAATCCTTGCAGCCTTGTTGGCCTTGGTGGACGAGAACGTAAGTTGTAACGCTCCAAACCTTGCCTAGGAGGTAACGAGACAATTGGCAGAGATTCAGGCATTCCCCAAGCAGGATCTTGGGGAACTTCCAAGCTCTGCTTATCTGCACCCCCTCGATCACCTGACAGAGGGTCGTCAACCAATATCCCTGGGCTCTGGAGTGTAGACCAGGTGTTGCCACAATCCACATATCCTTCGTCTCCGTCTTCACACAAAATGGCCAATGGAGAACTCTGTTCTATTTCTATTCCACCACTATCCAGGCGGAATACCTTGAAAAATGAAATGTTCCTTGTGATAGCTTCATGCTTCCTTTTTTGCAGTTACCATAGTACGTTTTATTGCAATCACCACCCACGGGTCCTTCTCAAAGGACAGCAAAAACCTGCTTCCACTTCTTCTGTTGCGTACAAGGACATGGTCCCCTACATGAATGTCCCGCTTCTTTGCTCTCCGCTTTCTTGACATCTTGTCATTTCTTTTTTACTTTATTGGACAGTGCCTCCCTTACTTGATCATGAAGTTCAGAGGGTTCTTGACATGAGGAATGGTGTCTCAAAACTTGACGATTCATGCTACATGTACGTACGTTTTGTGACTCGCAAGTTGGTTGCAGTGCTATTTGCGACTGCGCAAAAAGTGAAATGGTACATTCCAATGCCATTTCGGAGTCCCAAAGAGCGATGTGACCAATTACCGATTCGCAAAAAATTTGCGACTCGAGATTGCGACCCGCAATTAAGAAATTGCAATTTGCGAGTCGCAAACCACATGTACAAGGCAGTCGCAAATTAAGAATAGTCGCAAAAAGCCTGTTTTGCACACCCAGATTAGCACTGATTCCAAACAGGTGGTAACCAGAACCAAAATATAAAAGCAGACCCAAAAAGCATCTAGGTTTCTCAAAATGGCTGCACTCTACGTGATTGCATGGAGGAGGAGAGTCCAGGGTACCCAGCAGAGGAGGAGGAGGCGGAGACAGGAGAGGATATACAGAACCAGACCATATTTCAACAACCTCATGAGGAAATATATGACAAATACAGACTGAGCAGCACAGTTATCTTAGAGATAATTGAACTGCTGAAACCTCAGCTAGAACACCAGACTTGCGCAGCTGCTCCATCCCCACACATGTGCAAGTGCTCTGCTCACTGCACCTCTTGGCCTCGGGTAGCTACCAGGGGGTGATTGCAGTTGCTGGTGGGGTGTCCCAAGGTGCCCTGTCACTACTTTTTAGACGGTTCTTAGATGCATTACTCAAACACATGTCCAGATACATATACCTACCAAGAAATGAGGAGGAAATACACAACACCAAATTGGACTTCTACAGAATTGCAAACTTTCCCCATGTAATAGGGTGTGAGGACTGAACAAATATACCCATTTGCCCACCTGCAAATCTGGAATATGTGTTCCGCAATAAGAAATGCACTCACTCTCTCAACATCCAGGTGGTATGTGATGCCCATAATGTCATAACTGATATAGAGCCAAAATTTCCATGGAGCACACATGATGCATACATATTCAGGCACAGTGGCCCACACCAATGCCTAGAACGTGGGGAGTTTGGTGAAGGATATTTATTAGGTACTGTTTATTACACACCAATGTCATGAATACATGTCACTCCGTAACCACGTGAAGCCATGCTCATATCTGCCTGTTTTGTTCCACAGGTGACTCTGAGGCCATGGAAACTCACCCCATATCTAACACCCGCCAATCAGAATGAGAGGTGCTACAACATTGGACACTGGCGCAACTGAACCGTCATTGAGAGGACATTTGGCATGTTAAAGTCACGTTTTCGATGCCTGCACAAAAGTGGAGGGGCACTCCAGTATGCCACAGAGACTGCATGCAAGATTGTGGTGACATGTGCTATCCTACATAACATAGCAACCAGACGTGGGCTACATCTCACCCTAGATGACACAGATTCGGAAGATGAGGAGCAAGAGCCACCACAACGACAGCCTGAGGATGGTAGCATCACACTGGAGGGCAGATGGAGATGGGACCACATTGCAACTCACTACTTTGGCAGGTACGTGGCAACCGTTACAACACTCACAAATGTAAGACACACATAGCCAGGTTGTGCAACAAAAAATATTCCATTAATGTCAGGAGTGTAGTATTGAACTGTTGACGTTTAGCTAGCAGTAAAAAAGTGAAATGCAACAACGTCTGACACATTAACATTATGTGCCTCAGGCGAATCTCAGGTAAGCAACATCACACCCTCCTGTGCCTACGCCCACCATGGCCCGTTTCTGGTGGGTTCCTTTGATGTCTGGCGGGCACTGCTACTCCGCAGGATGAGTGCTTCTGAGGCAGAAACGCTGCTCAGGCTGGAGATGTCCTCACTGTCCTGAGGGGTCTCACCAATGCCCCTTGCTGCCTGGGAGGTCTGTATGAGGTCCACTGCATGACTGATGTGCCCTAGTCCCCTTGCCACATCTCCAGCAAAATGGCCGAGTTCCACCTGTAGCGTAACAGTGCGTCTTGACAGGAAGGTAGTTGGGGTTGTGAGGCGGGCAATCGACTGACTGAGCCAGTCCAAACGGGCAGCAGTGTTCCGCTCTCTGCGCCTTGCATGGGCCCCGATCCGCTGCCATTTCCCTACACAGATCATTGATGGCGGTGGTGAGGTTTACCATGTTGTTGTTCATGTTTGTAAATTGTGTGTCAACATTGGCAAATCCCGGTGTGAGGGTCTTTTGCAGTCTGTGCAGGTTCTGGTTCATCAACCGCACTTGTTTATTTTGCAGGCGGTGACTGCTCAGTAGGGATGCCTCTAGTCCAAGGAATTGTTCACCTGTGACGTCCTCCTCACCTGCAGCCTGTGTTTGACGACGCCATCTCTGCCCAGACCCAGCTGTTCTAAGTGGCCGACTCACACCCATCTGTGGCCCCGGTGTCAGGTTTCCTGTCTCAGTGTCCACATCTGTCTCTTCGGTGGTCTCATGTGCATGGTGGACAATTGGTGTGGTCATGCACTCCCCTGCAGATATGCTGGCCGCCTCGTCTGCTATGATGGTGGCATCTTCATCTCCCTGCACACTTGGGTCATCGGTGGGTACTTGAGGGATACCTGTGGGACACAGGGGATACACTGTCAGTGCCTCTCTGATGTGTGGTATATCAAAATATATATTCTTCAAAAGTTGGACTACTGTACTACATTGCCCATAATGCTTTGTCCTTTAGGTTGCAATATACGCATGGAACAAATTTGGATAATGCATGCATGCGTACTGTGGTTGTGAGCATTGGTGCATTGAATGGTGTAAATAAGTGAGATTTGATACTTACTTTTGGAGGTTCCGGTGCTGAACTGTCCGGGTCCCCAATTCCTACGACAGCCTCTGGCTCCAGTGTGGTCTCCACCATGCTCTCTATGTCTGTAGGAGGTGGAACTGTGGATGGTCCTCAACCTGTTCCGTGCGCCTCCCTCATCCGCTCTGCCACCCTTTCTTTGGTTCTGGACCTAAAGTCGTACTACCTTTTGCGGACCTCATTGATGGTGCGATGGCTGACTCCAATCGCATTGATCTAGCTCTGAATGTCCAGCCATATCTTCTTTTTCTGTGTGTCAGGGACACTCATTGCTGCCTTGCCAAACAGGACCTCATGGTGCAGACAGCACTCCTCAGTCAGGACCTCTGGCTCCTTATCAGAGAATTTCAGTTTTCTCTTCCTCCCTGCAGTGGTTGCCTCCTTGGTCTGAGTGGACATGGCTGCAGTTGCTCCTCTCAGCTGGGTGTGCCTCTGCTGTCTGTGCTGCGTAGACTCCTCCCAGTTCCATGGGAGGTACTTCCTGGTTCTGATGTCATCAAACAGCACCAGGAAGTGTGTTTTCACATTTTCTTTGCACCCGTTTGGAAATTGCGACACAGTCGCAATTTGCGACTCCGGGCCACACCCATGTGCAATTTAGGAAATCGCAATTTGCGATTTCGCAAATTGCTATGCGACTCCGCACCGAATTGCAAAATGGAATTGCGATTAGTACTTACATCCTGTTTTGCGCGTCGGAAATAGTGATTCGCATTGAGTCGCTATTTCCGGCTTGGAATTCTTCTGCTTCGTACATGTAGCCCTAGGTGTTTCTCCCGTAGTGGCATGAAGAGTGAGACAATAGTCCCACAAAAATGCATACACTGCACAGTCCACATTGTGACCACCAGCTACTGCAATCCGCAACACCTTGTTGAGAGTTCTCATGAAGTGTTCCACTTCTCCATTAGCCTGAGGCCAACGAGGAGTGATCTTTTTGTGAAGGATTCCTCGACATTGCAAGTACTCAGCAAACTCTTGGCTGGAAAAAGGCGGTCCATTATCCGTGCATAGCTCCAGTATTAAGCCATGGGTGGCCATGATCTTTTCAAAATGAGGAATGATCTGAGAAGCAGTCAGAGACTCTACAATTTCCACATCAGGATATTTAGAGAAATTATCTATCACGACCAGCATGTGACGACCATCTTTTAAGCTTCCAAAGTTAGCACTGGCCTGAAACCATGCAACAGGATTTATGACCTCAGTTATGACCAGTGGGGGACTCTCGGCTGGACCAACCGCTTGACACATCACACAGTGCCGCACTGTTTGTTCCGCTTGATCGGCAAGCCCAGGGAACCACACCTTGGTTCTCAACCATGACTTTGGCCCTCATTACAACCCTGGCGGTCGGGGATAAAGCGGCAGTAAAGCGGTGTGAGTGTAGACGCAACTGGGAGGGAGGTGGAGGACGAGGAGTAGGGGGCCACAGTGGAGGCAGTGGATGTTGGTATGTCTGCATCTGGGTGGTGTTTGTGTGAGTGCCTGTGTGATTAAGTGTGGTGCTTGTGTTTGCCATGTCCACTCTTGTGTGTTGTCCTGGGTGCATGCTCGTCTGCCTGTGTGCTCGGGATAGGTCGGGGTTGAGGGGAATGGGATTGGGTAGAGGAAGTTGGAGGGGGTAGAATAGAAACAGAGACAATGGCTGCCATCAGAGAGGAGGCCAGAGCCTGGATTGATCTATGTTGTACCGCCACACCAGTGTGAATGCCCTCAAGGAATGCATTAGTCTGTTGCATTTGGGCTGCAAGCCCCTGGATGGCATTCACAATGGTTAACTGCCCAACAGAGATGGATCTCAGGAGGTCACAAGCCTCCTCATCCAGGACAGCAGGGCTAACTGGGGCAGGGCCTGAGGTGCCTGGGACGAAGGAGATGCCCACCCTCCTGGGTGAGCGGGCACTGGAAACTCGCTGAGGGGCTGCTAAGAGGTCGGTGCTGGTACGGGGGTGGCAGCTGTACCTGTAGCTGGGGTGGGCACAGAGGTGTACGCTACCACCAGGGAGCTTCCATCGGAGGAGGAATCCGTGTCCGAACTGTACCCTCCTGTTTCCGCCGTGGTGCTCCCCTCGACCTCCTTCCCACTGGTGCCCTCACCGTCGGTGGATTCGGCCTCCTGGGTCCTGTGGGATGCAGCTCCCTCCGTTGCCGGTTCCTCTGCTCCTCCACTAGATGATGCTAATGCACATAAGGACAGGGTAACAAAACAAAAAGGGGGGAAGAGACAAAGGATACACTTGGTCAATGGCGGCAACAACACCACTGTTGGCGCACACAACACGCACACACAAGGAACAGCTCTACACACTAGACAATGCACTACCAGTCACAATGCTAGTCACCAGGCCATGAATAGGGACACCTAACGCCAATTGTAGCATACCTGAGACCGACAGACCCGTGCCCAGTAGTGGATGCCTACTAGCTTAGTTGGAGGTATTTTACATCAGAACCCTGCCCAACATGGGACCTACGCTGCAATGTCAGGCCTGGCCTAGAGGCACCCACAGGCCAACATCCCCCACCCGGATACCACCTCACCAGGCGCAAGTGGTATATTGGGGCACTGGACTCACCCCCTTGTGGCTGCTGTGATGCTCCCAAGCGCCCATCCAGCTCTGGATCGACCACCGCCAGTATGCAGGCCATCGGGGGGGGGGTCAGGGTTCGGCGGGCACCCCTTCCTCGTTGGGAGGCCATCCCCAGCTGGGCCTCTGCCATCATCCATGCCCAGCATCCTCCCACTGTTTGCGACAGTGGGAGCTTCGCCTGCCGTAGGCCCCCAGGGTCCGCACATCTTTGGCGATGGCATGCCATATACCCTTTTTCTGTTGGGTGCTGACCTACAGGGATATGGACACAGGGAAAGGTATTAGCCTGACAGTCCTGCCTGTTACACTCATGGGCCACCATGCCCCTTCCCATCCCCATTAGCACAGACATGGCCCACCATACATACTGCACGCTGCCCAGGGCCCATCCACCACACACCCCGTACATGAGGCCTTCACACACAGCACTCCATGCATTCACGCCCCATGCATCATACTCACGGTGTACTCACCTGTTGGTCTGGAGGCCCATACAGCATTCGACATTCGGTATACATCATACAGCATTCGGTACTTGGGCAGGACCCCATCCACCAGTCTCTCCAACTCCGCTGAGGTGAAGGCAGGGGCCCTTTCCCCTGCAGATGAATAGGAGATGGAGACATTCCCATGTGTACAGACCACTGGTGGACTTGGCAACAATGGAGGACAGGCACCTTATCCTCACTTATAGACTGGACAGGGCCACAATCACAGAGCTGTGTGCCCAATTGGAGCCTGATCTAATCTCTGCTATCCGTCACCCTGCCAGGATCCCCCCTCTTGTGCAAGTGCTATCACTGCTCCATTTCCTTGCAACAGGCTTCTTCCAAGCGACAGTGGGCTTGGCAGCAGGAATGTCTCAGCCAATGTTCTCAATAGTGTTGACACATGTGCAGCTACATCGTTTTCCCCCAGGTGGAGTATTTGGCCACAGTGAAATCTGATTTCTGTGCAATGGGACATGTCCCTAACATTATTGGGGCAATTGATGGAACACATATTGCTTTTGTCCCCCCTCCGGCGAAATGAACAGGTGTTCAGAAATCGAAAGAGCTTTCATTCCATGAATGTGCAGATGGTGTGTCTGGCGGACCAGTACATCTCCCACGTCAATGTAAAATATCCTGAGGAATAGCAGCATCCCATATGTGATGGCACAACTCCATAGGCACAGAGGGGGTCATTACAACCCTGGCGGACGGTGTTAAAGCGGCGGTAATACCGCAAACAGGCCGGCGGAAAAAAAAGGGAATTATGACCGTGGAGGAAACCGCAAACATAGACACCCACTTTAACACTCCGACCGCCACAGCGGTACAGACAAGCAGTGCGGCGGTCACCGCCAACAGACAGGCGGAAGACAAAGTACCGCCCACAGTATTACAACAGGCCAATCCGCCACCTTTTCCAGGGCAGATACTCTGTGGATAAAAACACGGCGGAAACATCTTTTGCAATGGGAAAACGCTCACCTTAACACACTCCACGAGGAAGGAGGCCACCATGGAGCCGGAACTCCAAATACTCCCTGCACTTGTCTTCCTGCTCTTCTATGAACATTGAGGAACCAGGAAAGATTTGACCCCCACCCGGGGTCTCCTTCCCAGCGGTGGAGGGACACCCTTTATGTCCTCAGGGTCAATTTAGCAGAGAGTTCACAAATCAGACGGAGTCACCAACTGGAGGAATAAAGAGAAGTTTATTACATGGATTATGGCTCGAGCTAATACAGAGTCCCAGGACAGTCAAGTGACTATCCTACGGAGGCTGCCCCTTCACTCTGGGGCACCCAACCTTATATATACACAAAACTGCTTAGTCAGAGGACAACTCCACCCCTAACGTATTCAAGGTCCTCTGCTGCCTTCAGAATATTTCAGGGATACACGTGTGGTGGGAGAAGGTACAGATGCAGCTGGCAGGAGGTGGCAACGACCTGTACAAACTTGTTCTGGCAGTTACTGATTAAGCACGACAATTCTCGGAACTGTAATTGGAAAAAGTAATATGGCAGTGATAAGCAGATTGCAGCCCAAGGCTGCAAACACAAGGTCAGTCATCAAAGTTCAAGAGGTTTGTCGAGCTCATGGCAACATAATAAAGATAAACAGATGCCTAGCAGCTATGGTGTATGATTAACTTTATGTACATTTTCTCAACATCAGCAACGGCGGCGCCGAAGACAACGGTGAGTACTGCACCTACGACATAGGGGAGGGGGGAGGCAAAAGTCACGGACACACACACGCAACACCCCCACCCCCAACCCGACCCTCACCCACTACAGCACACACAACAATGCATTTCCAAACATCACAGGAACAACCCCCAACGCCCCCGGAAGAATGCAAAGACAAAACGAAATGAGTACAACCATTGTAATGTATCAAAATACAGTAAGCTCATATATACATAAATATATACACATTCCAAATATATACATCACGATTAGTAGTGCAGGTATTCACATTTCAATGTCCGTGGACCACTGGGCCCAAAATGCATGGGCGAGGCCCACACACGATACCTGTCCTGAAACGGAGAGAACACTGCAGGGGCATCAGATAGAAATACAACAGGCACCTCAGGGGGAAGGGAAGGGGGTGCACCTCAGCCAGATGACAGCACCACGCAAGATCCACGACGGGGCTCCATTCCCATTGATGTATCCTGGGGAGTGCAAAGCCACAGTCTCACAAGTCTTTGCAGTGGGTGGTTTGCCCACTTTACCATCCTGGGGAGTGCAAAGCCACAGTCTCACAAGTCTTTGCAGTAGGTGGTTTGCCCACTGTACCATACTGGGGAGTGCAAAGCCACAGTCTCACAAGTCTTTTCAGTGGGTGGTTTGCCCACTGTACCATCCTGGGGAGTGCAAAGCCACAGTCTCACAAGTCTTTGCAGTGGGTGGTTTGCCCACTGTATCATCCTGGGGAGTGCAAAGCCACAGTCTCACAAGTCTTTTCAGTGGGTGGTTTGCCCACTGTACCATCCTGTGGAGTGCAAAGCCACAGTCTCTCAAGTGGATAACAGTCTCCACTGGTTCTGGAGAGGGACTGGTGCCCAGAGTGCATCACGCTCCCCGTGACGGTCCCAGTTCCGTCACTGCCCCTGCCGCTCATGGGCAAACGATGCTTGAGTTGGCGGTGCTTGCCCTGTTCAACGGTGCTGTCCATGGGGGTCTTTGCCCTTTTCAGCGGTGCTTGCCCTGTTCAGTGGTGCTTTCCATGGCGGTCTATGCCCTGTTCAGCGGTGCTTGCCCTGTTCAGCGGTGCTATCCATGGCGGTCTATGCCCTGTTCAGCGGTGCTGTCCATGGCGGTCTTTGCCCTGTTCAGCGGTGCTTGCCCTGTTCAGCGGTACTTTCCATGGCGGTCTTTGCCCTGTTCAGCGGTGCTTGCCCTGTTTAGCGGTGCTTTGCATGGCGGTCTATGCCCTGTTCAGTGGTGCTTGCCCTGTTCAGCGGTGCTTTCCATGGCGGTCTATGCCCTGTTCAGGGGGTGCTGTCCATGGCGGTCTTTGCCCTGTTCAGCGGTGCTTGCCCTGTTCAGCAGTGCTTTCCATGGCGGTCTTTGCCCTGTTCATCAGTGCTTGCCCTGTTCAGCGGTGCTTTCCATGGCGGTCTATGCCCTGTTCAGTGGGGCTTGCCCTGTTCAGTGGTGCTTTCCATGGTGGTCTATGCCCTGTTCAGCGGTGCTGTCCATGGCGGTCTTTGCCCTGTTCAGCGGTGCTTGCCCTGTTCAGCGGTGCTTTCCATGGCGGTCTATGCCCTGTTCATCAGTGCTGTCCATGGCGGTCTTTGCCCTGTTCAGCGGTGCTTGCCCTGTTCTGCGGTGCTCTCCATGGCGGTCTATGCCCTGTTCAGCGGTGCTTGCCCTGCTCAGTGGTGCTTGACTTTGCTGTCTCTGACCTGAGCAGCGGTGTGTGCCATGGTGGTCCCTCATTGCCCAGCGGGGCTGTGGCTGCCGGGACCCTCCTGGGCACTGACTCAGGCGGTGGTCTCCTGACCAGTGACGATAGTGGTGCCCTCCTGGGCACTGACTCCGGCGGTGGTCTCCTGACCAGTGACAATAGTGCTGCCCTCCTGGGCACTGACTCCGGCGGTGGTCTCCTGACCAGTGACGATAGTGGTGCCCTCCTGGGCACTGACTCTGGCGGTGAACTCCTGACCAGTGACGATGGGGCTGGCAGTGGCGTCTTGGGCAGCGGGGAGGATGGCGGCCTTCTCCGCCGTGCTGCTCTTTCCAGACTTTGGAGACTTCTTCTGCCCCTTCACCACCTTGGAAGGAGTCACAGCTGACTCCACACTCCCCACGGTACCCTTGTGGGCGGCTTTGCCGGCAGGTGTCTTCCCCCTCTCCCATCGGGCACTGTCCAACTTCTGGTGCTTCACAGGGGGGGGACTGGCAGTGCTTTGGCTCCGTGTCACACTGGCTGCCCTGGTGCCCGGTGCACTCCACATACCTCTAACAGGCACCACTGGTATCGGAATCTTTTTGGCTGAGGTGCTACTATGGGACCTATGAATTGGAGGGGGGGTGATGGGACAGAGGTCAAGGTTGCTCAGGAAAAGTTGCTGACGAACACTGGGACGGGTAGCTGGAGGGGGTCTGGGAGTCGAGGAAGAGGAGGTGGTTGTAGGAGGTGTAACTTTTGATGCTTTGGGTGCATGTCCTGGAGGCTGTCGTGAGGTGGATGGATGTTGGCTGTGTGTGTGCCCGCGTTTGTGTACTTTGGGAGGGGGCGTCACAGACACACTGGGAGAGGACACATGGGACGTGTAAATGGTAGTGGGGGTGGTGAGTGCAGGCGAGCGGGTTGTGGTGCTGGGTGTTCTGGTGCGAGTCCTAGTGGCTGTAGTGGTAGTGCATGCAGGTGAGAGTGTAGACGACACTGGGAGGGAGGAGGGAGACGACGAGGAAGGGGACACAGTGGAGGCAGTGGATGTTGCTGTGTCTGTATGTGGGTGATGCTTGTGTGAGTGCCTGTGGGATGTGTGGTGCCTATGTTTGCCTGAGCTGCCCTTGTGTGTTGACGTGTGTGCAGGCTGGTCTGATGGTGTGCTTGGGATAGGTACAGGGGATTGGGCCTGGGTGGAGGAAGTTGGAGGGGGGAGGCTAGACACAGGGACAATGGCTGCCATCAGTGCTGAGGCCAGAGATTGCAGGGTTCGATGAAGGGCAGCCTGACCAGAATGAATGTCCTCCAGGAATGCATTAGTGTGTTGCAACTCCCTCTCTACACCCTGGATGGCATTCACAATGGTAGACTGCCCAACAGTGAGTGACCTGAGGAGGTCAATGGCCTCCTCACTGAGGGCAGCAGGGGTGACAGGGGCAGGGGCTGAGGTGCCTGGGGCGGAGGTGATGCCCACCCTCCTGGATGAGCGGGCAAGGGGTGAATGCTGAGGGGCTGCTGGGAGGGCGGTGCTGGTAGGCAGGGTGGCAGCTGTACCTGTAAAAGTGGGGGGCACAGATGTTGCCGCCACCACAAGGGAGCTCCCATCGGAGGACGAGTCCGTGTCGCTGTTTGCTGATCCGCTGACTGCTGTGAAGCTCCCCTCGCCCTCCGTCCCACTGGTGTATTCCGAGTCCGTGGTGTGGCCCTCCATGGCCATGTGGGACGCAGCCCCCTCGTGCTCCGGTGCCCCTGTACCTCTGGCTGATGATGCTGATGCACAAAAGAACAGGGAGAGCACAAAAAGGGGTGGGGAAACAGAAGAAAGACAGGTTGAGTGCATGGCTTACCGCTACAGTTGGCGGACAATACAGACACAGCAGCCCCCTGCACTACGCCGTGCTCTTGGCCTCTACAGATGCAGTTCCTGGGATATGGCCTACATGGCTATGAGTGTCATCTGCCCACATGGATGACACAGGGGCATGTATACCTGTACTTGGCACTCTACAGAGGTGGGGTGGAGTGGCACATGGCCTGCATTACGGAGGGGCCGAGCCTACGGAACTCTCCCTGGCCTAGGGAAACCCACAGCCCTCCTCCCCCACCCAGACCCCCCACTGCGTGCAAAGTCATGAGAATGTGAGTGTACTCACCCCCTTGTGTCTGCTGTGAAGCCCTCATGCGCCCATCCAACTCAGGGTAGGCCACCGCCAGGATCCTGAACATCAGAGGGGTCATGGTGCGACGGGCACCCCTCCCACGTTGGGAGGCCATCCCTAGCTGAGCCTCCGCCATCTTCTTGCTCCAGCGGCAAATGTCCTCCCATCTTTTACGGCAGTGGGTGCTCCGTCTCTGGTGGACCCCCAGGGTCCGGACGTCCTTGGCGATAGCACGCCAAATATCCTTCTTCTGGTGGGCGCTGACCTACATGACATGTACAGGGGAAGAAGAGAAGTCATTACCAACTGCACCGTCGTAGTGAGTGGCCCACATCCCTGCCCTTGCCATGTTGGGCATGCATTCACACTCCTTCATGCTCGCATAACTCTGTCCCCTTCCTACTTACATCCAGCCCTCTCCACCCAGGCATAGCCCATACAACTTGCACCCTATGTACTCACCTGTTGGTCTGGAGGACCGTAGAGTAGCGTGTACTAGGGGAGGACCCTGTCCACGAGCTTCTCCAACTCCTGTGCAGTTAAGGCAGGGGCCCTTTCCCCAGATGCACGTGCCATTGTCTCTTCCAGACCGAGGTCACAGCAGCACTCTCCTGTCGAAGATCAGGTATCGAGTGATTGAACAGATAGAAAATGGCGGTGACGTCCGCGGCGGTGACGTCCGCGGCGGTGCGAATCATCACCGCCGGCGCACTTCGTCATTGGCTCCTGGGACCCATAGGGTCCAATGTTAACCAATGCAGGATTGCGGCGCGGTCTTCGACCGCCTACCGCGACAGTGTACAATGCCAGCGCAGTTACCTCACATCCCATTGTCCCACTTTAGAGGTCAGGCAGCCGCCATTTCAGGGGCCCACATGGCTTCATTTACAACTGCGTCACACATACCTAGGCCTGGACTCAAAACACTTACAGACAACTTTTTGGATTACGTTTCGTGTACTGTGTAGTTGTGGGTACATACCTCTGAGTTGCTTGACTCTGTGGTCGCTGTTGTCCTTACTAGGCACCGTCAGCTGGGACATGTGAGGAGATGGCGGAATCCTCCGGTGTACCGACCTCTGGTGGACCTGTTGACAATGGAGGAGCGACAATTAATCATCACCTACAGGTTTGACCGTGCCACAATCCAGAAACTGTGTACCCAGTCGGAGCCAGATCTGATATTACCAATCCGCCATCCCACAGGAATCCCCCCTCAAGTGAAGGTGCTGTCAGTACTCCATTTCCTTGCAAGTGGGTCATTTCAAACAACAGTGGCCATGGCATCTGGGATGTCCCAGCCTATGTTTTCCAACGTGTTGTCCAGAGTGTTGTCTGCCCTGCTGAAACACGTGAGGAGCTACATCGTTTTCCCTCAGGTGGAGGATTTGGCTACAGTTAAAGGTGACTTCTATGCCCTGGGACATATCTCTGACATCATAGGTGCCTTTGATGGGACCTGTGTGGCTTTGGTCCCCCCCCACAGGAGTGAACAGGTGTACAGGAACCAGAAGAGTTATCATTCGATGAATGTACAGATGGTATGTTTGGCAGACCAGTACATCTTGCAGGTAAATGCTATGTTCCCTGGCTCAGTGCATGACGCCTACATCCTGCGGAATAGCAGCATCCCTTATGTGATGGGTCAACTCCAGAGGCATCGGGTGTGGCTATTAGGGGACTCTGGTTACCCCAACCTGTCATGGCTACTGACCCCAGTGAGGAATCCCAGGACCAGGGCAGAGGAACGCTACAATGAGGCCCATGGGCAGACTAGGAGGGTGATCGAACGCACCTTCGGCCTCCTGAAGGCCTGATTCAGGTGCCTCCATATGACAGGTGGTTCCCTATTCTACTCACCAAAGAAGGTGTGCCAGATCATCATCGCCTGCTCTATGCTTCACAATCTTGCTTTGGAACGCCAGGTGCCTTTTCTGCAGGAGGATGGTCCAGATGACGGTGTTGTGCCAGCTGTGGAGCCTGTGGACAGTGATGAGGAGGAAGCAGAGGAAGAAGACATTGATAACAGGGACTCTGTCATACAGCAATATTTCCAGTGACACACAGGTGAGAACAATTTTTTTACTATTACATTTACTTTCACACTTTTACCTCTATCCTGTCTGTCTATTTTAAGCAGTATTTGCTAACTGAGTGGTACATTTCCATTACGGTTTCACAGGTGTGGTTACCAACGTGTGTCATCTGCTTGCATCCTTCAAGGGCTTGTGATGTGTGACATAGGTATGTTGACATTACATTTTCAAACGGATTTTGTCATTGTCATAGATAATACACATTTTCATAATCACAGACTGACTCCAGATTGTTTTGTGGTTCAAGGGTGTTTATTGAAGTGCTAATTATTGGAGGGGGTGGCATAATGGTGATGGGTGATGGTGGAGGAATGTCCATGGCAGAGTCCAGTCTATTAGTCTCACAGGTGCACTACCCATATGGGCATAGGAAGTGTAGCTGTAACAGTTCCAATCTGGACAGGGTAACAAAGTGGGACAGTGGGATGACAATCAGGGTGGTCTCATTTCCTGGTGGGGGTCTTGTCATCTTGTTCTGTCCTGTTCCTGGATCTCAGGGACCGCTTGCGGGGAGGTTTTCTGTCTGCAGGGGGGGGGGGTGCTGGTGTGGTGGTCCTGTGGCGGGGCGTCCTGTCCACTAGCGCCGGTGGAGGTGGTGGGCAGTTCATCGTCCAGACTAGTGTCAGGGGCCCCTTGGAGTACCACGGTGTCCCTCATGGTCTTCTGTATGTCCTTCAGCACCCCTACGATGGTGCCCAGGGCGGAGCTGATGGTTCTGAGCTCCTCCCTGAACCCCAAAAACAGTTCGTCCTGCATGCGCTGGGTCTCCTGAAACTTGGCCAGGACCGTCGCCATCGTCTCCTGGGAGTGGTGGTATGCTCCCATGATGGTGGAGAGGGCCTCGTGGAGAGTGGGTTCCCTAGGCCTGTCCTCCCCCTGTCGCACAGCAGCCCTACCAGTTCCCCTGTGTTCCTGGGCCTCCGTCCCCTGGACCGTGTGCCCACTACCACTGCCCCCAGGTCCCTGTTGTTGTTGGGGTGGTGGGTTATCCTGGGTTCCCTGTAGTGGTGGACACACAGCTGATTGACCCGTCCTGGGTACGGAGGTATGGGCCCGCTGGGTGGGTGCTGTGCTGGTGTTACCAGAGGGTGGAAGGTCAGTGTTGGGCTGTGCCTGTGCGAGGGGAACCGACTGTCCCGAGGCCCACGATGGTCCGGGCTGGTCATCTGGATCCAGTTGGCCAGGGCTGCTGTCATCAGTGTGGGCCTCTTCTGTGGGTGGGGTAGAGATGTCTGGACCCTCCTGTCTGGTGACGTTAGGTAGTGGTCCTGCAGGGGTATAAAAGCATGATTATTGCATGTGTGTGTCTCATGGTGTGCAATGGGTGGGTGAGCGTGTACCCCAGTGCTAGCATTCCTGTGTGGGGGCTTGTTTGATGATGGTTAGGGGGTGTAATGGGTATGTGCAGTGGGCATGCTTTAGTGATGGGTGTCCATGCTTTGTTGTGTCATGCAGGGCTTGGTGTTGGGATGGGTGGTTTGTGTTATTAGTACATTAGTGAGGAGTTTGAGTGATAGGGGAGGGGGTGAGGGTGTGTGATAGCATGCAGGTAGGGTGGGGGATATGATAGTTAAGATTTGACTTACCAGTGTCCATTCCTCCACCAACTCCTCCGAGGCCCTCTGGATGCACAATGGTCAAGACTTGCTCCTCCCATGTTGTTAGTTGTGGGGGAGGAGGTGGGGGTCCGCCGCCAGTTCGCTGAACCGCGATGTTGTGCCTGGAGACCACGGAACGCACCTTCCCCCGTAGGTCGTTCCACCTCTTCCTGATGTCCTCCCGATTTCTTGGGGGCTGACCCACTGCGTTGACCCTGTCGACGATTCTTCGCCATAGCTCCATCTTCCTAGCTATAGAGGTGTGCTGCACCTGTGATCCAAATAGCTGTGGCTCTACCCGTACGATTTCCTCCACCATAACCCTGAGCTCCTCCTCCGAAAACCTGGGGTGTCTTTGCCGTGCCAGGGGGTGGTGTAGGTGATGTGTGGGGTGGTGTATGTGGTGACGAGTGTGGTGATGTGTAGTGGTGTGTGGTGTTTTGTGCGTGGATGTTGTGTGGGTGATGGTGTTGTGTGCCTCTGTGTGGTGGGGTTGTCTATTGCTGTGCTCTCTCTGTCGCCTTCGTCTCTATTTTTTGGTCGTAGGGGTTTGTGGGTGATGTGGGTGTGTGTTTTATATTGTGTTGGGTGTGTGGTGTTTGTATGTGTATCAGGTGTGTGTATTTGGAACTGTCCAATGTGGCGGTGTTTTGGAGATGTGTGTGTGTATTTTGAGTGCGGCGGTGTGTACCGCCAATGGAATACCGCGGTTGAAAGACCGTGGATTTGTGGGTCGTAATAACGTGACTGTGGAGGATTTGTTTTCGCCAGTTTATCACTGACCTTTGGTGTGGCGGACTTGTGTGGGTGTCTGAATTTCGGCGGATTCCGTGCTGTGGGTCATAATGGCTGTAGGGAATTCCATGGCCGCGGCGGTGTTTTGGCGGTCTTCTGCACGGCGGTAAGCGGCTTTTACCGCCAATGTTGTAATGACCCCCAGAGTGTGGCTAATAGGTGAGCCCTGGTTTCCATCCAGTATATGTTGGTGTATGGGTATGGTGTAGGCCCTAAGGGTTGGTGTGTGGCTAACAGTTGTCCCTCGATATTTGCAGGTGACTCTGGTCACCCCAACCTCTCATGGCTACTGACCCCTGTGAGGAATCCCAGGACAAGAACAGAGGAACGTTACAATGATGCACATGGGCGAACAGGAAGAATTATAGAGGGGACCTTTGTCTCCAAAAGGCCAGGTTTTGTTGCCTCCATCTAACAGGTGGAACCCTGTACTACTCACCCAAGAAGGTCTGCCAGATCGTCATGGCATGCTGTATGTTGCACAACCTTGCCTTACGTCACCAGGTGCCTTTTCTGCAGGAGGATGAGGCTGGAGATGGCCCTGTGACAGCAGTGGACACTGTGGACAGTGAAGATGAGGAGGTAGAGGCTGAGGATGAGGACAACAGAAGTGCAATAATTCGACAATACTTCCAATGACACTCAGGTAAAACAGTGTAACTTCAAATTTAAATGACTGTTTTGTGTTTGACATTGTCACTGGCAGCCTGATTTTCCCACTTCTATGGCCACTCACTGTACCCTTTGGCATCTCTATAGCGGATATTTGTGCCCTACTATCGCTCCTGGTGTGTTGATGGCAGCCAACTACAGGTCATTCCTATGTATACATTACTGTAAAGTTGATTTTCAATGTTTAAACCTTGTTCCACGAATATATACTTAAATCATTTCACATACTCCATACTTGTATTTTTTTAAAGGGTGTTTATTTAGGCGCTAAGAAGTAGAGGGAGATGTGCAATGGCCTGGGGTGATGGAGGAAAGTCCAGGTTACAGTCCAGTCTATTTGTAGCACAGGTGCATTGTCCAAGGGGACATAGGAAGGGGAGCAATGGCAGTTCAAGGTGGACAGGTGGACCAAAGGGGGACAATCAGGAGAGTCTTATTTCCTGGCGTGGTGTTGGCAATAGTCTCTGGCTTCTGCCTGGATCACAGGATTGTTTGTGAGGTGGTTCTCCTTCTGCAGGGGGAGGGGAGCTGGTGGCCTGTGGTTCCTATGGCGGGGCCTCCTGTCCACTAGCGGCAGCAGAGGTGAAGGGCTGTTCATCAGTTTGGCTAGTGGCAAAGGCCCGGTGGGGTGCCACTGCCTCCTTCATAATGTTGGCCATGTCTGCCAGCACCCCTGCAATGGAGACCAGAGTGGTGTTGATGTCCTTCAAGTCCTCCCTGATCCCCAAGTACTGTCCCTCCTGCAGCCACATGCTCTCCTGCAACCTGTCCAGTATCTGGCCCAGCGTATCCTGGGAATGTTGGTATGCTCCCAGGATCACGGTGAGTGCCTCCTGGAAAGTCGGTTCCCTGGACCTGTGCTCCCCCTGTCGCACAGCAGTCCTCCCAGCTTCCCTGTTGTCATGTGCCTCTGTCCCGTGAACCATGTGCCCACTGCCACTGACCCCAGTTCTCTGATCGTCCTGTGTTTGTGGGGTGGCCTGGGGTCCCTGTAGTGGTGGACACACTGCTAATTGACGTGTCCTGGGGACAGAGGTATGGGCCCGCTGAGTGGGTGCTCCGGTGGTGTTTCATGAGGGGGGAGGCTCTGTGGTGGTGTGGGAATGTGCCTGGGTAACTGACTGTCCGGAGATCCCTGATGGGCTAGGTTGGTCATCCAGATCCAGGCGAGCAAAGCTGCTGTCATCACTGTGAGCCTCTTCTAGGGGGGGGACTGGATGTTGCTGGCATCTCTTCTCCAGTGACATTGGCTGGGGGACCTGTGGGGATGTAAGTGCAGTGTTATTGTTTCTGCGTGTGACATGATGCGCATGGGTGTGTAGCCCTCTATGTCTGTTGTTGCCCTGGCAGATTTGCCTTTGTGTGAGTTGCTATTTGGTGGGCTAGGTTATTCTCTCCAGTGTGCATGCAGTGGTGATAGGTGTCCGTGCAGGTCTGTGAGGGGTGTTCATGCATTGGTGTTACATGCAGGGCTTGGTATTGGGATGAGTGGGTTGTGATGGTGTATGTGGGAGGTGGTGAAGAGAAGGGAGTGAAGGTAAGGGTGGGGGATTGTGATGGGATGCAGGGATGGGGGTGATAGTAATAGAGATTTGATTTACCAGAGTCCAGTCCTCCCCCTACTCCTGCCAGGGCCTCTGGATGCATGATTGCCAAGATTTGTTACTCCCATATTGTTATGTGTGGGGGAGGAGGTGGGGGTCCATTCAGTCCTCTGTACAGCTAGTTGGTGTCTTGCTGCTGTGGATCGCACCTTCCCCGTATGTCGTTCCACCTCTTCCTGATGTCGCCCCTTGTTCTTGAGTGTTGTCCCACGACGTTGACCCTGTCCACGATTCTCCACCATAGCTCTATCTTCCTAGCAGTGGATGCCTGCTGCACCTGTGATCCAAATAGCTGTGGTTCTTCCCGGATGATTCCCTCCACGGTGACCCTTAGCTCCTCATCAGAGAATCTGGGGTGTCGTTGTGGTGCCATGGGTGTAGTGTGAGTGGTGTGGGTGAGGGTGTGTGGAGTGATGTGTTGGGGTGTGTGATAGAAGGTGCCTGGATGGTGTATAGGTGATGATGTTATGTGGCTCTGGTTGTGTTGGTGCTCTTGCTGTTGGCAATGGTTTGTAGTCGTAAAGGGTTGTGGGTACTGTGGGGGTGTGTTTTCTAGTTGTGTGTGTATGTGTGTCAGTTGTGTGTAGTTTGAATTGTCCAATGTGGTGTAGTTTTGTTTGAGTGTTTGGATTTTGAGTGCAGCGGTATGTACCGCCAATGGTTTACTGCCATTGAATTTCCTGCTGCGGTAATTCGTGGGTCATAATGCTGTGGGTGTAGTTCTGCTGGCATAATGGTGTGAGTTTTGCTACCTCCAGTTTATCACTGACCTTTGGACTGGTGGACGTGTGTGTGTGTGGCTGTATAGTGGCAGATTGGTATGTGTGTGTCATAATATGCTTGGCGGTTATCCGCAGTGGCGGCGTTATGTTGGCAGCAGTCAGCATGGCGGTAAGCAGGATTTACCACCAATGTCATAATGAGGGCCTTTGTCTTGACCATTCCTTGGTGCGAGGAGTGTACCAGCTCCACTACCGAGTTCTGCAAAGAGGCAGGAATCACCAACCTGGGGCCTCTCAATAAACATCCTTCGGGAGATATAGCCATCTCATTCCTGACCTTATGTAACGAGGATAACATCATTCTAGCCTCTGCCATTCTGATAGTCATATTTTGAAGAGCTCTGTGCCACTGCCGACGGTACAAGTTGTAGACACTCATCACTATCCGTGGCCAATTTTATCTCTATAGAAATGGGTAATGGGCGAGACCTTTCTACCACCAACCTCACATACTCCTCTAACTCATTTGCATCCGCAATCTCTCGAGACGTAGCTGTACGGGCGTGTCTAGATAGGTAGTCCGCTGGGTCGAGACATCCAGGTTTGTATACCACTTGAAAATGATAATCCTGCAACTGCAGAATCCACTTTTATATGCGAGGCGGCGATTTGGAGGAAGATCCGTTAAACAGTGATATTAGGAGCTTATGATCAGTGTGTACTATGAATGGCTGTCCATATTAGTAAAGGTGCAAATGTCTGCAGCCCCAATGCACCACAATGGTCTCCTTTTCAATTTGTGAATAGTGCTGTTCAGTCTCTGTCAATGCATGGCTGGCAGAAGCCACTGGAGCCCACTCTCCATCCAATTGTTTCTGCACCAACACCACTCCCAATCCTGTGGGACTGGCATCAGCAGATAGCTCCGAGGATCAGAATACACCAGTGTTGTGTACTCTGACACTGCTGACTTCATGGCTTGGAATGAAGCCTCTTATTCAGGTCTCCACTCCCACACCGCATTGGCTTTTATTAGATCCCTAAGAAGGGCTGTCAGGGCTGTTACATTTTTGGTAAAACGCCAGCAGTAGTTTATCATGCCCAAATAACTGCGGACACCAGATACATTAGTGGGAGCTGCTGATTGAATGTCTTTTACTTTGGCACGGTCCAGCATAACCCCTTCCCCAGAGAAACGGTAACCAAAAAATGCCACTTTGTTCTGCAAAAAGGCACACTTTTCTCTTTGAAGCATAAGACTAATCTCTTGAAGCCTTTGAAATGTTGCTCAAAGACGTTGCAAATGTAACTCTATGGTGGGAGCATGCACGAGAATGTCATCACTGACATTAAACACTCCAGGCAAACCAGCAAGCACCCCACGAATAGTGTCCTGAAACACCTCCACTGTGCTGGAAATCCCAAAACTCAGCTGTTTGTACCATTGAGAAAATAGTGTAGGGAACAACCACCATGAGACCTCTTTTTCAGGGTCATGGCGAAATGGTCAATGCGTGGACATCCTAATATGAAAAATATAATGTCCATCTGTTTAGGATTAAACCAACCCATGGTCCTCCTAGGACAGATGGATCAGATAATCCAATTATGATGTGTGCCACAAATAAGAAGATGTCCTGTGGCACAACCACAGCCATATCACCTCCCAACACAGGATCAAGGAGCCATACTACTCTGCTGGTTGTTATAATGGGTGGTGGTCATGTTATTCAACGGGATTTGAATGGTGTTCCTTGAAATGGAAGGAAGGAAAGTCAACAGAATGAGGCAAACCACTTGCAGTTCCAGCACATGTATGTGCACATCCTTCTCTGATATGGACTGCAGCTCACTGCCATGTTTTAGCCCAGATGAGCACACCTTACAAATGAGAAGGCATCTTTAACTACAATAAGCTTAGACTGGATAGGGCCAAGTAGGTGGCCCTCTAGCAGACTGGAGGGGCACATCCAAAACAACATAGTTGTAACACTGAGAAACAAGAGACAGAAGACTACTGTGGTTCTGCAGACAGTTTTTTTCAACCTCCACTGAAGGATCCTCATTCATCATCTGTCCTGTAGCAATAATGGGATAGATGAGGCCATCCGGCCTAAAAAGTGTAGCATTGAGGAATTACCACAGACGTCTGAGCAAGAAACATTAAACCATATTGTGAATGCCTGTAATCTTCTGAGGAGGCAGAAAGCTTTCAATGGGTCAAATCTAGTACTGCACCTATGAAGAGCAACCGCTTACAGGTGGTGAGGTGAGACTTCTTTCTGAGTGCTGCTGGTATTGCTCAAGTTATTTAGAAGGGTGGTGGTTCCATGAAGATGTTCCATGGCTAGCACAGGGTGCCCTGCATTCACCAGACTTTCATCAAAGTATGGATATACATGTATTCCCAACCTCCTTAATGAAATGTCTACCATCACCAGCACCTTGCTGGATAACAGCGGCCTGGTTTGCAGACCAACTGGTAGAACCACAAAGTGATGCTGCTGAATCCTGACAGACAACCTCATGTACCTTTTGTGAGTAGTTAGGATTAGCAGATTTACGTGGTTGACCCCAGCTAAACACCCCTCCCAACATCAAGAGGGCCAAGAGAACCTGCCTTATCAACAGCATTTTGAACTTGTCCTCCAGAATGAACACATTCTAGAGGCAAAGGTCCAGAATGGGTCTCAGGCCTCCTTCCTTCTATGGAACCAAGAAGAAAACTGAGCAAAATTCAGTACTTTTTTCTCCAAGGCTACCACCTCTATGACTGTTTCCTTCAACAGGGCAAAATTATTTTTCACCAATATTGAGGTGTGTACCATAGATCATGACCTGAATGCAAGAATGAGTGGAAGACTGGAAGGGTCAAGCATAGTAACTGTAAACAAACTGGATCACCCAGTGGTCTGTATTTATTGCCTCCCCGTAAGTGGAGAAACCAGAGACTCTCCCACCTGGCAGCCATGATATAGATTGAACATTCGATCAGCAGAATCCATGCCAAAATTCAAGATTTGTTTGGAGGCATCTAGCTCATCAATGACAATATTTGAAAATATATTTTACTTGTGATCCAGAAGGCAGATAATGGTAATTTCCACCAGCTTCCATTTGACAGGGCAATAGCAACAAAAAGCCATGTGGCAGTAGACTTGCAAAAAGACAGACTGCCACAGGCAATGTATTTTCTGTCAAGGGGATACACCTCTAAGACTCTTGGTCTGGAGGGGTCCCAGGAAAGGCATTAGGGATCAGTTTAACACAAAAAGCTTGAACTGCCAGACCCTCAAGAGAGGGGGGTACAACACACAAATTTCGGATCCAAAAGTGCTGGTCTGTTTAATTATGCTTTATATTTGTAGACTTCTGGACCTGAGAAGGGTTTCCCCAAAATAGCCAATACCGACTCTGAGGGTGCCTATTGAAAGGCAACCATGATGCTGACTGGCAACCTAAAGATCCTGGTTTCATGACCTAATTCATCACTTCCTGGGCAGTAGACGCCTAGGTAATCTGGATGGCAATAGCTGGCAGTGGTCGAGAACAGTTGCTGGGGGAAAAAGTCTGGCTCCAGTATGGAATCAGAAGAATATTCATAAGGTGAGGAATCTAAGGGAAGATGCACTAATCAGAATTCTTTGTGTAAATGGCACCTCTTTTAGGCTGCTTAACACAGCTTTGCTTCTAGAAGGATGGCAATTGTGGAGACCGTTCAATGTGACAGGAGCAGCATGGAGTGGGTTAATGCTTGTGTGTGTATTTGTACAATACGGTACGGCAGTGGAGACAACACTTTGAAGACACACTGATGATCGTCTTATCCTGTGGATTAGATGGAATGTTGTTACTTATGCAGGGAATATGTCCCTGATCTTGGCATGAGTCCCAAATGATTTTTACATGATGATCCATTTACCAGCACATCTGGGGAACTGTAGAAGAAAGCTGCCAGAGGGCTGCTTAGTGTAAGGAAATCAGGTGTGCATGCCTAGCACTGGGAAGTTGGTCCTTGTGGTGCACTCTGTTTCCGCTAGAGGTGACTCGGATGACAAGTTATTTTCATGCTGCCTATGAGGGGATGCTGGTGCTGTGGGCTCTTGTAACTTCCGGGAATAGTGACTTGCATCACATAGCATCACAGTGCATGTGTATGACAAGAGGGCCACTGACTTGGGATCTAGTATTTCCAGTGTGAAGGCATAGCTTGGCAAATTTGGGGCAAGAAGTACCAGTCTTTGTGATGGCAGTTCATGCCCCTGATAGACAAGACATGTTAGCAGTCCAAAATAGGGCTACGGTGTACTTTACTGCTAAAGAGGTGAGGAGCTAAGCAACAGGAGTTAGTTGTAGAGATTGTTACAATCTACTGCACAAATAGGAAAAGGAAAAAGCCTCAGAAGATTGTTTTTGGGCAGGAAGCTGTCCCTTACTGCACAAAAACAATCCGGGCTGTAACGCTACCATCCTTGCACAATGGCACAAGGTTGCCTGCATTGGCACTAATCTGCACCCAGTGCACCAGTGCAAGGAGAGAACAGGAATGCATCATATCTTAGTAGACATGGCACATTCCTGCCAACTCCCTGCCATGCAGTGCAGAGCAGAAAGTTGTATTGCCATGCTGCGTTGCATGACTTCTTAGTAATTCTGCCCACTACTATTAAAAAGAAGAGAAAGCGGTAGCCATCTAGTGGGTGAATTGCAACCAGAAAATACAGGAGCAGTTCTGGCTTCCTCTCTTGATCAAACTGCGTGATACAAAGCAAATAATATATTTTACAAAGCCTCCTTCCTCATCATTATCACATATGAAATCACTTCCCAATATGTGAATTCAGGGTGTGTGCTGTACAAAAATAATCTGATGTTTTAAGTTAAAATGATTTGGTGTATTAAAGAAATATACATTATTTTCACTTTTAAAGAGACTATTGAATTTTCATATGATGTTTGTGGCATTATTTAGACTGCAACTATGTTTAGGGTTCGGCTCGTGCAGTGACTCTTAGCCCCCAGCAAAACTCTTGGCTCGGCTGTGGCTTGACTCTCCATGTCAAGCTGTTCACTTGCCCACTAAAACCATATGCTACAGCACTTGTAAGAAGGCCGACTGGGGTATTCAACACATTTGTGAAGTGTAACTCATTAGCCAAACTCTAAATCAGGTCCATATTCATACCTTTCAGAGAGAGGATCCGTTAGACAACGTCTTCTTGTGGAAGTGGTTGGATTTTACATTACAGATTTCATAGATGAACGGATTTGTTCATCTGTCACAAGGCAGGAATATGTTTGGTCTTTTAATTATACAATTTCATTTTGCACAGTTTAAATATGATATGTGCCAGATTTTACTTTATTTGTTGGTAATTGCCTCAATATAATGGACATCTTTAATAATTTACCTCGTTAATTTAGTTACTTTGTGAACACAAATTGTGGTTTGTTCTTTACAATGGTTTAAAAATACTCCAGTCTTTTTTCAATTATTTTTTGATCGATGTTGTTTGCACTGTTTAGGGGAGAACACGTGTAATATGCTATCTAGAGTTTTCTTGCTTTTGGCTGCAATCCTTGCTTGTGAGTTGCTCTGGGAACCCTCTCTTGGCTATTTTGTGAAAGTGAAGAGGTGTATCCACGTAGTTTGCATTTTTGTAGGATTTCATGTTCAGGATGATTAAACAGATCTTCTTTTGGGACGATTTGTCACAGTCGCTAAAGTTGACCTTTATAAAGGTTCCTAATAAATGCAATTCGATGAAAACTCTCGGCTGATAGCAGAGTGTTCAGATCTGTAGATTTGGTTAATGTGGAGTTAGTGGTCTTGGGGCCCAAGAACACACATGCCAACATTTTGGAAGAGGAAACGTGGAGCTTTTAAATATGTAATCGGAGAATGTGTTTCCCCATTGACTTCTATTGAAGGACAGACCATTTCTGGTGGGAGACAGGCAAATTAAGTCATTTTGGCTTCAAAAATCGGGAGTCTCCCGCCTGCATTAGACTATTGGCATGTATGCAAGAGGTGTAGGTCTGGTTTCCCTATTGTGCTTGTTAGCTTTACTTACTGATGAGGTTCATTTAGAAAGCCAGGATTCTACTAGTTCCTTTTGTGTCCTGCACCATATTGTAAACATATCATCTATATAATGGCCCACTGCTTTATCACAGGTTACCATAGGTGATTCTGTAAATTATGGTCTTTGAAAAAATAATGCATTTACGTGTTGGCCTATTCACTGGCAGTCTTAGTGTCCATTGCGGTTCCCATTGTCTCTGGATAGGTTTTGACATTAAAGGTAAAATAATTATTAAATCATGTTGTTTTAATAATGACAATATCAGATGGTTTGAGGATTCCATATCTGAAGGTTTTTAAAGCATTCATTCAATAGTCTTCCATTATTCAGAAATGATGTGGTTGTTTATTTTACTGTTAAATACTTGAATTGCAATATCTGAAATAATATTTAGAAGCTCTGCAGTTGGATTTCGGTCCGTCTAAAGTTTTGATTTTCTTCCAAATATTTACGTTTTCTGTTTATGTATATACCAAAGTCTCTCCATGATTGCGATTCCTCCACCTTTATCGACTTCTTTTCGGGCATCTGTATTGTTTTTGCTTAGTGCCCACATTGCCGTGTGGTTGGTGATATTAACAAGAGTCTTTACCAGGCCTCCCACCATTTGATATCAAGGGCTAACCACATTCTAGGGCACCGATCTAGTCGAAACAATGTATTTATTTTAAGAGTCTGAGTGACTCCAGGAAGACTACACACACAAACAGCTGCCAATATTTGTTTTACTCCTCTGAATATGACTTGTTCTCTAGGAGAGGCTACTTTTTTGGCATTAAGGGGTTTGCTTGGGGAAATGAAAGTGTGCACCATTCATCCCTGCTCACTCTCAGATCACAGTCCAGTGAAGATGATTCTGCTCTCGCTAGAGATGTTGTTTGATCATTTCAGGTTACAGGTAGATGACTGGTAGGACTGTGACTCTCCTGAACCATCAGGGAGGAAACCTTGCAGTATTTTGACATTAATACTACTGAAGATACAGCCTGGGGACACGTTGGAAGGCTTTTAAGATGGTCATGTGGGGCAAGAGCAGTGATCTGAAGGGTATTCATTGTGAACCTGCTGATATTGAAGCTGAATTGTGTCAGGGTGATAACGGTGTATAATAGGAAAAGAGATATGGCAATTCTGGGCACCATGCAAGTGTTGAAGAAAAGTGTGATGACACTGCTCGTAAATATATGTCTAAATATACATTCTTCAAAAGGTAGGTCCCCAGAGATGGAACTGAAAAGGAGTTTGCATCTCAGCTGGGAAAACTACAGAAGGCAAAATTATCGACGCAATCTTTTAGTACAATTGTCACATGTAATGAGGATATTAATTAGGTATTTCTACAACACTGTAAGTTGAGTATACCAAGTAGAAACCTATTTACAAAGAATCCATCTTACCGCAGGGAGTACATATGAGAGACTGCAGCTGAATAATCCAATTTCAGTGGAAGGGGTCACAGTTATTAGAGAGCCAGAGGTGGGCAGGCTAAGCAAGGCTCTGGTTGTCTGTGCCTCTGCCCTTGCGTTGTAGGGAGTGGTGGCCCAAGGTCAAGCTGAGCCAAGTGTCCCAGGCACTAACCTTTCCGCACTCTATTGTAGTTTAAAAGGACGAAAACCACTAAATGCATGTCAAATGAAAACACACAATTCAAAGATCTGCTTTTCTACTGTGTGAGTCTACAGCTAGGCTGAGCTGCCTTTCGTATATGTCTCACTGAAACCCGTGGGAAGACAGAGTCCTCATTGTTTTACTAATCAGTGTAATTGTGTCATTAAGGTGCTGACCCTCATTTCTGTTTAATGAGTCTGGGAAAAGCATTGCATTTACTATAAAACAGTCGCCTGCTTTCCCTTACACTTAACTTTGGACTTCTTTCAAGAAAGACATTTTGATATTTTTTCCATACACCACGTCATTATAAAATAATATATTATACTTAGATTTATTAAAATCAGTATTCTAATTTAGTTAATGAAATACTTGAATACAAAGTGGCGCTCTTTGCTGGTAAATGTGAGGGTAAAAAATATATTCATCCAGTGGCTAAAGTATACCACGTACAGGCAGGAAACGGATTCAAATCCCAGACTCCACACTGGACAAAATTATGTGATCTTACACAAAACACATCACTTCACTGTGTCTTATTTTATGATAGATGGAAAAGGCGTGCTACCATGTTTTATATTTTTCACACTTGTTTGTCTTCTAAATGACGGTGTCCTGGCTGCAGATGTGCTGAGAACCACCAGCGATTGTGAGCTTGTCTGCAAGATAAGCTGAGGTGTTGGTCTTGATGTCTTTGTAAATGTTGTAGCTGGTACAGGTCAGTAAGGTGAGCCAGTGGAGTCCCATCAGGATGGGGATGGTGCGATCATATTTCCTCAGACCCTAGATGAGTGACACGATGATGTATGCCCTTAGGGAACCAGTGAAGAGTATGGGAGGTCACCAAGCATGGCTTTACCACCATCCAGATGCTGATGAAACATCATGTATTTTTCATTGGAAATCGTTTTTTTTATGATACTGTTACATGCTAAATCTTTTGACGGCTCAACTTGTGCTTATGGATGTCAAGTAGGGGTGGCCAGGGGGAGCAACTGGGCCCCCTGGTGCCCTGCTTGCGACCTCTAGCTCCAGTTGACCCTTGTCAGGACACTAGTAAGACTGCTGGCCTAATTAAAATGATATGCATTACGCTGGTCTATTTGCATAAACAGCATAGTTATACAGCATGGGCTCAGACTCAGAGAGCAGCAGCCTCGCCAGTATGAATATGGTGGCGCCATGGAGTCCACTTGCAGTATGCACTTACTTGTGCCTGCAGGGTAGTGGTAGACGTCAAAGCAGCTGCACCCGGTGCGCACTTTTAACATAGCTGCCAGTGAGCAAGGGGCCTGCTACAGTCACCCCGGCCCCACCCAGCATTTGTGATTTAGAGCTGCAGTAAAGTGGTGACACACATATGGCAAGTGTTTCCCGTCCTGTCTATGCAGCAGTGTTCATGCACTTAGTCCCGGAGGTCGGTATCGCGCAGTTAGTGTATACACAAGTAGGCAACCTCTGCTTCAGTCTTATGAGTTTGCAGTATCCTGCTGTCAAAAATTCCCATATAGTCAAACTCTCAGTCAATACAGAGCTATTGACAATTCATTGTTGATCGCTTTTACATGGACGTGGGATATGTGGGTAGGTCTCCTTGAAAATTACATACATGTCAAATTGCACGCTTGGGCCTAGTTGTGATTACCCAATTAATTAAACAAAACGTGTTCCTGCTGTTACAGTAACGTACGTATTTCCTCCAATAGTTAATGTAGAGGTCTAGTCGAGGGGGCCCTCCCTCTACATTGGAGACTTACAACATTTGCAGAACGCTGTATAGAATGCACAACTGGGCCTGATGAGACAGGTCATTGATGCCAAGTCCAGATCCGCAGCCCACCAGCAAAATATAACTGTTTGGAAAGAAAATATAAAATTATTTAATTTGTCCCAATTCCTTAATTTTGAAGTGCACGTTAGGCTTGCTGCTTTTAAAATACATTTTTGAGTATGCACACATAAAGAAAACCCGGCCTAAATACGTGCCTTGCCTCAGTTCAGAATCAGAGATCATGCTGTACCTATTGCGTAAGGCCTGGGAGTGAAAGTAAGGATGATGTGTGCTGTATGACATCCCTTTATACAGTGCCCGGGTTTTGCTAGCATGGCTTTAAGGGGACGGCTTTCAAATGGGTCCATATGAGGCCTTATTATCATATTGTCAACCTTATGCAAAAACACAATTTGAATGATTTTTCTATATTTAAGGTAATTAATGTCAGAGATGCAGTCCCCATTCGGTTTTGACTTTTACTACACCTTGCATTCCCTAAATGTATTTGCTTTTTCTGGCTGCTGTTTCTATAGTTTTTTTCCAACAGTGCACGCTTTGAACTTCGCTGTCTCCGGGTATCTGGGTGATAGCTTTAGAGCAGAGGGTGAAGGCTGTGTGGGTTTGCCACTAGCAAGGGTCAGTGGAACTGAAGATTTTCAGACTACATGCACATCCAATCCTTTGCCTCTCTGCAGAGTGCAGATAGCAGTAGTCACATATGTGGAAACTGTAAATTTGCGAAAGTGTATAAATATGGACAGCGCCAAACATAAGAAAATACAGTGTAAACAAGATAATGAGTGGGTTCAGTGCATGGTGGATGGTGAACTGGAAGAGATGAATGTACACACCTACAGAAGGAGAGAGTGAAAAGATAGCGCTGAAGAGATGACGTGTGACTCATGCGTATGAAGAACTTTTAACAGATATGGGGAGAAAAAGATTGCACATGTCTAAGAGAGTGAGGCATTGGAGAGGAAGGTATTGCACAAGGGGAGAGAGATACTCCAAAGATCACTACCTTTCCGCAGACCTAAATAATAATTAATTCATCGTGTCATATTTTCATAATAGAAACATTTTCAGACCTAATTATTCCTAACAAAATAATTGTTGTTACTCACTGTCTGGATGCAATAACACAAAACTCACAAACAGCCCCCCTAAATTCTGGCCAGGCTGGGTGAAGCACAGGAATTTAGTTCACATATTTTAAATCATGCCCTTAGTTACATGTTGCTTGGAAAGCATCAGTGGTTATGATTCTTTAGCCATTCTCCTTTTAGAACCAACCCACTTTTGTAATGGCGCTTAAAGAACTTCCTGCTAGTGCACTCATCGAACGTCCGCCCATTGTAAGGTACAGGTGCACTGAAGAAGTGCGTTTTGTAGGATAATCTGAAGGTATGTAATTGGTGGTCTTAAAAAATGGAAAAGAAAATAGAACGCTTGCTGTCTATTGGTATAAGGGAATTTGGTGGGTGGTCACAAGCAGACCTATGATGATCCACCCCAACTCAATCCAATTGCCAACAAGGCTACCTCACATCTGCCTGCTTTGATAACTCATGCAAGTGGGCACATCAATTATGGCTAGCCTAATTTCTTGGTGAATCCCAAAGCAAGGTTAGTGCTCACACATTCACACTGTTCAGCTTGCATACCCAGATTCTTTGTGTAGATCACACTGCACGGTTGTGCTGGGGCCCCATCTACACTCGATAACTAAGTGTTTGACCTAGGGAACTTGGGAAGACTTCATGATTTTATTTAAAAAAAGAAGTTGCAGTGCTCAGGCTTGACTACGGCTTTCCAGTGCATGGATTGAGTGGAGGTATTGTTGCGCATAAGGGTACTCCCGCTTTCTTTCCCTGCTCACCTCGGACTCCATTGAGCTCTAATACACTTGTGAAACTTCCAGCCCCAGAGGGCAAAGCTCTACAACAAATGCAGATATTTCCCTGTTGCCCTGACCATTAGTGCATGTTTATAGACATTCATAACCACATATTGGTTTTATTTAGGAATTGTTTTTCAGTACTATGTGAAAATGCCCCTTTTTGCATTCCCAACCCCATTTGTTCTGAATTTTAATGCTGCTGTTTAGTCTGTGCACTGTTGTGTAGGCCCCATCATATGTGCCCTGATCCTTAAAACATGTAGAAATTGGCTAACCCATGATTGGCTTATTTAACGTTTCATAAGACCATAGGTTATGGTGCAGAAGTACATCATTGGCATGAAAATGTACCTATCATCTGTGTACTGCATCACTTATTGTAGCATCCACTAGTGTGACAAAGTAAAACATGGCTTCACGCCTACCATTGTAGCTTGACTGCTACAATGTAAATCCTGCACTGTGACTTGTTAAAATAATCCTTTTAACAGATAAAACCTCCCTTTTAAATATTACTAAGCCACCACTGTGTAAGCCTTGTATCCAACAATGGTATTGAAAAGTTAAAAGTGCAAAATTAATCTTTACTTGTTCCTACAGTGACAAGGCCCTAAACACTATTTTCACTGTAGCTGACCAATGTAGAAAACCAGAGTACAGATTAAAATGCTAATACTGTATCCCAGGAATGGGATACGATAGAAAAATTAAACCACTAATTTAATATTTATTAAAAATCAGATTCAATGGGAAAGTCGGATATATTTCATAAATATTAAGGGCATGCCCCTTTAAGAATGTTATCCTGCATCTGCCTGAACTGTCAGAAGGCTAATTAGTATAAGCCTCTGCCAACTCCCAGCCTGTGCTCAAGCCATGGACGAGAAAGAGATGAAAAATGCCTCCCAGGAGCCAACAATAAGCTGAATGAATGGACAGAGATGATTCTTTTGAAAATCACAAAATATTCAGAGTGGGGGTTTGGACATCTTGTTGACACCACACTTTCAAATTCTGCTTAACAAGTTTGTTGAAACACACTAAACACTTGGGGCACACTTTCTTTCCACATTTTCTCTAAGTTAAGCCTGCCAGCTCTGTGCCATAGCTAGAAGAGGTTGAGCTCAGATTTAAATTATTGACGCCTTCAACTAACAAGTAAGTGACTTTAATACTTGTGGCGGACTACCATCCACCCGAACTAATAATTCACTTTTTCACAAGTATGATGATGTTTGTGCACATTTATTACGAGGCATTGAGTTGGTGGTGAAAGCTGTCTCCTTGGTAGTAGGGCACTACGACTGACTAAACCAACTGTACATATTAACCTTTTCAGAGGTCTCACCTGCTTGTCTACCTGCTAGACAACCCTTAACTCTCAATCAAACACTTTCCCACTGAATCTAATGCCCTCCATTTCTAAACACTAAAAAATACTGTCAGCATGCTAATGGAGAAAAAGCATACTACTGGTTGAGAGATGTAGTGTAACAGTGATGTGCAATTTGATCTGCAGAAAAAGTAATTTTTTTGATAGTAAACCTAAGCAGGTGCAATGTCTCCTCAGCTGGGGTAAGCAAGTAAACTTGCAAAGTCTTATACGCCCATTTACCTTCCAATTTTCCAGCCTCTTTGTGTGGTGTAAACAACTAAAGGTCACACCTGCCACTTCCTATGATGGTACCAGGTAAAATGGCTGTGTCAAGTCAATTCCTACGATGTCACAGGACCCATAGGATGATATTTCCTGTGTTGTATTTGCGTCAAAAGTATTTTGATGTAATTTCCTGGGACTTCATTGGGGGGGAGGGGTCAAGGTAGCATGTGATGTCACTTTTGTTACCCCTGGCATTTTGATGCATCGACGTCCATGCTTGTGGTTTGGCATTTTGAGCAATTCCCTACCCCTAGCCCTACTCTCTCTGTGAGCTCTCTGGCTTGCCCACCTCTGTATAGATTTTAGCTCAGGTACAAACCCTGATAGGCACGGTCTTGATTGTTTTTGGCGTTTCAATGAGATCCTGGCCACAGAGCTCCTAAAAGTATTAGTGCAGTGTCCTCGCTCAATAGGGAAAGCAGGTACTACTTAAGCGAAGGAAGGGATTATTACCCTTTTTGTAGTATTAGCGCACTCACATGTCTTTCTTGCAGCCTTTTTGCATCTCTAACGTCGAGTCAACTTCGGTGCCAGATTTCTTATCTTCCAGCATCACCAGGAAACTGTGTTGCAGCACACATTTAATATGCAGGCACCCTAAGATGTACACCCTCGGCCATGGACTCCACACCATGGGTCATGAACTAGTGATGGAGCTGTAAAAATTAAGGAGAAAAATAAAGCAAATTATGAGCCAGTGTTGGAAAAAAAGAGGAAAAAATAAAAGTTTGTTTCTCGAGAGAAAAACTCTGGTTTGCGGATTATTCCATCCAGAGATTTCAAAGGGAAAGGTGAAGGTGAGGGGGTTAAAACAAACCTGGGAAGTTCCGCCTGAACTGAAGTAGAGGCCCGTGTTCTCAGTGCTGCCAAGTGCTGACATCACTTAATTGGATTTCAGGGTCTGCCACACAGGGATCACCCACATACTCGCGAGCCCAGAGAGAGACTGGCAGACCTGGGGGCGGAGGAAGGGGTGGAATCACTGCCTGGTTCCCGTAAAAGTATTCCCTGGCAGAACGGTATCACTATGGGCATGTCGCCCAGTAGCGGCCTTCTTTCCTTTTAGTTTCCCTCACGTCTACCTCCACTCGAATAGGCCCTGCCCTTCTCCCCTAGAGTGTTTACACCTCGCATGTAGCCAGAGTGCTTTATTTAGCACTGAATGTCAGAGCAATAGAGTTACTGGGTCAGATTGGAACAGAAAATAGGCCCAGTCACCAAAATAAAAGTGGCCCCCATCACAGTAGTAGACAGATAAAAATGTGGCCCATGTTTACAAATTGGAGCAACTTTGAACTTGTAAAGACAGCGTGTACAAGTGCTTGCAAAGTATGGACGACTGCATGGATTGGAGCTTGCTGCGTGCATTGTTTATTTTAAAATCTGGGAAATAAAACAGCAGACCATAAAACAGCCCACAAACAGCCAAACAAGCATTGTCAAAGCCAGTAGGTCTGACTTTAAAGGAATGTAGTAAAGTAACGTGAAGCATTACAAGCAAATAGCATTTGTATTTGTGTGGAAGCAAAAAAAAAAGAAGAATAATGTTGGTGTAGGTTAAACAGAAAAGTGACAGTTGTACTGTCAAACCAGACCTAAATATCCATGTACATTAATGAACACCCAGCCTCCTATCTGTGCTTCTGCCAGGGAAAGACAAATAACATGAACTATCTAGTTATCTAAGACACTTTTACGGCATTACAATGTAATGTGTGAGCACCTGAAACTTAATTTCTGCCAGCTGGATAAATAAACAAAATGATCACAGCTGATGGAGGGCAAGCACTTTGTTGTGGAAGCACACAGATTCTACCCAATCAAAACATACACGTCTGGCTACCAGCATGTGAGTGGAGCCAAAGCCCCTCTCTGGTGGTAGTCACATATGTGTCTGACAACAGCTGTGCTGGTAAGCCATACAATAAAAATGGCCATGGGCCCACACACTGACCTGTCAGACCAGCCTGTTGGCGCTGCCTGATTGACCTATAGGCCAGTCAGATGCATGGTAATGGTGATAGTTTTACATATCAAGCAGAGTATAGGCAACATCAAAGCTATATATATATATATATATATATATATATATATATATATATATATATACACACACATATATTAAAACAAAAATCATTACACAGCATTAGAGAGGAAATTTTTACCAGCTTCTCATGGCAGGAATGACGCCGGCACCATCCATCAAATCGAAAGGTAATTTATTTTCTTATTTCTTGTAGAGTAGAAAAGTGCATAGTGCATTTCAAACAAAAATGGCATATATATATATATATATATATATATATATATATATATATCTTAATTCAGACTTCTCTGGGTGTGGGGAGGGCTATAAACTCTTCCTACCAAACAAGACATCCTTTCTACACCAATATCACCCTCAACATGCTTATTTTTACAGAGAACTATCCCCTAACCTGCCCTCCCACCTTGAGCATCACTATAGGAAACCAAGACAGACTAAAACGACAATGACCTTCATTCCAACATTAAATGAGCTGAGAGAATACATTTATGGTAAGGTTCAGGGAAAGGAGCTTCACGGCTGGTGACAGCGGACGTATTGCTTATAATTAGAATGAGAACAAGTGCATTAAGTGAGGGCAGAGGCAGCTGGAAGAGGGCTGAGAGAGAGTGATTCTATTGTTTTATTGGTATATATATATATATATATATGTATATATATATATATATATATATACACACTACAATGATGAGGCAGTGAATCCTGTTGAGGAAGGTAGTACACTACTCTGGAGCCTGGAGTTAGTTTGTAATGTTAGTTTTAACTGTTGCATTTAATCATGTGATCTGCAACCTTATTAGACTTGTTCTACTGATGAGTTGCATGCAGTTTTCATTCTAACTGGAAGGTAATAGAGAATTGTTGTAACTGATGTAGATGCTTAAGTTCTATTTGCACTTCTATTTGTAATTCAGTCTCTGTAATTAAAGGTAATAGAAGGAACGTGTAGTCTATGTTCAATTGTCCTAGAACACAGTTTATTTGTATGGAAGTGAGGTTATTGGAGAACGGAGTTGTGCATATTTCGGGTCATGCTCGTATAGGTTGGGACAATGAGTCTGGTGGAAAGAATTCAGTAGGCCCATGGACTGACATGGATTACGATTGTAGGGGTATGAAATATGCCTAGTATGTAATTCATGCACATTTAGTTGATAGCTCACATGCTGTATCAGGCCAAGGAGTAGAAGAAGACATTACTATTTATATATTTTATTTGTAGTTACAGAGTTTAATCTTTCAGATTGTGTGAGCACTAAACTTTGTCAAAATGTCATTGTTGCTTTTCGTGTCTTCATAGATGTGTGCGATAAAAGCTGTATTTCACCCTCATTTCCAGATGTACCCTTGTTTTCTGTCTTTGTCAGTAATGTGTTAGATATATTGTTCTGGGATGCAGTAATTTTTAGGTCATACCAGGAGTATTTGATCCTTCTATGTGTAGTGCAGAGGTCTTCAAACTGGGGGGCGAGCCCCCCTTGGGGGGCCTCAAGTGATCCCAGGGGGGGCACCAAACTCTGGCCAAAAGAAATATTATACAGATAACATGCCTTTGTTTTAAGCAGAAGCATGTTATTGCAGCTTTAAAAAGGTAACAGTACTTAACTGCAATGTTTAAATAGGTTTAGACCTATTTAAACATTGCCATCTTTCTAAAATAATTGTGAAAAATTCAGAGGGGGGGGCCAATGTTTTTTATTTTTCAACTGGGGGGGCGCAGCATTAAAAAGTTTGAAGACCACTGGTGTAGTGTGATAGTAAGGATCACTTCCTGCTGCTAGTGAGGTCCTTACTCTGTTTTAGACTCTGGGTTTAAATTGGGAACAGCCATGTATTCAGAATACCTCTAAACTCGGGGAGATTTATGGTGGCCAGTATTCTCGATGCATAGGCTCCTTTCTAGAAGTATTTCTTGAGTTTCATCTCTACAAATATTGGATCAGCACCTTTTAATGCTTTGTGTGTCACGCACAGTAAGTGAAAGTAGATTTTTGGGTAGCCAGTGCGGAGCCTCTAGCAGAGGTGACATTTGGTTGCAGATCTTACGGTTCAGAAGTTGTCTTGAGGCTGCCTTTTGAATTATTTGCCCTTGTTTCATAATACATATTGCTACTCCATGGCATAGTCCAATGGTATATTCGAGATGTGATAAAGTGAGTGTGGATGTTTCAGGTATCAGGGTGTTGTCATGGTATGGAATATGGATTTAATTGATCCGTTGACTATGGGATCACTGAGGGGCAGAGTCTGTGTTAATTCCTAATTTTTGTATTTCAGATGAGGTAATTGGCTTTGGGACTGTTTTTTCACGCCACTTTGTTAGTAGGTTGATTTTTTCCATTGCCTGCATTTTAGAATTTCTGTTTCGCTGCATATGAGGGTAACTCTATCATTCACTCGTGGCTTTGAGTATGTAATTTAATTTTGAAAGCTGAAGATCATTTAATTTAGCAACACAAAAGGATAATGGACGTAGTGCTGAACAATGCAAACACTCACCCCGTCACAGACCTGGGTTTAATCCATCGTTCTTTTGCTCACCATGCCACCCCAGTTTGGACCCAGATATATGCAAATCACTCTTGACCCTGTTCTTCATGGGAACAGTCCAACCCGAACTGCCAAGCCAGGTCCTCCCTTGACCGGAAACAAGCATCCTGGGACCGGTTTCAGGGTTTCACCCTTCATCAGCCAGGCTAGCTTGAATTCAGTGGCACAGTGGACAAGGGACCCACATCTGGGCATACCTTTCCCACTTAGGGCAACTTTGGCAACACAAAAGGATGATGGACGGAGTGCTGAACAATGCAAACACTTACCCCCAGTCACAGATCTGGGTTTAATCCATTGTTCTTTTGCTCACCATGCCACCCCAGTTTGGACCCAGCCATATGCAAATCAGTCTGGACCCTGTTCCTCATGGGAACAGTCCAGCCCGAACTGCCAAGCCAGGTCCTCCCTGGACCGAAAACAAGCATCCTGGGACAGGGTTCAGGGTTTCACCCTTCATCAGCCAGGCTAGCTTGAATCCAGTGGCACAGTGAGCAAGGGACCCATATCTGGGGATATCCTTCCCACTTAGGTCAACTTTAGCAACACAAAAGGATGATGGACGGAGTGCTGAACAATGCAAACACTAAACCCCCAGTCATAGATCTGGCTGGGTTTAATCCATCGTTCTTTTGCTCACCATGCCACCCCAGTTTGGACCCATCCAAATGCAAATCAGTCTTGACCCTGTTCCTCATGTGAACAGTCCAGCCCGAACTACCAAGCCAGGTCCTCCCTGGACCGGAACCAAGCATCATGGGACCGGTTTCAGGGTTTCACCCTTCATCAGCAAGGCTAGCTTGAATCCAGTGGCTCAGTGAGCAAGGGACCTACGTCTGGGCATACCCTTCCCACTTAGGGCAACTTTAGCAGCACAAAAGGATGATGGACGGAGTGCTGAACAACGCAAACACTCACCCCTAGTCACAGATCTGGGTTTAATCCATCTTTCTTTTGCTCACCATGCCACCCCAGTTCGGGCCAAACCCATATGCAAATCAGTCTTGACCCTGTACCTCATGGGAACAGTCCAGCCCGAACTGCCAAGCCTGGTCCTCCCTGGACCAGAACCAAGCATCCTGGGTCTGGTTTCAGGGTTTCACCCTTCATCAGCCAGGCTAGCTTGAATCCAGTGGCACAGTGAGCAAGGGACCCATGTCTGGGCATGGGGAACAGGGTCAAGACTGATTTGGATATGGCTGGGTCTGAGCTGGAATGGCATAGCAAGCAAAAAAACTGATGGATTAAACCCAGATCTGTGACTGGGAGTGAATGTTTGATTTGTTCTGTATTCCGTCCATCTTCTGTTGTTTTTGCATTTGATCATTTAGATTATACAGTTTGAGAATTATCTGGATATCATCAGTGTAGCTGTAGTGCGTGAGGTTGGAAGACTTGATGAGTTCTGGGTGCAGTTTGATGATGACATTGAACAAAAGCAATCAGATAATTCTTTCAAAACTGCGCTCTCTGTGCTATATGGTTTGGAGGAGAACAGGAGATGATGCTTGATCTCTCTTTAAGGTTGCAGTCCTTCAGCCAATTATATTTCCTTTGATATCCATATCATTTAGAGTCCTTAGTAATGATTCACAATGTGCACTGTTAACAAGTAGAAAAGAGCTCATGCCAGCAAATGAGAGCTGAAAAAGATGGAGGAGAAATGGGAAGTAGTGTGTGCTTAGACAGAGAGCAGATGAGGCTAGGGTACAGGAAACGTTGAGCACAGTGATCGAACAGATGCTACTGAAGGAGCAGGAAGTGATGCTGACTTTGTTAGACAGAGCAGAGGCAGCAATTAGATGAGCAGGAGGTGCTGGGAACAACCAGAGCCAGAGTAATAAAGCCCTGCCCACACTCTGAGAGGGGCGGAGAAAGAAGTGAGTAGCAGGAAGACCTGGAAACAGTGTCTGGATGGGAAAGGATGAGGAAACAGTATGCAAGAGGTAAGCATAAAGTTGGAGAGCTGGGGCAGCAGAAGAAGGGCCAAAAGGAAAAGAGCAAGCACGAGGAGCTTGGGGGACAATGAGACAGGCAGAAGAACTAGTGGGAAAAGAAGTGACAATGACTGTAAGAAAGCAGTAAGAAATGACAGAGACCATGTCTGAAGGGAGACATGAAGAAGTAGGAGTGTGAATTGAGATGTAAATGAAGCCCAAGAAGAAAGCTTCATTGGCATGAGAGTGGCACTAGAAGCAGTAAGAACAGGCGCTGCCAATCCACTTGGCAGAGCATCTTATCAGGCTTGAGGACAGGCATGGAGGTAAATGTTGGAAGGGAATCGGTACCTGCTGAGGCATGGATTGCAGGACGCTCTGAGGGGTGATTAAGTAGGAGCAGAATGTGGTTCTAAAGGCAGAGGGAGCTGGTGAAGCACGGAAGACAGGAAGTATCCAGGACACTGGTGAATGAAGCATGATGCAAGAACTGCTGTGAGTGAGAATGTGTACGAAGTATACCAAGCAGGGCGTGGCGAGGGGATTGGTGTATGCAGCATGGAAGGCAGGGGGTGCAAAGGACAGTTAGTTGTATATGAAACATGGCAAGCATTCACTAAAGAGTTAAACTGACCGTGCTGATGCTCGACTGCTGCTGAATCAGTAGCAGTGAGCGCGACAGCACACTAACAGGGAAAGCCAAGAAAGAGCCATCAAAATGTAGTCTCTGTCTCCAGCGGCAGCGCTGTAAATCTCATAGGGAGGTGTGGGAAGGGGTGGGGGGAGGGACAGAGATTAAGAGGGGGGAAATCAAATAAATATTTTTTTTAAAGTACCTCTTCTCGTCGCCACTGCCTCGCTCCTCTTCTTCTGGTGTCCCAGTTTTCACTGGGACACCAGCACAGTCTCCCCAGCAATCCAGGTGCTGCTTTCATGCTAAAGCTAGCATGAAAGCAGCGTCAGAATTGGTCTGAGCGGCTTGGACTGCCGCTCAGACACTGACCTGGGGTTTCTGCAGTTTCTCCAACCCAGCTGTTCAACACAGCCGGGGTGGAGAAACCTAAGTGTGTATGTGTGTTTGGGCACTTAGGTGCACTCTCTCCACCTCCCGCCCCCCACCTCCCTCCTGTGGCTTAGCCCCGCCCCTCCCTTCACATGCTCCTGGCTGAGGCAACAGCTGAAAGATAAAAATATAAAGAAATATTGTTTTATCTTTCTTCTCCAGGCTTAGCCAGGGAGGCCACGCTCCATCGCCATTGCAAGGGAGCCGCCCCTGCCTGGCTCGGAGAACTCGTGCGTGAGACGAGGCATGAGAATATTTAGCATGTAAATCATGCAACAAACGTCATGTTAGAGTATGATAAGGTGTCATCAAAATTCAAATAGCAAAAGATTTTCATTTTAGTACATCATATTGTATCACTGCATTGAGAAGTATTTATTTTAAAAAAGTTATTCAAACAGAAACTGGAAGCATTCCTGCCCCCACCATGATGACAATGCAGTTAGTGAACGAAAAGGCAAGTCAGTTGTCACGTGTATCCTATATATTTATTATACACTGAGCACTACTATAGTTTCTTGAATCACACATCAGAGATGTTTTTGTAGAGCGCACTGCCTGTACAATGTATTTGAAGGTGCTCTGATATATGTGAGAATCAACAAAAAGGAGGCTTGATGACAAAGTATTTGCCTAGGCTCACACCGTTTGGTCACTAGGGAAGCTGGGATTGATTCCATATTTCACAGCTTCATGCTGAGCAATTTAGCCACTAGATCAGAGGTCTTCAAACTGGGGGGCCTCAATAGATCCGGGGGGGGGGCAGACTCTGGCCAAAGGATGCATTGTATAGATAACATGCCTTTGTTTTAAGCAGAAGCTTGTTATTGCATTTTTAAAAAGGTAACAGTGCTTAACTGCAATGTTTAAATAGGTCCAGACATACTTAAACATTGCCATCTTTATAAAACCATTGTGAAAAATTCTGAGGGGGGCCCAATGATTTTTATTTTTCAATAGGGGGGGCACGGCATTAAAAAGTTTGGAGACCACTGCACTAGATGGATATTTCTTTTTTACATCAAAGGTTAGTGCTTTGTCATTCATACTTGAAAGATGAGAGTTACATGATTGGCATTTGTAGCCACTAAAGCACATGACCACCTGTGAAAGCTTGGCTTATTTTTGGGTCCGAGGTTCCTGGAGGACCTCGAGCTGAACCAGACATGAGGCTCGAGCCTTTCTCGAGCTTCTAGTGGCTCACCCATCTTTATGAATCAACAGAAGTATTTTGACTTTTGAAAGATCTAGCGCTGCAAATTCGTGTCACAAGCTAATGCTATACCCATGAATAAAATGAAAAGATGCAGGGGAGGGTATGCTAAAGACAAAGTGTGGAAGATGGATGGAAGACAAAAAGTGGCTGTATAAGAGAGGCCGGTGAAATTAGGAATGCGGAGGGAAGAGATGGTGGGTGACGCATACGACGTGTAGGGACTGCTACGGAAAGGCACAGAGGGATATGATGTGTCCGGGTCCCTCTGGGAGACTCCATAAAACACCCCTTGATGTGGGGTGAAGGCACAGATTGCTGTGTCTAAGATTTTCCCACCTCCACATGTTCTCACTTCCTCAGAAAACACCAGGCTAATTTTATCTCCCCCCTGAGGGAAGGGGAGAGTATTTATCATTGCTATTGCTGGATGGATATAGTTCTCACGTCAGGCATTCCTCCCTCCAACACACTCTTAACCCACTAAGAGTGACTTCATCCAACCTTTGAACTTAAGCATACATCTGTGTCCATCCACATTACTCACTCGGGCTGGGAATAGGCATTCCACAAGCAGTGAGGCAATCCACGCTGCCTCCACATCTGGGCCGAGCCAGCCAAGATCTAGGCAGGAACATCGTGTGCAGACTCTGAGATGAATCGTGCACTGCACGGCGTATCTGGTGACGTGGGCACCGACGTGCGGTTCCTGCACTGGGCGTCCGGTGACAGGACCTGAGTGTGCAGATGCTGCACTGTCCATCTCATGGCCCGGATACCAGTCTACACGCCCTGCACTGCTTTTCTGACGCCAGTGAACATATCATTCTCTGTATGATTCATGACTCTAGCGTGCAGATTCTGCACAGCTTATTTTTTGACAAGGGTGCAGTGCAGAGATGTAGACTGCAAGTCCTATGATCTAGATGACAGTGCAAGAACTCACACTGCATGTCTCATGACAGGAACACCAGTGTACAGATCCTGCACTGAACACCTTATAGCAAGACACCAGGGCACAGATCTTTCATTGCAGGTCTTATGCTATAGACACAAGAGGACACATCCTGCCCTGCACGTCTCATGCCCTGCACTGTACGTCTCGTGACATTGGTAACAACGTAGTACAGATCCTGCCCATGAACGCCCCATCGTGACATGGACAATATTGCGCAGAGCCTGCAATGAGGGGTCTCACGACTCAACAACAGAGCACAAATCCCCGTTGCTCAGTGCATGCAAAGTGCAACAGACTACAGAGCCTACACTGCACGTCTCTTGTTATGGCCATCAGTCTACAGACCCTGCACCACAGCTCTCATGACATGCACACAATCGTGTGGTGTACATATCATACCTTGGAGATTAGTATGCAGATCATGCATAGCATGTCTCATGATAGGAGCGCCAGGATATAAGTCCATCAGTGCAGGTCTCAGGATATGGATCCTGCAATGCACTGTTCAAACATGGACACCAGTGTAGAAATAATTCATGGACAGTGCTGTACACACCCTTAGAGTAAAGATTGTGCACGTCTCAACTTATGAGGACATCAGTGTGCAGGTTCTGTACTGCAAGTCTCATGTTAGTAATACCACTGTAAAGATCTTGCACTACAAGTCTCACGAGAAGGACAACGGTGCACAGATCCTGTAGTGCACGTCTCTGCGAATGGATGTCAGTGTATCGATCCTGCACTGCTCGTCTAGTGATATACACAGCTGCCCATCTCATGAACTGTATAGCAGAGTACACACAGATCGTGCACTATACATTTCATGCAAGGAATCTGTTTGCAAACCATGCAAACACTTCATGACATGGGTGCAGGACCCAAAATAAATGATCTGAAGCCATAAACACCAGTGTAGGGATCCAACATTGTGTGCCTCTCAACATGGATGCCAGAATATTGATCGTGTCCTGAAAAACTCAACATATAAGCATCAATTTACATATCCTCTACGGCACATCTCCTCAAATGTGCGTCAGTATACTGTCTCTGCACCGCATTTCTTTACATGAATAGCACTGAAAAGGCCCTGCACCACATATATGGAGCCATGGATTCCAATACAGAGATCTCGTAGTTACTATCTTCACATATGGAGACCAGTCAAATGATCCTGCATTGCACGTCTCATGAGATGAGCTCCAGGATACAGAACTTGGAAAGCATATTTCATGGCATGGAAATCTGCAAACAGATTCTGCACTGCATATCCTGTGAGGCAGACAACAGCATATAACAAGTGCACACAATATGACAAGGACACCGGTATGTAGATGGTACAGTCCACTCCTCACAACGATACAGATATTTCACTACACAGTTCCAGCACTACATGTCATCACATAAAAACCAGTGTACAGCTCCTGCACTGCATGTCTCATCACATGGACCCTAGTGTACAGATCCTGGACTGCATGTCTAATCACATGGACCCTAGCGTACAGATCTTGCACTCCATGTCTCATTTTGCACATTGAGTTCGTGGGAGCCCATTGGGGGTTAAGCTTGTGTGGCCCCCTGGACCAGTAGTCACCAGGCAGAACAACTCCACCTCGCTCAAGTGTTTTGGGTGCAGAGGTAAGCTTGGCTATCCGTGGTGCTGGACGAGAGCTGAGGTTGCTGGCTTTACACTGTGATGGTGCAGGTGAGGTAACAGATGCAAACATTTGACAACAGAGCTACTGGTGATGTTAGATGCAGGTGTTGCGATGTTCCCTTAGGTTGCAGTGTAGAGTAAAGTTGGTGATGACTGAACAGGCAACCAACAAGCCTTGGCAGTGGTAAGGTGGAGGAGAAGCCATCTCACCTTCTGGAGGTCTTGGGGAAAACGGTAGCCGGCTGTAACTTGGTGAAGAGCTGAACTACACTTCCCTCAATGTACCTGACCACCTGCTTTTAAGCAATCCCTCAGAGGGTCTGATAGACAGCGCTTCTTTGTGTCTGGTAGATGCTTTATACCTGCGGTGGGCAGGGGACTAGTGGCAGTAGTCCAAGGGAGTCTGGTCTTGCCTTTGGCTCACAAAGGGTTACCTCTTGCTGGGGGAATTAGTCTTTGGTCCAGGACGACCCACAGGCAAGCAGTTCCAAGAAGGTTTCCACAGGTTCAAGGTATTATGCCTTTGGTTTGTGCAGGTTCCTGTTGTCATCTATATGGGTCTTATCTTGCTCCTTTCTTCATAAGTTGTTGCAGATCTGAGGTTCTGGTCCCAGAGGTGCCCCTTAAATCCTAGATTTAGGGGCATTAGGGGTGTGGGTGCAAGTAGTCAATGGGCTACTAGCATCAGCGGTTAATCTGCCCCTGAGGTGACCATATCCGATGGGTTATGGCACCTTTTCAATACAGAACCCTATATTTTGCCACTTTTCAAGATAGCAGAAGTCTTCCCTGGTTGTAACAGGTCAGGCTATCCACCCTAGAGGTGTGGCTAGCTTTCTGGGGGTATACACCTCCTGACTAATTTTACTGCATGCTGGGGTGCAAATCTGCCTGGGGGCAGAGGATGGTATCTGTTGGATATCTTCACTATCCATTGATCAGGCACTTGTGGATTCTATACATCCTGGAAGAGTTTTAGATGTCCACTCACCAGAGTCTTCAATGGCAGCCTTCCTCCTCCACTCAGAAGGAAGAAGTTGAAGAAGAAAGAGAGCTAAGTCGATAGTCTTGCTGCATTGACCAAGTGGGCCTTTGCTTCAACACGAATTTAAGAGCAAAGGCATTCTTCCAATTTATACATTTTTTTCAGTAACTTCTTCAAATTGTGGTATATGAAGTACCATGTTTCTTGTAAAGCTTCTGCCTTTCAATCCTCGATTCAACTATTCCTACATGCAGCAGTGGTGGAGCCACAAGAGAATTCTGCTGCCCTAGAGGACCTGAAGACTACAGTGGCAAGAATGTATCTTGCTCCTCTATGTCAAACAATACTAGTGAATAACCTGATTAATCTTGCCTGCATTCATAGAAAATACAAACATCTTTATGAGAGATTTGGCCACGTAAGCTGTATATACTCCAACTCTTAGTAAACCCACACATGACCCAGAAATGAATCCACAAATTACTTCATGGGAGCAGATCCTTTGGGATCCACTGAATCCTTGCTAGCCAAACTTTTAACATCCATGGATAACATCCAGGATAAATTAGGCAACATAGCATTTACTGGCATCTTCTGAGAAAGATGCAGTTCCACATCTAGAGCTACATATAGTTTGGCATGGAGCCCAGGGAAGGCAAAATTTCCAGGACCCTTCCACTGTCTATGGATAACATACCTCAAGTGCAACAGGCACAGATGTGAGAGCTTATTGGATTATCTTTTTTGCCAAATAAATCCTAGAGCATCGATGACAGAAGTCCAGCGATGGCTCACACATAGCCCAAAATAATTTTCACAATTTTCTTGGACATGAATCTTGATTGAGAATCCACTTCAGTCACAATCGTACAATCAAATATTAACTGCGGAGTGGAACACTATCTCCCCCTCTCCTAGCCACAGCCTCCGCTGCGGCATCATTGATGATGGTTTTCAATTATTTCCGAGCGTGAGGAATGCATGGCTTCTCAGGATTCATGCCAACACAGCAACATTCATTCACCCACCTCTCCTGCATTGCACAATTTAGAGCCTTAGATTATGATCCACATGCTCCTCCACCACCCTTAACCTATACTCCTTCCACCCTAAACAGATGCAAGCAAAACAAACAACATGCCACTCCTAACAACTTCTCATCCCCCTGTCTATTACACAACAAGGCTGCTCTACAAAAATAACTAAACTCATCATGTCATTATCAGCCACCAAGCCCACCACCAACACACACACCCAGCAAAATGCCTTCTAAGCTTGCTGGATGAGGAACACAATATAGAAAAACAACACTATTGTGGCCCTCATACAGTTATCACAACTAATGACACATCTGCTACAAGCTCAAAATATAACACATTTTCTAAACTGCCTGCTCATAAATGCTCAATCACCTGCTCATTGACGCACAGCCTGACTTACTATTGTAGGAGGCTGGACTGGCTTGTAGTGATTAGTGTATAGGGTGTCTAGCAGCATAGGCTGATAGATAATGGTAGCTTAGCGGAGCAGCTTAGGCTGAACTAGGAGACGAGTGAAGCTCCTACAGTACCACTTAGTGTCATTTGCACAATATCATAAGAAAACACAATACACAGATATACTAAAAATAAAGGTACTTTATTTTTATGACAATATGCCAAAGTATCTCAGAGTGTACCCTCAGTGAGAGGATAGGAAATATACACAAGATATATATACACAATACCAAAAATATGCAGTATAGTCTCAGAAAACAGTGCAAACAATGTATAGTTACAATAGGATGCAATGGGGACACATAGGGATAGGGGCAACACAAACCATATACTCCAAAAGTGGAATGCGAACCACAAATGGACCCCAAACCTATGTGACCTTGTAGAGGGTCGCTGGGACTATTAGAAAATAGTGAGGGTTAGAAAAATAGCCCACCCCAAGACCCTGAAAAGTGAGTGCAAAGTGCACTAAAGTTCCCCAAAGGACAAAGAAGTCGTGATAGGGGAATACTGCAGGAAAGACACAAACCAGCAATGCAACAACGATGGATTTCCAGTTGAGGGTACCTGTGGAACAAGGGGACCAAGTCCAAAAGTCACAAGCAAGTCGGAGATGGGCAGATGCCCAGGAAATGCCAGCTGTGGGTGCAAAGAAGCTTCCACTGGACAGAAGAAGCTGAGGTTTCTGCAGGAACAACAAGGGCTAGAGACTTCCCCTTTGGAGGACGGATCCCTCACGCCGTGGAGAGTTGTGCAAAAGTGTTTTCCTGCCGAAAGACTGCCAACAAGCCTTGCTAGCTGCAAATCATGCGGTAAGCGTTTTTGGATGCTGCTGTGGCTCAGGAGGGACCAGGATGTCGCAAATTGCGCCAGGATGAGAGGAGACGTCGAGCAAGACAAGGAGCCCTCTCAGCAGCAGGTAGCACCCGGAGAAGTGCCAGAAACAGGCACTACGAGGATGTGTGAAATGGTGCTCACCCAAAGTTGCACAAAGGAGTCCCACGTCGCCGGAGACCAACTTAGAAAGTCGTGCAATGCAGGTTAGAGTGCCGTCGACCCAGGCTTGGCTGTGCACAAAGGATTTCCACCAGAAGTGCACAGGGGCCGGAGTAGCTGCAAAAGTCGCGGTTCCCAGCAATGCAGTCTGGAGTGGGGAGGCAAGGACTTACCTCCACCAAACTTGGACTGAAGAGTCACTGGACTGTGGGAGTCACTTGGACAGAGTTGCTGGATTCGAGGGACCTCGCTCGTCATGCTGAGAGGAGACCCAAGGGACCGGTAATGCAGCTTTTTGGTGCCTGCGGTTGCAGGGGGAAGATTCCGTCGACCCACGGGAGATTTCTTCGGAGCTTCTAGTGCAGAGAGGAGGCAGACTACCCCCACAGCATGCACCCCCAGGAAAACAGTCGAGAAGGCGGCAGGATCAGCGTTACAGAGTTGCAGTAGTCGTCTTAGCTACTATGTTGCAGTTTTGCAGGCTTCCAGCGCGGTCAGCAGTCGATTCCTTGGCAGAAGGTGAAGAGAGAGATGCAGAGGAACTCGGATGAGCTCTTGCATTCGTTATCTAAAGTTTCCCCAGAGACAGAGACCCTAAATAGCCAGAAAAGAGGGTTTGGCTACCTAGGAGAGAGGATAGGCTAGCAACACCTGAAGGAGCCTATCAGAAGGAGTCTCTGACATCACCTGGTGGCACTGGCCACTCAGAGCAGTCCAGTGTGCCAGCAGCACCTCTGTTTCCAAGATGGCAGAGGTCTGGAGCACACTGGAGGAGCTCTGGACACCTCCCAGGGGAGGTGCAGGTCAGGGGAGTGGTCACTCCCCTTTCCTTTGTCCAGTTTCGCGCCAGAGCAGGGCTAAGGGGTCCCCTGAACCGGTGTAGACTGGCTTATGCAGAATTGGGCACATCTGTGCCCAAGAAAGCATTTCCAGAGGCTGGGGGAGGCTACTCCTCCCCTGCCTTCACACCATTTTCCAAAGGGAGAGGGTGTAACACCCTCTCTCAGAGGAAGTCCTTTGTTCTGCCATCCTGGGCCAGGCCTGGCTGGACCCCAGGAGGGCAGAAGCCTGTCTGAGGGGTTGGCAGCAGCAGCAGCTGCAGTGAAACCCCAGAAAAGGCAGTTTGGCAGTACCAGGGTCTGTGCTACAGACCACTGGGATCATGGGATTGTGCCAACTATGCCAGGATGGCATAGAGGGGGCAATTCCATGATCATAGACATGTTACATGGCCATATTCGGAGTTACCATTGTGAAGCTACATGTAGGTAGTGACCTATATGTAGTGCACGCATGTAATAGTGTCCCCGCACTCACAAAGTCCGGGGAATTGGCCCTGAACAATGTGGGGGCACCTTGGCTAGTGCCAGGGTGCCCTCACACTAAGTAACTTTGCACCTAACCTTTACCAGGTAAAGGTTAGACATATAGGTGACTTATAAGTTACTTAAGTGCAGTGTAAAATGGCTGTGAAATAACGTGGACGTTATTTCACTCAGGCTGCAGTGGCAGGCCTGTGTAAGAATTGTCAGAGCTCCCTATGGGTGGCAAAAGAAATGCTGCAGCCCATAGGGATCTCCTGGAACCCCAATACCCTGGGTACCTCAGTACCATTTACTAGGGAATTATAAGGGTGTTCCAGTAAGCCAATGTAAATTGGTAAAATTGGTCACTAGCCTGTTAGTGACAATTTGAAAGAAATGAGAGAGCATAACCACTGAGGTTCTGATTAGCAGAGCCTCAGTGAGACAGTTAGTCACTACACAGGTAACACATTCAGGCACACTTATGAGCACTGGGGCCCTGGATGACAGGGTCCCAGTGACACATACAACTAAAACAACATATATACAGTGAAAAATGGGGGTAACATGCCAGGCAAGATGGTACTTTCCTACAACTATTCCTAACATAATCATGGTTGGGAGATGACATGGCCCCATTGTTGTCTGAAGCCGTTCCTCCAGGCTATCACACCATCACACAAAACTGTATAGGCAAAAGAGGAGGTGGACAGCTATTATATCCAAACAAACAATAAATCTCAACAATACAGAAAGCATTTCCATACAAGGTTGTGAGGCTCTCATCACCAGATGCAACCCGACACCAACTAACTCCTGTAACTTTCTCCTCCTTTACAGACCTCAGTGTACCAATTCAACATTACCTGACACATTTGTAGACACAGTTTCAAACCTTATAACGTTATACTCCCACCTCTGCATTCTAGGGGACCTAAACATTTGGGGCCATATTTATACTTTTTGACGCACAACTGCGCCAACGCAGTTGTGCATCAAAAAGTTTACCCCCGGCTAATGCCATTCCAACGCGCCATGCAGGCACCTTATTTAAGGAAGTACGTTAGCCGGTGCTGCGGACTGGTCTGAGTAAACAAAAATGACGCACACCAGGCAGCGCCGGCGTCGGGGAAAATAGGGGTTGTTAGTCAAAAAATGGTGCAAATCAAGTCTGCGGCAAAAATCAGGCCTCAAACCGGACTTGAGCCATTTTTTTTGATGCACAATCCCCATTGACATGACTCCTGTCTTAGCAAAGACAGGAGTCATGCCCCCTTGCTCAATGGCCATGCCCAGGGGACATCTGTCCCCTGGGCATCGTCATTGGGCACAGTGGCATGTAAGGGGGCCCAAATTAGGCCCCCCTCTGCCACTTTAAAAAAACTTTAAAAAATACTTACCTGAACTTACCTTTACTTACCTGGGATTGGTCCCCCATCCATGGGTGTCCTCCTGGGGTGGGCGAGGGTGGCAGGGGGTGTCCCTGGGGGCAGGTGAGGGCACCACTGGACTCCTTCTGAGCCAGCAGATCCTTTAACGCCTGCCCTGACCCAGGTGTTAAAAAACGGCGCACAACAGGCTGTGCGCCGTTTTTTAAGGCCCATCCCCTCTTGTGCGTCGAAATGACGCTGAGGTATAAATAAGGCGCACAGGCCTTAAAGTCATTTTTTAGGCGGGACGCCTACCTTGCATATCATTAACGCAAGGCAGTTTCCCGCTCCAAAAAAATGACCCACACTGAGGAATTTTGACGCCCGCGGGGTCGGCGTCAGTGTTTAAATATGGGGCACATGTTTGCGCCGAATGTGCGTCAAAAGTTTTGACGCACAATCGGCGTAAACAGAGTATAAATATGCCCCTTGGTTTGACAAACCAATATGCCACTTCCAAAAACTATTGCCACTGACCTAGTCACATTCAACCTACATCATATTGTACACAAGCCCACAAACATTGATGGACACATCCTAGATGTCATGTTCGCAAACCCAGAACCAGTTACCGTTCAAAGCATCACATCGGTCACATGGTCAGACCACCATTTAGTAACTTTCCAATATAAAACACTACAAACCAGCACACCGACGACCACCTTATACATCTGTCTGTGACCATGGAACAAACTCAACTTTGAAGACTTAGAAACACAACTAATAGCCAACACAGATGTAGACACAATAAATTATGTTCCAAAACTTTATGAGTGGCTAGGGGAAGCTTTTGATAACCTAATACCACTCAAAACAACTAAACAGGACAAAAGGAGACCAACACCTTGCAGAAATACAGAACTAAAAAAGATAAAAGAACAATTCAGAAGGCTGTAACAAACCTGGCTCAAAACAAACAACATTCAAGACAAACTTCACCTACACAACTTAACAGAATATACAAATCATTAATCAAAAAAGCTAAAAAAGGTACTACACAGAGATAATAAAAAATTCTAAATCTGCTAATAAAGAATTTTATAAAATTCTCAACGAATATCAAAAACCTAAATGCATGGAAGGAACTCATCCCAATACTCAAGAATTCACAGACAAACTGCCAAATCATTACACAACTAAGGCAGACACATTGGACTCCTATTTAAAACAAAGTAAAACCACCAGCACCAACCCGTTTTCTAAAGTCCCCTCCAAGGTGAGCCAACCCAGCATCTGCACTCCTTTAAATAAATATCACAAAGTGAATTTATGGATTTGGTCAAAGCAAGCAGGCCTTTTGGCAGCCCTTCCGACCCTTGTCCAGCACACATCTTCAAGAACACTCTTTACCTACTTCTGCTGCCACACCTGTAATTCTTTAACTACGGGAACCTTTTATGAAGATCATTACACAACTATGGCAGACACATTGGACTCCTATTTAAAACAAAGTAAAACCACCAGCACCAACACGTTTCCTAAAGTCCCCTCCAAGGTGAGCCAACCCAGCATCTGCACTCCTTTAAATAAATATCACAAAGTGAATTTATGGATTTGGTCAAAGCAAGCAGGCCTTTTGGCAGCCCTTCCGACCCTTGTCCAGCACACATCTTCAAGAACACTCTTTACCTACTTCTGCTGCCACACCTGTAATTCTTTAACTACGGGAACCTTTTATGAAGATCATTACACAACTAAGGCAGACACATTGGACTCCTATTTAAAACAAAGTAAAACCACCAGCACCAACCCGTTTCCTAAAGTCCCCTCCAAGGTGAGCCAACCCAGCATCTGCACTCCTTTAAATAAATATCACAAAGTGAATTTATGGATTTGGTCAAAGCAAGCAGGCGTTTTGGCAGCCCTTCCGACCCTTGTCCAGCACACATCTTCAAGAACACTCTTTACCTACTTCTGCTGCCACACCTGTAATTCTTTAACTACGGGAACCTTTTATGAAGACCTTAAAAAGGTATACATACACCCGTTATTAAACAAAACAAACCTGGACCATAACACCCCAACAACTACAGACCGATTACAAATGGATCTTTCCTGGGCAAAGGGATAGAAGGGGCAGCATTCACCCAGATGTCACAATAAATTGAAGATAACTCCATATTTTTTAGACTACCAAACTGGATTTCCCCAGGAAGAAACACTTAATCTGCACTCATCACAATCTGGGATGATCTTAAAAAGACAGTCGACCATAATGGAGTTGCTGCACTACTTCTCCTGGACCTCTCAGCTGCCTTTGACACTGTTGACTATGACACCCTAATTCATAGAAACTACAAAGCCGGCATAGAAAGAACTGCTCTTGACTGGATCACATCCTACCTTCCAAACAGAACAAATGGCATCTATTCTCCCCCTTTCTCATCCAAACACTACTTCACAAAAGCAGGGGTCCCTCTAGGATCATTCATCTCCCCTATGCTTTTCAACATCTACATGATATCATTATCAGAATTGATCAATTAATTTCAACTCACATGCTACAACTATGCAGGTGACACACAAATATTCCTTAAATTGGAATGCCCTAAAGACATTGGAAACTCACGAATCTTCAGTTGCTTTAGAGTCGTTGATCAATGGATGACTTGGAGCCATCTCAAACTGAATACTTCCAAAATGGAAATGCTAACTGGAAATTTTTGACACACTGTGCACTCTGGGACCACCTCCTCAAGTATCTAAGGAAATTAAAAACCTTGAAATTACCATTGACTCCAAGTTAACAATTAATGCCCAAGAGGACAAATTAGCACAATCAGTCTTCATCACCTTGAAAACTCTTCGACGCACCTTCCCCCACCTCGGATTTCCACACAAGGTCCAGTCTACTATCTCTCTTGTACTATCTAAACTAGATCACCCAACGGCCTCTACCATGGATCGTCTCTATCTACTATGAAATAACTACAACGCATTCAGAACTCATCTGACAGACTACTACTAAATGTAAAGCCCACATCTCCCCTGCCTTGAAGGCCCTACATTGGTTACTGGTTGCCAGAAGAACCACCTGCAAGCTGCTGTGTATCACCCACATAGCAATACATGAAACAGGATTGCTTTTTATCAGGAATAAAATCACCAAATAAATTCAACACAGAAACCTCCGCTCAAGATTGGCACCCAGCTTTGAAACAGCACCATATAAAAAACAAAGACTATAGGTGGTACATCCTTCTCTGTTCAAGCGGCCAATCTATGGAATTCATTACCTCCAAATGTAAGATCCACAGAATTATCTTGTCTTCAGAAGAATACGCAATAGTTGGCTATTTCCTTCATAACCACAATATCCAAACAGCAATGGACTGCATATGCCTGTGTTGTTAAACATTTATAATCTAATTATGTGTATATATCTATATACGTGTTTTTCTTTAAGAAATATGCATAATTACTATTTAATAATAATAAAATATATACAAACTCTTTAAGCCTGTTTAACAAATGAATATTTACTCATGGTTAAATGTATACATGTGTGTGTGTGTGTGTATATATATATATGTGTGCATATATGTATATACAAGTATGTATACACTGTATGTATATATGTGTATGTATACATAAATATGTGTATATTATTCTATGCTTAACATGTTGGTAGGTCATTGCATAGTTCCTAGATAACTTGTTAGATTAGGTAATTATGAATCCCTGCTTACATATTAGCTATGACCATGAGCAAATATTATCCTAAGTATATTATTAGCAAGCATTTCGCTATTGAAAATTGAGGAAAGGTAAAATAATGTTAGAAAAGTACACAAATAAATTAACCACAAATATTGCTAATCTTGAAGGTCAGTGTTTGTACAACACAACTTTAAATCTCAAAATATTATATTCAATATTATATTCCTTACACATATATTCCCTTCCTATGTATTTACATATCTATTTATTTATTACTTTAGGTTTATTGTACAAAAGTAAAAAATAAAAATAAATAAAAAATCATAATAAAAAAGATTCTCTCTCATAAGGTTTGCTGTCGTCCCATTCCCCCTATACCTCTACCAATCTACCCTCCATCCCCGCTTCTGACTCATCCCAAACCCAATCATCTACTATCAGCTTCAAAATACCCCTGCCTAAGCTCTTCCCTCCTCTACTGCTCCTTGCTCAACCGAACCTCAGTTTATTACTATGATCTCCCAAACAACCCTACTACATTCTCCCTTACTTATGCCACCTTTGACTTATCCAAAACCCCTTCTACTACTATGACCTCCCTAACCCTTTTCTACAGACTCTTCCCTCATCCATCTCTCCTTTACTCAACCCAAACTGCATCCTATTACTATAAACTCCCAATTAACAATTCTGGATTGTTCCCTCCTCTATCCCTCCATTATTCTGTTCAAACCTATTAACAAACTCACATATCCTCTGCTCAAATCAACTCATTCTAATACTAATACTGTACTCATATTTCCTATACTAATCCACCACTAATCCTTTTGGGTTCGGGAGTAGAGTGCTACTCCCCGAAAAGCACTTCAACACCTTGTCAGGTGTAGTAGGCACTATCTAAATACAATTACAATAATGGCTGTGTTGCATTGTTGGTGAGCAATCGTGGAAATAAGGCACTCAAGAGCAGGACCTACTGCATTAGGGAGATCTGCTCAATCACCTTTTGAAAGATTTCTGCCCTCCTTTAGGATTTTCTTGGACATATTACCTTCCCATAACATTTAAGGAACCAATAGCAACTAACCCCTTATACTAATCCTTAGTCACCAACCGTGATGTGGAGTGTCTTCCAAATCCGTTCGTGAGCTGCCTAACCTCCCTGTCTACTTTAACTGACAAGAGAAGTAGAACTGCTGTTACTGCATTAAACAATATACTACCTTCTACCAGCGGCTGAAGACATTGCCAATGTTTGACTAAACAACAATGTGGGAAATTCTCACGCATCATGAGCAACGATGTGAGATGGAATGTTGGTAAACTAGTGACACTTGGAAATTAAAGTACATAGGTGGTGATGCTATGTAAATTATAAGAGGGAATATCTTGCTACAAACTCTCTCTCTCTGTCTAGGATCTACGGGGAGACCACTTCAAAGCTGTCTGGCCTAAGTTTTTGCATTGTAAAAGGGTTTATCTTTAGTGCAAGCTGCTGGTGCCCCTGTAACTGCACTACAACCTATTTTCTCTAATCGTACTGTTCACTCAGCACCCTTTATATCTTAAGTGTATAAGCAGTGGTTTTCCTACAACACCCAACTAGTCTGCGTCTTTCTTCTTTAATGTCACTTCCTCAGAAAAGTCCACTTCCAAATTCAAAGCAGTGGCATGCTGCCACAACACCTCACTACCATAGAATAGAGTCAGAGAGAATGGCAAGTGCCTAGTGGCTGTTAAGCTCGAGCCTCAACATTGAAAAAAGGATCTGAGAAATGGGACTCTTTGCAAAACCCCAAAGGTATAGTACTAGGACAGAACCTGTGTTTTTGCACTGACAACTAGAAAAACAGATTAGCATGGTCCATCTAACTGAAGCTTGTGCGGATGTTATATTGAGGGGCACAGCATCGAAAAAAACCATGATACTCATGCAGCTGAGAAGGTCAGAACTGACTCAAGAATAAGTACTGGTCAAGAAGGTTGTGGACCTATAAGCAGCATTCAAGGACAGGACGGCAAATGTGGTGAGCTCACATCCCTTTCGCCCAATTATTCAGAGACTTGCACATGCCAAGGCACACTAGGAGGTGCAAAATGGATTTCAATGCATTTATTGAAGCAGTTCCATCCTTTTATTAAAAGCATGGGCTGCAATAATTAGGCAGATGAAGCATAAAACAGTGATCATCATTATAATTAGTGTGAAGAGAATAAAGGACCCCACCATCTTTGTATGATACTTAAAGCCTAGAGATTCCTACGTACACCCTATGTCTAAAATATGAGGGTATAGCTGTGGTAATCCTTCTGTCTGTCCCAATCTAAGAGAAGGAGCCCAACCCCATGGCCGAAGAGGCTGGCAAGGGTCTGCCTGTTGGTTGCTGAATAGTCAGTGCCAGGATCAGTGAAGCTGTCAATGGAATGATGTGTCACAGGATGATCCTGACTGGAATGCTCTCTGCCCCCCTTTAGGCCTATATGGTGTTTATATAATAAACTGTGCAGTGTTCTAAGAATAGGCCTGATGAACTAATGTGTCTATGAATTGGTGACTGACTCCTGAGCTCCTGGAGTGGCACTGAGTGACCACAGTGGTGTTCGTATCTTATTTTGTTAACTATACCTAAGCATGTAATGAAAGGATGAAGTATGAGGAATAGAACACTTGCGTTTTAAATGCAATTATTGTGGATTTGCCTATTTTAGGAAGCCTCGATTGGTCCACCAATGAGCAGGAGAGGAGCAGCCTACAATATGCACTGGATACAGGCAGTCAGGGTCCATTCAGTGCTCTATTGGGTGAGGTCAACATATGGAATCCCTCAGTCAACAAGATTTGTATAGTGAACTTATCACCTGTGAGGCTATCGAGACCCTTAGTCTGCTGCCAAGGTCTTCAGTCAAACAGCCAGGTCTTGAGGTCTCTTCTGAATTCTTGGATGGAGAAAGAAGCTCTTAAGTGGATGAGGAGTCTGTTCCAGGCTTTCCTGCGATGTAGGAGAAGGCTCGCCCTCCATAGGTGCTGTGGTAGATGCAGGGCTGTGCAAGAGGGAGAGAGAGGTGGAGTGCAGATGCCTGGAGGGTATGTGGAAGTTCAGGTGGTGGTTCAGGCAGTCGAGACCTTGATTCTGTAAGGCTTTGTAAGCATGTGTCAGCAGCTTGAATTGGCTTTTTTTGTGTACGGGGAGCCAGTGGTGGCTTTTTAGGTGGGGAGAGATATGAGTCTGCTTTGGGAGCTCCAAGGTGAGTCTGGCCACTGCATTCTGGAAGATTTGGAGACTTTCTGTGGGTTGTATCATGAGTCTGGCATTTGGCATTGCTGTAGAATACAGCCACTCCTGGTAGATGATTTCAGGCAGTCTAAGGCTTGCACTTGATAAAGGTAGACATGGAATAGGGTCTATCTAATCTCCCTTGGACAAACGTGTAGCAACCCAAAGGATTGGGATTTATAAAGCCAACTATGGTAAAATACTGTGAGCTACTCCACAATCAGGTTCATGGGACACAGGCATACTACATTTAAAAGTATATAAATCCTATGTGATCGTCCACTGTCGTCCACTCGAGAAAATCTGGAGAAACCCCAAATCCACAGAAGTCCAACAGTACAAGAGTTTACAGTCCAGTTCTCCCTCGCCAAAGTACCCCGCATCAGGAAATCAAGAACAGAGGGAGACTCTTTCTCCCACATCGCAGCCACGACCTGGAACACCCTCCCGCTTCACCTCAGACAAACTACCCCCCTCCTGAATTTCAAAAGGGAGCTGAAGACATAGCTTTTTGGAGAACCACATCACTGATGGTAGCTATGCACCCCCCCCCCAGCCCCTTGAGACCCTTACGGGTGAATAACTGCGCTATATAAGCAATGCCTGATTGATTGATTGATTAAATGTGATATACATGACCAAGCTTAACAAACCTTTCTCTCAAAGATGATAGAGGAACCAAAGATATTCATTTGAACAAAAAACCTTCTTCTCACCCAGTTCTTGTCTTTAAACCCAAAAAGGTTTCAAACACTCTTTCCTTCCTTCACACCATGACACCATCCTGATTTCACTTTAGCTAACTCTTTCACAAGGATCATCCTTCATTTCCTTAGTCCACTCTTCTTAACTAATGACACCATTTGTTATCCAACATACATTCCACTCTGTGATTGCATCCTGTTCAAGCTCACTGATTTTCTCATCCTCCACCAGCACTAATCTAGCCAAACAATCAGTAGCATTGTTGCAAACACCGGGGATATACTCCTCAGTGAATTGTAAGTCAGTCACTCACCAACATATTCTAGACGATAACAAGTCCAATCCCTTTTTCAGGAAAATCTCACAAAGTGGTTTTTGGTGAGATTTCACCACAACTTTCTTAACGCCCAATGAAACTCCAATGCTTCTCTTTCAATTGTATAACAACCCTTTTCCTGTCCAATTAGGAATCGACTTGCAAAAGCAATAATCACTTTGTGCTTTTCATCTTCTTGAATAAAAACTGCCCCAAACCTTTCAGAATTGCATCAGTAATTACAAATATCCTGTTTCTAGGGCAAAGTCTGTAGACTAGGAGCATTCTGTAACAATTTATTGGTTTCATTAAATTCCACTTCACATTCTTTCGACCAGATAAAAGTGACACCCCCACTTTCCCAACAACTTCTCACCTTAACCTTTCTTTTGACATTTCTTTTATAAAATGACTGTAAAACTCATACATTCCTAAGTATGATACCATTTCCTCTTTACTCTGAGGAGATGCCATCTTACCGATGGATTGCATCATCTCACTTATAGGCATGACACCGCCTGCAGACAGTATCTTTTCCAAACCAAACCTGCACTTCTTGGCTTTCAATGTCAAACACTTTTTTAGGAAACCTACAAAACCTACCCCTGTCTAAGATTGTGCTCTTCTCATGCATTACCAAATAGCAAAACATCTTCCTGATAGCACCTTACATCAGCAATTCATTCAAGAAGATGCTTAATCATGCATTGGAAAACAGGCAAAGCTGAAACCAAACAAATGACACACATTTAAATTTAATTTAAACATATTCAATGGTGTGATAAACATAGTCAAACCCTGTGACTCTTAATTAATCCATATTTGATGATAGGCTGAGGTCAAATCCAGAGCGATTTACAATTTGGCCCCACCCACGATTGATAGTAACTCTGACATTTTGGAAATAGGATGACCATCTGCAACAACCGATCTATTGAGGACTGTCAAATCAATACAGAGGCGAATTTCTCTGTTGACTTTCTTTGTTACAATTATTGGAGCCAACCATTTGATAGCCTTGACACATGCGATTACACCTTGTTCCATAAGCTTGTCTAATTCCATTGTCACTTGTTCTTGTATCCCTGCAGGTAATCATTGTCTTACTTTTGAAACACACGGAATTGCCTCTTGCTTAAATTTAATTTTATGCACATATCCTTTTGAACACCCTATTCCAGGCTAAAAAACATCTGGAAACAAACCCACTGCCTCCATGCAACCTATTTCTACCTCATGAGTCTGAACTTCTGTATTGGCATTTGGATTCAAATGTTACCCAAGATCCCTCTGCATTGGCTCTCCAAATATATTATTGCATTTTTCAGAAATATACATTTTTCCCTTCCTCTTCATACTTTTAAATTAAACACAGCTATGAAAATAATCCAGCATGGGAATTTCCATGCCTCCATAACCACCACACCAGGTCTTACATCCATTGCCTCCAGACTACCACACACATCTTCAACATGCTGGTAAATTTTATGCAAGATTATATTCACACATGAATAGGAGTCAAAAACATTTTCACATCTGTACCACCCTGTTTTATTATTTCACTGGATTATCATTAACCTCACTATTAAACTGTAGTACAATTTCACCACAACATTTAGATATCTCATTTGTTTTTATAGTTTGTCATTTGGATCAGCAAAACTTCAGAAAAGTCCCTTCTTTCCACCATTATTACACATTCCTTGTAATTAGCCATATGACCAGACTGTCGACACTTGTAGCAAGAGGCTTTAAAGTTACTGTCATTCTTTTTGATTCCTTTATTGCTCTCTTTACTATTTCTCATTACATAAACGTGTGACTGTGCTTTACCCTCTGTGTCGCCTTGCAACTTTGAAACACATGCCAACATATCATCCACTCTTTTCACAATGAACATCACTTCTGATAAGGGTTGAACATCTTTCAGCCAAAGTTCACACATCACAAAGCATGCCAAATTTATATGGTGCGCTAACTTCTGAAGCTTGGTTACCTACTCTTCCACACTCTCATGTTCCCCTTGGACACATTTAATTTTCCAAAATGATACCTTTTACAAATAGAACTTATTATTAGAAAATAATGTAAATCCAGTTTCTTTATGCATATTTCCAATTCATTCAAAACCCTTTGCCTTTTCTGCATCCCAATCAGGTAATCCTTCATAAATCTCCAACCTTTCTTCTCCCAAACAATGCATCAACTGAGGGACTTTCTTTTACATAGTCATATTGTTTGGACATCATTTTATATAATTTAAATTACTTTTTCCATTTTCCCCATATCATTTGTGGGTCACCTGGAAGTGGTTAAAAAAACAGAGGTGCAGTTACACCCTGCATGTTTCACACAATGCCACCAGCAGTATTACATATGTTTCTGGCACCAATATATACATATTCACTTCTCTGGCATATTTCAGGAGTGCCTGTCACTGCAAGTGCTTGGAAAATTTCAAATTTGATTGTCTGATGCCAATAATCTTTCAGGTGTGCCTGTCACCATTGACACAAATGAAAGGGTTGCTTGTCAATATCCTTTCAGGTGTACCTGTCACCATTAGAGCAAATAATATTCTTCCTCCCACTCCTTGTTTGAGAGACTTGAAGATGTGCAGTTTGACAGGTTAAAGGTGTGCCTATCACAGTTTGACAGGCTAAAGTTGTGCCTATCACCACTGAAATTATTCTTATATTTGCTTATATTGTTATTATTGAGGTGAAAATTGAGTTGTCCTTCCTTCCTGCTGTTCTTTATACAAGCTGCATGGTCCTGCACTACCAGAGAGCTCTGTCTTCCTCGAGCTCTGATGTATCTCTGACTGAGGTTGTCATTTGCTTGCAGTCCATGACACTCATTCCTCTCCTTGTTTTTATCACCTCTACTTCAGATGATATTCTGGGCCTCTTCCTTTCGCTTACTGCCTTTGTATTGTGCCATGGTAGTCCTCCGACTTCCCTCTGGTCAGTGTGTGACCTCGCCTCAAGCCGTTCTGGTGCTCAGGGAACACGGCCTAGGATCCCACCTTCTCCTTACTTCACACCGTTGTTCCCAGTCTCGAATACACACCCATAGGAAGAGCCTGAGTTTCCTCCTCTGCTTTTGCTTATTTTAACCCTTTCCTTGGCATTTTTGCTTCTTTTTCAATTTCTCAGTAGCTACACTTTTTTAACACAATGGAGATGGATGGATATGGCTAATAACACCGATGAGGAGGATTCCCTTAAAGACAATTTGAATTAATTCATACAGACTTTGGTGGAACAGGCTTTTTCAACCTCCATGGACAAGATTACAAAAAATATAGAAAATCCTCTCGTCAAGCCAAATCAAAACACTTATCATCTTCTATTGTGATTTCTCATATCCCAGATACAGATGATTATTGTGGTGATCTGGATTCTGATCACAATAATGATTAGGTTTGGGACATGGATCCTTTCTCTGCACCTTCTCCCAAAAAACCCACGAAATTCTCTTCTACCCATGACACTTTTAAGGCCGAAACGGTTATGAACTCGGAGCATGTTTCCATGTTCGACCTCAGTCTCATCAATCACCCTAACTCAACCAACTGTTTTCCCGCCAATCATGGTGAAGAGTATGTGGCTCTAGACTATGCTTACCCCTGGAAAAGCAAACGAAAGCCAAACTCAGGTCCGAATAGCTCCACCCTTCCCATCCTCCCAAAATTACTGTTACCCCTACCATAGATCCTTCTTTGATAGCTTTCTTCTTGAAATGAGGGAAATATCCCCACAAAGGCGTGGACAAAGTCTGGTCCACTTGCCAAGATAAATTGTTAGATAATGTTGGTCCATTGGCTCGTATTTTTGACTTGGTGGAGTCTGGAAGCCCTGACAACTCTTTGATTGACCCTGAAGACCTCTCCTTATGGGTTCAAAGAACATTCTGTTTACTTGGCAATTCCAATTCTGCCATGACTCATGAGCGCAGAAAGGGGCTTTTATTAAAGCTGAACCCTAAGGAACTTTACATTCATGGATCCTGACATCAAGGCAGATAGGCTTCCATTTGGGGATTCATTTATCAAAGAATTGAGTAAATATGTATCTACTTTTGCATCGCTGCACAAAGCACAGCAGTCCATACAAAACATTTTCTCACAACATGTTTTTGCCAGAGATGGTAGAGGCAGGAGCTGCTTTACCGGCTGCAACTATCAAAACCAAGGCTCCAGAAGTTCTTTCAATTCCACTTACCAGGAATACAAGCCCAAATTCTACGTCCAGAGGGGTCCAAACTACCATGGTCGAGAAAACAAAGGTTCTTGATACAACTCCCATTCAGGTGAATCCCTCTTCTGGCCTTCCTTCCATAGGCGGCTGCCTTCATTTATGTCTACCAAAATGGCGTTCCATAACATCAGACCCACGAGTTTTAAACACCATTCAAGGTTATGTTATAGAGCATTACTCCAAGCCTTTCCAGGCTATGTTTCGTTGCCCTTCACATTTCTTGTTCCAAATGTTCAACCTCATACCTCTAGAGATTTAGTCCTGGTTATAGAAACAAGCGATAAAGATTTCTCGTCCCGACCCCTCAGGTTTCTTCATTTCCCCTTTTGTTGTACAAAAGAAGAACAAAACAATGAGACCAGTGATCAACCTCAAACTGTTCAATCAGTTTGTCAAATACCGCCACTTCAAAATGGAAATGATCATTCATCTTAGAGACTCCTTACTTCAGCACAACTGGATGGTTCGCTTTGATCTAAGGAATGCTTGCCTCACGGTCCACATCCACTCAAATTACAGGAAATGTCTCCACTTGCAATGGTTGGGACAAAAATACAATTTATCATCGCTACTTTTCAGTCTCTCTTCAGCACCATGGTGCTATACCAAACTTATGAAACCAGTTGTAGTCTCTATCAGGGCCCAAGGTGTCACACTGATCATCTATTTAGACAACATTCTTCTAATGAGCCAAAGCCTTTTATTGTTACAGAATCAGGTTCATACAACATGGTCCCTTTTGTCAGATCTAGGTTTTCTCATCAATTCAGAGAAATCTCTATGAACCCCTACAATGCAAATAGAGTTACTGGGTTTCCTGATAAACTCATCCACAGCCACTTTTCATCTTCTCTCCGCAAAGGTGAAAATAATAAAAACTGAGATTCTACAGACCCTCTGCAGTTCTGTCACTTCCCTCAGAGCGAGAATATTAGGTATTCTTTCTTCCTCCATTCAGGCCATCATTCCTGACCCTCTACATTATCACGCTTTTCAAAGAAAATTTGACACTTACAAAAAGGCCTCTCTTTCGGCAACACCATCTTCTTAGATCAGGAATCCCAACTAGAACTTCAGTGGCAGATAGACCATTTAAACACATGGAATGGCAAGAATATATTTGCATCAGCCCCATATCTTGTATTAGAATCAGATGTAACCCGAACAGGCTGGGTGCCCGATGTGGACCAACCTCGACTGGGGATCCATGGTGTCCAGTGGAGTCCTAATTGCACATCAACTGTTTAGAGATTCTTGCCAGCTCTTTTGTAATCAAAAGCATAGCAAAGAACATATCTGTTGTTCATTATATCAATTATCTAGGTAGGGCCAGGTCAAGACCAGGAACTAGCAAAAGGATTTTGAGAATTCTGCACATGCATAATACTTGCCAGGAAACCTCAACTCTGAAGCAGATTGGTATTCCGGACATCTTTGAGATTCCAGCGATTGGAAACTTCACCATTCAGTTTTCAACTCCTTACTTCTCAGGGGGTCCTTTTCAGATAGATATTTTTATGTCCAGTCTGGATTGCCGACTTCCCCAATTCTTCAGTTGATGCCCAAATCCCTTAGCCTTACCTTCAGATGCTTTTCTTCAGAACTGGTCCCTCTCCACCAATTACACTTTTCCTACTTTTCTTATGATAAACAAGGTTGTAGCACAAGCAACTCTTGTCCTGGTAGCTCCCTTCAGGCAATGACAAGTATGGTTCCCTCCCCTTCTGGAATTTACAATGGATTTTCCAATTATTCTACCTTCCTTTACCGACCTTCTCTTGATCCAATCAGGCCCTTCTCACAAACTGATACAAGACAACTCTCAAAGTCTTCTAGCTTGGAAGATCACAGGTTCTCCCAATCTGTCCCTTTCATTTCACCTGAGACTTCAGAGTACATTAATAAATCCTGCTTCTTTAGGAACTACAAAAGCTTACAAATCAGCTTGGCCTTAATGGGCAAGCTGGTGGCTGGGAAAACATATTGATCCCCTTTCATCAGATATAACCTTCAACATCAACTTCTTGGCAGCTGAAGCTACCGGGGGAAAGACTTATCGAACTATCAATTTGTACAGACCTGTCTAGCTAGCCTGGTGGGTGAAGGATGATACCCTGAGACCGGTCCCAGGATGCTTGTTTCTGGTCCAGTGAGGACCTGGCTTGCCAGTTCGTTCTGGACTGTTTCCATGGGGAACAGGGTCAAGACTGAATTGCATAGGGGTGGGTCCACACTGGGGTGGCATGGTGAGCAAAAGAATAATGGATTAAACCCAGAACTGTGACTGGGGGTGAGTGGTTGAAAGGTTTCACACTCCTTCCATCATCCTTTTGTGTTTAACATAGTAGTGACAGTCTTTATTTCCTTCCACACACTGATTTAAAAATGACTACCTCTTTGACTGGCAACCAATGGAGCACCAAAAGTGCAGGTTTAATATGATTTCAAGGCTGAAAACCAAGAACTAGCCTCACTACAAAGCTCTGTTCCATCTGCAGTTTATATAACAGGTAAATAGGGTGATAAAGAAAGATCACATTGCAATAATCCAATAGTGCAGACGTAAAAGCTCTGATTAGCTGAATCTTGTGGGAAAAAGGAAATAAAGTGAGGAACACATTTCAGAGTAAACATTTGAAAAAAATTGATTTAACTACACTGTTGCCCTGAAATATCAATGTTACTGCCAAATCAGGCCGAATGCTTAGGTTTCTCACAACTGGGACTATCATCGTTTGTGTACCTAAAGAAGGGGAGCAAAAAGGCAGGTCCTAGAATGGAAAAAGTTTTAGGAAACAGAGTATATCTGTTTTGTCCCTGATTAATTTCAAGTGGTTGAAGGTCACCCACTGATCGACTATGGATAGGCACTCACAGAAATGCTTAACCACAACTTGAACATCCCCCATTAGCCTGACAGCACTTTGGGGCATATTGATACTCTGTTTGCTCTGAATGTGCGTCATTTTTTCAACCAAATTCAGCACAAACTTAACTCCATATTTCTATTTTGACAGTAGACTCGTCTAGCACCAAAATATTGGAGTTAACATAATTTTTTGGATGCGTGAAACCTCCTTGCATCAATGAATCTCGTCCAAAAACGTACTCTAAGCCCATCGTGCCTTATTTATCCTCCCATGCAAAAATGGTGCTTGGGGGGGGAGGCAGGGCTAAATAACGGCGCTAAGCCTGCTTAGCACCATTATTTAACACCTGGGTCAGAGCAGGCGTTAGGGGACCTGTGTACCCATTTCCATGGTCAAACACCATGGAAAGAGCCCACAGGTGCCCAAACCAATCCCGAGTAACACCCCCACCCACACAAGAGGGACACCAGAGGATGAGGGACCCCATCTCAGGTAAGTAGGGTACGTAGAGGTAAGTATTTAAACATTTTATTTTTAAGTGCCATTGGGAGCCCTGAAATGGTACCCCCCTACATGGCACTGGGTGCAATGGCCATGCCCGGGGGACCCTTATTCCCTGTGCTGGCTATTGGGGTGGTGGGCATGACTCCTGTCTTTTATAGGACAGACGTAATGTGGTATGGATGGTTTTCCATCAGGAAATGATGCTAGGCTGGTTAAACGATTTTTTTTGCCTCTAACCAGCCTAGCGTCATTTTTTTAGGCAAACCCCCCTTCCCCTGTACCGCCACCCCACCCGGCTAATGTAATTTTCCCAGATGCTAGCCCACCCTTTGTGCCGGCTTGCGGGATTACATAAATTTGCAACCCATATGGCGCGCTGGAATGACTCAAGCCGGCAAAATACTTTTTGATGCAAAACTGAGTTTGCACAGTTTTGTGCCAAAAAGTATAAATATGGCCCTTTGTGTATTTTCAGGGTAAAAGAAAAGGTCAAATCTGTACAATGGAATAAGGTGGGCTAAAGGGGTCATTCACAAGTTAAAAATCCGTTTTGAGAAAATCAAACCCTGTGGAAAATCACATGGAAGGATATGACAGATGACAAGTAAGGTGGAATAAATACTTGGAACAATCTATTTGAGAGGTAGACTGCAAACTAAGACAAAGCAAAGCATTTGATTCCAAAGTCCGAATTTGTTGACTCACTGTTTCAGACACTTATGAGCAGGTTCAAAAGGGGTAGGATGGCAGGTATGTTAGTGTTGATACAGTGGCAAAGGTCATCTAAAGCTGAAACCACCATGGTTTCAGTACAATGGCTAACACAAAGCTGATAAAAGACTGTTTTCTCCACCCACTTAGCCAAAAGAGGTAGTTGGGATATAGGCCTCAAGTGGACAGTATATACGGGTCACATTAAAGCCTCTTTAACAAAGAAATGATCACGGCTAGCTCTAGAGACTCAGGAACCTGACAAAAGAGAGGCATTAACGCTTGATCTATACCAACCAGGGTGTAAAAGAAGGAAACTCTTGTATGAAGTTTCGTGGTGGTGGTTAAGAATCAAGTGGAAATTCTGAAGTATTGCTAGCTGCAATAAAGTTACTAAACTCTAGACTCAAAAGATTAAAGTATGAATAGTGTCTTGTTATGGAAGAAATTTGCAGTACTATTACATTCAGCTGTTGCTATATTGGGGTCTTTCAGAATATATTGATCACAAAGTCCTTTACTACTGAGAAAACAGAAGTTGTAGGATTTTGGGTGCTTGAGATTTTGTTGGATTAAGAGCCTGCTTTGCTTTCCTAATAGTCGGTTTATTGATGTAGTTATTTTTTAGCTATCCAAAATCCATCAGAGAATCATAACTTTGACGTCAGTGGTGCCCAATGGTGCATAATTAGCACTAGAGATTGAAGAGGTGAATCAGTTAAGTTATTGGAGAGGCTTATTGCCAAATGTAGTGATTGTGGAGTGATATAACTGTTGTAAACTGCCATTTATGATAGTCATTGAGATTCACTGAGGGGGCACTAGTGCCAGGCGGCTTACAGTCTAACCAGGGGGAGACAAAATTATCTCTTGAGACTAGTTTCCATTTTTGAAAAGTCAGAGGAACAAGTAGAAGTTCTCACCTTAAAACCTCAGGTACCAGAGAATGTAAAAGGTAAACAAAAATTGCCTGATCACGGAATGCCAAGTGGAAAAAAGGATTTGCACTGGTAGGAATTGAAGCATAAGAAATCGATTGTATGACATTTGTGATGGGTACTAGCTACATGTTAAAATCCAGATTGAAAAGAGAAAGAAGATCAAAGATTTTGATAGAGTCATCCGGATTTTCAAAGGGCACGTTCGGATAACGTAATAGCATTATATGACCATCACTGGTAATCCATTGAGGTAGCACAGAGGCTAGGTAATTGATCTAATCCTCCCCAGCAAGGGGCTGCCTATACACAAGAATGAAGATTCATTGAGTACCAGGAGAGTCTGATACTCTAAATGACAGAGACTTAAAAACAGGTAGATATGAGACATCAATTTTCAAACACATTTAACAATTACCTTACAATAAACTCCAGATGGATGGTGAGTGTCAAGCAAAACACACCTGGAGGGGAGGGGGTGGCTGGGTAATATCCTTGTCAATGTCAATAACCAATAAACCATGTTTTTGTGATGACAAATCAAGATTTACCTCAGAGATAAGATTTGGAAAGGGAGAAGCATTTTAATAGCCAAGTGAGTGTTAATTAAAGACTATGCCCTCAAATGTTCTCAATAGGTCAGTCAATGTTTCATTTGTCCAACTCAGTTGGCCTACAGTTCGTGATTTGAAAATTCTTCTCAGTCTCCCACAGGATGCCTAACACTTTTCCTACTGGTCTGACAACAAACTCACAACTTACCAACTAAGCACAGTCACCAAGGACATTGTGCATATCTGAAAATGCAAATCTGTCTCTCCTCACTTGATTCTTAAGCACAACCACAAGTTTGCTGTTAAATAATTGAAGGACATTTACAAACCTCATGTATAATATCCAGTGTTTCTCTCACAGGGCACACAAAATCAGCCATGCACAACAAACAGTGCAGCTTTTAAGCTGATATATATATATTTATAGATTTTTTAGAAGTAAAATTGTATTTATTTTACATTATTTCTGATGTTATTTTATGTCCATGAGTCCATTATTTTCTATGGAAGTCTGTTGCAGTACCTATGAGTGACCATGTGTTGTAGTTTGCTTACTCTAAAACTGAGTTTAGGAAGCACAATATGTGGAAGAGCATGTCCACCATTGTCCAAGACAGTCTGCTGAAAGCCCAGCTTGTGTAACACCCACTGGGGCTCAAATGTGCCTAACCATTCACTGAGTGTCAGTAAACGTGCACATGCTGAGCTTCAATACACGAGAAAGGCAAGCAACCATAGTTTTGGGCACCCCTGGACAACTTAGAGGCAAACTCACACAGTGATATAAGTTTTGAGTCTTGTGTTCATAATATTATTCTGCTGCCACTAGGACCTGTCACCATATCGCCAGTGTTGATGGTGTAGTAGCCTGTCTCACTCAGAACAGATGCAATGGGGCATTGCCCAGTTATAAGAATATCAACAAACAGAAAAGAAAATTATGAAGTACTTCCAGAGGACACACTTGATTGTTCAGTTGACTGCAGGGGAGGAGACATGGTTTGGAGGGACAATGAGATAGCTAGAATAACTGACAGGGTAGAATGGTATAGTATTTCCAAGCTATGCAGAGACCTTTTATCCCACTGACCTTGCTAAAGTGTTCTGATTTTGTGAGTGCAATAAAATAATCAATGAAACAATCACACTTCTTTACTCCCTTAACCTGTCAAGATGATCATTCTAAGAACATTTCAAATGCTTCTGCAAGGTCCAGCAATACTTTCTTTGTTAATACCACATGTACCGCAACACTGGTGAACAGATGGAAGAACTATGTCATAGTCGGCCTGTGGAACACAGAGAATGATCTGTTAAAAGACATCATGCATTATATTTACTTGTATATAATATCTGAGGTGCCGGGACTCAATCGCAGTGCACCTATGGTGCTATGCTTGTTGACTCTGTGGCATTAGGACTCAGTGTATGAAATCAATGCTACACTATTTGTAAGAACATTTCAAAGGCTTTAATGAGAATAGGATACTAAATCTGTGAAACCTGGAACATCAACAACACCTAGCAGGTCAATAAAGCAAATGCTGAGAGGCTGGCCTTAGGAATCATTTTGTGAAGTTGGACTATGTAACAGATATCCATGATCCACTTTCCCTAACTCTTAGTTGTACATTATATGGACTCGAATGACAATGAAATTACCAACCAAACCAACAAAAATTAATTGAAGAACATTGTTACATAGGCTACTGACAAATAAGGTACATCGATTCTACTTTGAAGACAGATAGCTGCCCGTCCTGTCTTGAGACTGGAATTAAGCCTCTCAATAGTACTGAGTTGGTGTCTTGCATAGTGGGCTCTACATAACTAGTTCTATTTTATGTAGCTCACACAGAATCCAATATGACTACGTTAATGGGATGGCACCATATCACTGGGCTACAACTTTTCCACTTCTAAACATTGCTTTTACAAATCATTATTTGCTGGTACTTTAGTCTGATTTGTTTGATTGAACTCGGCCTGAATTACAAATTCCAGAATGCAGTGATTTGTTACATTAAAACCAGAAGCAATAAAAGAGGTGTTCTAATAACAGGAATAATTTTGGTAAGCCTATAGATAGCCCTTCAAAGTCAACAAGGGACTTATAGGTCTAGAAGAGTATACAGCATCAATTAGTCTTGCAAAGGATGTGATCAGACAATCTTCATCCAACTCTTCAGATAAACGTAAGTGCTAGGAGCATTTGTGGAGGAAGAGAGTGCCCCATAAGTCACTGTGTCTTGCCCTCTGTATTAAAGAATGGTTTGCTGTACCATGTGTTCCAACTTAACTCAGAAAAAAGTCAACCATTCTCTTTGAAGGTTACAGAAACCTATGAGTTAGTGCTGTCTGAGTGCAAACTACTTTTAAGTCAGTTTTAGTACTAACTTGCATAAGGTGATGGTTGTCAATTGTGTTGACTTGTTGTTGACAGTTGTACCTGGTGGTAGTTACATGCGTAAATCTCCTCCAGACATAAACATCAGCTGGTTAAATAGTGATTTTTTGTTGCTATTTTCATATCCGCCGGCCAATCATGCATCATCATTGCTATTTATTCAGCAGCTGGGTAAATAGTGAAGATTATTTGCTATTTGTATGTCCACCATCCAAACAGTAGATAATGTCTGCTACTTAGTGGCCAAGTACATATTCAAGATTTTTTGCTACTTACATGGCCACTGTTAGAAGTGGGGTCTTTGGTTGACAGTCAGGTTACCCCCTGTCCAAGCAGGGACCCTCACTCTAGTCAGGATAAAAGAGAATCACCCTCAGCTAACCCCTGCTTACCCCCTTGGTAGCTTGGCACAAGCAGTAGGCTTAACTTCAGAGTGCTATGTGTAAAGTATTTGTACCAACACACACAGTAACTTAATGAAAACACTACAAAATTACACAACACAGGTTTAGAAAAATAGAGAATATTTATCTAAATAAAACAAGACCAAAATGACAAAAATCAACAATACACAGGTCAAGTTATCAATTAAAAAGCAAAAAGAGTCTTCATATAGTTTTAAACACACACTAACACTGTTAGCGTGAAAATGTACCTATTGTGCGTCAAAAATAATCCTGCACGGGTGAGTGGGTGTCAAAAAGGGCTTCTGATGCGTCGATTGCACTCACGAGTGAGAGCTTGCATAATTTCTCCTTTCGTCGGGTCGGGGCACTCTCTCCACAGGAGAGCAATGAGTCGATCCGGTCAGTACTCTCGATTCCGGGCAGGCCTTGCGTTGTTTTTACACGCCCAGTGGTGTTTGCATCGGAAATCCAGCTGCACGATGATTCGAAAACCACGCAGTGCGGGTTGCGATCTCACCAGCGTCCGTCAGTGATGCTGCACGTCGTTTCTCCAGCTCCGTGCGTCGATCCTTCGGTCGCGTTGCAGGCGAGCGTAAATTTTCAGCCGCAAAGCCGTCAGCGCGTCGATTTTCCACAGATCGGAGTTGCATCCATCTTCTCCCTGCACAGTGTTCTGTGCGTGGATTTCTTCCTCTTAGGATGCCAGCTTCTCCTTTTAGGGTCCCAGGAACCGGATGGGCACCACAGGGCAAGGTAGGGGTCTCTCCAGAGACTCCAGGTGCTGGCATAGATAAGTCTTTGCTGTCCCTGAGACTTCAAACAACAGGATTCAAGCTCTAAATCAACCCCTTGGAGATCTTCACAAGATGGAAGGCACACAAAGTCCAGTATTTGCCCTCTTACTCTGGCAGAAGCAGCAACTGCAGGCTAGCCCCACAAAGCACAGTCACAGGCAGGGCAGCTCTTCTTCCTCAGCTCTTCAGCACTCCTCCAGGCAGAGGTTCCTCTTGGTTTCCAGAAGTGTTCTAAAGTCTGTGGTTTTGGATGTCCTTCTTATACCCAATTTCCCCTTTGAAGTAGGCCTACTTCAAAGCAAAGTCTCTCTTGAATGTGAAATCCTGCCTTGCCCAGGCCAGGCCCCAGACACTCACCAGGGGGTTGGAGACTGCATTGTGTGAGGGCAGGCACAGCCCTTTCAGGTGTGAGTGACCATTCCTCCCCTCCCTCCTAGCACAGATGGCTCATCAGGGAATGCAGACTACACCCCAGCTCCCTTTGTGTTGCTGTCTAGTGTCAGGTGCAACCAGCCCAACTGTCAAACTGATCCAGACAGGGAATCCACAAACAGGCAGAGTCATAGAAATGGTATAAGCAAGAAAATGCTCACTTTCTAAAAGTGGCATTTTCAAACACACAATCTTAAAATCAACTTTACTAAAAGATGTATTTTCAAATTGAGAGCTCAGAGACCCCAAACTTCACATGTCCATCCCCTCCCAAAGAGAATCTACACTTTAATCAGATTTAACGGTAGCCCCCATGTTAACCTATGAGAGGGACAGGCCTTGCAACAGTGAAAAAACGAATTTAGCAATATTTCACTGTCAGGAAATATAAAACACATTACTATATGTCCTACCTTAACCATATACTCCACCCTGCCCTTGGGGCTTCCTAGGGTCTAGCCTTAGGGGTGTCTGACATGTAAGAAAAAGGAAGGTGTGGGCCTGGCAAGTGGGTACACTTGCCAAGTTGAATTTCCAGTTAGAACTGCAACACAGACACTGCAGTGGCAGGCCTGAGACATGATTACAGAGCTACTTATGTGGGTGGCACAACCAGTGCTGCAGACCCACTAGTAGCATTTGATTTACAGGCCCTGACTACCTCTAGTGCACTGTACTAGGGACTTACAAATAAATTAAATATGCCAATTATGAATAAGCCAATTACATACACATTCTATAAAGGAACACTTGCACTTTAGTACTGGTTAGCGGTGGTAAAGTGCCCAGAGTGACAAAAACAGCAAAGTCAGAGTCCAGCACACATCAACAACCTGGGAAACAGAGGCAAAAAGTTAAGGGAGACCACGCCAAGGATGAAAAGTCTAACAGCCACCAATCAAATGGTACATAATTTCTGCTAGTTAGCCAGTGGCCAGGTAAATAATGATGCTTATTTGCCATTTTCATGGTCACTGGACCAGTTCTACATAACATCTGTTATTTTGTCAGCAGCTGGGTAAAAAGTGAAGTTTCTTGGAAATCTGCACATCCGCTCGACCTATAGTGCCTAATCTTTGCTATTTAGTAATTGGTCAGATGAATAGTGAAGATTCCTTGATATTTGCATGACCACCTGCCAACCAGTACATAATGTCTGCCATTTCGCCAAACCCAGTCAAATAATAAACTTTGTTTGCAATTTGCACAGTTGTTGCCCAAAAAGTACATGATCTTTGCTAATTAGCTCTGTCTGGCAAACTTGAAACCTCAAATGTAACGGGACAGGGCTTGAGTGGGGGTCACTAAGAGTTGGGGATGTTGTCGTTAATGCAAATTGTTTTATGGTCATTATATACTCTGCTCTAACATGGAACGTCTGTGGCATGGCCACTCCTGCTAATACACATAAGATGTATACTTACCTAAGGCATAGGGACATCGTTTTTACATGTCTCCAGGAGACACATCTTACGACAGGGGAACTTGACAAATTGCACAGATGTTGGAGTGGAGAGGGGTATGGAACAGGATATTCTGCTTATGCCAGGGGGGTCCTTATATGTGTTGCACCGAAGGATCTATTTGTTAAACTGAAAGTGTGCACTGATACTGAAGGCAGGTATATTTTCAAAGAAAGGCATCCTGGATGGTCACCCCATTCCCATAACCTCCATTTATGCCCCCAGTGCCGCACAGGGTACATTCCTGAACTTGCTTTCCCCAACTATGTTACTTAACCTCCAAGCATCTGGACTCTGGGGAGGCAATTTCAATTACCTGGATCACTCTGTACCCCTAATCCAGAGTACATCTGACTTATTAGCCACCAAACATTTCCAACTCTGGACCAAATCCGCTGATCTGCATGATGTTTGGCGACTCAGACATCCAAATGATAGGGAATACTTTTACTATGCTCCAGGCCATCAAATCCACAAACGACTAGACTATTTTTTGTACTATTGATTGCTGACTGCTTATCCGAAGCTCTGAGTATTTGTGCAGAACTCTGTCAGATCACAATCCACTGAGGCTCACATTTCAGTGGGGAGGTGAGGGGGTGCTTATCCTGACATGGCGACTGCGGGAAGAGGCTCCACAAGACACGACATACAAAGAAGCAATAGGTACACATATTTAAGTGTACTTCAAAGACAAATCGAACCGGTTGGCAGTAGGGGGGTTGAATGGGATGCCATGAAGGTGGTTAGGAGGGGTCATTCTATCTCCACAATGCAGGGTGTTAAATCCTCTCTTACATGCAGTATCTCAGCGTTAGAAGATCATATACGAACCTATGAGAACGAGGCTTCACATCCCAAGAGGCATGCTGCCTCCTGACTACTCTGTGGCACCAATATTGAGATGAACTGCAATACCTTTGTGATGTGGACTTCAGATCCTACCTGATAGGACAGCATAGAGACAGAGACAAACCGGGCATATGCTAGCATGGCTTTTGCGCTCCGAAACACCTAGAAGCATTTTAGGGCCAATACATGACGATACAGCTCAGGTGAGGAACACCCAGGTAGACATTAATGAAGTCTTCACTCGTTATTATGAGCAATTGTACTCCTACCCTTCTGAACCCTTCCCATCACGAATTGGAGCTTAACTGAAGGGCCTGATGCTTCCTCAATTGACTCCCATCCAATTATTGGATCTGGAGCAACCTCTACAAATAGAGAAGATTTTTTAGCAGTTCGACAGATGGCCTGCAGGAAGGCCCCAGGCACTGACGGGTTTCCGAAGCGAACTAAACGGAACAGGCACTATTGGACGTTTGTGGACCTAGCACTGATTTTATTTAAATGACTAATTGCCATGTCCTGGAAGGCCCCGCCAGCCACCTATGATTCATTGCTGGCTGCGAGCGACCTTCCTATGGGCCTCAGCGGAGACAGATGACCTTACACACGTTCGTAAGATACATGAGAAAAGGGGGAAGCCCACACTATGGGATACTTATGTACTGAAATTATCCGACAAATTACATCCATCCCTCCCCCCGTAGATGGAGTGACTATATGTATGGACCCCTTCAACACCTGCTGCACCGAACTCCGTCCCGATGCCATGCAATTCCTGAACAATATGCCTGGGCCATTACTGCCCGCCCAACTGCTATCAGCAGTACTACACTCACGGGGATCCTTCAGTCCCCTCTTCCCCTTCCTCCCTGCTCCTAACCCACACCATGTACATAAACTGACAATAAGATGGCCACATCTCCTTACAGTAGAAACAAGTTTGATGGTATGCCCGTCAGCTACTTTGATGATTTTTGCCAGCACCACCAACCAGGGAGATATATATATATAGAAGTTTGAGTTGTTTGCTGTTCTTTTTTGTTTTTTTTCTTGGGATGATTAGCCTTAGGCATGATAGAGGATACTTTGATGACTTACTTAATTAATCATTCTCACTGGTTTTTACACTACGAAGCAGTAACCCTCACACCAACCTACCAGTTGTTCCTTATGCTGACGTAAATAATACTGTGACAGGAGATGTATCCATGTCTTTGATATACTTGAGAATTTCCCATTGAATGTTGTCATGCTCATTCTTATTATCTGACATAAATGCAAATAAAGAAATTTAAACAAAAAATGTCTATGCTAGTTAGCCAGCAGCCAGGTAAATGGAGAAGTGTCATTGCTATTTGCACAACCGTCAGCCAAAAAAGTGCATATTCTCTACTATTTAGCCTGCGGCTGGATAAAGAGTGATGTTTTTCTGTTATTTGCACAGTCACTGGCCAAATAATAAATAACATGTTTTAGTTAGTCAGCGTATAGTAAAAAAAAAAACACGAATTATTCAGCAGACAGCAAATAGTCACTGTCTTTTACATTTAAGTGTAATGTGATTAGTCCCCATCCACTCTACTACGGCACAGTAAATATAGTCAAGTTTTTTGAGGTCCTGTTTCCTCTCTATTTTCCAGGTTCTAATTTTTGTGTCATTGTACAGGTATAGCAGGCTAGGCTGATGGAGCTGCGGAATTCTGGTAGTGCGTGTGTCAGTTAGAGGTTGATGATGAGTGGAGAGATAATTGAACTCTGGAGTGAGAAGTAAATGTGGGTTGATATGAACATGGGTAGTGAGATGATGCTGCGCCTGCCTCTGGACCAATCTAGGATGCTTGCTTGAATGCCAATCTTTTGCATCCTCAGTAGGAGAGCCTAGTAGATCACAATATCGAGCAGTAGTAGTGCTACTATTCCATTTCCATTAACATTTTTAGATCATCATAAATGGTGACCAAGGCAAACTCAGTACCGCAGGCTAGGCTGAAGCCATTTGGTGGCTAGAGAATGGGGTATATGCTTCTATTAAGTCAGGCATTTGAGAGAGCACTCATCATTCAGTTAGGAAAGGCCATTGTAGATTGGTCTTCTTTTGCAGAGGCTAATCAAAGTTACTTTTTTATATATATATATATACACACAAATATATATGTGGTATGTGTGTGTGTTTGTGTATATATATATATATATACAGTATATGTATATATATATATATATATATATATATATATATATATATTTATATTTCAGTAAGAATGAGCAGGTGAATGTTGGGGAATGAAAGCAAAGTAGCCGCATAATTCTGCAATCAGTATCACACAAAGTACAGATTTCAAAGTTTATAGTCAGCCTTTAAGGTGTTTATGTAAATGACTACAAGGCTAACTCCCAAGTTCTTGGGACTGGTGTTCTGGTCATAGTTCCACATCCAGGAATGTCACATCCCTATCAACTGACAGGTTGATAGGGTGTCATCAGGTTAAAAGATTTATGCAAGATTAGGTCATAAAAGTTTACGTCGTTTTTACGCATTTATTGAGCATTGATGTAGAGAGAGTTCAGTTCAGTTGTTGGCAGTTGGAGGGGTGTTGTTAGGTAGAGATGGTGGGGTAAGAGAGTGGATGGTTGGAGAGTGTGAGAAGAAGAGGTAAAAGGGATGAGGTATAGGTGAAGGGGCATTTTCATGCTGTTTGAGGTTAAGGAAGTTTGTTGGGTTACTGTTAGGAGAGGGTGGAGGTGAGCGAATGGGAGAAGGTGGGTAGGCTGTGTGACAAAGAGGTAACCGAGGAAGTGGGTAGGAGTGAAGATGGAAAGGTGGGCATGGGTTATGTGAGGTGGGTTCCAATGGGATTGTCAAGATACGGGTGGATGGGTTGGTGATCAATAACTTCAAGAAGCGGGTAGATATGAGAGATAGGATTTGGTGTTCCCATACACACTTGTCTATTATAACTGAAAAACCTCTTAACACTTCTGTTATTCCATCCATGTGTGTGCGTGACCACAGTTTTGTGGATGAAAGAATGAAGCAATGGAAGAAAAAAAAACTTTGTTCCACCAATGTACATTTAGGACTTACCAGTGACATCGATTCAACAAAATGCTAGGAGTAACAGAAATGTCATTACACATGCTTTGACACCAATAATATTATGGGAAGTGAAGTATTTTAAGCGAGATACCTTCCTAGAAAGTGATGCCATGTGACCCTTGACCCTGATGACATCCTAGGAAGTACATCACAACTGCTAAGAATGCTACACTTGTTCCAAATTGAATAAAATGCCACAGTGGTCTCTAAGGCAGATGTATATCTATTTTAGGTGCTAAGAATATGTAAACTATGGTGCTGTCATGATACACGAGGTGCACACCCATTAGATATGAATGAATGTACAGCTTCATTTGTTAATTCACTCTCTCTATTCAAGCTAGTCTCTTACTTCTAACTCTATCACACTCATTTACACACCTTTAATCTACTTGTCTCTGTTCACCTACATCTTTCCAAGTTTACCTACTGCATCCACCTCTATCATTCTCATATATATTAAATGTACCTCTTATCTACATATCTTGTATTCCCTCTGCTCAATCCCATCCTCTGACCAATATCATGTTAATCCCCTTTGTACACTAATTATTGCTATCTTTTCTTTTTCCCATATGTGCTGAAAGTAGAGGTCTTGGTGTGCTGCAGCACAGCCAAAATAACCATGCTGTAGTTCTGAGTGCCAAAGAGCAATGAGAAAGATGCCTTTAAATCTTGTGTTTATCTAGTCGATTATGCTGTTACTCAAAGACAGAGGTCAAATGTCAGATTATGGCCCTCATTATGAACATGGCAGTAAACATCGCACCACTGGTGGTGGCGGTTACTACCGCCAACAGGCTGGCGGTCTGAAAAGCCAGATTATGAAGCACATGAGAAACAGCCAGCGTGAAAACCACACGCCGCCAGCATAGGAGGGCTGACATCGACTGAAGAGGCCGTCCACAGGCCGACAGAAAGGCCCCACCGCCCAACAAATAATGAAGCACAAGACTGCCATCAGTTCCGGGGCAGGAACCACCGCCACCCAAAGCGTGGCGGAAACAAACCAAATAAAAGGACACACTCACTGTAGGCACACACAACACTCCGAAGCAGACATGGAGAGAGAAGTGGAAATCATGGCAGTGCTGCTCCTTGCCAGATACCTCCATGACCATGACTGCTGACGATGGTAAGTACTGCAACTTACTAAACAAGGGAAGAAAGGGCACAGTTACACACCCAAGCAAAGTACCCCCAACCCCTCACACCATCACTAGCCATACACAACAGAACAAGAGGTACTTACCCGACACAAGGCCAATACAACCTGCTCAAAGCACACCACACCCCCACAATGAAACGATGAACCACGTCTCCAGAGTGTGTCAACAGCAACACTGGGCACCCAAACTTTAATAAATAAACTAAAAATGCAATGTCCAAATAAGTCCAACAGTAATGGTCTGAAGGGCCCAAATGGCCAGAACCTGACTTCCACATGTGCACATGGTACTCCACCATAAAGGGACATCAATGGGGCAGCCAGGCACCTCAGGGAACCGGAGCAGGGGGTGGTGGGGGTGGGAACTAACATCTGGGAGGGGGGGGGGCTTGGGCTTACGTTTGGGAGGTGGAGAGGGCTTGGATTTGCACTTGGACGGTGGGGGAGTGGGCTTGGACCGGGAGGTGGCAGATGGACCTGGGGCAGCACAGGGCTTCTTGCTCTCTGGGGAAGGGGCACGGGAATGGGAAGGGCGGGCTGGGGCGAACTTGGACGTGGAAGAAGTGGACAGGGCAAGGAGGTGGGCACGTTTAAGGACGAGACGGGGTGGGCCAGTGGGTTCGAAAAGGTCAACACGGGACAGGAAACGTTTTTTAGGGGCATTTGAGCTGGACAAGGACGAAGGTGTGGGAGTGGAGGTAGAGGGAGTGCTAGTAACTGGTGTTGGTGTGCTGGACATGGATGCAGGTGCCTGTGCAGTATGCTGAGGTGTGGTGGATGTGTTTTGGGTGGGTGTCTGGGAAAGTTTGAGTGTTTTGGGAGGAGGGGGTGGACACTGTGGGACAAGACGGGCTGCCATTGTAAATGGATGTTGTCTGAGTGTCTGCAGGTCTGGTGAGTGTGCTGCATGTGTCAGTCAATGTCGTTGTGGTGAGTGCAGGTGTGGTGTTTGGGGATGATGACTGGATGTCTGATGTTGTGGTGACTGCAAGAATGGGGCCAGCAACAGTGACTGAGGGTGAGTGCTTGTGGGTGTGCATGTTGAGGTTACAGACATGGAGGCGGGAGAGGTGGACACACTGGGGGAAGTGGATGCTGTTGTGTGTGCCTTTGTATGTTGGCTGTGTGTATGCCTGTGGTGGGAAGTGTGGTGCTTGTGTTTCTGTGTGTTCTTCGTGTGTGTTGATGTGTGTGCATGGCTGTCTGGACGTGTGCTTGGGATGGGTGAGTGGAGTGGGGTGTTGGAAGGGGCGGAGGTGATTGAAGGGGGGATGGAAATACCAGGGACACTAGCTGCTGTCAAAGAGGAGGCCAGAGCCTGAAAAGATCTCTGTAGACCAGACATGGCACAGTGAATGCCTTCCAGGTATGCATTGCTCCATCTGGGATGCTAGCCCCTGGATGGCATTCACAATGGTTGTCTGCCCTACAGAGATGGTCCTCACGAGGTCAATAGCCTCCTCCATCAGGGCAGCAGGGCTGACTGAGGCAGGGGATGAGGTGCCTGGGGTGAAGGAGACGCCCACCCTTCTGGGTGAGCGGGCCGGGCAACTGGGTGGGGAGCAACTGGGAGGGCAGTGATGGTATGGGAGTGGCGGAAGATGACACAAAATGGGTGGGCTCACTGCGGTCCGCCACCACCAGGGAGCTCCCATCGGAGGAGGTATCAGAGTCACTACCCCCTGTGGTAGTAGCCTCCCCATGGTACTCCCCTCTCCCTCCAAAACACTGGTCCCCTTGGCGTCGGTAGACTCTGCCTCCTTGGAACCATGGGCCGCTGCATCCCAACTTGCCGGTGCCACTGCTCCTTCGCCAGATGATGCTGATGTCCACAGACAACACAAGAGTACAGGGGTGGGGAGACAAAACAAGAGAGATATCTGTAAATACCTGAATGGATGTACAAACTTGGTGCACACACACACTCCCATGCAGCTTGCATACCTACATGCAGCACCTACAACTATAGTTATGCCTATGCCCCTGACTAGTGGCCACAACCCTAGCATACAACTCTTCTCCCACTTGGCACAAGGACCTGATGAACTGTCAGACCTGCCCCTAATCATCTCAGTGCCCATGGGGGCAGGACTGCTGGTAGACACCTGTCAGAGTTCCTGGCACTAGACAGCATACATACTACAGCACCCTCAGACATCTATCAAAGAGCCATGAAATGGTGTTGGTACTCACCCCCTTGTGGCTGCTGTGCAGCCTTCAATCGTCCATCCAATTCTGTATATGCCACCGCCAGAATACAGCACATTATGGGGGTCAGGGTCCGATGGGCACCCCTTTCTCATTGGGAGGACTTCCCTAGCTGGGCCTCTCAGGTCTTCCTGGCCCAGCGCCGCAGGTCCTCCCACTGCTTCCTGCAGTGGGTGCTCTGCCGGTTGTAGACCCCCAGGGTCCTCCCCTCCCTGGCGATGGCCTGACAGAGTGCCCTCTTCTGATGGGCGCTGACCTGTATGGGACACACAGAAAAGAATAATAGAGTTCAGGATATGGCCATGTGATACCGCTGACCATACGTCCCCTATGGGACAGACACCTCACAAGATCATTTCACCACCTCACTCACAGTACTTGCCACACAATCTACGCCTGTGCCCACTCGCCGGTGCCACTGCTCCCTCGCCAGATGATGCTGATGTCCACAGACAACACAAGAGTACAGGGGTAGGGAGACAAAACATGAGCGATATCTGTAAATACCTGAATGGATGTACAAACTTGGCGCACACACACTCCCATGCAGCTTACACACCTACATGCAGCACCTACAACCATAGTTATGCCTATGCCCCTGAAGAGTGGCCACAACGCTAGCATACAGCTCTTCTACCACATGACACAAGGACCTGATGAACTGTCAGACCTGCCCCTAATCATCTCAGTGCTCATGGGGCCAGGACTGCTGGTAGACACCTGTATGAGTTCCTGGCACTAGGCAGCATACATACTACAGCACCCTCAGACATCCATCAAGGAGCCATTAAATGGTTTTGGTACTCACCCCCTTGGGGCTGCTGTGCAGCCTTCAAGCGCCCATCCAATTCTGTATATGCCACCGCCAGAATACGACACATTAGGGGGGTCAGGGTCCGACGGGCACCCCTTCCTCATTGCGAGGACTTTCCTAGCTGGGCCTTGCAGGTCTTCCTGGCCCAGCGCCACAGGTCCTCCCACCGCTTCCTGTAGTGGGTGCTCTGCCAGTTGTAGACCCCCAGGGTCCTCACCGCCTTGGCGATGGCCTGACAGAGTGCCCTCTTCTGAAGGATGCTGACCTGTATGGGACACACAGAAAAGAATAACAGAGTTCAGGATATGGCCATGTGATACAGCTGACTATACGTCCCCTATGGGATGGACACTTCACAAGATCATTTCACCACCTCACTCATGGTACTTGCCACACAATCTATGCCTGTGCAGGTACATACAGACCACACATGCAGACAGGCATCCGCCACCATCACACACATCCATGCACATTATCTGCCTACTCACATGCACCTCTGGTCGCCCATATAACTTGGCATGTAGGGGTAGTACTCTGTCCACCAGCTTCTCCAGCTCCTCCATGGTGAAGGCCGGCGCCCTTTCCCCGGGTGACTCATGCCATTTGAGTAACCAGAGTCAGGACACAGCAGCACACTCAGTGGAGTACTTCCATGCAAGGGATCCGGGAGTCAAGTGAAATTGGGGTGACGACACGGTGTACACTCTGCAGCGGTGTGCACCATCATCGCCGGCGGTGATCATGCTAGGCCCAGGTTTCCCATTGACAACCATGTTAAACAATGAATGGGTGCACGACGGTGGACACCGCCTTATGCCATGACAACAACCGCCAGCGGAATGAGGTCACTTCCACTTCTGCATTTCTGGATGGCAGGAGGCTGCCATTTTGCAAGCACAACGTAGATATTTCCTGGTCAAGGGCCCCTTTCAGGGCCTATGAACTCCAGCCCTTAGTCGCATGCCCAGATGAGTGTTTGTTCCCCACATCAGTCCAGACGTATCACTGCATACATGTTCCTAGAGTTGTACATCATACAGAGCTTGTGTGTGTCACCTACATATTGTACAGCAGTTATTCATACACAACATGTTTTGCATGAGTATATGTGTTCTCTCCTCCCCCTAAGGTACAGACCCATGTGGCAAGGGAGGGCCCCATCTGTGTACAGACCTCTTGTTGATTTGGATACCATGGTGGAACGTCACATCATTGTCACCTACAGACTCAATCGTACAGCAATCCATGAGCTATGTGCGTTACTGGATCATGTACTGAGACCGGCTAATCGGAATCAGCATGCGATCCCTACTGAAGTACAAGTGCTCTCTGTACTCCATTTCTTGGCTACGGGCTCATTTCAGGTGACAGTGGGCATGGGTGCAGGGTTCTCACAACCAATGTTTAGCCTCATCCTGTCCAAATTCCTGGATGCATTTGTACTACACCTGCAGACATATGTAAAGTTTCCCCAAAGGGCTGAACTCCCTGCCATCAAGTCAGACTTTTATGCCTTTGCTAACATTCCCCATGTGATATGTGCCATCGATGGCACCCTCATAGCTCTAATCCCCCAAGAATAAATGAACAGGTGTACAGAAACAGGAAGAACTTCCACTCAATAAACATAGAATTGCTGTGTACTGCAGGCCAGTACATTTCACATGTGAATGCCATATTTCCAGGATCAGACCATGATTCATTTGCCCTGAGAAACAGCAGTGCGCCACACATGATGGATCAACTACAAGGGGACAGATGATGGCTCATAGGTGAGTATGTATGACGACACTGGATCAGGATATAGCTGACAGCCAGGCTGTCTAGAAGTAATGGCAGTTTGTTACAGTCCTGCTTCAAACACGATTGCAGGTGATTCTGGCTACCCCAACATGCAATGGCTCCTGACACCTGAGAGGAATCCCAGGACAGATGCAGAGAGGAAGTACAATGAGGCCCATGGATGTATTAGGAGGGTGATAGAGCGCACTGTAGGTCTCCTGAAGGCTAGATTCCTTTGCCTTTACCTCTCTGGTGGATCCCTGTGCTATGGCCCTGAGAAAGTGTGAAGAATAGTGGTGGCCTGCTGCATGATGCATGCTCCACAACGCGGCTGTGAGGAAAGCTATCCCCCTACTAGAGGGGGAGGGTGCTGTATATCCAGACCTGTTTCCTCTGAGAGGGGATGAGAGTGATGGTGAGGATGATGAGGGGGAAGATGCCCAGTCCCAGAACCAGCTGATCCAACTATACTTCCAGTGACTATGAGGTACTGTTCACTGATGATATTGTCTGCAAGGCATAATGTCTGTCTGACTTATTCATTATGGGGATGTGGGTCTGTAGTCATTGACACTGTTACCTGAAGAATAAGGTGGCATGTGCCATGGAAACAAATATGGTGTACATGTATGTTTACTCCAGACAATGTGGTGCGTGGGGTACCATTCCTGCAAAAAAAAGTCTGATTATGGAATTGACTGACAAATACATTCACATTTCAATTGATTCAACATTATGACAGGGGACATACAAATTGGTGTACATGTGTTTTATTTGGCGTCATAAATGCATTGGTGCGCTTTACAGAGATAGAGAGTGGGCTAATGGTGGATGTCCATACTGGGTACATGGACTCAGCGATTGGTGGCAGTGGGTGTAGGTCCATCTGTCCCTTGAAAGTTGTTAAGTTGCTACTGGTGGGTGAGGATGGTAGCACAGCAGCACACTTGGGAGACAGCCCAATATCAGAGTCACTTCTTAGTGGGGGCCTACGTCTTGGCAGGTCTTCCTGTGCCATATCTGGGTCTGAGGAACCGTTTGAGTGTCTGGTGCTGGGCTGCACGGGTAGGGATGCTGGACTCCTGTGTGTCCTCTGCCAGTGCCAACAGTCCAGTTGCTGCTGCTAATGTAGAGGGCAGGTCTGTGTCCTGGGCAGTGGTAGGTGTTTCCAGATTTGTTGGGGTCTCAGGCTGGGTTATGTAGTGGTGCTGCAGCACCCCTGCAATAGTGGCCATGGTGGCATTCAGTTGTTTCCACTGCTCCATGGTCTCTTGATGTTGGGCTATCTGCAGCCTATGACTCTGTTCCAGGGTGGTCAGGATCTGGCCCATCCTGTTTTGTATATGGTGGTATGCTCCCAGGACCTCAGAGATCACCTCGTGGGCTGCAGCATCCATCCTTTGGCCTCCCTCCTGGGCCACTGATACCCTCCCACTGGGCCTAACCCCCTGTGCCTGTGTTCCCTGCACAGGTCTCCCAGTACCATTTGCTCTGGGGCTATCGTCATCCTGCCTGTTAGTAGGTGGAGACTCTGGCCTCTGTACTTGTGTTCCACCAGTCTGTGGCCTGGAGACACTGGTGTGGGCTCCTTTGGCCAGGGCTGTTGATGGTGGCTGGGCGGTAGGGGTGTCAGTGGTATCCTGGGTGGGGCTGCTGGAGGGTGACAGTCCAGGACTGTGTGACGGGTCAGGGTATTCCTCACTGTCCACACTTGCCTCTCCAGTGTCCTGAGAGGGGCCTCTTCTCCATGTGGGGCACTGGCCCTGCTTGGCCTTTCTGTCAGGGTGGCATGTGTGGTGGTGCCTGTGGGGGGTAATGGCCATTTATGTCATATGTACTAATTTGAATAAGGATGCACAGCTCTGCCCTATTTTGTGCTGTGTATTCCCCTGTTGGGCCATGCGAGGACCTATTGTGAGGTTGGCATTGCATTTTGCATGGGATGTGGAGGTGCATTGTGGGTGGTGTAGTACCATTGTGATTCATTGCAGGGGTAGGTGGCTATGCACAGGGGGAGGGATGTGGGCCTGTTGGTGGGTTTCTGGCCATGCAGGGTGACTGGATGTAGTGATTGAGGTCTGGGTGGGGTAGTGGTCCTGGTGGTAGTTGGAGGGGTGGGGTGGGCTGATGCATGCATTACAGGTGTGGTGGATATGAAGTAATTGTAGATGAATTACCCGAGTCCATTCCTCCAGTGAGTCCAGTGAGGCCCTCAGGGTGCAGGATGGCCAGTACCTTTTCCTCCCAGTCGGTGGAGTCGGGGCGTGTAGGTGGGGGTTCTCCCCCAGTCTTCTGGACCGCAATGTTGTGCCTGGATGCCATCATCTTCACCTTCCCGTGCAGCTCGTTCCATCTCTTGCGGATGTCGTCCCTCGTGCATGGATGGTTTCCCACTGTGTTGACCTTGTTTACAATCGTCTGCTATAACTCCATCTTCCTGGCGATGGGTGTGTGCTGGACCTGTGCCCCGAAGATTAGTGGCTCAGCCTTCAGCATTTCGTCCACCATTGTACTTAGCTCCCTATCTGTGAAGCGTGGGTGCTTAGGGGGTGCCATGGTGTGTGTTGTGGGTGATATGTTGTGTGGATATTGGTGAGGGTGCTGTTGTGTGGTTGGGTGTGTGACGTGTGATGTTGAGTTCAGTGTATGTGTGTTGTGTTGTCCGTCTCAGTTGTCCTATTGGCGATTCAAAGGATTGTGGGGTGTGTATGTGAGTGTTTTATTGTGTTGTGGATGTGTGTCAGGTGTGTGGGTTTCAAACTTGCTGATGTGTGCATTTCTTGCTGTTGGGTCCCATTGCCGGCTGTGGCGGTCCGGACCGCCAATTGTAGTTCGCCATCCACCATCCGCTGTGGTGATTTGTGCATCATTATTTGGAGGGTGGGGGATTTGTCTGCTTGGCGGTGGCGGGGTGGGGTGTGCAGCCTTTCCGCCATGAAGGGCCCTGGCGGTGGCTGGAGGTAGCAGAGTTTTTGGAGGTTTCTGTTTTTGGCATCATTATATGGTAGGGTTCTGTCCACCGCCAATAGCGGTCTTCTGTTCACCATCGCCACGGCGGGCGATGGTGTATACCGCCATGTCCATAATGACCTCCTATATCTTCTGCCTTTTTTTAGCATGGAGAATGGTATTTCTTTTTCTTCCTCTGACTACAAAGTAAGATAATTTTGTAAAGGTAAGTGTATGACAGGCTTGCTGGGATACAAGGAAAGGAAAGGCTGTAGGATGTGTTTTTTAACATAAAACAAAATGTAAATATCTGTAAATGAAATGTACACATATTTCAGAATATATCAGCAGTTAGTAAAGCACATTTTTTGTAATCCTGAAATGTGATGAAAACAAAGATTATGATAGGATCAAAACACATCAAGACACTTTACTTGGTGATGCACGGATGACAAATATTAGCTGGAACCTGATTCCCACACATTATTATTTGTGTGCTATATAGTTTTTTCAGTAAAACAGTATGCCTGTTCAAATTTAGTGGTCATTTCAATGAAAGATGTGCTATCTGTAACTAACAATGCACTGCCTCACAATGCTTTTGTAATATACTTGCAAAATGGTGTTGCAAAGTGCTCCACCAGCTACATACCACACCCTGACCACTCTCCTGCTGAATGGGCTTGGCTCGTTTGCTACACTTGTTTTTTGTGCAACACTTGGATTCTTCACAATCCCTGTGAGTTCAGTTATGTAACATTGATGGCAGCACCCCCACTCTGAAAATTGTTCCAGCACTACTGCTTTTTCCCTCCATTTTTAACACCTTCATTCTCTAAGCAGCATTGCAAAAAGTTGATTTCTCCATCTCTTCCTCTCTAATCTTATTCACTCTATACCGTCTACTGCTTACCACCTATCTCTCCTCTATCCCAAATATTCTCCTGAATCCATCTTTCAAATTCCCTTTTATTCTAAAATGATGCTAATTTAATACCATATCTAATCTACTTTCCCACTTTCAGTCTCAGCTCACTGAAGTTCTGTTTCTTCACTGACTACTCTCTGTCTCATTTGAATGCTTCACGCCTGCCCCCTCCAGTCTGTCTCCTTTTCTGTTTCCTTACATAGACTACTGCTTCTCTGTTCACCCAATCTCATCTCCTTATACAACCTGCACCGGATTGCTCCATCCCTCTCCCCTTTCCTATATCTCACATCTATACTCTTTTGGCATTCCTTTCCTGGTCTTTTCTCTCTTTTTGGACTTGGGCATCTCAAAGTGTGGGTGAATTAGATATTTGTGTGTTATTTTAGGTTCGAAACATGGAATGGTATGGAAATTGCACACTCGGTTAATGCTGCACCTCGTAGTAGAATTTTTTGCAGGGTGCAATATTACCAACCAGGATTGCATGGCAGAAGAAATCAAGCCCGTAACGTGTGCAGCAATAGGGCATGCCTCCAAAACGAAACAGGTAGATCATGGATTGCATGCAGCTTTGCAAGCCGACGTCCAAAACAAATATACCTTGGGAAAGAATTTATGGATTGGTGTGCACATTCAACTTGTGGATCCATGTCGTGTGAGATAACATCGTGGCTTTTTATCAAACAGCACATCTCTGGTTGTGATTTTTAAACGCATGCTGTTTATGGTTCCAGGAAAATAAGAAGTCCCAGAATGACGTGTGTTTGTGTTACCTAACATGCCATGACTAGTGAAACTGTAATGTATATCATGGGGCCATTAGGCAGCTTCTTATGGACATGTGACAACCCCGTGAGCAATGATAGGCACAAATCTTTAATCAGGATAACTGAAGAAGGGATCCATACAATTATACTGAGAATAGCATCAAATGTATTCAATTATAATTTTTAAAGTGCACTTTTGGGGAGCGCTGAAAGCTTCTACATGTAAGTCTCTCACCCATCTGCAGGGCTGACCAACGCCTTTTCAAGCGTAATTCCTTTGTGTTTAATTGATGTTTCCAGTGGGCATCAATGAGAGAAAATGCCACAAATAAGGAATGGTAAACCAAGACACGATTGCTTACCTATGAGAAATTACAAAAAAAAACATAGCAGAAGGCCCTCTGATTTACAGAAAGAGGTTACTAAGAGGAATTAATTGTACACTACATACCATGCAGCAGGCCCACTACCACCCCAAGGGCCAGGCATGCCGTGCACTTTGAGACGTGCTGCCTGTTGGCAAGGCCGGACTGGGCATCGGGCGTTGTCCTGGGAGTTTGGAAGGGTGGGGGGCGCTTTCGATCCTGGATCTCCGGTTTTGTAGCAGTGCAGCAGTTCTAAAAGCACTGCAGAGTTTCTTGTATGTCCAATAGGTTTCGGGCAACAATAAAAGTGCCAAGATATCTCTGGTGGTTAATATACCTACTCGCCCAAGATCTGAGTTTTGTCTAGGCTGCTGTGATTCATCTAAGGTAGCGCAGAAAGTTTATATGCCTGTAGCAAAGAAGGTGTACTGTGACAAGCTGATAGGATTTTATGTGCATAGCTCAGTGGAATACTGCTTTTTTCACTGTGCTACTTTTGTTACTGTGCAGTTCACAATCTGGCACAGCGAGCTATGAATTGCCATCAAAAAGCTCCATGCATACCTCATGGTACAGGTTAGAAAGTTATGCTTTGTCCCCGTCTTTGATTATCCTAATTTTGCTAAGAAGGGTTTGTTTGGGTGGAAATCAATTGTTATTAGTAAAGTCAACCCAAACCACTGTGTTACATTCTGAATCCTGAGTTTATACTTTCCCAGACCAAGGACTCTTAAAAAATGCCTACCCGTATGGATGATGTGAATCTTACACCTTGTAGTTCCTTTTGCCAACATTGCCTATTTACATGTATGATTCATTGTCTCTGTATGCGTGTGAGATGTAAAGTGCTTCAACACCCTACACTGGTAAGACAGGCACTATGAAACAAATGAAATACTTGCAAGAGATTGGCTCTGGTGAGATGAGAGGCACTGTTCATGGATGAAGGTGATGGAATTATTGAAGGACTCCTATGAAGATTGTTGTATCATGGTGCAATGTAAGGCCATCATTTGCTATGCTTTAAAAATAATGCAATTGCATATATTATGAAAATATGTGTTGTAGAATACACAGTTTTTGCAATTTTTCCCAAATTTTCTTGGGGGGGAGAAACTCCCAAGCTCCATTGTAGTGGTCAGACTGGCTTGCTATGCACCCTATGGTGGTGGGTCTGACAAAAGTTGCCACGGCTGCTTTGGGTTCCCAGTCCTGCCCTGCCTGTTGGATTTGCTTCTCCCCTATTAGGAGGAAATGGAGCACCAGAAAGGCACATGCGACTTAAAGCAGTAGCACAGAAAGTTAAACAAAATCTCCCCTGCTGTGTTGGAGCCAGAAAAAGAATTGGGTGTCCCTTATGCCCTTTCAGGATAGCAACATTGTAATTCATTGCATGTTAAAACCATGCACATCAGAATGTATCTATTTTGCAAAGTAAGAACATTCTGAAGAGTGACCCACTCACTAATAAATTACAATTTCTTGGTAGTAGTGGTCTAGCACAAAGTAAATAGGGATCCTAACATCCTTGTTTTGCTTCTGCTCCTGGCACTTCATTTGTGATCTCTGAAGACAGGTGTTGCAAGGGCAGTGCCGATGTAGCAAGTAGCATGCCAGGGGTCACAGTTTTGACTCCTGGTGACCCTCAAATTACAACCATGACACTTACGCACTTTAGTTGATTGAAAAAGAATCCACTTTTCAGGCCACAACTCTACCCAAGTCTTTGCATAAGCATAAAAAAATTCTGTTTCAAAACAAAAAAAATATTATTGACATTGTCTAGGAATATGGATGCCTGTGCGGTAGAAGAGAGCCTAAAGGGAACTAAATATTTTCCAAGGCAAACATTCAGAACCTTTCTATTTAGTATTCTTTGAAAATGCCCAGTATTCACTGAATGAGTGACTTCAGTCTGTATAGATTACATTGTCCTAGGAAGCTGTGGACTTATACCTGAGCCTGCACGTCTCCTGTGGAAGCGGACTGGATGTTGAAAACCCAGGGGTGATGTGGGCCAATCAAACACATCAGTGTTCCTTTCAGTCCTTTGAATGAAAGCTTCCCAGACCCCAATAGCTGGTTGATGGGGTGCATTGTGCTCTCCATTTTCTTCATAATAACAGCCATACATTGTTGCGGTTCAAATGCTGTTAACAGTGCTTGCTGAAACAGTTGCTGACGGGCTGTGATTTCTGCACTACCACTGATTGTATTGAAATGTTGTAGCCACTCTAAAGTTTCCACTTGCTACTCGGCAATCCGGGTGCTGTTTATATGCTAAACATAGTATGTAAGCAGTTTCAGGACTGGTCTGAGTGGCTCAGATTGCCCCTCAGACACAAGCCTTGGATATGTGTTGTTTCTCCAGCCCGCCTGTGCATACAGCCAGGCTGGAGAAATCTGAGTGTGCCTCAGACGGCGGGCCAAGCACACATGCGCACTTGGTGCATTTTCCCCTCCTTCTCCCTCCCACCTCCCACAGTTCAGCCCCTTTCTACCCTGAACACACTGCTGGCGGAGCCAGCAGATAAAAAGATAAAACGATAATTAAATATTGTTTTATCTTTCACCTCCTGGCTTAGCCAGGGGGGCAACACTCCTTTCCCATTGCGGAGGAGCCTCCCCTGTTGAGCTCATACTTTTTAAACCCAGTAATTCTATTCTACTAGCCAGTGCTCCCCCCCTAGTTTCTTGGGTTTCCTGGGTTATTACAGTGGTAGGAGCAGTGGTACATTACAATTACGTTTTTGCTATAACGGCAGCAGGTGGAAGGCAATTACTCCCACTATATTCAGACCCTGCATCTAGCACTTTGATACTTCTAGGTTATTGTTCCAACTTCCTTAGAATGTTTACCACATTTTCTCAGATATCAACACTGCATTCATTACTTGAGCACCCTGGCTGTGACACCTTTCAATGTCAGTAGGTTTGATTTCACTGTCAAATCACAAGCTCTCCACCCCTTGTTACATGACGTGAGCCAGGGTATCTTGGTAAAGTGTCTCATTTCACTATCAAATCTATACGATTCCCAGTTGTATGTAAGTTTCCTATTTTTGGTCCAAATGCTACCTGACATGGATACAAATGAGCAAACCACTACTCAGTGCATTTGGTTCATACTTTGGTCACAACTGATTGCGCCATTGTATTACCTTGTCCCTGAGTTCATGTTCTATACAGGTGTCCATCACCAAGGCTTAGCTTCACTCCCAGATCTTTTATTGATGCCTGCTGCTGTTTTGTGCTGCATTGCTGAGGAGGTTTTGAGTAGTTTAAGAGTCGGGTAAGAGACGTGTTGTTGATTTGTATTTTACCAAACCCTGGGTCTCTGTCTGCTCTTTCACAGGCTGCATTTGCTGTTGCTCCCTGGCCAGCTGTGAGTCGTTGTGCTAATATGTTTCTCCTTGCTTCATGAAAAGTGAACTCCAGTGATAGGATAAGCGCATGGGTCAGTCCACCTCCACAATGCTCCCACGCATACATGGTACGGGGATGGAACGCAGCTGGAAAATGTCATACGAACTACAAGTCGACCTCTTCCAGAATAGAAGCTGCAGCTTGGGCTCTGGGTCACCACAACAACTATGAAAAATGGGATATGACTAAGCAAAGAGAGGATCTTTAACATACCTTCTGTCACACAGTTTAGAAGCCAAAGGCGCAAACAGTTAACTGTTCTGTTCAGCTTGGGATGCTATATCTGGGAACATGTGGTTAGAAGGTGTCTGAGGAATTGGACCCAACTGGTAAACAATGTTTAGTGCCAACAGTGGGAGGCTGCTTTTAACTGTGCAGCAAAGGGTAGATATGTTTTTTCGCGAGCAGTGTATTTTAAATATTTATTGAATATTTTGTTGAGAACTATGTGTGATGGTGTGGCCATTTCACATCACTGACCTGCCAGATTCTACTTACATTGAATAAAAAAACACTTCAGTCACTTAGCCATGGTGCTTTTCTGATTATGTTGCAAGCAGTTCAAAGAGTAGGCTGTTTCTAATTGGGACCCTTGGCAGAAGCGGCAAGTTGGCCATAGAGATACCAAGCCTCAGCTCCCCAATCTGTATATCAGCATTTGCTGTATGTCAGCAGATTTGTATAAAAGCTTGAAATGTTCACAAAACAGTCCTGTAGCTCTGCAAGAAAATATTTACGGGCCTTCTCCTTGCTGCACAGCAGAGACCTCAACATTCCACTGGGGAATTATTGTACTTCTTCCCATACCTCATGTGTATGTATTTCTTTGGTGCCTAGGACTGTGTTGATGCTTTCTTGTGCCATCCTTCTATGGCTATAGCAGCGGTGGTATTTGCCATATTTTCAGTTCGGGGTCTGTTTACTGTGTTAAATGAACTAAACTGCCTGCAACTGAATCCTCTGCCCTTCCAGAGGCACGAACCACCCAATTTCTAACAATGTGCTGCTCACACATGCTCCTAAAATGAGGGACCGAGTTGAGGTGAGACTAGCATATACCATACTTTGCTTCAGTTTGCCCGGCCATTCAGATGCTCTGATTTGTAATTAATGGTTCCACACAAGCCCTGCAAGCCTTCCAAAAGGAATGTAACAGCGTGCAAGCCTGTGCCTCTTTCTCTACTCCCATCTTCCCACCTCAGGGCCCAGCAGCATGCAGTGTTAGATCTTGGGATACAAAGAGGTATGGTGCATTGATTGTTCTCACTTCCGCAGACCCCCCCTCTTCACCTTAGGTTAAGAACACTATTGACTTTTTTAGAGTTTTTATATTCTGTTTTCCAATGAAAACAACAACTGCTTGAGAGTCACATCATTCAGACTTCATAGATGGCCCGACTGGGGAACCAAAAGCAGTCCTGGCAAAAATGCTCAAACCAGACCTGCTCCCTTCATCATCTTGTGCCCTCTTTCGCACTCTTTCCAACAATTCAATTTTCTTCTCTTCTCCCTTTCTTCTTCCTCTCTGAGCACTTTCTCAATATCTTCACCCTCCCTCTAAAATACACACACTCCCCTCCCTCGCCCCTTCCCCCTCTCACTCCTTCCCTCCTGTGTCTACTACATTCAACAGCAGGAAGCTAGGAAAGGTGACAGAGGCACTAGCAGCGGTGCTGAGTTTTCAAAACCGGCCTCCAAGGTGTAGTAAGCTAGATTCTGGTTGTAGTACCCCCCACACTTTTTTGCCTGGTGTCAGTATGTTTTGGACTGTAGTGCTCTGGGATCCTGCTACCCAGGACCCCATTGCCAGTGCTCCCTCCCCTAAATTTGGTTGCTTGGTAACTTTTTACACCAACGATTGGCACATTGGTGCACTCATGTAAGTCCATAGTAAATGCTACCTAGGTACCAAGGGCATTGGTACGCCAGGAATCCCCCTATAGGCTGCCGCATGAATTGTGCCACCCATGGGAGTCCATGCAAACTGTGTTTGCATGCATGCCATTGCAGTTTGTGTGACATGGTGCATGCACTATTTCACCACAGATATAAGGCTTGTCTTATATTTTGGTCACTGCACTTAGACACTGTACGTCACCGGTCTGGTAGGCCCTTCAGCCCACGGCCAGGGTGCATGTCCCTAAGTGTGAGGGTACCCTTGGAATGAGCATGGTACCCCTACAAACCTCAGACTCCATTCTCTGGGCTTTGTAAGTGCGAGGAAGCCATCCTAAGGTATGTAGTGGACACTGGTCAACATGAGTGGTTTAACTACATAATGGCTTCTCTGAACCTAGGCATTTTTGTTATTAAACATGTTAGAATCATGCAACTATACTGATTCCTGTGCTAGTTGCATGATCCCCTGTACTCTGGGGGTTCCTTAGAGGACCCACCTCCAGTTATGCATGTGTAGCCTTACCGGGTCTGGCTGCCAGTCCACACTACTGGTGACCACAGAAACTGTTCTGCCCTCCGGCTGGTGAACCTGGCTCAGGCAGAGGAAGGCAGAACAAAGGATTTCCTGCAAGGGACCGGTGTGGCCACCTCCCCCTGTGTATAAGGAATCTAAGGGCTGGGGTGGAGTGGTCTCTGAGCGCCACCAGACTGCTTTGAAGGGAACATTTGGTGCCCTCCTAGCATAATCTGGTTTGCACCAGTTCAGAACCTCCCAGTTCCCGCTCTGGTGCGAAACTGCACAGAGAACAGGGGAGTGACCACACCCCTGTCCAGCTCTTCCCCTAGGGAAGTGCACAGAGGTCTGCCTAGAGGCCGGTTGGCTCTGCCATCTTGTAATCAAGATGGGCAGAGGCCCCTGTGAGCATCTGACTGGTTAGGCCAGAAAGATGATGTCCCTGACCCCCTCTGATAGGTAGGTCACTTCAGAAAGTGACCAACCCCCTTTTATGGTTACTTGAGGGCTCCCCCAAGGGTGGGTCCTCAGATTAGTTGAGCAAGACTCCACAAGGAACTCTCTACAAGACATTTTCTGCTCCTGGCCTCTGGAACCGCTGCTGGTCTGCTCTTGAACCAAAGCATGCCTACTTCTGGTGGAAAGACTCCCATTGCAACATTGTTTCTCTGGATCCTGCAAGAATTCTGCAACATCCAAGTCTGTGCATCCTCCATGGTCACAGGGACTCAGTTTGCACCTGGAAGTATGAAGGAATCTCCCTTGGAGTGAAGGAGTCATTCCCATGCATCCGCAGGCACTTCAAGGCAACGTTGACCAGCTAGTGAGGTCTGCTGTGTCACGGACATCAAAAGGCTCTGCATCACAGGTGGTGGGTCTATGGCCTTCACTGGCTCCTGATTGTCTTCTGACCAACTTAGGAGACCGTTGGTCCCTACTCTTGTCACCGGACTGGAACCCCTGAACAACTGTTGCTCTTGCCAAGGCTTGTTGACTCTTCCTCCAGGAGAGCTTCACGCACCAAGAAGCCCAGTCCTCCAACACTTTGCAACTCGAATATCAATTCCCTGTCCTGCACCTCCTGCGATGTGGGACTTCAGTTTTGTTGTGCTGTTGAGGCCTCCCTGGGACTCCCTTTGTCCATCGCCTGTGGATCACTTGTGGGGGCTCCAATGACTTCTGCTAGCCTTCCTGCGTGCTAAGGGCCAGTCCTTACTCCCCCTCTAAGGTAGAGTCTACTGGATCTTGCTGGTCCCCAAATCTCTGCAAATACATCTTCAGCCCCTGCTTGCATTTGCCAGTGTTTCTTGGTGATCTGTTTGGTCACTGACCCTCCTGCAATCTGGCAACCTTCACGGGACAGCTCATAGGTGACTCATAGGATCTTCTGCAGCACCTGAGCACCCCAGACGGTGCTGGACTCTCTCCCTTTTTGGTCCTCCACTTCTGGAATCCATCCCTGGGTTCCACCGGCCTGGTCCACGGGTTGCAACAGCAACTGGACAAACCGAGGCTTCCACTGACTGCAGAGAGGGTCCCTTCTCACCTCTGCATACAGGTCCTCTGGTGTTGGTACTCAAGCTTTCTGGGTATCCTCGGGTAGGGGCACTCTCCAATGTTCCTCTTGTCTGTTGGTTCCCTCAGGGTCGACTGGGAAGGGTCCTGAAAAACATGAACGCCAACCACTACTTCCCTGTGTTAGCCTGTAGGATGACTCAGTAGGTAACCACTCTGCACCTGGTCGCTCAAGACATTTAACGTACTTACCTCTGGTGTTTTCATCAACCCACAGCCCCAAGCTAACTATCACACTTACCTTGGTTGGGTTCACTATTTCACATTCCAGTTACTTAGGATATGGTTTGGCCCCCCATAGGGCCCTGTACATTTTATGCTATTTCTGCTTGTTATCCTGTGTATAGATTGTGTGTAGATATCGCCAAAGGAAGATATACTAATTCTCGTCTAGTAGTTTGTGATGTAATCAAGAATCCTTTATTTTGTTCAACACTTGTATGGTTATTTCTTTTGAATTAGTTACTGTCTGACTACTGTGGTATTGAAACTGCTTTACATTCATCCTGGATAAGCTTCAGCTGCTCGCCTTAGCTACCCATATAGAGCTTTTGCTATCTGGAAACCTATCACTAAGGGTTGCCTGGACTCAGTATAGGGTGCCGCACAATAGGTGTACACCATAAACTGAGGTAGTCCATCGGAGAAATGCATGGTGGAATAAATGGCCTGCCTGGCTTGGTTGCTAAGTAGCTCATTAAAGAAAGAGCTTACCTCAGTCCCTCCTTCCCCAGCCCGAAGAGAGGATAATAGATCCAGACTCCGTTCGATACAATCAATGCATCACTTCCTCAACAGCTTTTATTTTTTGAGAGGGTCACACGGCCTCCTTCACACAGAGAACCTCCACTCTGCAGGGCCTGATTAATGCTTTCAGTAACTGGGACTAACCCCGGACATTACCTTAAACAGAGGGGTGTTCCAGGAGCAGTCTGTTTCCTACGCACTATAGGAGTGGTTCCCAGCCTTTTGACTTCCGTGGACCTCCACTCTCTCAACACCGGAACCTGGGGACTCCCAATTAATCCTTACTGGAATCCCAGGACTCCCCCACTGAGTTATTACTGAAAGCTGGGGATCTAATCTGTTAATATTACATCATTTTCTAAGCAGTCACTGACCTCCTGAAGAACCAGGGCACTACAGCAACATGGAGTTGTAGTTAGCAATTCTGGAGGTGAGCTTGACAATTATCTATCAGGGCCCGATTCAGAAAGGGTCTTACTTATCGTAAAGTTACTACAGATGTATGGGGCCCTCTGATTAAATGTTCCTCAGTTTTCTATGATGTGGCTCTTTCCTTTACAAATAGCACCCTTTGTGATGTAAGAGTCCTTCTGCCTGGTAGATTCTCTAGGAGAGCTTGTCAACTCATGCTCTCTCCCTAGGAGCTGTAATAAATACTCTCGGCCTCATTCACAAAGTTGAACTTGCACTTTTGTGTAAGTTTACATTTGTTTTGGAATTCACAAACTCCGATTAAATAATAGTAAGTTTACAAATGCAAAAGCCCAATCGTCCTGGCGAAGAACTCCGCATAGAAAAAGATAGGCATGTGGTATCTTTTTCTTTTCTTTTTCTGTGCAGAGTTTTCTCCCCCAACGCCCCTCTCTCCACCCCCCAGACTATGGAGACTTACGGTGAAAGGCCCCATTGCAGCCCTGCCATGTTTCCCAGGTCCGTGCTTGTTGTGCTCCCCGAGTCCAGGTTTTATTTTTGAATTCTGGGACTTGTAGTCTTGTTTCTTCCATTATAAAATGGGACTATAAATCCCGGAGTTCAAAGAAAAAAAACCTGGACTGGGGAAGCACATCTCAAGTGAACCTGGGAAACGTGGCAGCTATGCATTATCCGGGCAGAGAACCATGCACATAAAAAAGATAGGCATGTGGTATCTTTTTATGTGTGGAGTTCTCCCTCACTCTCAATACAGAGACTTAGGGCCTGATTTAGAGTTTGGCAGTGGTGGAGTACTCACAAAAACCACAAATGCATAATGTGAGTTTCACTCCAAGAAGACTTAGCACCTGTAATGACGGTAGGCTCTGATTGCGCAACTCAATCAGCATTGATTTCTGCTCTTTTGTCTCTGCTGCGACTCAGGATTGGCTTTTTGCTTTGTTTCACTGGTGGATTTGTGTTTGGGCTCAGTCATTCAGTGAGTTTTCACAGGACTACAATTGGATCCAGTCGAGTGTAGTCTCTATTTCACTGGTGCTGACACTGGCCCCACCTTCATCATGGAAGGGCGCATGACAACTGGAGAAAAAAGCTCACAGAAACATCAGCTGGGCCAAGGAAGAGCCAGGCGATGCCCCTTGTTGGGATGAGAAGTGTTCATAACACAGAAAGCTACTGCACCTTTGGTCTGTTCACATACAACCAGCTCACAAAGGTTTGGGAGAGGTAGAAGGGGCACAGACGGGAATTACATTAACATCACCCACTATTTTGCCCAGTAGAGCTATTGACCTAAGTTACTATGGTGATAACCACATGGTAGCGTGACAGGAGGAGCAGCATATATTAGTAGTGGCCAGAACACCGTGTCTATTGCATTAATAACTGCACTTTTTGATTACCCTCTGATATGTTTGCTCAGCAATGGTTTTGTGTTGGAAGTAAAGTACTAATTCCTTTCGGTACAACAACAGACTGGACCTTCGTTTATTGACTGAGATTTGTTATCACATTCAGTTCTGAATTTTTACCCCAACCCCGTCTTGTACTCATTGACTTTACTAAACTAAGGGTTAAGCACTAACGGGGTATACTCAGTGCTCATTTGTTCCACTAAGATAGTGAACACCAGGCCACCAGTGGTAAAAGGCTTTCAATGGTATAACTTTATCCTCTATAACATCTTTATGCCCCAGGAGTCCTGAACAAGTAATCGCTGATAGTCAACTTAATGGAGGGTGGAAAGATGTACGGTGGTTGAAAAAAATCAAAGGTGGAAAGGGAGCTGAAGAATGGGTGGGTGGGAAACTGCAGGTTGTACGGTGGGATGATGGGTGAATGGGAAGCTACTTTGTGGAAGGGACAATGATTTTACCCAACAGCTACATGATACGCAGCAGACAATCCCCCAAGGAATAAAAACTCAATTCATTGATGAAGACTTTATGAGCAACAGCAAAGTAGGCCCACTTAGGATTGGAGGCATGAAAAATAAAGGGCAGAATTGGTAACAAAAAGGCAAATGCATAGCATTAAATCACTACATTTTTGCCCAAGGCAGAAACCCATAAAACAAGGAATACAAATGTATAATAACAATTAAAATATTGCCAGAGAAGCACCATATTTAGCCTCCCTGCAGCCCCCTAATCCTTAAAGTGCAAGTGCATAATCTTTAAAATACAACATTTAAACAGTGAAATACATAGCCACATTGTGACAACACACTGATACTTCCTAGCAGCATAAAATCAATAGAATTCCGCAGCATACCATAACCGTTATAAACCAAAATTAAACCAAAGAGAAAAGGCTTCCCAGACTGAAGCTAGCACATAATTTACTACCTTTGTTACAGTCCCAGACTCATTCCTGCTGCATCGAGCCTTCCATCCAGTTGGTAACTGTGTCTCAGATTCTCCCCCCCCCCCCCCCCACTGCTGCTTCTTTCTCCCTTCACATTTAAACAAGTTAATTTCCATGTTATAAACTTATTGGACTTGCCTCTTTTTGCAGGGTTATCGCCGAACTTTTTGCCACCTTCCTCCTATTTTTTCAGAGCTGTTTTTGTCGGCTTTAGGACTCTGGGCACTTTAACACTGTTAACCAGCGCTAAAATATATATACTGTCTGTGTAAATTGTATTGGTGATTGGTTAATCCATGATTGACATATTTGATTTACTAGTAAGTCCCTAGTACAGTGCACAGTGTGTTCCGAGGGCCTGTAAATTAAATGCGATTAGTGGGCCTGCAGCACTGATTGTGCCACCCACATGAGTAGCCCTGCAAACAGGTCTCAGACCTGCCACTGCAGTGTCTGTGTGTGCAGTTTTTTAACTGCCATTTCGAACTGGAAGGTGCACTCACTTCTGAAAACTAGCAAGAGCCAAATAATTGTGCACTAGTCCCAACACGTACTCTGGAGGCCGAATAGGTTTCAGATACCACGCATGCTGTTTTTGCATGCAGAATCATGTACCACCTACATCACGTAGTTAAAAAACAGCATGTTGGTTCTTTTCTGTTTATATTTTTGAGCACTATCATCAGCCTGATTTGTATGTATGTTGAATTTTGTCACAGTTCCCTTGATGAAGGGTGTTTATCAGGAATGTATTGTGATTCAATGAATTTGCTTGACAAAACACCATCAAGTTTGATTTCACAGGAGAAAGACTTATTATTGGATGGACTTCAGATTTCACGAAAACAACAAATTGAATAAATGACAGCTTTTGCTTAAAGAACTGTTAAATCAAGATTATATTTGATGTACAGATTGAGCCTATTCAGCATCCAGAGTGCGTGTTTGGACTAGTGCACAATTATTTGGCTCTAGTTAGTTTACAGAATTGTTTGCAGGATCTGGGCAGGATCACATCTAAAGCAACACCTTTATTTGTTGATATTTGTTTAAACTAGATTATTTTAGAGAGGACAATGTGAGCAATAGTATAAGAGGGGCACTCACTTGCCAGTCCCAAACCTTCCCTTTTATTACATGCAAGTTATTCCCAGTGTAGGCCCAAGGCAGCCCAGTGGGCAGGGCGCAGTGTATTTAAAAGGTAGGACATGTACTGGTGTATTTTAAATGTCATGATAGTGAAGTACTACTAAAATGTGTTTTTCACTATTGCGAGGACTCTCTGTCTCTCATAGGGTAACATGGGGATTGCTGTGAAATATCTGTTAAGTGTAATTTCCCATTCAGAGCAGATAGTGATGAGGGGTTTGGGGTCTCTGAACTCACAATTTGAAAATATAACTTTTGGTGAAGTTGTTTTTGAATTGCAGGTTTCAAAATGCCACTTTTAGAAAGTGAGCATTTTCTTGCTTCTGCATTCTGTGCCTCTGCCTGTCTGTAGAATACATGTCTGGATCAGTATGACAGTTGGGCTGTTTGTGTGTTCACTCTAGACAGTCACACAAAGGGAGCTGAGGTGTGCCCTGCATATCCTCATGGCCCATCACCAGGTTGATGGGTATTCCTGAGTAGAGTGGTGGGAGGAGCTGACACTTGCACATTAACAGGGCTGTCCTTACACAAAGCAGTCTCCAACCCCCTGAAGTGTTTCTGGGGGCAGGGCAGGAAAGACATGGTCTTGTGCGCTACAAAGACTTCTTTTTGAAGTTGGCCTACTTCAAAGACATAAATGGGTATAAGCACTGGACCTCTGACCACATATAGTTAGAATCCTTCTGGACTGAGGACTTTCTGCCAGGAAGAAGAGCTGGATTGTGTAGGATGGACTGCCACTCTGCCGGTTGCTTTGCTGTGCTGGCCTGCTGCTTGCTGCTTCTGTCCTGGGAGTGAAAGGACTGGACTTTGCTTTCTACATCTTGATTCCAAAGGTTCTCCAAGGACTTAGACTGAGCTTGCCTCATGTTAAGAAGTTTCAGGGATATCAAAGACTTAATCTGCCAGCACCTGGCCTCTCTTGCAGAGAGTCCTAACTTGGCATGTGGTACCACATTCAGGCCCTGGGCCCTTGGGTGTGGGTTCTGAGGCAACCAAGAAGAAACCAAGCACATTGACTCCAGAGTGACTTTGTAACCAGCGCTGCTGTCTGACTCTGGAGCTGTGATCCCCCCTGAGTGCAAAGCCTGTGACCAATGCTGCAGGCCCAACACAGCCACAATGCCTCCGAAGCTCTGCCACAGCGTGAGTCCCGAGTGCCATGTCACTGAGGTCCGTGACACCTGACTCCAACTCCGCTGCAGCACTTGTGGCCCCATTGGTCTGATCGTAACACTGCAAAGTTGACGCCTCGCACCTTGACCTGCTCGATTCATAGACACCACCTTGTCGTGAGAAACAGACGCCTCGCCACTAACACTGTATCACTTCCCCTGCCTAGCAGCAAGGAACTGACGCCTTAATTCCCCCGGTAGCAGTACAGGACCAATGCCACACTGGCTCTAGTGACACCTCACCTCCCCGTAAACCAGCTTTGTTTCCTCAATCCTTTCCAAAGTACTGTACCTGGGGTACATGCGAGTCCGTGACCAGCCTGCCCTCCCTCTCAAGTGTTGCCGACATTTGGGACCAACTTCATCAACACGCCGTGATAGCGTGTGCTGCAGCTATCCTGTTTCTAAGCTCTATCCTAAGATTTAATCTTTGAAAAATTGTATCTTTACTTGTGTATGTTTTGGTCTTGTTTTATGGAGATAAATATTGACCATTTTTCTAAACTGGTGTGGAGTACTTTTGTGGTGTTTTCACTGTGTATATGTGTGTGCACAGATACTTTACATATTGCCCCTGAGATGAGCCTAACTACTTGAGCTAAGCTTCAGAGTGAGTGAGCAGGGGTTACCTTAGCTGTGTGACTCCCTTACCCTGACTAGAGTGAGGGTCACTACTTGGACAGGGTGCAAACCATTGCCAACTAGAGACCCCATTTCTAACAACACTGCTAACAGTCTCAATCTCCACATTGCAAAAGTTTGGGGGGTCAAATTGTATCCATTCGGACTCAATACACAGGTATGCAGCCGCCATATCAATAAATAATAAGTATGCTTCTCTCCTTAAAGCCTCCTTGTCTTCCATTTCAATAGTCACACCCAGGATCATCCTTACCAGATCCAAACCTGCCCACCAATACCCAAGCCCAAAAACCTCCCAATGTCCTGTTTCAGTAATTATAGTTTGGGGCATGAAAGGAAAATGTGAATCATTTCAGCCTGCTCTGAGCCACACTTATTGCACCTATTACTCTTGCCACCAAATCTCCCACCCCCCTCAGCTACCCTGGCAAGGGTGTGATAAAGATTGAAAATCATATTATAATGTTGGGTTCTCAAGCCTGCTGTTCAGAACACCTTGTTACCCAAATCCAAACATTCCTGGAGATAGAGCCCCTCTGAACCAAACTTAGCCTCTCACTTACAGTTTTTATTTCCAAGTCATCTCGCTGACCTTGCATCAGCAGTTCATAAATTGAGACAATTCTATCTGGCCACCTCACTGCCTCAATCAGGGGATCTTTACCATTGAGATTAAGTCTGCTTTCCTTTTAAAAAGAAAGTCTCTTATCTGGAGAAATGTAAGAAATCACCCTTAGGAAATCCAAAAGTCTCCTGTATTTCTGTGAAGGAATACAGTTGACCATTGCAGTATAAATCACCTAAAACTATAAGCCCTTTCTGAGCCCATCCATCCATAATCACATCCTAAAAAACAGTTGGGAAAAATGACGATGCTGACATAGGTGTTTAAAAATTGAGTTTAAAAATACCTACAGTAATAGCAGCTTAACCTGGCTCCAGACCTTATACGCCGCCCTTAAGATCTTGAAACTAGTTTTCTTGCAATAACTAGGTTCTATATTTTTGACCAGACATACCCTAGCTTCAGCTCCCAAAATCACCTTATAAAAAGATGGAGATTCTGCTAAATTCATAGCATCTGACCCACCTGTAATCAGAATTCCCATATGTTGCTGCATGCACATCAAATAATAAAAACTGAAATTGGGGACCGAGCACCCGTCTTATGAGCACTGAAATGTCGTTCATTTGGACACCGTCCTTGGTCTCTGATACCCCCATAAAAAGCTAAAACAAGCACTCTCCAATTTAGCCAACCAATATTTACTAATTTTGAGCAGAACAGTCCTAAAGATATATAGCACCCTTGGAAGAATAGTCATTTTCAATACACTACATCTCCCAAATAACGAAAGATGAGATCACAAATTCTCTCAAGATCTTGTTTGATATTATGTTACAAAGGTGACAAATTTAATTCAAACAACCAGTCCAAAGCTACTGTAATTCTAACTCCTAGGTACACTGCATCAGTCACTACACATTGATCTCTGAATCCAGATCTCTCACTACATAGCACATGGGTTCCACCCTCATTCAATCTATATTCTGAGCATGCCCCAAATTCTCTTTCAGGGAGCGGCGCAAAGGGATCTGTAGTGACCACTGCAATATTATTTGCGTGCACAAGCACTTGATACTCAACTTGATTAGTTAAAACCAATTTGATACATGGGTTGTTCTCAAACTTTGCTATAAAGGGATCCCTGTAAATGAAACAAATAATAGAGGCAAGCACGGACAGCCCTGCCTATTGCCTCTTGAGATCTCTGTATGATCCGACTCTAGCCACATTATTCATAATGTCGCCCTTGGGGCCTTCTACAGGGCTTTCAGAGCCTTGATCAAATTTCTACCAAGCCCCTTCCACTCTAGTACTGCCCACAAAAATATTCACAATACACGGTCAAAGGCTTTTTCGGCATCCAGTAGAACTAAACTCAATGATGTGTTTGATGCTTCAGCCATGTCAAACAAAGTGATCACCCTTCCTACATGATCAAGTGTACCCCGCCCAAGAATAAAGCAGAGTTGCTGGAGCGATACTAATGATGAGATAACCTTCCCTAACCAATTTATCAATATTGTAGTATAGATTTGCCCATCACAATTTATGAAAGAGATCGGCCTATATGAACCAAGGAGGAGCGGTGGTTTGCCTTTTTTCTTAAAAACAATTATGTTAGTTAATTCCCACAGAGGTGGGATTGATCCAGCCTGACCCTGCAAAAAGGTCTGAAGCATATCATGTTAGAGATCTCCAAAAAAGGTTTGCAGAATTACAGCAGGAGATTGTCTGGCCCTGTAGTTTTCCCTATGGCTAGCGTGTTTGTTGCTTTAGAAATCTCATCTAATGTTATTGAGGCATCTAGGATCCCTTGGTCTTCTTCACTTAATCGAACCATGTCCACAACCCTCAGAAAATCCTCATATTCACCTGCTGCGGTTTTAAGTTCTTCCGTATACAAGGCTTGATAAAAGTCCCTGAAAACCCTTTCAATATCAGGTGGGGATTCAAAGATCAGCCCCTCCTGATGAGTAATAGCAGCTGTGCCATTCTTCACTTCCTTCTGCCTGATCCATTTTCCTACTTTAAAGCATCCCACACCAGGCCAGTTCTGCTATTATTTTCCCAAATCACCTTATCGAATCACACAGATGATCCAAGTATACCATATCTAAACAAAAGCTTCCTATTGAAGGACCAGGATCTCAGTGGTCTCAGAATACCCATCACTGGGACTTCCAGGACTAATGGGCTATAATCTGAGAGCACCCTGGGAAATATCTCTATATTTACCTGACTGGCTAAACTGGTAAACACAAAATAAAACCTAGCCGTAACAGCAACAGCTTACTATGCTGGGAGGAGTAGAATGTAAAGCTTGGGTCTGAGGCCATGCTTTTATCCTAGACATCCGTAAGGCCATGGTCCTTCACCAAACATTGCAAAGTCCTATCTATATACCATGACCCCCTCCCTGAATACATTTGATTTCAGACTTGATCACTTTTAACATCAAGGTAGACATTTAAATCTCCACATAAAATAAAAAGGAGAGGGCATGAGGCCAGCTCCACATTCAGCTGATCCAGAAAATCAGCCTCATCCATATTAGAGCCAAATACGGAACATACTGTAAACTGCTCCTCATCCATCCCACACTCTGCAATAACCCATCGGCCCACCAGATCCACAGCTGTACACCCAGCTAAACAGATAGACTTGTTGGCATGAATGGCCATCCTCTAGAAATGAAACCTTGGTGCGCACAGGCCAGTCGTGAAAAAAACAAATCCTTAAAAAACTCCTGCTTGTTCCAAGGGATGTGGGTCTCTTGAATGCACTCAAGATCTGGTCTCCTGACCCTTAATCTCAAGGCAACCCTTCCTCTTTTAGTCTTATTATTGAGACCACAAATGTTAATCATACAAATACGTAGCTTATATCCTGAAAACTTGCCACATACGGAAGACGATTTTTCCCACATCCTCCAGCAAGCCTTCACAAGCCCACAAGTAATCACATAGAGAATAATACCATCTTACATCGAAAGGGATACGATAACAAAAAAGAAATGAACCTGAAAAGTCTGCCCCTGCAGTTCCAAGACCTGCCTGTTTCTGCCCTCACTTCTATTCTGACCCAGCTTTTCCCTGTTTTCCCCTGTCATCATTGACTGTTCATGTCTGCTGTAGCACACACAGGTGAGCCTCACACCTTTTATCCCTGACTCCCTAGCCCCCTCACCAATCCCATTCACTCATGCTTAGGTCTGCTGTGACCCACCACCACACCCTATTCCTGCACACCTTACCACCTACTAGAAGCAGTTGGCCTAATGAGGTCTGTTGATGATGAGTGTCCATCCTCCATCTTGAGCCAAATCGACACAAACACAAATAAACCTTATTGCTTCCTCAATAGATCCTTGTAGAAAACCAAAATAATGAATGCTACTTCCTCCCCTACCACATTATACTAGTCACTCATTAGGCCATCATAACCAAGTGCCTTTTAGTCCCAATCCAGCATATTTGCTCTCTCTCAAGATGGAATTCATCAAGCCCTCTATACCAATCAACAAATTGTATACAAAAGTAAGAGCTTGCAATCACAGCCTGGAGTAGACATACCACCCATTGGAACCATTGGACCCCAGGCATATTATTGCCATTGAGAACCCTCTGTATCACCAGACATATCAAACAAACTCATATATAGCCAACTGAATACTTAACATCACATAGAGGCTCATAAGGCTATACTAAAACTAAACCGATCATTAACAAACTTGCCAGAGCCAGACTTTAAGCTGTTGAGGAGCTCTTTTGCCTTAATTTCTGACATGAAAAAGTGGGTTCTATTATGAACAATTACTTTAAGATTAGAAGGGTTAATTAAGTAAGCTTGAGCTCCCTTCTCCTGGAATGGGTGGATCATTTGTCTCAGGCGCCATCTTTTCTCAATAGTGAAGTGACTGAAATCAGGCCTCACCAAAAATGTGCAGCCTTTAAATGTTCACTTCCGATCCCAACAAGCGGGATCAAAAAGTGCCTGGTACAGCAAAAAGTTGGCAAGATATATCAGAACTGCCCTTGGTTTCCATTTGTTCTGCAAAGCCAGGGAGCTCTGCTTAAAAGGAAACCCATGGGCTTGTTGAACCTCTACATCACAGTTCTAGTCAGAGATTTCTGGGAAAGTCCCCTTAAAAAGTCCAACAATATACTTGCGGGGTCCCCTCATTCCAACCTTTCATGTATACCCAACACTCTGAGATTGTTCCGTCTAAGTCTATTCTCAAAATCTTCCAGTTTCCACTGGGTATCCAACGTTTGAGGCTTGAGTGATTCTGCTGCTTTCCTTTGACCCACTCAGGGGTTACAATCCTACTCCCCATCAATATCCTCTCAAGGAATTTCAAACAAGTCAGCCATTCTGGCATCTAGCACCTTGCAGTTTGCGATAGACAGATTGTGTAGTGCGACAATCAGCCTGCATCTCCTCCAGGTAAGCCATAATGCTTTGGTAGATTGCCTCCAGTGAGACTGAGTCTGGATGATTTGAAGTTAAAGATTCTCCCCACCCCAGAGTATTTCCCTCTAAATGGGGTGGTACTGAATAGTCCCATTGCAGTTTGTGGCTCTTTACAGCCTCCTTTGTACTCTCCTGTGAAGGAGCTCCTCTCCATTTGACAGTACCAGTTAAGTCTGAGTGTATCTCAAGGAGTAGCAGACCACAACTCTCCTCTACACTGCTCACATCACTCAGAAGGCTGCCTAACAGATTCTATCTATGGCACCTGCCAGGTGTCTCTAAATACTTATCTGACCATTCTGACTGATCTGACAGAGAGAAAAAGTGCTCTCCCAGGTCCACGTCCATGCATGGCTTCTAGAGTGAGCATGCAAGGACTTTTGTGTATACCAAATTTATATCTGATTTACATTCTGTGTCTAGTGAGATACTTTGGGGAACCTTCCCTCCTGACCCCCGTCCAGCATCATCTGTCGATCCCTCTACCATAATATCTGGAATCTCTCCCCCCAGCGTCACCTTCGCTGTATATGTAGCTGGATTAGCAGTGCCAGCAGAGCCCTATATGTCCAGGAGCAGAAACAGCAGCTGTAGCGACTGAAGCAATTGTGGTAAGTGTGGCACATGCAGCAACTGTAGCAGTTTTAGCCAGTCTGATTGTGCCCACCACTGGACTATACTGAGGCACTTCAGGGGCCACACTCTTCTGTGCTGCCTCTGAGTGCGGTAACTGACTAGGCTTCCAAAAGAAATTCGCTACTCCTCCTGCAGTTGTTGTTGATTGTGGAGGGCTGCAGGCCCCTGCCTCAGGGTCCCGCCTTGTAGGGGATTTTTTTCACGCAATCACGTCTGAGCTCTGCAGCCCAGACTCCTTTCCAGCCAATAGCATGCTGTCAGCACAGGTTTTGGAACCTCTTGCTGCCTTCGGAGCCATTGTCGGTGTGCTGCGAGCTCTGTGCATCCTCAGCATCTCAACTTGAATAACGCAGCTGACCGGTAAGCCGTCAGGTCAATCAAGAGCCCCAGTGCCTGGACCCGCACCAAGAAACCATCTCCTTCACCGGTAAGCAGACAAATAGCTAGTGGTATACTAGCTGAAGATACCCCCATCCTCATTCCCATCAGAGGGTAGCAGTGGGAGCAAAATGCCCTTGATTTTTAGGTTCAGCTAGGAGGACGGCCGTCCAGCTGCCCCCACACAACCACCATCTTGCCCTTGTAAAATAAGAAGCCTAAATCAGAGTTAAAAGGTGAATAAAAGGTAAAGGGTGAACTAGAAAAGTAAGTGTTTCGGGGAACATAAGGAGGGAACAATAAGAAGAAATGGGAGAGGGAAGGTGAAGAGCAAATTTTAAAATCAGGGTGAGGGAGGACTGATAAATGACAGGTGTGAAGTGATTAGGTGTATGTGATGATGATGAATGAGAGAAAAACAGCATGGTGGATGGGAAGTTAGTGGGTTGAAAGGGAAGGTGAAGGGGGATAAAAAATTAAACGTGAATGGGAAAATTAAGGGTGGATGGGAAGCTTAACAGTGAAATGGCAGCTAAACAGCATATGTGAAAATGATGTTCGTGACTGTACGATAAAAGGTAGATGTAAGGATGAAGCAGAAACAGACTGATAGAAAAGGAAGGGTCGATACTTAAATGTAGATGGGGGACAATGAAGGAGGATGTTTAATTTATATATTAATCCTTTAGAGCAGGCCCTGGTTAATGCAAAATCAGATTGTCCGCTAGTGGGTTCGCATAGTTTACCAGTTTTATTACACGTGGCTGATGTGGTCCTAATGGCCAGAACTGCCAGACACTTGCCGGCCCTGTTGCATTCCTTTGCTAAGTTTATGAAAGAGCTGGACTTATCAAATAATGAGCAGAAATCCTTTGTGATGATAGTTGGGCCCCGCGCTACTAAATCTTCAAGGTTCAACTTAGGATCTTGTGCCCTCCCAAGACCAGAGTAGTCTCATATCTGGGCCTACTGTTTGATTCAGCATTAAGCAGGTATCCGTTAATAAACATGTTAAAAGAGGATTTTTTGCGTGTCAATGCTGAAGTTTTTAGTTTTGTCTCAAGGTTCGGTAGCAGACCTGTCAAGGCCCTTTCGCATATTTATAGTGCTAAATGTTTATCTACAGTTACATATGGGAGTGAAATTTGGGGATACGTTAACCACCTTGCCCCTAGAACATTCCCTAGAGGACACCACATTGAAAACAGCATTTGCAAGAAACATGGTCATGTCACTCTATAGTTAGCACCTAGAGGTCATAACCACACAAAAAGAAAAATGCAATAAAAAATGCAGCATAACCTTATATTTAGTCTCTACAGAGCATAGCGATCACCTATGTTCATGAGTGGGAGACTTTTAACAATGATATTACAAATAAGGCTCATTAAAACACAATCAACTCCAAGCTATAAAACAAAAGCTCCAACCATGAGACAGTTGAAGCAGACACTAAATGGTGGAAGGGGTTATTATTTTGAGGTCCCAATAACCTAGTGCTGGAACCCAAGATTTGAACAAAAAGACCACGTTGTCATGAACATTTTGGTGGTGATCCCAATGCCCTAGGTCCACCACAGGCTGAGTTATGAGCAAAAATGTTTTGTAAAAGTAATGCCCTGCAAATCATTATGAGTCGAGTTTTCCCAAGGGCAGTGAATATTGTAGAATCGGCTCTCCCGCTGTGCCAGAGAGCTGTTTTCACTTTGAGGATTTCTGTTTTACGTAAAGCATTCACCAATTTCAACTGTTTTAAGGGGGAGCCACAAGGAATTACTCTGATTAGGCAACTGTGAACCCTGTGACCAGCGCTCCAAAAAACGCCAGTCGAGTTCATGCTCTTGTCCTGTTTGCGCTGGGAGCACAATGGCCGCCATGCAGCATGAAGGAAAGAGACAAAAAATAGTTTGCCCACGCTGAAATATATTGGCAATAATCCATGTAACAGTGACAGTCCGCAAGGCGTGACAAAAACAGCCTCAAGGCGGGACAAAAGTAAAGCATTTACCAATGACATCAAGTGATTTTTAAAAGGCAAACCCATGAACCAGTGAAAGTGATGTGCGTGACATGGGTGTGGTTAAAAGCCCATAATATTTACAACAGATCAAACTGCTTGTGTGCTTGACCTAAAAAGAACGCTAAGGCTGAGGAGACCCAAAAAATGGAACCTGTTCAACTTTCAGCATCACAAGTAGACAGGGATGTCTAAATTCAGTGGGCGGTCTTCCTTTGGGCAATGTAGGTGGGTTTACTGCACAGTTATGGATCAGCCCCATAGTTTTTCACTTGTGCTATATACCTGTCTTTATATGTAAGTGCAAAAGCAGCGTACTCATATCCGTGTTCTACTCAGTTAATGTGAGAGAGTTTAGTATGTTTCATGTTCTTTATTACGTCGGAGAAACTTTGACAAGTTGCTTTCTGGACCGCCTACTACATTGATATAATACTTGGACAGAACCGCTTCCAACACTTCTATGTCAGTCGTTCCTCTCCCGGCCCTATCTTTTCTTTTAGTGGAGCCAGGGATATTGCATAGGGTTCCCACGGTTCATTAACTTTCATTTTGGAAACATTGGTGATATTAACATTCCTCTTATTGTTTAATGCAATAAACCACGCATCTTTCAGTTCGTGCATGCATTATCCTTTGCTTTTTTCCGAGTTTAGCCTGACATGCGCATGAAATGAAATCCTCATGGAGTGCGGGGGCGAATGCATCATGCAGCGTCGCTGCAGTACTTCTTCCAGCTGGGCTGGTGGGCTGTGTTTCTGTAGCCACTTGGGAGTTTGATGGAGCGTCTGAACTTGCTGCCATGGTTACGGATTGGATTTCCGTAGCCTCTCTTCGCTTGGCTTAATTCTTTTTTTCTGATCGACGATCGCATGGGTATAACCTTAGTGCAATATTTTCTCAACCTTTTAGATTAGGGGTAGGATATACTATTGGTTTGGAAAGTGTTTCCAGCGCACACTTGCGTCTTTTTTAAAGTTGAATTTTGAATTTCTGTTCTAAGCACGTGATTCACATAGAGTTGCCAAGTCAGTCAGAACTTTTATGGTACTCCTCCTTGAATTCCCCTGAACCTCGAGACGAACCGCGGACTATGTCGAACTCGACTCCATTGACCGCGAGAGGGAGAGAAGTTCCCAGGGAATAGGTGCCACACCCTCTTGAAGGTCATCTTTCTTGGAACTCCCTGCTGACTTTATGCCTAATAGAACTAGATCGATACTATCTGTTTCTCGCGCCCTGATTAATTTAGTAACAATGTTAGCAAGCTTTGGAATGCTATTCTCATTTCCGCTGCTCCCCTGGTGCAGTTTTACCTGAGAATTTAAGCGCTGCAGACTGGACGTGCAGGGCAGCATTCTGCTGATCTTCCAACCGTGGGGTAGCCTGGGTATCAGGTTACCTAATGCAAGTAGGAAAATGAGACTCCATGCCCACCCAGGGTGCGTATTAAATTACACAGCTATTTGAATACAGTTCCCTCCTCACATTCATGGACCTTGGTGTTACTACACCTTGTGCACGCATAGTCAGCCAAATTCCAAATAACTGCAGCCGGTGCAGGGCAGACTAGGACCCCTCCCACCTCTGGGCATTGCTTCTATTTAACATCGACTGTATACCAACAGTTTTACATGGAAGGCATGTTTGACAAAATGGTGGGCACTTCCTCGAGAAACACTCCTTGGTTTCCACAGCTTCGCTCAGAAACTGTGGGATATCTGGAAGGATTAAAAAACAAATGGTGGAAGGTGGATACTACTTCAGTGAAGGGATGGAGGGCCAGATGTATCAAAGGATTTGGCATTCGAAAATCAAATCAAATCATTAACATTTATAAAGCGCGCTACTCACCCGTGCGGGTCTCAAGGCGCTAGGGGGAAGGGGGTTACTGCTGCTCGAAGAGCCAGGTCTTGAGGAGTCTCCGGAATGCGGAGTGGTCCTGGGTGGTCCTGAGGCTGGTGGGGAGGGTGTTCCAGGTCTTGGCTGCCAGGTAGAAGAAAGACCTACCACCCGCCGTGGAGCGGCGGATGCGAGGGACGGCAGCGACCGCGAGGCCGGTGGAACGGAGGAGACGGGTGGGGGCGTAGAAGCTGAGGCGTCGGTTGAGGTATTCAGGTCCCTTGTCGTGGAGGGCTTTGTGTGCGTGGGTTAGAAGTCGGAAGGTGATCCTTTTGCTGACTGGGAGCCAATGCAGGTGTCTCAGGTGTGCGGAGATGTGGCTGTTGCGTGGTACGTCGAGGATGAGGCGGGCGGAGGCGTTTTGAATACGTTGCAGACGTTTTTGGAGTTTTGCGGTGGTCCCAGCATAAAGGGTGTTGCGTAGTCCAGGCGGCTCGTGACTAGGGCGTGGGTCACGGTTTTTCTGGTGTCGGTGGGGATCCAGCGGAAGATCTTGCGGAGCATGCGGAGGGTGAGGAAGCAGGAGGAGGACACGGCGTTGACTTGTTTGGTCATGGTGAGCAGAGGGTCCAAGATGAAGCCGAGGTTGCGGGCGTGGTCTGAGGGTGGTAAATTCCACCGTTTCCGATTGCAAAATCGCCTTTCACGATGTATGAATAGCATTCGCAGTGCAATTCTAAGGAATCACTAAAATAGCGATTCCTTAAAATTGCGACTGGATTTTGCAAATCGCAGAGTGCGATTCGCAATTAACGAATCGCAATACAATGGATGAAGCATTCGCAAATTGTGATTAGTCGCAAAATGGTTTTTTGTATGTGTAATTTACCACAAATTGAAATCAGGTGGTAAACAGGTGCAACCTATATAAAGAGGCCCAGAATGCATCAGACCTTTTCAACAATGGCTGCACTCTACATCATGGCGACGAGGATGAGGATCCTGGCAGGTTTGAGGAGGAGACAGGAGCGCATTCTTAGAGTGGGCATTACCCTATTTGATCAGACAGAAGAGTAGATTTTTGCCAAGTACAGGTTGAACTTTGCCATTATATATGACCTAATCACTGATTTACAACCCCTACTGCAGCGACACACACACAGAACCAATGCCATACCCACTCATGTGCAGGTATTATGCTCCCTGCACCTCTTACCCCCAGGAAGCTATCAAGGGGTCTTTGCAGCAACTGGAGGTGAATCACAAAGTGTGCTTTCACGCTTCTTTAATGCATTCCTAAATGCAATGTTGACTAAACTACATCTGCACATAAAATTCCCCCATCACCCCACAGGATTTACAAAAAACGAAATTAGATTTCTGTCAGGAAGCCCAATTTCCATACATCATTGGCTGCATTGATGGGGCACATGTAGCAATCTGTCCACCACCTGCAATAGAGTACGTATATAGGAATAGGAAAAGTACACACTCAATGAGCATCCAGGTCATATGCAAAGCCTCCAACATTATAACTGATCTTGTGGCCAGATACCCTGGTAGCACACATGATTCATGAATCTTCAGGCACAGTGGAATACACACAAGACTACTTGCTGGGGAGTTTGGCGAAGTACCTACTTAGTAATGTAACAGTGAACAATGTCGTATAACATTTATGTCATGTCACAGATACCAAAAATCTCAGATTGCACTCCTGTCATTCTAGGAGACAGTACATATGCAGTGCAGTCCTACATCTTGACACCATACCTCAATCCTGCTACGACAAGTGAAGGGAGATACAATGCGGCACACAGGAGGACACGAGGGATGATTGAAAGAACCTTCGGCCTACTGAAGAGTCGTTTCCGATGCCTGCATAAGAGTGGGGAGCGCACTGCAATACAGTTCAGAGACCACCTGCAAGATCGTGGCCACATGTGCAATGTTGCTCAACATCACAACAGCAAAAGGCATACCAATCGAACCCACAGACACAGACCCTGAGGAGGATGATGACCCCTTGCCACCCCTTCACCCAGCAGACGGAAGCAGAGCAGCAGAGGGCAGGCAAAGACGTGCTGAGATTATGCGCAACTATTTCTGATGTAAGTAATGACAACATCACATCTACTTTCATTTATTGCTGTAGGTATCACATTTATTGCCTTCACTTCAGGACATGCATGTGTGAATAGGCCATAGAAAATCAAAAGATACAATCAGGTCCCAATTACAGTGTGAAACTATTAATATCATAGTATCAATGCATTGCTACATAATATGCAAGGCCCTGAATTTCTCAACATTACTTTTTACGTCTACGCAATCCACTTGAACGCTCAGTAGGCTCAGTGGCACCTCTTGTTGCAGAGGCAGAACTGTGTCGGGAACTGCGACGCCTGGGATCCACCACAGGGGCTATGACACAGCTGAGGCTAGAGAGCTCCTCACTATCCCCACCACCCACATCGTTGTTTGCAGCACTCCGGGCTGTCTGCATTATGCACATTGCAGCCATTTCTACTTGCATGCCCACAGCTCGTCGTGACAGCAAAGCAGTAGTATGAGTGAGCCGATTGAGAGATCTGCTGCACCCATCCAACCTACGCATCAATTGGTGAGGGCACCTACTGTGGGTGACATGCTCCTGCTGCATTACAGTGCAGAGTTCTTTAATGGCATTTGTCAAATCCCTTAGGTGTTCTGCTGTAGCTTGCTGCCCCTCATGCTGCTTGCACATGTTGTGATTGAGTCACCAACTGCCTTTGCATTGATCTCATGTGTTTACATTGCAATCGCTGCACTTTCAGCATGGATGCCTCAAGACCACCGAACAGTGACAGGCCCTCACCTTCCTCTGTGCTCTGTCTGCCTTCCTCACGGCGCCTCCTGAGAGGAGTGGATAGAGGCTGGAACAGGGACTGCTGTCTGTTGGTGCTTCTACCCTCTAAAGGTGGTGTGGGTACATCTTCCTGCAATTCATTGGAGTCCAGTGTAAACTCAGGGAGGGGTAGCACTCTTGCCCTGCGTCTGGTGGACGCTGCTATGATGGACTCACTGGTGTCTGAATCTGACTGTGGCTGACTTTCGCCATTCCCTCCTTTTCCACTTTCTGCTGTGTCAGGGCCCGGAACATCTGCAACAACAATGCGCAGCATGTCATTCTTGATGTTCACCTTGTATTTGTATTCTTACAGTTACTTTCATTATAAACATTTTCCCTGGCATGTTGTCTCTGATTGTCTGTTGTGTTGCTTCACTGTTTGGTTTTACACTCTACTGCTGTATATGTTGTAGATGCACTTCAGGGTGTGGCCTAGCACTCCCATAAGGCATTGTTGTGTTGAATGGAATATGTGGTGTGGACTATTTCTCACAGTGTATAGTACCATTGCAATTTTCTAGGGGACATTTGTACATGCACATATGGTGATTCAAATCATTACTGCCCTTACCTTTGCTGGTGCCGGGTGTGCCTGAGGTGTCAATGTCAGTGACACCACCTACTGCTTCAGGCAGCAGTGTTGACTCCACTGGGTCTTCCAAGGGGGTGGACGGTGTCTGGGTGGATGGTCCTCTGCCAGTGCTCCTTGCTTCCTTCAGCATTCTTGCTACCCTCTCTTTGGCAAGTGACGGCAAGTCGTACCAGTACTTGCGTATCTTCTCAATTGAACGCTGCGCAACACCCACAACACAAATTTTGGTCTGGATGTCAGTCCACATTTTCCTCTTCTCACTTTCTGGGACCTGTGGTGAGTGTTTGCCAAATACTGGTCATGGTTCTTGACCACCTCTTCTGTGAGCACCTCCAATTCCTGCTCACTGAATTTTAGTTTTCTTTTCCTCCCTGCTGTGTCCTTGCCATTTCCAGCAGTGGCCATTGTATTCTTCTGGTCCTGGCTGACTCTCCTGGGTGCTTCTTTGGTGCAGTGTTGGGTCTCTCAGTCTATTCCTGTGGCTCAGGCTTCTGGAAACAGCATGCATTGACTCACTTCCTGGTTGTGATGTCATCATACTGCTCCAGAATACAAAATCGCAATTTGCGATTTTCAAATACCGATTTACTATTTTACCGAATTGCTATTTGGTACTCACCATTTGTGATTGCAAATTTTAAAAATTGCAAAAAATTCTGTGATGGTGTTGTTACATAGCATTTTGCAAATCCCAGTTAGCGAATCAGTAAAAATCGCTATTTGGTATTCGCAAATGCGAACCTTCAAACATGTGGCCCGAAGTGTCTGGCATCCCTGTTTCCCAATGAAACACAAAAAAAGATGAAGGCAAGGGAGCAATTATTCCAGGGTTCAATAATTGCAGAGACATATCTCAATCGAATTAGACAGCTGACCTTAATGAGATGTGATGTCATGTAGAGTAGATTCTGCGGCTTTTTTTTTTTAACACTTCCTGTCCCTACGAGGTGGCCGCATCCACCACCTTGATTACTCTCTTACTGCAAGGTGTGCGCCGCTGTGTGCTCCTGTGGCACCTTTCACCGTGCAGTTTGTTTTGTCCACTCCAGCAAAGAAAGTTGCCACAGAATTCTGCACTTAAGCCGTGGACTGCTGCCAAAAGCTGACCAACTTGTGGGACCTTCCGCTTGGTCTCATCAGACAGGAGAATCTGACAGAGGTGAGAGACCCCCAAATTTATTCTGACGGTTACCTTCTCATCCATTTCTGACCCACTCATTCTTTTTTCCTGTCTTTTAGCTAGCACATCTGACTTCCTGTCCATCAGCAATTTCCCACTATGCCTGCCATAATTCCTTCAAACTAATCTCCCTTTTACTGTTCCCTCATTTTAGCCTGCCCATATGTCTGGTGATCGCCAATTGACGTTATCTGAGCTGATTTGGTGCAATTATTTGTGAATGTCTGAATCGTGCTGCAGCAGTATTTCTGCCATTGTATCCACCGATCACCGCAAGCATCCTTCTAATTTCTTACCAATTCATTAAACTTTCCATCGATCCTCAAAACTGTCAAATTTTCCCTCCCTAACTTCATGTCACTGTTTTTTTGTTGCAGCCCCCTCCTATGCATATGTCCACCTTATGATCGCCTCACTAGGCTTACTTCTTATCACCCTAATGTATAATCATTTTATCATGCACTAATTTAGCCACTTATTTGCCTTTTCTCCATTCAAGACTGTTTTTAAAATGTGGCACCCAGTTCAAGCCTGCCCTTTTGGCTCTGGTGCCATCCTCCTTTCCAGCTCACCATATGATTATCCTATTGCATCAATTTGCTGTGCTATTTAATATATGTGCTTAGCAAACATTTAAACCACACATACTACCTCACACAATCCACTTATCCATACATCAATCTTTCCTTTTTACCCATAAAACTCTCTGCCTTTGTCCACCCATTCAACATCACATTTCTACGTGACTGAGACCTCTTGCTAGATCCTTAATATCGATCTGATGGCTCCCTATCCAATTAGCGAGTCATTCATCCAGTCAGGTCAATTGCTACTTTTCTGCTTCCTACTTGTGAGGAAAGTGGTTTATTATATGGTGTGGTTGTGTAACCTCACTATGTAATAAAGACATAAATCTGTATTGAGTCAAGGTTCATTTGAAAATTTTTAGCTCAACTCTGCGTAGCTGGCGCTCTGAGAAGTCAGACGTTATTAAATGTAAAGCATTAAGACATTCCAAAACAGTTAGATAAGAAAAAAATGTAACACAGTTAACAAACAAAGCAAATTTATAAAAATTAGGTTGTATTTTCATCTTTAAATAGACACCTCAAAGACATAAATCCACCAGAGGGTTCCGGCGATATGAACTTTTAAAGTAACAGTAAATTACAGCTTTTCATTGAGCTCAATAAATCATTGTAATAGAGCTTGATAGTGGTGAACATTCCAAACTTTGTCAAATAGGAAATGAAACCTAAAATGGTATCTATTATTATGGAAAAGGGTCCAAGGTACCCAGAAGAATTAAAGACCAACTCAATACCCAAATCACTTGAAGCTGATAGACAACTTGGTTTGATGGCCTTTCGACATGTGAATGACTCAACATAATACATCGGCATGTCAGATGGTATTTTAGGTTTAATTTCCTATTTGACACTAAAGCGGTCATTATGAACATGGCGGTAAAGACCGCCAACCGCTGTGGCGGCGGTGAACAGAATCCTGCCGGCGGCGGCGAATGGAAACCTGCCATATAATGAACAGAAAACCCAACACCACCAAACATCCCCACACCACCACTCCAGGACCCTGTCGGCGGGAATCACGGCCCACCCCACTCCGCCACCGCCAAGCACACCCACATCCCGCCCTCCATATAAAGATGCACAAATCACCTCGGCGGACAGTGGAGCCCGGACGACCATTGGCGGCTGCGACTGCCACTAGCGGCATGTGGGCCCAACAGCAACCACTGCACACATTGGCTAGGATTAGCACCCACACACCAGACACACATCCAGAACACCATAAAACACCCCCAGACACACCCCACAATCCCTTGCAACGAAACCAGGACCAGAAGACGGAGAGCACCAGAGCCAGACAGAGAATGCCAGCAGACAGGACACGCATAGCGACCCACACAGGAGCACCCAAACACCGTCCCCAGTCCTGACGCCATCCACCACCCTCACCATGTCCCCCCAAAAATCCACCCTTCACCGAAAGGGAGCTAAGGACCCTGGTGGACGAGAACCTAAAAGTGGAGCCACAAATAGTCGGCTCCGAGGTGCAGCACACACCCATCGCCTGGAAAATGGAGCTGTGGCACACCATCATCAACAGGGTGAATGCAGTGGGACACCATCCACGCACCAGGGATGACATCCACAAGAGATGGAACGAACTGCGGGGAAGGTCCGGGCCATGGCATCCAGGCACCACATCGCAATGCAGAAGACTGGGGGAGGGCCGCCACCAACACCACCCGACTACACTGACTGGGAGGAGAAGGTACTTGCCATCCTGCACCCAGAGGGACTCACTGGACTCACTGGAGGAATGGACTCGGGTAAGTCGTCTACATTAACCCCATATACACCATACCTGTAATGCATGCACCACCCCACCCACACCCACCTAGACCCACACCCCTCCCAGCCATTACCCACCACATCCACCACCCTGCATCACCCACAACTCACTACCAGGCCCACATCACGCAGCTGTGCACCGCCACCCACCCCTTCACGTTCCCACAATGGAATAATAACCCCCACCACTATGTAACGCCAACACTGCCACTAGATGCTATGTCCACCTCACAAAGGCACCGCTGAAGGCCACTGAAAGGCACACCAGCACTAAATTGTACAGTACTGCCCACCTCAGACCCTCCTGCATATGTAACAAACAATTCTATGTCCCCCAACAGGCACCACCACCCATGCAACCCTAATGGAGGGGACAAGGAGTGCAACAGCATTCCAGGGAGACAGAGGCACATCACAGGACACTGGTGAAGGATCCCTGGACACTGATGAGCAGGCAGGCCCTTCACACAGCCCTGGATGCTCACCATGCAGCAGCCCCACCCAGGAAAACACTATCACCCCTAACACCCAGTCAAGACCAGCAGGTAAGGGGAGGCGTGCCCACACCAGTGGACCCAGGGCACAAACAGGTGGAACACAGCAACCGAGGCCACAGTCTCCCACCCCATCATGCAGGAAGACGAGGGCCCCAGTATCGGTGGCACGTCCAGACCTGCGCAGAGGACACAGGCACAGGGGGCCAGGGCAAGGTCAAGTGCCCCAGTGGGTCAGGGGGTACGGCGCCGGATAGATGCAGCAGCCCAGGACGTCATTGCAGAGGTATTGTGGGCATACCAACATACTCATGACAGGTGGGCACAGATTGTATCCACCCTGGAGCAAAGTCCGAAGATGCAGCTGGAACACCACCAACAGGCCATGGAGCAGTGGAAAGAACACAGTGCCACAATGGCCACCATTGCTGGAGCACTGCTGCAGTTGGTCTACAAACCCTCAGACACCCACACCAGACAAGAGGCCCCCCCAACAGCCCTGGACAACCAGCAACAGTTGTCCCAGGCAGCTGAAACTGCACAGGAAAAACCCTCTCAGGAATCACAAGGGCCGACCATGTCACCCCAAGTAGCTCCACAGCAGGCGCCCAAACATAGCCTCAGGCCAAGATATGGCACTGGAAACCCAGCAAAGAACAAGCCCCATACCAACAATTGACACTGCTGCTACTGCCAAGCAACCAACACACCCATTCACAAACGGCACTTAGCTGAGGGCTTAATGAGGAACAGAACTACAAATAGGACCCACCTATGAAACCAAACAGGCCTGCCACCAAGTCGGTTTTGAGGACAACCAACCATAACGACTACCATCACTGTACATAGCACATTTCACTGTATTCCACCAATAAACAACATATCTCACCTGTAACACTGTCCCCTGTCTTCAATGTTGAACAAAGTGGAGTACTGATGCAACAGGCAAGGATACACTTTATTGTCAAATTGTGCATGCTGGTGGTACAGTGTGTTTCTAAAAAGTCAAGAAGGGAATGCTTATGTTGTCTGTGTGTACCAAGATGAAGAGGTCCATGACTCGTATATCATGACCAATTCCCCCTAGTTGACATGGCACACTTACAGTATTAGTCACTAACCACATATACAGTCTGAAGTCCCAGACAGTTATTGGAAGTAGAGTTGTATCAGTTGGTTTCTGGAATTTACATCTTCCCCTTCCTCATCCTCACCATCACTCTCCTCACCTCTCTGAGGTAACAGATCAGGACCTATAGCACCCTCCACATCCAAAAGGGGGATTGAATGTCTCACTGCCATGTTGTGCAGTATGCAGCAGGCACCACTATCCTACACACCTTATCAGGCCCATAGGCCAGGGAACCCCCAGAGATATGTAGGCACCGAAATCTAGCCTTCAGGAGACCTACAGTACGCTCAATCACCCTCCTAGTACGTCCATGGGCCTCATTGTATTTCCTCTCTGCATCCGTCCTGGGATTCCTCACTGGTGTCAGGAGCCAACGCACGTTTGCATAGCCAGAATCACCTAGATAAATGGTCAATACAGAGTCGCCGTTGGACTGTCCTTAGTCTGACAGGCTGTTTTTCAGCAATGTGTCAGTTAGTGACAGGCACACTTACCTATGATCCACCCCCTGCCCTCTTGGAGTTGTTCCATCTTTTGTGGCACACTACTGTTCCTCAAAACAAATGAATCATGGACTGAACCAGGAAACATGGCATTCACATGGGATATGTACTGGTCTGCTGTACATACCAATTGGATGTTCATGGAGTGAAAGTTCTTCCTGTTTCTGTACACATGTTCACTCACTCTTGGGGGATTATGGGTATGTGGGTTCCATCGATGGCACCAATAACATGGGGAATGTTTGCAAAGGCATAGAAGTCTGACTTGATGGCAGGGAGCTCAGCACTTTGGGGGAATTGCACATAGGATTGCAGATGTTGTACAAATGCATTTAGAAAGTACCTGGCTGAACATTGGCTGTGAGAAACCAGCACCCATGCCCACTGTCACTTGAAAGGAGCCTGTGGCCAGGAAATGGAGTGGGGAGAGAACCTGCACCTCAGTTGGAATGGCATGCTGATTCCGATTTCCGGGAGTCAGTGCAGGATCCAGTAATTCACATAGGTCCTGAATAGTTGCACGTTTGAGTCTATAAGTGATAATGATCTGACGCTCCACCATGGTCCCCATATCCACAAGTGGTCTGTACACAGAAGGTGCTCTTCCTCGCCATAAAGGTCTGTACCTGTGAGGGGTAAGAACAAGGAGTCATGTGCACACATACACAGGCATATTTGCTAAACACATTCACTGCATTCTTCATAGTAGTGTCTGTACAATAACTGCAACCTGACAGATGTACATTGTCACCACTGAGAGGGAACAGAGTAAATCATGTGTGATAATATACTCTATGGATAGAGACATATGTGAATCATATGGCTAGTAGGCCCAGCATTGTGACTAAATTGAATTTCAAGATGCGTAGGTGATGGCAAAATGTCTGCCCACTGTAGTTCTGCCCCTTCATTGTGGAAATGACCTAAGACCGCTAGCGGTTGACGTCACAGCGTTCGTCTGTGTTTACCACTGTTCGCACCCTCATTGGATAACATGGATGCAGTGGGGAATCTTGGCGTATCATGATCGCCGCCGGCGGTTACGGTGTATTCTGCAGTGGAACGTATGCGCGTTCGTCATCGTGTGTTCACTTGACTCCCTGATCTTGTGCGGACAAGTACTCCACTCGGTGTACTGCTGTGGCCTGCCTCTGGCTATGGATGTTCCACCTAGTGCAGGGGAAAGGGCCACAGCCTTCACCCAGGAAGAACTGGAGAAACTGGTGGAAGGGGTCCTGCCCCTGTACGGCAGACTCTACGGCCGGCCAGAGGTACGGGTGAGTCCGGGTTTGGGGGGGCACTGTGTGTGTAATGATGGAGTGGATTGTTCTGATGTGCTTTCCTGTGAGCCAGGATGGGGCATGGTGCATGGAATGCTGCGTGCCACTGTCCTGCATGCCTGGGAGTACTGTCTGTCCTATGTCTAACAATCAGCCAGCTATTGCCATCGTGCAGGTGCCTGACCTGTGTTTCTTCTCTGTGTCTCCCTACTAGGTCAGCGCCCACCAGAAGAGGGCACATTGGCATGCCATCGCCAAGGAGGTACCGACCCTGGGGGTCTACAACCGGCAGAGCACCCACTGTCAGAAGAGGTGGGAGGACCTGCGGCGCTGGGCACGGAAGATCAGTGAGGCCCAGCTGGAGAAGTCCTCCCAACGTGGTAGGGGTGCCCGTCGGGCACTGACCCCCTTAATGCGAAGGATCCTGTCGGTGGCGTACCCAGACCTGGATGAGCGCTTGAAGGCTGCACAGCAGTCACAAGGGGGTGAGTACTCACAGCCCATACTTCAGCCTGGAAGGATGACTGTGTGTGCGATAGGGTCATGGGGCTTAGAGCAGGGTTTTGACTGGTGTCCAGCTACTGTCTGCTCCCCAAAGGGTGTAGAGGTGTCCCTGTCAGGTTTCACCTACCTCAGCTTCAATGCAATGACAGGATATGGGTGTAGGTAATTATACTGCTCTGTAGTCAGGGCCATGGTCATGGGCTAGTGCACGGTGCAGCCTGTTGGGTGTGTCTGCAGGGTAGGTGTATGTTTGGCCATTGTGTATCAGCATTCAGCTACTTACAAGTGTCTCTCCTGTTTTGTCTCCCCATCCCTGTTCTCTTTTGTGTGTCTGGTACAGCATCAACATCAGGCGAGGGAGCTGAGGCACCGGCTAGTGGGGAGACAGTGGCCCAAGGATCCTCGGAGGCAGAGACAACGGACACCCAGGGGACCAGTGGGTGGGAGGGTGAGGGGACTTCCACGGGGGAGGCTACTACCACCGGTGGTAGTGACTCTGAAACCTCCTCCGATGGGGGTCCTCCGGCGGTGGCAGACACTAGTGGACAAATTACGACCGTGACATCTTCCGCCACCAACCATACCATCAGTGCCCTCCCTTCTGCTCCCCACCGAGTTGGCCGTGCCCGCCCACCCAGAAAGGTGTGAGTCTCCTTCACCTCAGGCACCTCCTCCCCTGCCCCAGTCAGCCCTGCTGCCCTCACATAGAAGGCTATTGACCTCCTGAGAACCATCTCTGTAGGGCAGACAACCATTGTCAATGCCATCCAGGGGCTAGCATCAGAGGTGCAGCAGACTAATGCCTATCTGGATGGCATTCACGGTGCCGTGTCTGCCCTACAGAGATCTTTTCAGGCTCTGGCCTCCTCTTGCTCAGCAGCCAGTTTCCCTGGCCATTCCGTCCCCCCTCCAACCTCCTCTACCCCTTTCAGCACCCCACTCCCTTCACCCGTCCAAGGCACACATTCAGACACGCAGTCAAGCACTTTAACACACAACAAACACACTTCCAAACACAAGCACCACACCTCCCACCACAAGCATTCACACAGCCAACATACACCTGCACACACAACAACGTCCACTTCCCCCAGTGTGCCCGCCTCTTCCGCCTCTCTGCCTGTCCCCTCTACATGCACATCCTCAAGCACTGCACCGTCACTTACTGTTACTGTTCCTCTTCCTGCACTCACCACAATAGCAGACAGCCATACATGCACCCCATACACTACACCTGTACTCACTACCTCCACTGTAGTTGTGTAGCTCACCACCTCCACATGCAGCACACTCACCCGACTTGCAGGCACACACCCAACATACACCCACACTAGCTGTCTGTCTTCTCCCACTGTGTCCACCCCCCACCTCCCAAAACACTCAAACGCAGCAAGACATCCACCCATCAGACATCCACCACACCACAGCATAATGAGCAGTCACTGGCACCCACTACACGCACACCTACACCCCATACATCAACTCCCTCTGTTTCCACTCCCTGGCCCGAACCCACTCCAATTGCTCCCAAGAAACCTTTCCTCGCCTGTGCAGACCTGTTCGAACCCAATGGCCCACCCCGTCTTGTCCCGAAACGTGCCCACCTCCATGCCCTTTCCGCTCCTTCCACATTCCAGCCCACCCCAGTCCAGCCTTCCCATTCCCGTGCCCCTTCTCCACTTAAGAAGAAGGCCCGCTCTGAGCCCAAGGCATCCAGCTCCGCCCGTGCAAAACAGCCCCCACACCCTTCTAAGGAGAAGCCCATCCTTCCGCCAACCTCCTCACGCAAGTCAAAGTCCCACCCCGTCGTAAATCCCCACCCCCACCCCTCCCCCATTCCGTGAGGTGCCTGGATCAGCCTATGGTGCCCTGTTGAGTGGAGTACCCAGCACTTGTGAGAGTCAGGTGTGGCCAGTTGTGGCCAAGGAAAATTGACTTTTTATGGACTGGCCATTGGCCCTGTTTTCATCATTTCGCACAGTGAGCTTCATAATAAAGTTTCTGTGTGTCCTGTGTTTGGGTTGCACGCAGTTCCACCCTGGTGTTTGTTTATATAATTTATGGCTGTGGTGCTATTGTATGTCCTATGGCCAAGTTGCAGTGGCCTTCGGTCGGGTACGTCCCTCTTGGTGTGGGGTGTCTGACTATTGCTGCTGGGTAGGGTTGGGGGGATTTGCGGGGTGGGTGGAGTGGGTGGGTATGTAACTTTGCCCTTTCCTCCCTTGTTTTGTAGGTTGCAGTACTTACTGTCGTCGTCTTCGTCGGCGGTCTCAGTTGTGTAGATATATGGCAAGGAGCAAGGCTGGCATGATCTGCAGCTCTCTGTTCATGGCTGCCACTGCACGTTTTGTTGGGCTCCGGTGAGTGTTTCCTTCTATTTGTTTCATTTCCGTCTGGTTTTGTGCGGTGGTGGTTTCCGCCCTGGAACTGGCAACGGAATTGTGGTTCATAATTTGATGGGTGGGTTGGGTCTTTCCGACGGCCTGTGGGCGGCCTCTGCCGACATCAGCGGGAATCCTTTCCTGGCGGTGGTTGGTGTGCGGGATGAGTGAGTTTCGTTTGGTTCATTATTTGGCGGTCCGGACCGCTCCTCTGTTGGCGGTTTCTGCCGCCACCGCTGACGGTGCGGAACGGACCGCCATGTTCATAATGAGGGCCTAAGTCCTGATGATGGTCTCATGGACTACTTGGCCATTAGAGACCGAAACATCGACAATGGGTCCTCTCTAACTAAGTTTACAACTATATTTAGTGGAGTAGTCCAGTGATGAAAAACTTGAAGATACAGGACATTGTCCTGGGTGGGCTACCTTGTTTAAGAGTACTGGGCACTTCTTTTTGAATTGTGTATGGACTATGAGGAAATGTCAGTGCTGTATTATGATTGTTGATGCTGACCATATTCTGTGAATAAAAGTCTGTGCAATAAAGATTTTGTATATTTGGTATTCTTACAAACTCACATATTCATTTTTATTTTATACATTGCACTACACATGCTATGATGACATACTATGTCTGACAGATCTCAGGTTGGATCTTTATGGGGACCAACACTCAATAGTGCCATAAAAGTATATATATAAATAATTCCTCCTAGGACATTGCCCTCTTTGCACATTAGATTACCCAGTTCCATGGAGAAAATTGGGCGGCCCCATCTTCTAAAGGGGCTTTCCTGGGGCCACCCCTCAGTACATGAACATGATGGGGCAACTTTGGCTACAGGGGATGATATCCATTGAAATCTAGGTGATGTCCAGCAGGAAAGCAGTCACCACAAGCCTACTGGTCTCCAGATACAGCAAAAAACACAATATTTTCTTTTAACTGCCAATAATTTCTTTGTTGGGTGATCAAGCTGCACTCACCCAGGTCCAGTAGACTTTGTTGTAACTTTTTAGGGTTTCTACTCGGTCTCCGCGGCTGCACTTTGCAGGCAGGGACGGTCAGGTATTCTGGGCTATCAATTTACCAAAGTAGGACTGTTCAGCTTGTGTGGCCCTGTAGCTGTAACAGAAAAACAGCCACTGACACTTGGGGTTACTTATGTCTAAGGCTTGGCACAATCTTTTATTGAGCTGGGTACCACAGGCACAGTCCTCTCTTTGTGACCCAATGACCAGCAGGTGTAGTCCAGTATTTGGTGCAGCCCTTTGTTGCTGGGTTCAGGGAACAGCAGGGCAGTCCTTCTTTGGCCCTCTCACCAGTTTAGGTGGGATCTGCCAGGGGTGCCACTTTTATGCCTAGGTTGTGCCCTCTGGACTTCTAGCCAATCGGCCTCCAGGTCCCCTCCCACCTACAGATGACTTTTGGTAAAGTGTAGCATCTAGCTGGCAAAGAATGCACCATTCTGCTGACTCCCAAGATGGCAGAACCCTTCTTTTGACATGTGGAGCGTCCTATCCCATCCCAGATGTGTGGCTACCTGGGGGCTGCCTGTCCACCTAAAAATAGTTTTGCAGGGGCTTCCCCCCTCTGTCCCTATTGCAGCCTATGTGAAAAAAAACAAAAGAGCAGCCCCTCTCATGTGTGACTAAAATTTGCCCTTCAAAGGCACTTCCCCATTGATGCATGTCTTTGGGCTCACATCCTTTTTGGTATTCCTCATCCGGACAGGTTGCACCTCTTCCAACGGCAAGCCCTTTGTGTTCCTTCCTGAGAGTCATTCACAGCTTCCCTCAGGGGAGCAGATGTCTGCCTCATGTCTAGCAACCGTAAACGGTCACAGAAAACCTTTGGGCAACAAAGTGGCATCAAAGCAGGTTTAGCACAACTTTTTTTTCATATCTTGAAGTATAACATTTCATAGTCCCATTCGGATGTTAGCACTGCCGAGTTGTCAGGGTGTAACCCTGTAATGGCCAATGGGGGGCTTTTAGCCCTTCCACAGTAAACATGACAACGTGGGCGTTTTTACTGTCAGGACATGTAAAGTTAGAAACACATGTCCAACTTTTTAATTATAATGCTACGTGACTTTAGTGCTCAGTAGGCTTCCCTTAGGGACAACATACAAATATTAAGAAAGCATTGGCAATGCCAATAGGCGTGCCTGTGCAAGAGCTATTGGGTTTGCCAATCTGTTTTAGCCATGTTGTTCACCAGTGTGGCTACTGTTCGGCATAGCTAAAAGTTAGTGGCATAGAAAGTGGTGTGGAGTGTCATAGAGTGGCATGGCAAGGAGTGGAGTAGAGTGTTATACAGTGGAGTGCAGAGAGTGTTGTGTATTGGAGTAGCATAGTGTGGAGTCACATAGAGTGGCATACACTGGTGAGGGATAGAGCAGAGTGAACTGGTGTAGAGTGTGGCAGAGTATTGTGGCCTAGAGTGCAGTGGCATTGAGTGCAGTGGCATTGCATTCAGTGGCATACAATGCAGCATCATAGATTGCAGTGGCATAAATGTGAGTAGTGCTTAGTAGGGTGCAGTGGTGCAGAGTGGAGTGACATAGAGTGGAGTGGCACAGGATGGCATGGTGCAAGGTGGAGTGCCGCACAGTAGAGTGGCACAGAGTAGAGTGCAGTGGTGTAGATTGCAGTCGCATAGAGTAGTGTGGCATAGAGTGCTGCAGAGTGGAATGGTGTAGAGTTGAATGATGCAGAGGGCAGTGGCGCAGAGTAGAGATGAGTGACATAGAGTGGAGTGGCATAGAGCGCAGAGGTGAAGAGTGGAGTAGTGCAGTGTTGCAGAGTAGAGTGTCAGAATGCAGTGGTGTAGAGTGGAGTAGAGTGGCATGGAGAGCAGTGGCATAGAGTAGAGTGATGCAGAGTAGAGTGCAGTGGCATGGAGTGTAGAGACACAGAATGCGGTTATGTAGAGTGCATTGACATAGATTGCAGTGGTTAAGAGTAGAGTATCAACGAGTGCAGTGGCAAACAGTGGAGGGCTGCAGAATGGAGTAGCGTGGCATAGAGTGCAGTGGCGTAGAGTAGATTATTTCAGAGTAGAGTGAAGTGGCATAGAGTGTAATGGTGTAAAGTGGTGTAGAGTGCAGTGATGCAGAGTAGATTAGAGTGGCGTACAGTGGATTGGCATAGAGTGCAGGGGCATAGAGTTGAGTGTTACAGAGTAAAGTGAATTGGCGAAGAGTGTATTGCCATAGAGTACAGTGGCATAGAGCACAGTGTTGCCCAGTGGCACAGAGTACAGTGGCATAGAGTGGAGTTTTGCAGAGTAGATTGCTGTGGCCTAGACTTGAGCAGTGTAAAGTAGAGTGGCGAAGAGAGAAGTGTTGTAGAGTAGCATGGCAAAGTGTTTATTGGCATAGAGTAGAGTGGTACAGGGTAGAGTTGAGGCATAGCATGAAGTGGTAGAGTACAGTGGCATAGAGTGGAGTGGTACTGTGTGCAGTGGCATGGAGTGGTATAAAGTGGAGTGGTGCAGAGTCAGGTGCAGTGGTGTGTAGTGGTGCAGAGTAGAGTTAAGTGGCGTAGAGTGGAGTATTCATGGTGTGGTAGCACACTGCCATTGCAGACAACATGTTTTCAATTGAAATTACCATTACATTTGTACAGACAAAAATGTGTGGAAATTGCATCACCTAGTTTAGTGATTCCTTTATCATGTTAAAGTATTTGTTTCCAACACACTTCAGAAATAACAAAAACTTTGCTTCATTTGCTTCAAAAACTTTGCTTCATAATTCTGATATATTCTGAAATACTTACGCAGTTCATTTAAACATTGTCGTGTACTAGAAAACAATATTTTTTCTACCCCCCTGTATCCACTAAGATTGGCACATAAATTTTCTCACTTTCAAGTCAGAGAAACAAAAGTAAACAAGCACCCTCGGAAGACAGCACCTGACATTTGACCAAGGTCTTTGAATGCACAGCAAATGCGATGAGATAAGAAAAAGATTTAAAGACCTGTTAACAAAAAAGCGAGTTTGTTGAAGGATATGGAAGATGTAGTGATTGAGGTCTAGGTGGGGTAGTAGTCCTGGTGGTAGTTGGAGGGGTGGGGTGGTGCATGCGTTACAGGTGTGGTGGATATGAAGTAATTGTAAATGACTTCCCGAGTCCATTCCTCCAGTGAGTCCAGTGAGGCCCTCAGGGTGCAGGATGGCCAGTGCCTTTTCCTCCCAGTCGGTGTAGTCAGGGGTGTAGGTGGGGGTCCTCCCCCAGTCTTCTGGACCGCAATGTTGTGCCTGGATGCCATCATCCTCACCTTCCCGCGCAGGTCGTTCCATCGCTCGCGGATGTCATCCCTCGTGCATGGGTGGTTTCCCACTGCGTTGACCTTAATTACAATCGTCTGCTATAATTCCATCTTCCTGGCGATGGGTGTGTGCTGGACCTGTGCCCCGAAGATTTGTGGCTCAGCCTTTCAGCAACTTTTAGGAAACCGAGGACCCAACGCAGATGTAAATACATAAGCGCTAGCGTAACTTGTGACAAATTTGCCCTTTTAAACTCAGGTACAAGATAAACCTTTCAAGGCTTCGCATAGAACTTGCAAAGCATAGTAAAGTGCAAAGTGTCTTGTGGAGACCTGTTGTTGCACCTACAGGATTATATTGTATGTACTCTATTTTTGCTCCGGGGATAAGCCAGCAGAAAGGGCAATAAATCCAATCACTAGTTAGCAGGAAGCCATTATGCCTATTCTTAATCCAGAGAAGGAAGGGTTCAGTAGTTGGATCTGTCTTCAACATTATGGCCCTCATTCCTACATTGGCGGGCGGCGGTTGCCGCCCGCCATGCGGGAACCTCCAATCTGCCGCCATGCGGTCAAAAGACCGCTGGCGGCATTCCGACCTTCCCGCTGGGCCAGCGGGCGCTAACAATGTTAGCGCCCGCCGGCCCAGCGGGAAGGGGGCCTCCAACATTGAAGCCGGCTCCGAATGGAGCCGGCGGTGTTGCAGGTGTGCGACGGGTGCAGTTGCACCCGTCGCGCTTTTCACTGTCTGCTAGGCAGACAGTGAAAAGCAGGCTGGGGCCCTGTTAGGGGGCCCCTGCACTGCCCGTGCCAGTGGCATGGGCAGTGCAGGGGCCCCCAGGGGCCCCAGGACACCCGTTCCCGCCAGCCTCTTCCTGGCGGTGTAAACCGCCAGAAACAGGCTGGCGGGAAGGGGGTCAGAATCCCCTGGGCAGCGCTGCCCTGGCGGATTTGCCCAGCCGGGGCTAATCCGGCGGAAAACCGCCGGACCCGGTTTTCTGACCGCGGCGGTAGAAAGGGCAGGGAAGCACCGCCAGCCTGTTGGCGGTTCTTCCGTCATTTTAGCCCTGGCGGTCTCGGACCGCCAGGGTTAGAATGACCCCCTATATGTTGTTGAGCACAAGGCTTGACAAGTGCCACACCCTCTCTATCTATAAACCTTTGTCTGAAAAAGCACTCTTTGATCTAAGTAAAATTAGCCTCAAAAATACCCTCTGGTGAGCTAAAAAGGGCACCCCTATGTCAATTCCGAAAGCATCCCTAATATACTTGAGCCAGGGAATATAAAGTGCGATGTCAGGAGACAGGCAATCTTTCAGAATTTCCTTGCTTAATGAAAAATAAAATGATGGATTAAAACCAGATTTTTGTGACTGGGGGTGAATGTTTGCATTGTTCAGCATTCTGTCTTTCATCTGTTCTTTTCTGCATTTGTTGCCCTAACTGGGAAGAGTATGCCCAGATGTGGGTCCCGTGCTCAATGCGCCACTGCATTCAAGCTAGCCTGTCTGATGAAGGGTGATACCCTGAAACTGGTCCTAGGATGCTTGTTTCCAGTCCAGGGAGGCTCTGGCTTGGCAGTTCAGGCTGGACTGTTACCCTGGGGAACAGGGTCAAGACTGATTTGCATATGGCTGGTTCCAAACTGGGGTGGTGAGCAAAAAAACAATGGATGAAACCCGGATCTTTGTGACTGGGGGTGAATGTTTGCATTGTTCAGGATTCCATCTATCATCTGTACTTTTTGCATTTGTCGCCCTAATTGGGAAGGGTATGCTCTGACGTGGGTCCCGTACTCACTGCGCCACTGGATTGAAGCTGGCCTGGCTGATGAAAGGTGATACCCTGAAATCGCTCCTAGGATGCTTGTTCCTGGTCCAGAGAGGATCTGGCTTGGCAGTTCGGGCTGGACTGTTCCCAAAATCATCTGTTCTTTTTGCATTAATTTAATTCCCGGCCTTATCCAGATATTGAGCCAATGTGCAAGAGGGCAGAAGGCTATAAGCTCTGAAGTATAGCCTACCTATAATTCCTCATGCACTGAAAAAGTGGGATTGCATTGTGGGGGGCATAGTAGCTGTACTAAGAACTTATTTTCCCCCACTTGCCTCCTATCACATCTATGAAGATGATATTAAACTCTTTATGAAAATTGCTTGATCTATGACATCAGCACCATTAATAACACCGTGACAAAAATACAGCATTGGATGACTCATAACCACCTCAAACTCAATGCCCTCAAAACAGAAATCTTACTGATATCAACACCCAGAATCATCCCTGATATCAAAGACTGGCTTCCAGATCTTACTGCCTTGAGCTGCGGTTCAAGCACTTTTGAAATCCAGTTTAGACTATGGTAGTTGTAAGAAGCTGGCTCTCTATATACTATACCAAAATGAGGTATAGTGTGCACAAAGTCCAGGGGTTCCCCAGAGGCTTAACAGAGGCTAAGGCAGATAATACTAACATTCTGTTTTGTGGTAGTGTGGGTGAGCAGTTCAGCTTTGCATATGGTAGTGCAAAGTATTTGTTGTGCACACATGGTCAAGAAATGAGCCACACACTCAATGACTAATTCCAGGCCAATGTTTTTATATAGCAAAAATATATTTTGTTACTTTATTACTACAATCAAAAGTTCTTTGTTGCAGTTAAGTACTGTTGTCAGTAGGAATCGAACATATATATCAAATGTACTTTGTTTAGTTTTGCAGGAAAAGCAGTTTACAAGTGAGTAACACTTTTCAGTTTTAAAAGTTGACTGTGCAATTTCTCACAGGAACCAATGCAGTCCTAGGTGAGGAAAAGTGTCAGCACAGTTAATTGGTAAGTACTCGATTTACGACTGCAATCTTTGGAGGTTAGGATGTCCACAGGTCAAATTTCAAGCTGACCCCAATAGTACACCACCAGCAACACAGGGCCGACCGGGTGCAGAGGTCAAAGTTGGCAAGGAGTTTTCAATGGACTCTTATGAGCACTGGGGGTGCTCGGTAGAAAATAGATTGCAGGTAAGTACCTGCAGTTTCAGGACACAGGCCTGGACGGTTCTGGCCAGCACCGGGGGGGGGGCACAGGTCAGCACCAAACATACGCCCTCAATGGCACATGGACGGCTGGGTGCAGGGAGCAAACACAGCATCGGGCACCCAATGCTTTTCAGAAGGGGAACCCCGGGGGTCACAAGGATGCAGCAGGCTGGGTCCAGGGGATTGGCTCCAGAAAATCAAAGGCTGGACAAGTAGGAGAGGCACCCGCTGGATTTTGCTGGACTGTTGGTCAGATTCCCCAAGTCCAGGGGGCTGCGGATGCAGGTGCAACTTTAGGCATGGGGAATCTCCGTCGGACCCAGTCGAGGCCATGGGGGGGCTCTGGATTCAGGCTGCAGGCATGGTCGTGTTGGTCAGGAGTGGTCAACACAGGGTAGACTTGCTTGGGGACCTCCTCTGGACCAGTGAGCCACCTGGACTTGGTTTGTGGGTATTGGGTGCAGATTGGACAGTGCTCGCAGATCCGGGGCGTATCTTGAGTCCTTTTGGAGGGTTTCTTCTGGACAAGGCCGCTGTCCTTTGGAGTTCTTGGTTCTCTGCTGGTGAAGCAGTCCTCTGGGGATTGTAGAGGTCAATAGTCCAGCAGGATGCATCACCTGTTTGTCACAGGGGTCTTGAAGCTGCAGACAGGCCAGTAGGGCTGGGGCCAAGTCAGATGTCGTCTGGAGTCTTCACTGCTGGGGGCCAGCTCTGCAGTCCTTCTTCTTTCCTCTTTCTTGGGGTTGCCAGGAATCTGGTGAGCAAGGTTCAGGGGTGCCCATAAATATTAGATTTAGGTGTGTTACAGGGGCCAGAGGGCAGTAGCCAATGGTTACTGTCCCTGAGGGTGGCTACACGCTTGCTGTGCATACTCCCTTTGGGGAGGGGGCACATTCCTATCCCTATTGGTCCCTCTCCTCCAAAACAAGATGGAGGATTCTGCAAGGAGGGAGACACATCAGCTCTGGACACCATAGGAGTGGTCCTTGCTCCGTGTTTTACCTAGTTTTCCTGCCGGACCTGCTGCCAAAAGTTGGGCTTGATCTGGGGGGCAGGCATCTCCACTGGCTGGAGTGCTCTGGGGCACTGTGACAGGAGGCCTGAGTCTTTGAGGCTCACTGCCAAGTGTTGCAATTCCTGCAGGGGGAGGTGTGAAGCACCTCCACCAAGAGCAGGCTTTGTCCATGACCCCAGAGAGCACAAAGGCTCTCATACCATGGGGTCAGAACTTTGTCTGTTAGTGGCAGGCTCACCTGTGGTTTAGTGCACCCTGCCTTGGGCTGTAAGGCCTGCTAGAGGGGTGACTTACCTATGCCACAGGCAGTGGTTTGTGGGCATGGTACCCTGTGATGAATGTCATGTCAACATTACCTTTTTCTCCCCACCAACACACACAATCTGCAAGGGCAGAGTGCATGTGTTTGGTGAGGGGTCCCCCTGGGTAGCACAATACATGCTGCACCCCTAGGCACCCTCCCTGGGCACAGAACTCTTGGTACCACTGGTGCCTTTTACAAGGGACTTAGCTGTGTGCCAGGGGTTTGCCAATTGTGGAAACAATGGTACAGTATAGGGAAAGAACTCTGGTGCTGGGGCCTGGTTAGCAGGATCCCAGCACACACTCAGTCAAGTTAGCATCAATACCAGACAAAAAGTGGGGAGGTAACCATGCCAAAAGGGGCACTCTTCTACAGTAGTGCTACCTTTTTGGGCTTCCAGAAATGGAAAATCGCTCCACTGAAAGCTACCTTTAACACAGCTGCAAGGCTCATCACTGGCCCAAAAAAAGAGTTCATATCACTCCTGACCTTCGATCTTTAGAATGGTTATCCTATGAGGCCAGGATACATTTAAAAAATTGCCTATATGACCAATAAAGCGCTGCATCACAACACCTCCTCTTACCTGTCCCAGAAATTGTCCCTATCTGTCAGAAAGAGAACTTCCAGAAGCACATGCTCCTTTCTACGTAATCCACAAAAAATCAATAAAAAGAAAAACTACAACCCATTCTTTTTCAGAATGGTCCTTAAAATATGTAACTCTCTCTCGCCATAGACAGATGGAACCGCTCCTCCTCCTTCTTCTGGAAAGAAGGAAAACTTCTTCTAGGTAACAGAATTTTTCCACATTGAGGCCATACTTCCTTCTCCTCAAGAGCAATTGTTACCTGCCTGCTTGTTGCTCCGTTTATCATGCCCTTACACATCTTCGAGATATGAGCTTGCTGTCCATAGCCCAACTATTGACACACCGCTTGACACCTTTCGGACTCCACCCATGTCAGAATCTTGAAAGACTATGGGGCATATTTAAATAGCCCCTAACGCCACCTTAGCACCACCATAGCATCATTTTGTTTACGCTAAGGTGGCGGTAAAGTGGCTTTCTGCCACGCCATATTTACAAAGTGGCGCAATGCATGCATTGCGCCACTTTGGAACCCCTTCCGTCACATTATGTCTGCGCCAGGCATAATGTATGCAAGGGGGGCGTCCCGGGTCTAGGAGGCCTGCAAAAATGGTGCAGTGAATTTAAAAGATTTCACTGCTTCATTTTTTTTGTCATTTTTAACACTTGCTCAGAGCAGGTGTTAAAATGACGCTCTCATAGGAACCTATGGACCTCCTTGCACTTTGCTGCACTAGCGTAAAAAATGCTAGTGCAGCAAAGCGCCACAATAACATCAAAAATGTTGATGGTATTATGCTAACAACCGCCATGGTGCACCGTATTATAAATATGGTGCAATCATGGTTTTAGATGCCGGTAGGGGGACACAAGAAAAGTGGCGCGTCAAAGCTGATGCGCTATTTATTCTTAAATATGGGCCCATATGTGCCTGTTCTGTTCCTCTCATTATTTTGACTTCATTATCTGCTTACATAACTTTTACTGCATGGTCTACTCTACTTTTACGTATATAGCATATTGTTTCTTTCAAAATATCCTTTCGTTATTACTGTAAAGTGCTCTGTCACCTGAAAGGGACCTATTTGTGCTATACAAAACTCTTTTAAATACAAAATAAAAAAACCCTCCTTGTTTTTTTTTATTGCTAGCCCTGCCTTGCACCCACAGAGAATAACAAGAGGACGTGGTACTGAACCGGGGATGGTAGAGCAAATGCTTAGAGTTGGTACCCAAGAACAAGCAGTACTGCAAAAGCACACTAGTGCTGATTGCTCATTCAAAGTAAGTGGAGATGTCCTGGCCCGAACCAATTACACATTTGTCTGAATCCTAAACGGCCTGATACGGGGAGGCATGAAACTCCTCTGCTGGCAAAATCTTGCTGACCATCTCCTCGAGGATATGTATAGCCCCCAAGTCACCAATTAGCACTGACTGAACTTAAAGCTGGGCTGATCACTGAGAAATTTTGTTTCCCGAATGCCTTGATTGTCTTTGATTCCCTGTCAGGTGGGAAGGGTTTTAGGTGCCCGTAACGGGTCACCTAAGTCTTAATTACATGGTATTAAGGGCTCAGCTGAGACCTGCATAAGCTCCAAACCTCCTGAGAAGGAAGTTGTAGGTTCAAGAATTCAACTGCTCATCTAATCTCCACAGCAAAGGGAACACTTTCTTCTGTTTGAAGCCCTGGAAGAAAAATCAACTGAGTATCGAGTCCACTGGCCACCTGTACTACAATGTATAGGTTTTAATCATAATGTGGGAGTATATCATTCCATCATCTCCACTGTCATCTACAAGTGGTGGTTGGCTTTGATATGAGTCAGAGTCAAAAAGCCGCTGGAGCCCCAGAGAGCTGCTCTGTGATAGATGCAGTATTCCCTCAAAATATGACTGCATGAGGAGGCAATCTAGGGTGAGGCTTAGATGGGTTTGGCTTGGAATTGTACACAGTCTTCAGTAAAAGGTCCTCCTCCAGTGGCATAGTGCCAACATTGACGTTGATAGGATGGGTACAACTTATGGCACCAGAATAGAAGTCAGCACTGAAGTTGGTGCAGAATCTAAGTCAGGTTCAATGGGGACAGATGGTGCAGAGGATGGATCTGCCAGGGGTTGCCTGACCAGAGTAACCTGTGGATTCTTAGGACCTGAAAGTGAGCCATAGGGAATCAGAGGACTGCCAAACATGCACAGCATGGCCTCCCTAAAGGCCATCTGCTGCAGCATCAGCGATGACCCAGAGAGTTCGGGGTGCAACAAGATCAATTGCAAATTCTGCTCCTCAATGGGATATTGAGAGCAAGACAGATTGGCACCTTGATTCCCTAGTGATTTCTCAGAGGCCAGAAAGTGGCTGGATGAGAACGATGTTTGCTTGGCCCTCGTGTGTTTCTATTTTGACTTGAAGTTTGACTAGTTCTCCAAATATGATAAACAGTGTTGCATTACAGTAGGAGTGTGTGGCAAGAGTATTAGAGTGCTTGTTCCCACATGGAACAAGGTGAAACTGTAAGCGTTCCCAGTTTCAGTTGTGATTATTCTAATCTTTATATTTTGAGTTCAGATAGGAGTGTGCGGTAATTATATTACAGTACTTGTTCCAGCATAGAACAAGGTGGGACAGTAATCATACCTGGTTTGTTCATTGATTATCTGAATCTTTAAATGCTGAGTTCAGATCGGACAAACACTATTTAAGAAGCATGGGCACTATGACACACTCCTGCTTGATCCTGGTTTGTGGATGTTGTTCTCACTGTCTGACTGTTTTTCTAATTCAATTTCTTGATTTTCATTTTGTAGGAAAACAGCCCTCATTACGTGGTCACCTGTGTTTTTTGCTAGATTTTGTTGTTGGCGTTTTGACTAGAGATTACCCATTAAATCAAACTTCCACAGGAGCAGATGCCTTTTACCCAACTCCCTCCAACAGATGTGTGCTCAGACTATACTGATTACCTGAACCCGGCATCCGCTAGGGGGAAAGGGGACTGGGAATAGAAAAAGAGAGACCACCTCCTGATCCAGTCCCAGCCTGCATCTCCCACTTGAAGATAGCATGTTCAGTGTGTGCTTCTGTAACCTGCACCTTTCTTCTTACTGGGATTTCTTTAAAGGAAGGACCTGCAGTCGGGTGATGAGAGCATAGAAAAGTACATTCCTACTGCGCATTCAACTGTTCAGCCATTCCCATTCACCCAATTCTATCGTTCTCCTAACTTGGATCTTTTGAGAGACTAGCCTCTCTTTAAGAGAACAATGTTAACTTAATATCTTCTTTTCTCCAGGGGTTAGAGGTATCCAAGGTATCTCAGGAGAACACTTCAAAAGTTCACAAATATACAATCTAATAGTGTCTTTTACAGGAAACGAAAACTCCTTTTCAAGGTTCAGTTTTCTCTATCACAGTCTCTAGGAATTAGTCTGAGCACTGAGGTTTGTCTCTAAGACTGGCAAGTCTGCAAGGCAAAGAGTGTTTGAATATATGTGTACATATATATTGGCAAGTTTGGAAATCATACAAAAGGATTCCTTACTACAGTTGCTTGAAGTTCTGTTAAACCAAAACAAATTCTTCTTAGAAAGCCGATAGTCAGTTGTTGGAAGAAGGAAGAAATTCAGCTTATCCAGAAAGGAAAACGCAGTTGGTGTGCACACCGTAACAAGACAAATAATGAATTACTCAAAACTGGAAGAATTCTCTATGAAACGAAGCGCCTCAGGAACACTGCTCATTCCCCTCAGGATGACAGTTGAAGTGCACAGCTCCCAGAGAGAAACAGCTGGAGGCAAGCTTCAGCACGAGACTAAGGTAGAAACACTAGATCGATGCAATTGCAAAGATTTGCGGCCATCATCTTGAGTGGCAGTTAAACCTGAAGAAGCAAGTACTAAGTACAGCCTCCGCAAGAGCCACCAGGAGTGAGGACGGGGAATTGTTTTTGCTGAGGGAAGAACTTAACAACATTGCCAATAGTTTTCCTGACACAAATGACAGTGCTGTCCAGTGCCAAGTGTATGTGATCTGACCCGTAAAACATGTCAAAACATGTCAAAATTGACTATTCTCCTAATTGCCATATTTGACATAACAATAAGACTGTAGGATATGGTACAAGGGGTGCCCAGAGCCTGTATGTTAAATATCACTTGTGGACTGCAGCACTTATTATGCCGCCACTCAATTGATGAAGCAAAATATGACTGCAGGCGTGCCACCAGTAACCTGGCGGTGCAGGTTGAACCTGCAAATTCAATTCATCAAAATTACACTTTTTGGTAGGCATAAATCCTCCTTTTAAGTATTTATAAGTCTCCCATAAGTAAGCCTTAAATGCCAGTAAGATTGTCTGCATGATTTTCTAAAGTAGAATTTGTAAAATATAACATTAAACATGTCCTTATAGTGAAAAAGCCCTAAAAGCCTGTTTTCACCTTAGCACAGTTAGTTGTTCCAAAAGGAAGCATTGGGATGTATTATTAATGTTAATAAAGTTATTATGGCAAAGAAACTAGATACAAAATTAATTCTTGGACTATTTAAAATATTAATTGCAAATCCAATTCATTGATAAAGTTAGATTTCTAACAAATATTTTACAAAAGGTACTTTTGAAAAGTTACCTTTAGCCTGCCTAAAGCCTTTAGAAGCCATTTGCCTGAGCTTCCAGATGTCACCCAGCAGGTTAATAGCCCCTTGACTAGCTATGAAGTAGTTGCCACAGCTGAGACAAAGGCCTTGGGTATTAGGGGAAGTTGACTGTTTCTTGAAAGGATCGCCTGGGGGGTCTGTGCCCAGTCTGTTGTGATGTTCTTGTTACTAGCTTGAGCTAGGCCTGGAACCTCGCATTCTCCTGAGTTCCAGGATCAATATTCTGGAGCCTGGAGACGTGAAGGTTCCAGGTGGGGGACGGTTGAGCTGGAGATCGGTTGAGGAGAGAGACGGAGCACGGATCGATTTATGGGTTGGATAATCTTATGACAATAAATCTCCCTTTATATTGCCTTCCTTGCATCGGTGTTTCATTACAACACTGGCGACGAGTCACCAACCAACCCTGAACCCACGAACTTACCTTCTGCGTGGAAGCTTCTAGTAATTCTGGATTCGCGCTACCGTCAGCTGTCTTCTTTTCTTGTGGACCTGAAGACTGAGGTTGTCAGTTCAAGTTTCGTCTGGTCCTGTCGTGTGAGTGCCTCCGGGGCTTTGTTTTATTTCTGGAACATCGGACTGCCGTTATTCTTGGTGAGGCTCGCGTTTTCCCTCGCGCACCCTCGCGCTCTCCTCCGTGTGCTGAGAGCACAGAGAACACGCTTATTCTCGCGTCACGACCGCAATCTAGAAGCTAGACCGCTTCTTTTTGTTCCGGTTTCGGCAGGAAGTGAAGAGTAGGGAAGGAAAAAAACAACGAAAAGGAAAAAAAAAAACTAGTCTGCAACTTTCACGCCACAGTTTTTACCAGGAAGTTGCAAAGTATTCCCCAGGAGGAAACTGGATTGTAATAATTTTGTTTTTCTGCTTACAGTGGTGGATTATTATACGCCTCCGTTTGAGATGAACTTATGTACTTTCTCTAGTGGTTTTGATTAACTACTGGGCTGTATCTAACTTTTGTTATTTGTCTTTTCCAAGCCTGACCATTGTTTTACCATGGCTACACCTACAATGTCACAACCACCTCCTTTCTTATCGGACAAAGGTGACCCCATTCTTCCATGGAAACGATGGAAAAATCTTTTTGATTCATATATAATAGCCATTGGTGGAGAAAAGTTCTCTCCAGCCAGGAAACAAGCAGTTCTTCTACATAATCTGGGAATTGAAGGCAGAAATATATATGACAGCCTGGAACCTTTGTCTATTGGTGGGGCGGATGGTGAACCCAGAGACGTTTATGAGATGTCGGTAGTTATCCTAGCTGCACATTTTGAGTCCAAACTCAATGTGGTGTTAGAAAGACATACATTTTTTGCCAGGTCTCAGGGTAATACTGAAAGCGTAGGGAATTTTGTAGCAGCCCTACGCACATTAGCACGCACATGTGATTTTGGTGAAATTACAGACTCTCTTATTCGTGACCAACTTGTGCATTGCGCCAATAACAAAAAGGTTCAAGAGAAACTTTTGACAAAGAACCCTGACTTGAGAGAGGCGATTGCCATTGTAGAAGGAATGGAGAGTACTAGCAACTGGATCAAAGAAATGAATCATACAGAAGGGGACAGTCTCTCTACTGTGCATGTACCTAGGACCCAGGAAGAAGTCCTTAGGGTTAACAGTAGTAGTAAAGCACAAGCATCCATCCAAGAAAAGAAGAGAGACATTAAATGTTTGCGTTGTTACCGCTGTGGCAATGCAGGTCATGCAGCAAATAGTCCTAATTGTTTTGCACAAAATTCATTGTGTAGGAAGTGCGGGAAGAAGGGACATTATGCTAGAGTTTGCAACAATGATAGTAGCAATATAGATTGTATCACTGAAGATGTCAGCAAGATGGTATTATATGTGGGGCAGGAGATTGACTGTATTGAGCACAATACTGGCATAGTAGATGAGGGTCCTGTGATCATGCCTGAGTGTACTATTAAACTGGATAATAGAACGGTTACAGTTTTAGCAGACTCGAGATCTCCCTACACCATGGTTGGTGATAAGAACTGGCAGGATATTTTCGGGGCATCTATAGGCTCCCTTGTCAAACCTGACATCAATCCAGTCAGTTATGGAGGTACCAGAATAGAGGTGATTGGGTATAGGGTCATGAAGATTCAGTTCCAAGATAAAGTTACCATGGGAAAGGTCTATGTAGCTAAACGTGGTAACAATTTGTTAGGATGGCGACACCAACGGGACATGGGTATTAAATTAGATCCCAATTCTGATAACCAAGTTATGGTGGTAAGCAATGGGGACGATTTGATGGAGATTTGGAAGGAATTCCCTAGTGTGTTTAGTCAGAAGTTAGGTTGCCTGTCAAATTTTGAACACAAGATTATTTTAAAAAAAAATGCAGTGCCGGTTGTTCATAAAGTCAGAAGAGTACCTAGGTTGATGTTGGAACCTCTCAAAATGGAACTAGACAGATTACTTAATGCCGGAGTAATTGAGGAGATAGAATCTTCGGAGTGGTTGGCCCCGGTTGTATTGGCACCCAAAGATAATGGGAAAAGCATCCGCATGTGTGTGGACCTCAGAGATCTTAATAAGCACATATGGATAGATCGTCAACCTTTACCCAATATAACAGAAGAGTTGTCGTGCCTAGGTGGGTCGAGGGTGTTTAGTGTTCTGGACTTATCCTCAGCTTATCATCAAATTGTTTTGCACCCTGAGTCCAGACATCTCACCTCTTTTATTACACCTTTAGGGGCTTACCAATTTCTGAGGATGCCTTTTGGCCTGGCTTCTGCGGCCACGTGTTTCCAACGAGTCATGAAAAAAATGTTGGAAGGGATATCTGGAACGTTGTGTTTCCAGGATGATATATTGGTTCATGGTAAAACAGTAGTTGATCACGACAAGGTATTAAGGAAAGTTTTGTGCAGTTTAGCAGAGGCTGGTCTTACTGTTAAGAGGGAAAAATGTAAGTTTGGAGTTACTTCGGTGACATACCTGGGGCATACTATTTCTGGCGATGGGATCAGACCGAAGTTGGAACTTGTTGAATCTATAACTCATGCACCTGAACCCAGAGACAAAGATGATGTAAGGTCATTCCTGGGGTTGGCAGAGTACTACTCTAAATTTATCCCCAACTTTTCTAGCGTGACGCAACCTTTGAGAGCACTTTTGAAGAAGGGTTGTGAGTTCGTTTGGGAGAATGACTGCATGACTGCTTTCTCTTTTGTAAAGAACTGTATTGGGAGGATGCCCACCTTAGGGCATTTTAATGTGTGTGCAAAAACTTACTTGTACACTGATGCTAGCATCAAAGGCTTGGGGGCTGTTCTTGTCCAGAGGGTAGGTCAAGAGGAGAGAGTAATAGCTTTTGCGTCACGATCTCTCAAGGAGGCTGAACAACACTATTCGGTCACAGAGAGAGAGGCTCTTGCCTGCATGTGGGCTGTCAAGCATTTTAAATTTTACTTGTGGGGTTTACCTTTTTGTGGTGAGGACAGATCACAGACCTCTTGTCCAAATTTTCTCTCCTAGGAAAAATGAAGGGCTGACCCCGAAAATACAAAGGTGGACAGAGGGGTTGTTAGAATATAACTTTGTTGTAGAATATGTGCCTGGGCCGATAAATATTGTGGCTGATTATTTGTCACGTTCTTCGGTGGATAGTTGTGAAGAGGTTGAAGATGAGGTTACTATTAATTGGGTTAGAGAGATGGCCCTCAGCGAAGAGGAGTGGAAATTGGCAGTGGAGAGAGACTTGGAAAGGCAAAAACTTGGAGAGTTCATTGTTAAAGGGTGGCCTGAGGTTAGGGACATGCCTGACTCTTTGAGAGGCTATTGGAATGTGAGAGATGAACTTTCCTTAAATGGTAATGAGTTATTTAGGGGAAGCAAATCTATACCTCCTAAAGGGGTGAGGAACAAAATTTTTAATCTGGCTCATGAAGGGCATTTGGGCAGAAGTTTAACCAAATCCAGACTGAGAGCCATTTATTGGTGGCCAGGGTTGGACAGTGAGGTTGAGGCTGTTGTAAAAGATTGCATGAGTTGTGCACAAAATGACAAAAGCAAGGTTGTGGTGAGAGCGCCGCTTTCCCCTGTTGAGATTCCGGAAAAACCCTGGGTGAAATTAGGACTAGATTTTATGTGTCCTTTCCATCTTTTACCACCGAATGAACGTTATGTTATACTTATGGTGGATTATGCGTCTAAATGCGTGGTGACCAAATGAGTGAACTCAATTGATACCCGTACGGTAATTGAGTTTCTGGAGGAAGAGTTCTCTAAAGAGGGTATACCTAGTCATTTAGTTACGGATAATGGAGTACAATTGACATCACATGACATGAAGCATTTCCTGGATTCCCTTGCCATTGTACACTTGAGGACAGCATTGTATCTGCCACAAGCCAATGGTTTAGCAGAGCGTATGAATAGAATGGTGAAAGCTTGTGTGCAAGAAGCTATTGGAAGCAGGACTCCCTTAGCTAATCTTCTGAGAGATTTGTGGTGGGCACATCGTAACACTCCAAATAGTATTACAAATATAACTCCTTTTGAGTACATGAGGGGAAGGTTGGGTTGTACTAAATTGTTCCCAGCATGGTTCAGTAACACTTTAGCTCGGGTTGATCTGGATCAGGAAAAATTTGATAAAGCACCCGGTCTCCGAGAGGAGTATCAACATAATTACAAGTTGCGTTTTGATGCTAAGCATTGTGTTGCTAAAACGATGTGGAGGGTAGGTGACCTGGTGTGGGTGAAGAACCCGTGTTTTAAAGCCAAAGGTAAAACATCGTTCAAAGGTCCTTTCCGTATCAGAACAGTAAAGAAAAATATTGTGATTCTCGATAATGGGGATGCATGGAGCATGTCCAGAATTACGAGATGGACGGGTACGGAGGGTACCTCTACCTTGAAAGATTTGAAAGAAAATCGTTTCTTGGGGATATCTAAAGAGTTACCACGTACCAATGTTTCATCCAGATTACATTCCAAACCAGTCTGGATGAAAGACTATATATCTTGACTTTTTGTTGTTGTATTTCTGTTTTAACACTGTATTTTTCCTCCTTTGGCATTCTTGTATTGGCATAGAGTTATTAATGTAAGGGAAGGGGATGTGTTGTGATGTTCTTGTTACTAGCTTGAGCTAGGCCTGGAACCTCGCATTCTCCTGAGTTCCAGGATCAATATTCTGGAGCCTGGAGACGTGAAGGTTCCAGGTGGGGGACGGTTGAGCTGGAGATCGGTTGAGGAGAGAGACGGAGCACGGATCGATTTATGGGTTGGATAATCTTATGACAATAAATCTCCCTTTATATTGCCTTCCTTGCATCGGTGTTTCATTACAACACAGTCCTTTGCATATCTTCAAAGGCTGTCCATCCGGTCACTGGTAGATTTAGCTTATTCCTTGGCTTACCCCCTCTATTGTCTTCCTAGTCATCCAGGCACCAATTGCAGTAGGAGAGGAACTGACCTCTGTACCAATTTTGAGTGTCCACAGGGAAGGGTATGCTCATTTCCCTGGTCATACCTCTAGGGTGGGCACAGGAGCTCTGCACAAAAGAAGAAATGTTCTGCCATGTTGGACTTCGGTAGAGAGGGGCATTCTGGGATCGTTTACAGTAGGTCACACATAAAATGTTGCAAAAGTAGGTCGGGTTACCCTTTGGGATTTTTTCCCTATTGGTTAGGGAGAGGCCAGGAGTCACTACCAACCACAGGCTCGTGACAGGCATAAATGTGCCCCCTCCCCCCCAGACTGAGAAGGGACTGCACATGCTATTGTGACCTGGGATCTGAGAAGCTGGAACTGTTCCCACTTGTACCCAGGGCAAAGAAATGTATTTCAAGGTTTGGGTGGCTGACCTCCTGTTAAGCTACAGGGACACAAAAGCTACCAGAAGACCACTTTCCTGAAAGAGCCTAGCAGACCAGTTTCAGCTGGCTCTGTCCTGGTCCCTGTTTGTGGCTTCTGTTGGACTGAGCTCTGGCCCCTAAGTCCTGATACTAAGTGAGGTCCTGTAACCCTTGGCTGGTGTTAAAAGTGTATGCCTCCTGCCTAAAGTGCAAAAGCTGGGACTTAAAACATTTTGCCAACTTTCTTACTGGAAAACTGATACAGAACAGCATTGCATAAAAACCACAGCCATTGACACTGAATTGCCATTCGTGCTCAACTTGCTAGTTTGCCCCACTAAGGAAATATGACTACCAGAAAAGATTCTAAGTCCAAATATGGAGAGATCAACGCCAAGGAGTGTCCAATCGTCGTTGAGGACTTCCTGGCCATCGACTTTGGACTTCACTCACTTGGTGCTTTCCAACTTTTATCAGTGACCTCAATGGGACTTCATTCTTCTGTAACCCGCCATCATCGAGCCTCACTTTGGATCCACCTTGCCCCTCGAATGACTCATAGACGACCACTTTTTCTCCATAACTGTTTCTACGTCCGAATGTAACTCTTTTACCAGGACCAACCTGGTCCTTGTATCTGATGTGCTCCATTGCGGTCAGCCTCAAAACGTACTTCCGTCCCAGAATAGTGTGACCAGTAGCTTACGGTTGGTGCTTTGTGCTTTTTAGCTCTATTTTATTTAAAAGTTTTAAAATTCATATCTCTGGTTTCCCTTACTGGAAGTTCTGACATTTTGGTGTCATTTTGCTCATTAAAATAGTCTTTATTTTTAATAAATTGTTGGATTTTTTATTGTGTTGTGTTTAAAACATTATAACTGCTTTGGCACTTCTAAGTGCTTTGCACATTTTCTTAAGTTAAGCCTGTCTGCTCTGTGCCATTGCTACTACTGTTGTAATTCAGGTTTAAATTACTGGAACATTTACTGGACCTCACAAGGGTAGTGATGTCATTATTTGTGGTAGTCTACTAACCACCCCAAATAATAATCCACTTTCTCACACGCATGCTTTTGAAATCATCAGAAAGTGAAAAGTATACAATGTAAAGACGTTTTAGGCATCATGGATTAGGGTCCCTGTGCCACACTTAACCCATTCAACAACTCAACTTCTCTTTGACACCTGGGGCCTAAAGATTCCGATAATAAGTCTCGGAGAGGTGGACAAGATTTTGTAAAAGATCCAAAAAGAGTTCTTGTCTGTATCAACAACTGTAGATCAGCTAGTGAAAATGGCCCTTTCAAAGGTAGGCCTCACCACAGATTTTTTTTAATGGCAACATAAGGCCTCACTTTTTGACAGTATGTGATCCTATGCAAGGGCTGCCACATATGTCAAGGGCACAAAGGTTTCAGGCAAACACAAGAAAGACATATGAATTCTGCCCAACTGTCTGTCCAAGGCTGAGGTAAAGGATGCATTGACAAGGCATACAATTCAAAATAAGTCACTCCTGTGCAAAAGTAAAGAATAAGCAAATTCAAAATTATAGTAATCTGATTCTCTGCAGATAGATAGACACCAGTGTCTACAGGGATTGGGCTTCATTGGCGCCCTCGCAATAAAAAATCAGAATGAAACAGTTCTTCAATTATTAGTCCGTAGATACATATTAGATAAGCCTATACTGCTGTAATGCTCTCAGTGAAGGGCTATCAGGTGGCATCTACATTAACTTCACCAATGGGACGTCACTGTGGTAAGGCTCAAGTCTATACATAGGAGACGGTGATGTAATCATACCTCAGTGTGCTGAAAAAAACTACTCTAGGCACCAGAAAATTGAAGATGCAAATTCAAAATCTCCTTGTAGGATCATGTTGAGAATACAATGCCTTTCTTTAAGCAAAAAGATTTTGGTGTGTGAAATGGAGATAAGTACTTTCATGGCAGACTATGACAGTCTCTCAATCATTTGTAGACAAATACTTTGTTTTAAGGGCAATGTGGTCAATGTCCCCAAACAGCCTTGTAAGGTCTTATTCATTTGAGTTTCCCATGACGTGCGAAGCACAGCTTATACTGCTGTACTGCTCTCAGTGAAGGTCTATCAGCAACACCTACCATACTTCATAAACCACATTTCACAATGTTAATGCTCATATTTACACACAGAAGACAGTGGATACCAGAGGATGGAAGATGCAAATTCAAAATCCCATTGTTGGATCAGGTTGAGAATATGATGTCTATCAGCAAAAACATTCTCCTTCTGTGGAACAGAGTTATGGGCTTTCATGGCAGAATATGGCAGATATGGATGAAATTATGCCTTCACCACGCATATGTCTTTACCACGCATGCCTTTACCATACATGTCTTTAACATGCATAAATATAGAATAACACTAAAAGTGTCTTTACCATGCACACGTTTACCCTGCATACCTTAACCACACACACTTTTACAATGCATTTTTGTTTTTAACAGAATAAAAAAAAAAAACATTTTCATAAAATACTAATGAAATAAATAGCCACCATTATTTTTAACAAAAAAAGAGTCATGTTCTCTAAAGATTAAGATGACCACACAAACGTACTTGCGTAGCACAAGTACCCAAAATATTACAAGTGCATTGCGCAACACCACACAAAAGCAAATTGTGGAGCCTTGAATGACTTTATTAAAAGCAAAACAATAAAACTGTTCCTCTGTTCCCAACCAAGATGACAGACATACATACTGAAGAATGTAAAAAACACAACAAAATTCACTTTTACTAAAATAATGTGTCTTTATTTTCCAGAGGAAGCTGATTCCACGCATTTCATCTCAATGTAGCCTTGGTTTTCTGTTTTCACGTGAAATTATTCTCTTTAACATGATCCTTGTAGAATGCTAACAATTTTTGTGGAGCAGATGCATAGTACAGCTCGGATCAATGTAACTATTGGGTAGCAGATAACTTTAAGTTTGAAGAACTCTTAGGGCCATATTTACAAGAAAGATTACTTTTCTTGCAGCCCCCTTGGGCCCCTAATGCCACCATGGTAGTGCTGTATTTACAATACAGTGCACCATGGCACATGTTAGGGGCAATAGTGTCATTTTTTTTACACTATTGTAACTCTATACTGGATTAGCGTAAAAAAAAAAATACTAATCCAGTATAGTGTTAAGAGGCCCATTGAAATCAATGAGAGCCTCATTTTAATGCCTGCTTTAAGCAGGCTTTAAAAATGATGCTAGAAATGGCACAATGGAATCTTATAGATTCCATTGCGCTATGTTTAGCAACACACACATATATTATGCATGATGTGGTGCAAAGAGTTTACAAGGTGGCGCAAACCTTGTAAATATGGCGCTTTGGTAGTGGCCCCTTAGCATCACATCTGTGGCAAACATTTTGCCGCAAATGTGGCACTAAGGGGCGCAAGGGCCTTGTAAATCTGGCTGTTAGAGTAGCCCCATTGTGTAGTGGCTTGAGAAAGTAATTTATTTCTATCACATGCATGCCTAAACCTGACTGGTCCATTATATGGTAACCATGTGTGGGGTATCAACTGTCAGAATTGGGTGTTTAAGGTAAAGCAATGTAGAGGAGAACTCAGGAGAATCTCTGCCAGCTTTTTGGCTTGACCCTTTGTGAGGGGAATTGCCCTTTTCCTGACTTACTAGCAGAGCCTTTGTAGGAAAGTACCCTCTTTTGTGGTATGGTTACCCCCAATTTCTGCCTGTTGTCAGTGTGTTTGACTGCGTTCACTGAGATCCTGCTGACCAGGACCCCAGTGATTATGCTCTCTCCCTTCAAACTTGGTAACTTGGTAACTTGCACCCCCGTTTGGCATACTGGTGCCCCTATGTAACTCCCTAGTATATACTACCCAGGTAACCAGGGCATTGGGGTATTAGGGGATCCCCATGGACTGCAGCATGTATTATGCCACCCATGGGGAGCCCATGCAAAATGTATCTGCAGGCCTGCCATTGCAGCCTGAGTGAAAGGGTGCCTGCACCCTTTTCATTACAGGTTGATGCTGCACCAGGTCACTGTAGGGTACCCCTATGGCAGGCCGTGCTAGCTCAGAGGACAGGGTGCAAGTACCTGTGTGTGAGGACACCCCTGCATGACCAGAGGTGCTGCCACGAACTCCAGTTCTATTTTCCTTGACTTTGTGAGTGCGGGGATGCAATTTTATGCGTGTACTGAACATAGGTCACTACCTATGTCCAGCTACATAATGGGAACTCCGAACCTAGGTATATTTGGTATCAAACATGTCGGAATCATACCCCAATACTGTTGCCGGTATTGGAAGTATGATTCCATGCACTCTGGCGGCTCCTTAGAGGACCCCCAGCATTGGTCGTCCAGTCTTCTGTGATTTTCCGGGCAGCCCAAACTGCTGCCACCCCTCAGACATGTTTCTGCCCTCCTCCTGCTTGAACAGCTCAAGCCCAGGAAGGCAGAACAAAGGATTTCCTTTGCGAGAGGGGGGTAACACCTGGGGTTCTGCCACCTTGAATCCAAGTTGTCAGGGACCTCTGGGAGCATCTGAGTGGCCAGGTCAGGTAGGTGACATCAGAGCCCTCTCCTGATAGGTGGTCACCTGGATAGGTGACCAATCCCTCTTTCATGGCTATTTAGGGTCCCTCTCTTGGGTGGGTCTTCAGATACAGCTTGCAAGATTCAAACAGGACTCCTCTGCAATCTCTACTTTGATTTCTAGCCACTGGAACCATGACTGGACCCACCAGGAACAGACAATCTACATCCACAATAAAGACTCTGCTTGCAATAATGTTTCCACAGCTCCTTCCAGCTTCTGCAACATTTCCCCAGCTGTGCATCCTCTGAGCGTGGCAAGTCTTCAGTCTGCATGAGAAGGAGGAAGGAATCTCCCTTGGAGTGAAGGAGTCACTCCCCTGCATCCACAGGCACCAACTGCAACGACGACATGCTGCGTGAATCTCGTCTCACCCTGAGCTGAGTGGATCCGGCATCATGGCTGGTGGTCTGGAGTAGCCCTCTTGGTCCTCTCTGCCAGCTGTCCTACTTTGGTGGAGGTAAGCCCTTGCCTTCCCACACAGGACTGTACCCCCATGCACTGCATCTCTTGCACCCCATGGTGGCAGCAGGCAGCTTAGGGTCAGAGAGGACTCTTTTGACTCCAGAAATCTAAACAAGGTTCCCCCCCTACAAGGTGGGGAATGACATATACAAGTGGTTCACTGCTCTGGAGAGGGCCTGTAAAGTATAAAGGGTCCTTCAGAGACAGTGGGCTCCCATCCTGTGGCTCTCCTTCTCTGACAAGGGGAGAATAGACTTCTCACTGTCAGGGAGGAAGATGCTGACAATTATGCAGTTTTGAAGTCTGCACTCTTAGATTGATTTGGTATCACCACTGAACTGTATAGGATCAAGTTCAGGCAGACCAGGAAAGAATCCTCCCAAGATTGGGTATACTTTGTGGACTGTTCTGTTAAAGCTTTGGAAGTCTGGTTACATGGCAGCAAAGTCAGTGACTATCAGGGATTATACAATCTGATCTTGAGAGATCTAATTTTGAATCTGATCTGATTTGTTGCACCAGTACTTGGTAGACTCAGATCTGACCTCTCCCCAAGAATTGGGAAAGAAGGCAGACAAATGGGTCAGAACTAGGGTAAGCAGAAAAGCTCATACAGGGGGTGACAAGAAAAAGGAATCAAGTAAGTCTCAGGACAAAGGTGGGGACAAAGACAAAAGTAAGGAGCCTTCATCAGGCCCACAAAACTCTTCTGGGGGTGGGTCTAAAACCTCTTCCTCCACCTCCCATGTTAAAAAGCCTTCGAGCTATATGTGCAAAAACAAAGGCCATAGGCCAGGAGACAGCTCCTGCCCTAAGAAAGGCACCAAGCGACCCACTACTACAAACCCCACTTCTACTTCTAGTGCGTCTAGTAACAGCGGTAGTGGTGGGCCTGTTTGCAATACCCAATCCAAGGGTGTAGCAGGGCTCACTTTAGGAAGTGTAGAGGGGGGTGGCTTAGTTAGAGAGACAACGGAAGCTGTTTTAGTCTCTGATGGGGGCATTGATCTTGCCACCCTTACTGCCTCTCCCCTTCATATGGATAAGTACAGATGCAGCCCTTGATAAATGGTGTTCAGGCACAGGCCTACAGGGACACAGGTGCCAGTGTCACTATGGTGACTGAAAAACTGGTGTCCCCTGAGCAACACCTACTTGGTAATCGGTACCACATAACAACACTGTGGGGGTCATTCCAACTTCGGCGGGCGGCGGAGGCCGCCCTCCAAAGTTCCCCCGCCAGAAGACCGTACCGCGGTCAAATGACCACGGCGGTCATTCTGACTTTCCCGCTGGGTGGGCGACCGCCAAAAGGCCGCCCGCCCAGCGGGAAAGACCCAGCAACGATGAAGCCGGCTCCGAATGGAGCCGGCGGAGTTGCTGGTGTGCGACGGGTGCAGTGGCACCTGTCGCGATTTTCAGTGTCTGCTTTGCAGACACTGAAAATCTTAATGGGGCCCTGTTAGGGGGCCCCACGACACCCGTTCCCGCCAGCCTCTTACAGGCTGGCGGGAAGGGGGTCGGAATCCCCATGGCGGCGCTGCTTGCAGCGCCGCCGTGGAGGATTCCCTGGGGCAGGGGAAAACCGGCGGGAAACCGCCGGTTTCCCTTTTCTGACCGCGGCTTTACCGCCGCGGTCAGAATTGCCCCAGAAGCACCGCCAGCCTGTTGGCGGTGCTTCCTCCGTCCCCGGCCCTGGCGGTCCATGACCGCCAGGGTCGGAATGAGGCCCTGTATGCCTCCCCATGGCAGTTGTTGATTTCAGCTGAGGGGGGGTTACTCGTCCAAAGAAAGTTGTGTCCACTGACCTACCTGTAGAGTATCTACTAGGGAACGACTGGGAGACTTCAGCTTGGGTTGAAGTGGAGTTAGAAGCCCATGCAGCAATGGTGGGCATCCCAGGGCATATCTTTGCCCTGACCAGAGCACAAGCCAAGAGGCAAAAAGATCAAGGAAACTTGGAGCCTGGAACAATGGCCCAAGAGCTTCCAAAACCTAAGGGTAGGAAGGGCAAAACAGTGCTCCCTACCCCACTCTCCAGTGAAGATTCCCCCTTTGAGGAGGAGGAATTTACTCCCTTGGCAGAACCTACACCAGAGGAGCTGAAAGCTGATACAGCTGAGCTCTTAGGTGTGGGGTGGACTGCCAGGGAGGAATTCAGTGTGGCACAAAAGATTTGCCCCACACTGGAGGACTTGAGGCAGCAAGCTATCCTTCAAGAGGCAGGGGATGTCAGTGGCACCCATAAGGTGCACTGGGAAGACAAACCCTTATAATCAGATCCAAGGGAACCCAAACCTGGTGCCAGCAGGAGATTGGTAGTACCTCTGCGATACAGAGAATTTAATTTTTTGTTGTCCGTGGCACATGACATTCCCCTGGCAGTTCACTTGAGGCAAAGTAAGACTTGGGACAGACTTGTCCCTCACTTTCACTGTCCCCACATTTCAGAAGACACTAAGGGGGTTATTCCAACTTTGGAGGAAGTGGTAATCCGTCCCAAAAGTGACGGTAAAGTGACGGATATACCACCAGTCGTATTACGAGTCCATTATATCCTATGGAACTCGTAATACGGCTGGTGGTAAATCCGTCACATTTGGGACGGATTACCACCTCCTCCAAAGTTCGAATAACCCCCTAAGACATTTTGTCGCTTCTGTGTCACCTGTCAAGTGAGTGGCAAGACAAGTGGCACCCCAAACGCCCCTTAATTCCACTTCCAGTGGTTGGGGTTCCCTTTGAGAGGATTGGGGTGGACATTGTTGGCCCCCTAGACCCACCCACAGCCTCTGGGAACAGATTTATTCTGGTGGTGGTGGACCATGCCACCTGGTACCCAGAAGCTATTCCTCTAAGGACCACTAGAGCTTCTGCAGTGGCAAAACCACTCCTGGGAATTTTATCAAGTTTGGGCTTTCCTAAAGAGGTGGTATCAGACAGAGGTTCCAACTTCATGTCTGCATACCTAAAGGCAATGTGGAAGGAATGTGGTGTTACTTACAAATTCACCACCTCTTACCACTCCAAACCAATGGTTTGGTAGAGCGATTTCATAAAACTCTCGAAGGCATGATCATGTGACTCTCTGAAAAACTCAGTAGGAGATGGGATGTCCTACTGACATTCCCCATCTCTGCCTATTGGGAGGTCCCTCAGAGGGGAATGGGCTACAGCCCCTTTGAACTACTGTTTGGGCACCCTCTTGCTCTTGTAACGGAGTCCTGGGAGCAACATCTCTAGCCTCCTAAATAGGACATAGTGGACCATGTACTTGGCCTCAGCTCCAGGATGGATGAGTACATAAAAAAACCCACTAAAAACCTTCAGGCCAGCCAGGAACTGCAGAAGCAGTGGCATGACAAGAATGCTGTTCTGACTGTTTACCAGCCAGGTCAGAAGGTGTGGGTCCTGGAACCTGTGGCTTCCGGGGGCACTCCAAGGCAATTGGAGTGGTCCCTACATAGTAGTGGAAAAGAAGGGTGAGGTCACCTACTAGGTGGACCTAGGCACTCTCTGAAGCCCCCTCAGGGTGCTTCATGTGAACAGCCTGAAGCCAATGCTGACATGACCCTACTCATGGCCACTGATTAGGGACAGGAGGAAGAGAGTGACTCTCTCCCTGACCTCTTCTCCAACACTGCAGCTGATGGCTCAGTTGAATGGGTACTCCTTGCTGATTGCCTTTCTGAGTCTCAGAAAGAAGTCTGCAGGAATCTCCTAGGACAGACCTCAAAACTGTTCTCTCTAATACCTGTTCAGAGAACATGGTGTGAACACACCATTGATACATGGGACAGTTTTCCCATAACAAGCAAAATCTATAGGCAACCTGACCGTGTTAGAGACTGCATCAAACCAGAAGTGCAAAAGAAGCTAGACCTAGGACTCATCAAGCAGTCTGACAGCCCCTGGGCTAGCCCAATAGTGTTGATCCCAAAACCTCACTCTCAGAATGGGAAAAGAGAAGGGCTCAACACTGTCTTAAAGAGAGATGCTCATCCTATCCCTACGGCAGATGAGCTAATAGATACACTGGCATCTGCCAAGTATCTAAGCACATTTGATTTGACTACAGGATATTGGCAGATCAAATTATTATATGATGCTAAACCAAAGACAGCATTTACAACCATTGGAGGGCATTATCACTTGACTGTGATGCCCTTTGGTCTCAAAAATGCATTGGCACATCCTTTGCTTAAACCCTTTACCAGATGCAAGACTGGGTCAAGAAACGTTTTTCAACACTGTGAAGTGATGCGTTCCGGCTTCAGGAGTGGCGTTGTGCAACCTCACCAAAAGTGACGCAACATACAGGAAGCCAAGTAGTTTGGTTACGTCAGGTCCATCCATTTTTCCACACACCACAGAGGCTCACATCATAAAGGATGGAGACAAATGAAAAAATAACAAGATATAAATGGTAATCATATCATCTAGAGGAATGTTTAAGGGGCAGTAAAGTCTGTTTAGCCTGTTTTATCCAGTGTGAAGAACATTATTAAAGGATAGTAAGATGTTCTTCTATTGTATACTCATTTCCACAGCTTCCTCACAAGCTCCCCGAAGGAGCAGGTTGAGGATCTCACCAGATAAAAGTACGTTAAAAAGGGTTGAAGAACTACTCCTCCAAAATGAGACAGAGCACAAAAATCTCTCTAAAGGCAACAGTGTTTAGAAAAGAAGTACAGTAAAGACATGTACTGGCTTTGCTAACTGGCTCAAATGATACTCCTAAGTGGCTGCAATGCATTTAGTCCAGTGCACATGAAAAAAGTCAGGTGGAGACTTTGCGACCAACTCGTGAAAAAGCCAACTGACAATGGTGTGTTTTCTGATCACCTTTCACAGTTTGAAACCCTCAAATGCTATCAAGCAATTAACATTCTACATGGATAGTTTCTGTTGACAGGGTGGCTAGGTCTTTTTCTTGTGAAAAAGGCAGACAAACTAAGGGTCTTATTTACAAGTCCCTAGCGCCACCAGAGCAACACTTTCAGTGACGCTCTGCTGGTGCTGTGTCCATTTCCACATTTATAAGGTGGCGCTAAGCCAGCCAAAGTGGCTAAATGCTGCCTTGCAAATATGCCCATGCGATGCAGTTTTCTGCAGCAGAGCAATGTGCAGTGAGTGTTACTGTTGGTGTTTCCATGAAGCACGCCTTGCTTTTGACACTGCCCCAGATTTATGAGAAATCTAAGAGTGGCATTAGCGTGGTGCAACGAGGAGAAATACTTTTATTTCTCCTCGTTTTTTCTATGTGTGTTGCATTCTGCAGCACACATAGAAAAAGCAAAATGTCAATAATGATTGTTTATGTGCAGGTGTCCCTTCCTGCACCTAAACAATCATTAAATAATGACAATTTGCTACTTTTATGTGTGCTGCATTCTACAGCACAAATAGAGGTAATAAATCACCAATATTGATTGTTTATGTGCAGGAAGGGGCACCTTCCTGCACATAAACAATCATTCCCTGCAACGCAGGCACCCTTGCACCATGGTGCAAGGGTGCTTGCATCGGCGCTAGGCAGCTAATTTGAGCGCTAGCGCAGGGGGAGAGGACAGAAATGCGCTGTGTCTTGTAGATATGGTGCATTTCTGCCCTTCGCAACTGGCGCAGGGCGGCACAGGAGAACACTTACTGCGCCTCCCTGAACCACAGGGGCTCGTAAAGAAACCCCTAAGTGACATGTCAAACTCTTTTGCAACTTTGGGCAGAAGCTACTACTTAACCTACAGAAGATCTTTGTCCTTTGATGAAATTCACAACTTCATTAACTTGCTAAGTCAAGGTTATGGACACCAGAAAAGCCACTTTCAATTAAAGGAATTTCAGATGGCAAGAGAGAATGGGCTCAAATGAGGACCCATTAACAATTCTAGGACAAGGTTGAAATCCCTAGGAGGGAACCTAAATGGACAGAGTAGACATATACCCTGCAGACCCTTTAGACATCTTGAAAGTTCAGGTAATGTGGATAAGAAACCTTGGATCGGTAAGCACAGGAACTGCTTCAAGATACCCCTTTGCCAACATTCATTCCTTTCTCATTAAGGGATACAGTGAATACAGATCTGACTGATCAGGTATGGCATATTGTAAATAAACTGCAATAACACTTGATGGGGAACTTTGCCCAACTGTTGGAATAGATCACCTCAGTGAAGGGTTTTATTTCTGCTATGAGGATGTCCAGAACTGTTGAGATAAGCTTATTAGAAGAAAGAGCTAAACTCTTCAGTTCCAAGCATGTAGATTTAGAATCTTGAGACTGGGGTGGAATAGTTGCCTTTTATTGTGGGGTGGATAGTTGACTGATAAGGTAAGAGGCCAGAGAGAGCTACAGTTTAGCTGAAGAGGAAATTAATCCAAAGGGCAACAGGCCCACAATGGGATTTTCTGAATTGTGTGAGACTAGTTGGTGTGAATTGTCTGAACTAGCTTCTGCATCAGAGGTGCAAGTGTAAAATGATAATGGAGGAATCATGTCCCCCGTGAAACCTCCAAAGTATATTTTTTTTAAGCTAAACTGTTGACATTCTCTGTTCTATTTGGTTGCAAAAATATTTTTCGCCTGAATACCCAGGCCTTGCAACATTATGGGGGTCATTACAACATTGGCGGTAAAAGCCGCTTACCTCTGTGCAGAAGACCGCCAATACACTGCCGCGGCCGCGGAATTCCGCCACAGCTATTATGACCCACATCTCGGAATCCGCCGAAATTCAGACACCCACACAAGTCTGCCACACCAAAGGTCAGTGATAAACTGGCGAAAATAGAACCTCCACCGTCACGCCAACAGTAACACGCCCATGCTATCACGACCCACGAATCCACGCGGCGGTCTTTCACCGCGGTATTCCATTGGCGGTACACACTGCCGTGCTCAAAATACACACACATCTCCAAAACACCACCACATTGGACAATTCGAAATAAACACACCTTATACACATACACACACCACTCCCACACAATCAATACTATATAAAACACACACCCACATCACCCACACACCCCTATGACCAAAAATGTTGACGAAGGCCAGAGAGACAGCACAGCATAGACAACCCCACCACACAGAGGCACACAACATCATCACCCACACAACATCGACGTACAAAACACCACACACCACTGCACATCACCACACACACCACCCCACACATCACCTACGCCACCCCATGGCACAGCAAAGACACCCCAGGTTCTCGGAGGGTCATGGTGGAGGAAATCATACGGGTAGAGCCACAGCTATTTGGATCACAGGTGCAGCACACCTCCATAGCTAGGAAGATGGAGCTATGGCAAAGAATAGTCGACAGGGTCAACGGTGGAACAGCACCCAAGAAATCGGGACGACATCAGGAACGACCTACGGGGGAAGGTGCGTTCCGTGGTCTCCAGGCACAACATCGCGGTACAGCGGAATGGCGGTGGACCCCCACCTCCTCCCCCACAACTAACAACATGGGAGGAGCAGGTCTTGACCATTATGCATCCTGAGGGCCACCGAGGAGTCGGTGGAGGAATGGACTCTGGTAAGTCAAATCTTAACTATCATATCCCCCACCCTACCTACATGCTTTCACAGACCCCCACCCTCACCCGCTCCCCTATCACTCCAACTCCTCACATATGTACTACTAACACAAACCACCCATCCCAACACCAAGCCCTGCATGACACAACAAAGCATGGACACCCCTCACTAAAGCATGCCCACTGCACATTCCCATAACACCCCCCAACCATCATCACACAAGCCCCCCCACAGGAATGCTAGCACTGGGGTACACACTCACCCACCCATTGCACACCATGACACACACAGATGCAATAATCATGCTTATACACACCTGCAGGACCACTACCCAACGTCACCAGACAGGAGGGTCCAGACATCTCTACCCTACCCACAGAAGAGGCCCACACTGATGACAGCAGCTCTGTCCAACTGGATCCAGATGACCAGCCCGGACCATCGTGGGCCTCGGGACAGTCGGTTCCCCACACCCAGTCACAGGCCACCACAGACCTTCCACCCTCTGGTAACACCAGCACAGCACCCACCCAGCGGGCCCATACCTCCGTACCCAGGACACGTCAATCAGCTGTGTGTCCACCACTACAGGAAACCCAGGATAACCCACCACCACAACAACAACAGGGACCTGGGGGCAGTGGTAGTGGGCACATGGTCCAGGGGACGGAGGCCCAGGAACATAGAGGAACTGGGAGGGCTGCTGTGCGACAGGGGGCGGACAGGCCTAGGGAACCCACTCTCCACGAGGCCCTCTCCTCCATCATGGGAGCCTACCACCACTCCCAGGAGACGATGGCAACGGTACTGGCCAAGTATTAGGAGACCCAGCGCCTGCAGGAGGAACAGTATTTGGGCTTCAGGGAGAAACTCAGAACCATCAGCACCACCTTGGGCACCATTGTTGGGGTGCTGAAGGAGATACTGAACACCAGGAGGGACACCGTGGCACTCCAAGGGGCCCCTGACACTAGCATGGACGAAGAACTGCCCACCACCTCCGCCGGCGCTAGTGGACAGTAGGCACTGCCACAGGACCACCACACCAGCACCCCACCCCCTGCAGACGGAGAACCACCCTGCGAGCGGTCCCTGAGATCCAGGAACAGGACAGAGCACGATGGCAAGACCCCCGCCAAGAAATGAGACCACCCTGATTGTCATCCCCCTGTCCCACTTTGTAACCCTGTCCATATTGGAACTGCCCCAGCTCCACTTCCTATGCCCATATGGGTAGTGCACCTGTGAGACTAATAGACTGGACTCTGCCATGGACATTCCTCCACCATCACCCATCACCATTATGCCACCCCCTCCAATAATTAGCACTTCAATAAACACCCTTGAACCACAAAACAATCTGGAGTCAGTCTGTGATTATGAAAATGTGTATTATCTATGACAATGACAAAATCCGTTCTCAAATGTAATGTCAACATACCTATGTCACACATCTCAAGTCCATGAGGAATGTAAGCAGATGACACACGTTGGTAACCACACCTGTGAAACCGTAATGGAAATGTACAACTCAGTTACCATATACTGGTTGAAATCGACAGACAGGATAGAGGTAGAATTGTGAAAGTACTTGTAGTAGGCAGGAATGTGTTCTCACCTGTGTGTCACTGGAAATATTGCTGGATAACTGAGTCCCTGTTGTCAATGTCTTCTTCCTCTGCTTCCTCCTCATCACTGTCCACAGGCTCCACAGCTGCCACAACACCGTCATCTGGACCATCCTCCTGCAGAAAAGGCACCTGGCGTCGCAAAGCCAGATTGTGAAGCATACAGCAGGCGATGATGATCTGGCACACCTTCCTTGGTGAGTAGAATAGGGAACCACCTGTCATATGGAGGCACCTGAACATGGCCTTTCAGGTGCCCGAAGGTGCGTTTGATCACCCTCCTAGTCCGCCCATGGGCCTCATTGTAGCGTTCCTCTGCCCTGGTCCTGGGATTCCTCACTGGGGTCAGTAGCCATGACAGGTTGGGGTAACCACAGTCCCCTAATAGCCACACCCGGTGCCTCTGGAGTTGACCCATCACATAAGGGATGCTGCTATTCCGCAGGATGTAGGCGTCATGCACAGAGCCAGGGAACATAGCATTTACCTGGGAGATGTACTGGTCTGCCAAACATACCATCTGTACATTCATGGAATGATAACTCTTCCGGTTCCTGTACACCTGTTCAATCCTGTGGGGGGGGGACCAGAGCTACATGGGTCCCATCAATGGCACCTATGAGGTTAGGGATATGTCCAAGGGCATAGAAGTCACCTTTAACTGTAGCCAAATCCTTCACCTGAGGGAAAACGATGTAGCTCCGCATGTGTTTCAGCAGGGCAGACAGCACTCTGGCCAACACGTTGGAAAACATAGGCTGGGACATCCCTGATGCCATGGCCACTGTTGTTTGAAATGACCCACTTGCAAGGAAATGGAGCACTGATAGCACCTGCACTTGAGGGGGATCCCTGTGGGATGGTGGATTGCTGACATCAGGTCAGGCTCCAACTGGGTGCACAGTTCCTGGATTGTGGCACGGTCAAACCTGTAGGTGATGATTAAATGTCGCTCCTCCATTGTCAACAGGTCCACCAGTGGTCGGTACACCGGAGGAAGTGGATGGTGCCTAGGAAGGACAACAGCGACCACAGAGTGAAAAAACTCAGAGGTATGTACCCACAGTCTACACAGAACGCGAAACATATTCCAAAAAGGTGTCTGTATGTGTGTTGAGTCTAGGCCAAGATATGTGTGACGCAGTTGAAAATGAAGCCATGTGGGCCCCTGAAATGGCGGCTGCCTGACCTCTAAACTGGGACAATGGGATGTGAGGTAACTGCGCTGGCGTTGTACACCATCGCAGTAGGCGGCCGAAGGCCGCGGCGCAATGCTGCATTGGTTAACATTGGACCCTATGGGTCCCAGGAGCCAATGACTGCTGCGGACGTGACCGCCATTTTCTATCGGTTCAATCACTAGATACCTGATCTTCGACAGGAGAGGACCTACACTGCAAGTGCTGCTGTGACCTCGGTCTGGAAGAGACAATGGCTTGTGCGTCTGAGGAAAGGGCCCCTACCTTCACTGAACAGGAGTGGACGGGGTCCTCCCCCAGTACACGCTACTCTACGGTCCTCAAGACCAACAGGTAAGTACACAGGGAGCAAGTTGTATGGGCTATGCCTGTGTGGAGAGGGCTGGTTGTAAGAAGGAAGGGGCCGCAGTTCTGTGTGCATGAAGGACTGTGAATGCATGTGCCATATGGCAAGGGTAGGGATGTGGGCCACTCACTTTGACGGTGCGGTTGGTAATGACTTCTCTTCTTCCCCTGTACATGTCATGTAGGTCAGCGCCCACCAGAAGAAGGATATTTGGCATGCCATCGCCAAGGACGTCCGGACCCTAGGGGGTCCACCACAGACCGAGCACCCACTGCTGTAAAAGATGGGAGGACATTCGCCGCTGGAGCAAGAAGACGGCGGAGGCTCAGCTGGGGATGGCCTCCCAACGTGGGAGGGGTGCTCGTCGCACCATGACCCCCCTGATGTTACGGATGCTGGCGGTGGCCTACCCTGAGTTGGATGGGCACTTGGGAGCATCACAGCAGACACAAGGGGGTGAGTACAACATCATTCTGCGGACTTTGCGCGCAGTGAAGGTGTGTGGGTGGGGGAGGAGGGCTGTGGGTTCCCCTATGCCAGGGCGAGTTCCGTAGGCTAGGCCCCTCCGTAATGCAGGCCATGTGGCACTCCACCCCACCTCGGTAGAGTGCCAAGTACAGGTATACATGCCCCTGTGCCATCTATGTGTGCTGATGTCCACCATAGCCATGTAGGCCATATCCCAGGAACTGCATCTGTAGAGCCCAACAGCGCGGCGTACTGCAGGGGGCTGCTGTGTCTGTATTGTCCGCCAACGGTAGCGATAAGCCATGCACTCAACCTGTCTTTCTTCTGTCTCCCCCTTTTTGTGGTCTCCCTGTTCTTGTGTGCATCAGCATCATCAGGCAGAGGTACAGTGGCACCGGAGCACGAGGGAGCTGCATCCCACATGGCCATGGAGGGCCACACCACCGACTCAGAATACTCCAGTGGGACGGAGGGCGAGGGGAGCTTCACGGCGGTCACAGGATCTGCAACCAGCGACACGGACTCGTCCTCCGATGGGAGCTCCCTTGTGGTGGCTGCAAAATCTGCCCCCACCACTTCTACAGGTACAGCCGCCAGCCCCCCTACCAGCACCTCCCTCCCAGCAGCCCCTCAGACTTCGCCCCGTGCCCGCTCACCCAGGAGGGTGGGCATCACCTTCACCCCAGGCACCTCAGCCCCTGCCCCTGTCACCTCTGCTGCCCTCAGTGAGGAGGCCATTGACCTCCTCAGGTCCCTCACTGTTGGGAAGTCTACCGTTTTGAATGCCATCCAGGGTGTAGAAAGGGAATTGCAACACACAAATGCATTTCTGGAGGGCATTCATTCTGGTCAGGCTGCCCTTCATCGAACCCTGCAAACTCTGGCCTCAGCACTGATGGCAGCCATTGTCCCTGTCTCTAGCCTCCCCCCTCCAACTTCCTCCACCCAGACCCAATCCCCTGTACCCCAGCCTATCCCAAGCACACCATCAGACCAGCCTGCACACACCTCAACACACAAGGGAAGCTCAGGCAAACATAAGCACCACACATCCCACAGGCAGTCATGCAAGCATCACACACATACAGACACAGCAACATCCACTGCCTCCACTGTGTCCCCCTCCTCGTCGTCTCCCTCCTCCCTCCCAGTGTTGTCTACACTCTCACCTGCATGCACTACCACTACAGCCACTAGGTCCCGCACCAGCATACCCACCACCACACCCCGCTCACCTGCACTCACCACCCCCACTCCCATTTACATGTCCCCTGTGTCCTCTCCCAGTGTGTCTGTGACGCCCCATCCCAAAGTACACAAACACAGGCACACACCCACCCAACATACATCCACCTCACGACAGCCTCTTGCGCATGCACCTGCACCCAAAGCCATAAAAGTTACACCTCCTACAACCACCTCCTTTTCCTCCACTCCCAGACCCCCTCCAGCTACCCATCCCAGTGTTCCTAAGAAACGTTTCCTGACCAAGCTTGACCTCTTTCCCACCACCCCCTCCAATTCATAGGTCCCGTACTAGCACCTCAGCCAAAAAATCTCCGGTACCAGTGGTGCCTGTTAGAGGCATGTGGAGTGCACCGGGCACCAGGGCAGCCAGTGTGACACGGAGCCACAGCACAGCCAGTCCCCCCCCTGTGAAGCACCAGAAGTTGGACAGTGCCCGGCGGGAGAGGGGAAGACTCCAGCCAGCAAAACCGCTCACAAGGGTCCCGGGTGGAGTGTCCACTCAGCTGTAACTCCTCCCAAGGTGGGGAAGGGGCAGAAGAAATCACCAAAGTCTGGGAAGACCACCATCATCCCCGCTGCCCAGGAGGCCACCGCCAGCCCCATCGTCACTGGCCAGGAGGCCACCGCCAGAGTCAGTGCCCAGGAGGGCAGCCCCATCGTCACTGGCCAGGAGACCCCCGCCAGAGTCAGTACCCAGGGGGGCAGCCCCATCGTCAGTGGCCAGGAGACCACCGCCAGAGTCAGTACCCAGGAGGCCACCGCCAGCCACAGCCCAGCTGCCCAGGAGGGCCCCGGCAGCCACAGCCCAGCTGCCCAATGAAGGACCACCAGCCCCAGCCCAGCTGGGCAATGAAGGACCGCCATGGCAAGCACCGCTGAACAGGGCAAGCACCGCTGAATAGGTCAAAGACTGCCATGGCAAGCACCGCTGAACAGGTCAGAAACTGCAAAGTCAAGCACCGCTGAACAGGGCAAGCACCGCTGAACAGGGCAAAGACCGCCATGGCAAGCACCGCTGAACAGGTCAGAAACTGCAAAGTCAAGCACCGCTGAACAGGGCAAGCACCACTGAACAGGGCTAAGACCGCCATGGTAAGCACCGCTGAACAGGTCAGAAGCTGCAAAGTCAAGCACCGCTGAACAGGGCAAAGACCGCCATGGCAAGCACCGCTGAACAGGACAAAGACCGCTGAACAGGGCAAGGACCGCCAACTCAAGTACCGCTAGCCCATGTGCGGCAGGGGCAGTGATGGAACTGGGACCGTCACGGGGAGAGTGATGCCCTCTGGACACCAGTCCCCCTCCAGAACCAGTGGAGACATGCATCCACTCCGTCTGTCCTTAACAGTATGAAGCACTCTGGGCACCAGTCCCCCTCCAGAACCAGTGGAGACTGTTATCCACTTGAGAGACTGTGGCTTTGCACTCCCCAGGATGGTACAGTGGGCAAACCACCCACTGTAGAGACTTGAGAGACTGTGGCTTTGCACACCCCAGGATGGTACAGTGGGCAACCCACCCACTGTAGAGACTTGAGAGACTGTGGCTTTGCACTCCCCAGGATGGTACAGTGGGCAACCCACCCACTGTAGAGACTTGAGAGACTGTGGCTTTGCACTCCCCAGGATACATAAATGGGCATGGAGCCCCCTCGTGGATCTGGCATGGTGCACTCATCAGCTCAGGTGCCCCCCCTTCCCTTCCCCCTGAGGTGCCTGTTGTATTTCTATCTGATGCCCCGGCAGTGTTCTCTCCGTTTTGATCAGGTATCTGATGTGGGCCTCGCCCATGCATTTTGGGCCCAGTGGTCCACGGACATTGAATGGTGCATTACCTGCACTACTAATCGTGATGTATATTTTGTTGAATGTGTATATATATCTGTATATATTTGGTTACTGTATTTTGACATATTACAATGGTTGTACTTATTTCCATTTGTCTTTGCATTCTTCCAGGGGGGTTGGGGGTTGTTACTGTAATGTTTGGATATGCATTGATGTTGTAGTGGGTGAGGGTCGGGTGGGGGTGTTGCGTGTGTGTGTCCCTGACTTTTGCCTCTCCCTCCCCTATGTCGTAGGTGCAGTACTCACCGTTGTCTTCGGCGCCGGCATTGATGATGGTCGTATAGGAGAAGGAGGACTATCGCAGGGAGTATTTGGAGTTCCAGTTCCATGGTGTCCTCCTTCCTCGTGGAGTGTGTAGTGGTGAGCCTTTTTCCCTTTGAAATGGCTGTTTCCGCCGTGTTTTTATCCACGGTGAATCCACCCCGGAAAAGGTGGCGGATTGGTAGGTTGTGATACTGTGGGCGGTACATTGTCTTCCGCCTGTCTGTTGGCGGTGACCGCCAAGCTGTTTGTCTGTACCGCCGTGGCGGTCGGAGTGTTAAAGTGGCTGTTTTTGTTGGCGGTTTCCGTCACGGTCATAATTCCCATTTTTTTACCGCTGCCCTGTTTGCGGTCTTACCGCCGCTTTAACACCATCTGCCAGGGTTGTAATGACCCCTATGTCTGCTGTCTATTGTTACAATTAGCATTCGTGGTTCTGATGATATGTAGCTGAGGATGCCCACAATGCTGTTTTTCATAACCACTGGAAAAGCTGCTAACACATCTGTTTGTCAACGGCCCAACGCCAGAGCTCAACTTCATTGTTGAAAACCAGTTTGGATTCCCACTCCTCCCTGCTTGCTAAGGTAAAATGTAGCTGTAAAATTGTCTCTTGATATGGTTAAGAAAGATCTCTAGAGTTAGCCCTCTTAGAAAAGCATAAAAGAATTCAAGTGCCCAGGAATATCCTTATGAACAGAATGTGTTGCAAGATTAACAAAAATGTCTTATTTTGATTTAGAGAGACTTTGAGCTTGTGCAAAAGAGTGGTTGCAGTTGTAATATAATTAGCAACAACTATGGGGTTGCTACTTTGATCAATCAATTGTTGAGATAAGAGCACATGTAAAATGCACTATGATGCATTATATATAGTCACTACAGCTAACAGGTTTGTAAATGTGATTAAGAGCACATGCTTCACCAAAGGAAGCCTCACAAAGTATAGCAGCAGCACCCACAGTGAATCTCAAATATTGACCTGATGATGGGTGATTGGGATATAGGACTTGGATACTTGTAGATCTTAAAGCAAAGACTATACGTTACACTGTATCCCAGTGGCAGCTGACAATTTTAGGAGGGATCGGGCGGGGGAAGCACACTCACACTCATTCATTCACACACGCAAGCACATCCATTCACAACACTCATCAACATTCTAAGATACACGCATGCACCAAACATTCATTTAAAAAAAACACACACACTTACCTTCAGCTTGGAGGTCCCAGGAGGGTTGGGACTGCTGCCTAAGGTCAGCCAATGAGGGAAGGCAGTAGTTCCAACTTCGTCACAGAGTGGGATGGCGGTCAGTGAGACTGCTGACCCCACCCCACCCCACTCTGTGACGATGTGTCACTCATTGACACTCGCCCTGGACGCTTCAGGGCTTAAACCTGAAGCACCCAGGTCGGAGTCAATGGGTGACGCTTCCCTCATCACCGAGGGGGAGGGCCACGAGGAACCTTTGCTGATAGGAGCCCATAGGAGCTGTGACCTCTTCAGCCCAGAAAGCTCTGCTCAGGAAGCCAGGAGTCTGCGCAAATCGCGCATGTCTTGCTCCTGGCTACCTGAGCTGAACATGAAGAGTGTCTGTCAGGCTGACCTTTGCTCAGCCTGACAGGCACTCTTCATGAGGGGCAAAAGGTGGGGGGCGTGGCCCCTCCGCCCTAAAGGATGTGCCGCGCATGGTGTATCCATTGCCAATGTTTCTTTTTTAAAAAATGTATTGAGGAATTGGCATGATTACACGAGGTAGCAGCGTTAATAATTGTCCTTTTACAGAAACTTACAAGTACAATTGGTGTTTGTTAAATTCTTGATGCAATTGGAGAGCTAGATATTAGGATATTCAGATTTTGGAGGAAAGCTGGTGTGCATGGGAGTGAACGCGCAACCAAAACTAAACTAACCTGAATCTAGTGTAATGCATTTTAGATACGGTGGCCGTCTTGGATTAAAATCATATAAGAGGAGAGTGAAGTCAGAGACTCATTGCTTCCCAAGTTTGTGTTCGCCGTCATTGGAAGATCATTGTAAAGCCATTGTCTAGCCGTAGGAGTGTCCGACCGAACCTTTTGACGACTTACTTTTCACACTATCTTGCTACTCAGATCACTTTCAGGATCATTACAATTTTCAAGGCCTTGTCTATTTATATCTAATCTGTGTGTGCACCATTTCTATCGTTATTTTTGGTGGGTTGCACATTCTTATTTTTGCACTTTTCAGCTCTCCTTTTACGTCATTTTTACCTGGATTTGCAAGACTTGAACTCACTTTGAATTTATAGCTATAACTATAGTTAAGTTCATAAGAATCTTATGTATAGGCTACACTGTAAGGATTTATAAGAGCATAAGTAATAACCATAGTTTTCCTATATTTTAAGTAACAAAAATGCATTGCTTATAGAGAAGAAGGGGCTGAGTTAGAGGACGTGTTACTTGAGGTGATGAGGTAAAGGGATTGTGTTTAACTTTAATGTTACAGGGTTCTTTTTCTAGTTTGGTTTTGCAAGCAGATTTCGAAGGAAAAGTGATAGGCCTGAGTGTTTTCTCTCTCCCAATTTCTCTTTTCCCCTCTGTATGGCTGCTATGATTTCTGTTACAATTAGAGATCATGGTTTCTCTGTGGAGGTAAATTGGATTGGCTTTTTGGAACTCTTGAAGACCAGTAACAACAACCTGTGGACTACAACAGAAATCTTGCACCTGAAATGGAAGAAAGAATTGCACCTCTTTCATCACCAAAATATTTCTGCATTAGCAGCCTTTCCATACTTCTGGGGATGGACTGTTCACTACGATTGTTTGGTGAAAAGCCTAGCAATCTCATTGATCCAGATGTTTGTGTGGGGAGCTGGAAATTGTGGAAACGTCTTTAGAAATGACAGGGAACAACCAATCTGTCGTACCTGCACAGCCCACTGGTCCGACATTGTCCTTTATCATAATTGAATAATGTGTGACATTTGCCTCCTGTCTGGAGTCTAGAGAGGCATAAAACTGAAAACCTCACAGAGATTTTGGTGTGGTAGGCATGAAAGGGGAATATTAAGAAAATTGTCACTGTCTTCCCCAACATGAATCTGTGTCAATATATTGACAAAAGAATTGTTGCGGCATTTGATGTTACTGTTGCAAATTTTTGGCTGTATGTAGCATAGTTGAAATATTGGCTGAGGAACCTCTTAGTTGAGGAAGTCAAATATAGTGCCCTAGCAATAGTCTTTTCTTAAATCTTTCCAAAGAGAAATCAGATTTCTTTCCAAAATTACACTGTTCTTCAAAGAGCAAGACCGGGGAGCTCGCAGGTCTCCTGAAAAGCCTGGTGTGCATCCCTGCTTGTCGACGGAGGATTATGCCAGAGTCAATATATCATGCTAACATTGCAGGACGCATCCAGTCTGTCCTGATGGAAGTGTGAGAAGGGTTTCCCTTATATGCTCAGGCAGAATAGATCACCACAGCCTTGTGAATAGCCTCAGTTTCAGAGACGCAAGCTACACTACTAGGAAAAATCACTTGTGAAAATATAGGTCCAACACATGGACTGCTTTCATGGAAGAGGATGAATGCTGCATCACTCCGACTTTTTTTATTTGGTGAGAAGATGAGCGATAATGTTCTTGTGCGAGGTCTCTGAAGACAACTTCCTGCAAAGGACTGGAAGGCGAGTTATGGACCTGAGTGGTTTTCTTGACTTCTCCTACATGAAGGTGATAAGAACCTTGGCGTCTTTCTCACAAAGTCATTTACGATGAATTTACTGACGGAGGTCATGTGACTTTGTGTGATGACACTTGTTAAAAAAACAGTACATGTCAATTTTGGGTCAGCAACCGAAGGGGAATACGACAGGGTTAATTCTCTATGACAGATGTAGGAGCCTCAAGCAAGTCAAATTATTATTACCTTTGCCCCTCTTTTTGGGGAAACAGTTTAGCTCAGAGACAGTAAAGGAAACCTAGTGTTAACCTTCGGCAAATAATTACCTCCAAAAAACGATGTCTTTTACCACATGAATTTAGTGTTTTTTATCATTCACAAGCTCAGAAAGGTCATTTGGAACACTGCCCCTTGTTAAAGTCATGGTGGGGACAGTAAAGGGCAGCTCCACATCAATGGAATAATCTTCTAGTTGGTCAAAAACAGAATTGCAAACTGCAAAATTTAGTTTCACATAATACCTTAAGAGAATCTTTATCCACTGAAATGAGACTGGGACATCTTCCCCTGACCAATTTACTAGATTAGTGGAAAAACATTCCAAGGACAGACATTTTCAGGTTTCAAGAGATTGGGGTGCTGCTTGCCGTATGTGCATCTGCGCACTTCAATGCACCTTCTGAAGCCATGACCTTGCATGGCTTCTGAGGGCCTGAAGAAATGACACGCTGAGCTATGGTGAGTCATACCTGTGACACAACCATCAATGCTGCAGTAGAGTCGGGGTCCTAGTGTGTGAAGAGCCAACTGTACTCTAATTATGGCTTTCCATACCTGACTGGGAGGCCCATTTTAATGGTGGGTTCTTTTTGCGTCACTTGGCCATACAAAACAAATCAGCTGTTTGGGAGCAAGGAACATGAAATAGCTCCAGGCACAAAAGATAAGGAAAACCACAGTACCAGAGGCAGGACAGGGAGGAAATGGCAATTCATTTGGAAGGGAAACTGCATCAAACCTAGGTGCTTTCCTAAGCTAAAACATTTGAAAGCAACCTTCATACTATCAGTAGGAGATTATGGGAAGAGAAGTTTAGGATGGCAGTACTATCTGCCACGAACAGGGAAGTGAACCAGACCACTACAAAGACACTGCAACTTGCCAGAACTTAAATGAATAATGTCACATGACATGTAAATTCTAAAGGCAGAAGCCACACATACAGACATTAAACTTCATTACATGTAGCATGAATCATGCTCAAATCCAGCAGAACCACAAAAGATGTGAAGAACCATGAAATGAGCAGCGGCGGCTAGCAGGAGGGAAAAGGGGCGGGTGACGTGGAGGGGGGGAGGAAACAAAAAACATAAAATAACTTACCTTATGTGCAGCACCGGTGTCTTTTCTGCTCTGCTCCTCCCCTCTACTGCAGACACAGGCCCCCAGCCTGCATTGCAGCCAATCCTAATGCTGTTTCATGCTGTTGGCAAAATCAGGATTGGACGGAGCACCCAGCCAGGGCACTCCAATGCAGAGTGAAAGTGTCTGCTTGCTGTCTCCAACCCCAGAAACGCATGTCCAGTGCGCATGTGTGCTTGGCCGGCCCGAGACAGTGGGCCAAACATGTGCACTAAGGGGAGTACTGTGCACTCCCCCTTCATGCTCGTTACATCCCCATGGCCCGCCCCTCTTTACTATAAAACGATAATAAACATAGTTTATTATCGTTTTATAGTAAAAGTTTTGCAGATGCTGCTGCTGGCGGGGGCGCCCCGGAAACGTGATATGAATTTACTGTTATTCTATGTAAAGTTATTCTGGATTGCGCTTCAAATACTGTTTCTTATAAGAATCCTTTTTAGGTCGTGACTACCAGACAGCTCAAGTTGTTTCGATCTTTGGATGCAACAGACATATTGTGGCTTTTACAGGAACTTACAATGGGCTTAGAACCTGCACATTGCTTACCATTACCACTGTCACTCTCATTTGCTTGCTTCTTATTTATTGGCTTGCCTTCTTTTTCCCATGTTTGGCCCGCCCCTCAAGGATAGAGGCCATCATTATGACATTGACGGTCAGGTGACCGCCACGCCGGTGATGGCGGTAGCACCGTCGATAGGCTGGCGGGAATGACCTCCTGATTAAAACCATAGCAGTGATCCCTCCCATATACAGCCAATGTACCACCCCAACCACCAGTGTGGTATGACCACTCACCAGGGCGGTAGCCACATACAGGCAGGCGGAAGACAAGGATCTGCCCACCATATTAAGACATAGCAGACTGCCAGGATTTCCGGGGCTTTAGCACCGCCATCAAAAGCCTGCCGGAAGAACATAATGCAAAAGGAGACACTCACCTCCACGGACACAGAGGACTCCGCGGCCACTAAGGAACCAGAACTGGAAGTCACCCTGATGCTGTACCACGCAATGGCCATCCAGGAGCACCAATGCCGACAAAGACGACGACGGTGAGTATAGCCGCCTAGCACACAAGGGAGGGAGGGGAGAGTAACACACGCACAACACACATCATACACACACACCACGCACCCAGAACAATCTGAAGCATAAATCAACAGCAACAGAACCAAGGATCAAATAAAGCTAGGACACATACCTATGGTCCAACCACTGCAATCATATTGCATAACAAGATCAAATTCACATAAATAAATATATACATATCTACAGGCAGGGCCATTGCCCAGTCCAAAGTTTCCAAATGCCCACAGGGCGACGTCCAAGCCCCAACTTGAATCCTGACAACTTGGGCACTCCACTGGGCAGGGGCATCATGGAGATGGCAGGCAGGCACCTCAGGGGGCAGGGTTTGGTTTCTTGGGAGGGGGGGTCCTTGGGCTTGGTTTGGGAGGGGGCGGGTCCTTGCCCTTCTTGGTAGGGGTGGAGGAGTGGCCTTGGGACGGAAAGAAAGGGAGCACAGGGTCAATCACAGCAAAACAGCACAGATGGCATACACATCATAATCACTCCATGGGACTTACACTGCACACTATAGACCACGGTGACAAACCATTGCCTAGTTACTACAGCAGGAAGGAAGCCAAACACTACCATCTGCACACCTACTGGGACCAACTAAGCCCTGTCTGCCATTGTATGCTAGCTACCTAGCAATACCAAAAATGCATACCACCCTACATAGCTAAGCAGGACTACGCAGGAATGGCTAACCTGGCATATTAGAGCATCCACTGACTAGAACCTTGCACCCAAATCCCATGCCAGGCAACAAAAGCAAAATACCACACAGTCTGTACTCACCCCCTTGTAGCTGCTGTGCTGCCCTCAAGTGCCCACCCAACTCAGGATTGGCCACCACCAGTAGATGGGCCATTAGGGGGTCAGGCACCGACAGGCACCCCTCCCTCGTTGGGAGGCCATCCCCAGTTGGGCCTTCGCAGTACTCCGGGCCCAGCATCTCAGGTCCTACCCCTGTTTCTTTCAGTGAGTGCTCTGCCGGCTATGGACCCCTCGGGTCCGCACGTCCTTGGTGATGGCAAGCCGGAATCCCTTCTTCTAATGGGCGCTGACCTGCAGAGGAAACACAGAAAGAAGAACACCGTGAACCAGACAATCCAGCCTCTCACACAATTGGCTTACATACTGCTTTTGCCCCTCATCAAGCACACACATGACCCATTCCTCTGCATTCACATTGCCTACAACCATACCCCCCAAATGCAACACTCCTAGCACACAAAGACATCTACATGCAGCCATGTCTCATACAATGTACCCATGATGTACTCACCTGTTGGTCTGGAGGCCCATACAACTGCATATACAGGGGAAGGACCCTTTTTCCCCTGTGGCACGGTTATGGCAGGTTCCAGACACAGGTCACAGCAGCACACGCGGTGGAGAAGTATCACAGTGGAAAGTCAGGAATCAAGTGAAGTTGTAGAAAGAAAATGGCAGTCACGTCCGCAGTGGTGAACGCCGTCACCGCCAGTGTTGATCATCATTGGTTCCTGTACTCCATCATTGGTTCCTGAGCCCCATGTTAGCCAATGAGGAATAGCATGGCCGTGCAGACTGCCTACCACCATGACACCTAAAGCCAGCGGAGTGAGGTCACTTCCACCTGTCCCTGCGTACAGGACAGTCGGTTGCCATTTCCTACTGCTGGTACTCATTTTTTAAATATATATGTGCGTCATTGAAGTCAACTGTACACACCTAGACAAATCTGATGTCCAACATACAGACATACATGCTCTGTGTACTATGTTGTTGTGTGTTCATAGGTCCTGTGGTCACCCCCATTTTACTTTTGGCTCACTTAGATACCAATCACTGTGGAGGAATAGGATGAGGAGGCAAGCACCCGGGTACAGACCACTTGTGGACTTTGCTACAATGGAGGACCAGCACATCATACTCACCTATCGTCTGGACAGGGCCACAATCACAGAGCTATGTGCACAATTGGAGCCTTATCTGATACCTGCTATCAATAGCACCACAGCAATTCCCCCTCTTGTGCAGGTACTGTCAGTGCTCCTTTTCCTGGCAACTGGTTCTTTCCAGGTGACCATGGGCTGGGCTGCCAGAATGTCACAGCCAATGTCCTCGATTGTGCTCGGAAGGGTTTTGGCTGCCTTGCTCAAACACATGAACAGCTACATCACATTCTTCCAGGTTGATGATTGCCCACTGTGAAGGCTGGATTCTACTCCATGGGACGCATACCACATGTGATTGGGGCCATTGATGGGACCCATAGTGCCTTAGTCTCTCCCAGGGCAAATGGACAGGTGTACAGGAATAGGAAGAGTTTCCTCTCTCTCAATGGCCAGATGGTGTGCCTTGCTGACCAGTACATCTCTCACCTCCCTGCCAAGTATCCTGGATCTGTGCATGCCTATGTCTTGAGGAATAGCAGCAGCCCACATGTGATGGCACGGCTACAGAGGCACTGATTGTGGCTCATATGTGAGCTTGAGTCCCCACCCAATGTATGTCAGTGTATACCTACTGGAGTCATACCCCATGCCATTGTGCATGGCTGTGTGCCTCTCACTTCTTCCAGGTGACTCCGGCTACCTAAACCGGTCCTGGCTGTTGATCCCTGTTAGGAATCCGAGAACATGGGCTGAAAATCGGAACAATGATGCACATGGGTCTACAGGGAGGATTGTGGAATGCACTTTCAGTCTCCTGAAAGCCAGGTTCAGGTGCCTCCATTTGACAGGTGGATCCACATGCTACTCCCCTGAGAAGGTCTGCCTGATTATGGTGGTCTGCTGCATGCTGCACAATTTGGGCCTCAGACGCCATGTGCCCTATCTTCAGGAGGAAGGGGGTGACAATGCATCTGTGGCAGCAGTTGAAACTGAGGACAGTGAGGAGGAGGAAGAGGAGGAGGCGGAAAACAGGACACATATCATTCAGCAGTACTTCCAATGACGTTCAGGTAAAACTGTTGATCTGTGCATGTCTCCATTTCAGCAAAGTGCTGTGTGGCTGTTGTTTTGTGCCTGTCACTACCTTTGCATCCCAATTGACTGTCACCTATGCCTTCCTTTATTGCAGATGTTGGTGTGGTCACAACAATGTACTTATGTGATGTCTACAGACTGCTGGAACACGCTTGTTGGATGGATTATCATATTACAGGACATTTGCACAGGATAATGTAGTTCACTACAGTTCAATACATTGCACATTTCTTACTGATAAAGCACTATTACTCTTGTTGTGTTCAAGGGTGTTTATTTGACTTTTACAAAAAGAATGGAAATTGCAATAGAGTGGGGTGATGGGTGGGAAAAGTCCAGTGTAGTGGCCCAGTCAGTTTATAGCACATGTCCAGTGTCCATGGGGCCATAGGTAGAGGAGCAATGGCAGTCCAAAGTCAACAAGGTGAATCAGTGGAACACAAGGGGGACATTCTGGAGGTGCTCTTTTCCTGGCAGTGGTCTTGGTCTTGGCAACTGTCTCTGGTGTCTGTCTGGGTTGCAGTGAACGTTTGTGGGGTGGTTCACCTTCTGTAGGAGGAGGGGTGCTGGTGGCCTGTGAGTCCTGTGACACAGCCTCCTATCCACTAGCTGCAGCAGATGTGGAGGGCTGGTTAGTACACTGGCTGCTGGAAGGGGCCTGCTGGTGTGTTGTGTACTGACGATGTGTGATGCTCGCCATGCCACAGCACCCCTGCAATGGAGGCCATGGTGGTATTCAAGGCCTGCAATTGTTGCAATGACCTTTTAGTGGTGTTCCTCCTGCAGTTGCTGGTTCTCCTGCATGATGTTGAGCACCTGACCCATTCTGTCCTGGGATTCTTGGTATGCCCCCACAACAGTTGTGAGTCCCTCCTGGGCAGTCGGTTCCCTGGGCCTGGCCTCCCCCTGGTGCACAGTTGTCCTTTGACTGTCTCTGGCCCCCTGTGACTGTGTCCCCTGAATGGTGTGCCCACTTACACCAGGACCTTCATTGTCTTGCCTGTGCGGTGTCGACTCGGGTCCCTGAACAGGTGGGCACCCTACTGATTGATGTGTCCTGGGGACAGAGGTTTGGGGGCATTGGCTGACTGCTGTGGTGCTTGAGTCTGCGGGTGGATCCGGTGGTGGACTGGCTGTGGGATGTGGTAGCTGACTGACCTGTGGTCCCAGACGGGCCAGGGTGTTCATCCAGATCAAGTCCTCCAGAGTTGCTGTCATCACTGAGGGCATCTTATGGTGGTGGACTGGGTTGCCGTGGCACCTCCTTGCCACTGACATTGGCTGGTGCACCTGTGGGGATGTAAGTGATTTATTAGGGAGATTGTCTGTCACATATTCTTCATTTCTACCTTTCCCAATGATATTGGTGTTGTCCTCCCACCTTTTGTAGTGTATGGTGATGAACTGTGGGACTGGTGGGATGCGTAGTCCATGCATTGCTGGTGGGTGTGCATGCAGAGCTGGGAGGGATGTGCTTGCAGTGGGTATGGCATGCAGGGGTAGACATTTAGGTGTGCCAATTGGAGTGGTGCACTGTGTGGGATGGAGTGGGGTGAAGGGAGTCAGGGTGAGGGGGTGACATGGCATGCAGGTATGGGTGGTAGTGGGTTGGTAATGTTGACTCACCAGTGTCCAGTCCTCATGGTACTCCAGTGAGACCCTCAGGATGCAGTATTTTAAGACTTTCTCCTCCCTTGCTGTCAACTGTGGGGGAGGAGGTGGGGGTCCACCGCCAGTCCTCCTGATGGCGAGCTGGTGTCTTGCCACAATGGAACGCACCTTCCCCCGTAGGTCGTTCCACCTCTTCCTTATGTCGTCCAGTCCAGTGTGAGTGGGTTTGCTCCCACGGTGTTCACCCTGTCCACGATCCTTCGCCATAGCTCCATCTTCCTGGCAATGGAGATCTGCTGTATCTGTGCTCCAAACAGCTGTGGCTCTACCCTGACTATCATCAACCATCACCCGCAACTCCTCATCAGTGAAACGGGGTGCCTTTGTGGGGTCATGGATGTTGTGTGGTGTGTTGTGTATGGTGTGTGACGGATGAATGGGTAGTTGTGGTGTGTCTGTGCAGTTATCTCTGGGATTTGCCTGGCAAGGTGTAGTGGTCTTCTTGTATTTGCAAAGGATTGTGGGTAATATTGGGGTTTGTTTTATAGTGCTGTTGGTGGGGTTGTGTATTTGTGTCAGGTGTGGGTTTTTTGGACTGGCCAATGTTGTCTTGTTTTGTTTTTGAGTGGCCATTTCCGCCGCAGCGGTGTGCACCACCAATAGTTTACCGCCATTGAATGTCAGCTGTGGTGATTCGTGGGTCACTATTTGGATGGCGTTGTTTTGCTGGCGTATCAGTATGGGTGCCAGTTCCAACAGTTTATTGCGTTCATTGGATCTGGCAGGTTTGTGGTTGTGGCTGGTTTCTGTTGGTTTTGTGTGTGTATGTCATAGTCTGGTGGACGGATTTTCGCCTCTACGGTGGTATGTTGGCGGCACGGCGGTAATCAGAAACTACTGCCAATGTCATAATGAGGGCCAGAGTATTTTCCATCCTTTTGATTGGCTGACTTGTATCCTTCCACTGCTCATGGCTAAGAAATTACTTTTTTTCTTTTTGGGTAAGCACCCCATGAGAGGACATGTGTTTCCTACCTCCCTCCCTCGTGTGCTTCTAGCACGCCCCTGCACTCTGTGTTGCTCTTTCCTGCAAGTTCTGCTCACTTTCTCTCTTGTGTGCTTCTCCCCTGCTCCTAACTCACCATGTTTCTCTCTCCCTCGTCTGCTTCTCCCCTCACCCTGTGTTCCTCTCTCCCTCATGTGCTTCTCACCCGCACTCAGTGTTGCTCTGTTCCTTGTGAGCTTGTCCTCCCCCCTTCATGTTGCTCTCTCGCTCTTGTGTTACTTTTCTGCTCCTCCTCACATCATGCTTTTTGTTTAATTTATCCTACCCAGTTCCCCTTTCTGCTCCTCCATTATCCCTCCACCACACATATTTTTTTAACATTTAATTTTACATATTTTTGGGGGGGCAGATAGCAAATTTACAAAGGGGCCTCATGGGCTACTTCAATTTTGTTTTTTGTATTTACTGATCCACCTTTGATCTGTGAATTAATGAAAATGGTGCCACCGTGCGTTTGACTAATGATGCATGTGTGTGCCAGCGAAATGACGCAGCTCCAAGTAGCGGCTGTGTCAGTAAGCCTTATTTCCTTTGGGCATGCCGCACAGCGTTAGCAAAAAAATGCTTTTTTTATGCGGATGCAAAATGAGTGAATGAAGCATACACAGCTCACACGCTCACTGGGCCCACATGAAACACAAGTAATTTTGCTGCCTTGCTGAATGCCCCAGGGAAGGAGACAATGTAGATCCATGGGTACCCACTAGCGTTGAGTGTATATATATATATATATATATATATATATATATATATATATATATATATATATATATATATAAAAATAAATATAGATATAGATATATAGATATAGATATATATATATATATATAGACACACGCACAAACACATCACTGGAACAAAGCCACCAAACTAGGCCAGCTACTGCACAATGCTGGCTAGGAGTAAAGTTTCAATGAGGCAGAGACGAAATTTAATTATGCTGTTAAATGCATGACACTTTAGAACTTAGATTCTCTAAAAGTTTCGAACTATGCAATTTCGCGTAATCTTTTTCATGCCAAAGGCTCACCGCACAGAAAATATATTGCTGAAAGGCATTTTCTTCTTGACCCAGTCTTCTTCTGGTATCTTGTGATGCTTTTTTTTTTATACAAAGTGCATGCTTGCGTGAAAAAATGTCATGCAAGATGTCTACAAAGTACATTTTCCTCCAACAGTGTAATTTTGTGAAGTTTTAATAAAATGTCACGAAATTTAAAACATATTACATAATTTTACACCCCCCAAAACTTAGTAAGAAAGTTGTCTCTGGGTCATTGTGCAGTGCCTAGGGCTGGTCTCTGCATCAGTAACGTCACGGAGTTTCATCCATGGTAGCCACATATAGCAGTTGTTACTGTTAATTCAGATGAGCTTTCCGAAGGCGGAGTCATCCATCACTCAATGTCAATTGAGAAAGCTTAGGAAGATCAGACTTGCCTGATGTCTACCTGACGTTATGACTTGGGCTCGATGTGGTGAGCCTGTGCCTTACAGTGCTTTTGCAATAGTCAAGGAGGAACACAACAAAACACAACTAAAGATGTGCTAGGTTTTGATGTGTTTATCCAGCAACCTTCATAAATATTCATGGAAGTTTATGAAGACCGCAGATTTTTATACTTTACCTTTCAGCCTGAAAATCATTACTTTTACTACAATGTAAATGACAAATGTCCTTTTAAACAAAAGCGAAACGACTCTCCATAAGACATATTCTCCAGAAACCAGTTAGGGGCTGATTTAAGAGCCCTTAGCGCCTCCTTACGCCATATTTGCATCATTTGTTTTTAATGCTAATGTGGCCCAACGAGTCCAAAATCACTGCACCAAATTTACAAAGTGACACAATGCATGCATTGCGCCACTTTGTAATGCTTTGCACTACATTATGCCTTCGCCAGGCATAATGTATGCATGGGGGGCATTCCCCCATTAAGGGGACCGAAGAAACGGCACAAAGAAATCTAAAAGATTTATTTGCATCCTTTATTTCGGCACTTTTAACCCCTGCTCAGAGCAGGCGTTAAAAGGAGGCATGCCATTGTTATCAATTGGACTCAATGGGCTTTGCAGGATTAGCATCAACATTTTTTACGTTAATCCTGCAAAGCTCCGAACTAGCTTCGAAAATGTTGACGCGAGTTCTCCTATCTACCGCCATGTCTCTTTAAGGTACGGCGCACACATGGTGGTATTAAAGGGGGCACTAAGGGGTACACGAAAAGTGGTGCTGCCCTGGTTGCAGGGCCACCTTTCTTAATTCAGGGCCTTAGTGTTTTCTCCTGTACAATGCCATATGAAAACTCTGTAAAAGGCAGGAATCGACTGCTAAAAGTATTACATCTGCACAGAAAAGCTTTAGAAAAGCTACATTTAAAGAGAAGTATTCTCAGGACAAGAAGCTTAAGGGGCAGTGGAAATGAGTGCAGATTATTAGGGGTACGCCAAACAATATTTTTCAAACTAACCAACTTTAAGTTCTTTAAAACTGAGACAGCATGTTTCTGTGTGTTGTCCTCAGTGTGGGAATGTAAAAATCCAGGATGAAATCCGACAGACCCCTATCCGACTAAAAGAACCTGTACCCAACTATTTACTGAGGAAAACACCCTTTAGGCGGGTGTAACAGCCCAAATCCGTCCCCCCCCCAGCCACGCCCATGAGTAGTCCGCATACATACAACATCCTGCTGTAAAGTGAAAAATACATTGTAATGCTAAACAAGTCTTTGCTCTGGCCAGTAAACTTTGCGATCTTTACAAATGGCAAATAGCCATCTTTCATTATGTTCACATTCCAACACCCAGTGTAAGGCAATAGTCTTCATACGTACATATGAAATTCTACAAACATAAATAGGGGAGCGATCGGTGAGCTCACAGAGCTTCCAAAAACCTCTCATCATCCGAGACGGTGATCTCTCAAGTTACACAGCTCTAGCAGCCATTGACCATGACAAACACAGGGATTCCTTAGGTTTCAGAGATATTACCGGCTCAGGATTTAGATGGCAAAGTAACCACTCAGATTACACAGAGTAGGCTCCGGCCATGAACATCAGAGTCAGTTCTTAGGTTACCGAGATCTTAGGCTTGGGTCTTAGGACAAGGGCTGCCTCTCTATTCCTATGACTGATGATCTGTTCTACTGATATGTTAAGACTCTGACAGTCACAGTCCCATCGTCCGTTCAGTGGGATCAATTAACTCACAGAGAGGAAACATTAGGTTGGAATCCAGCACTCATTTTAGGATGAGGAAAGACTGCATGTAGGCCATGATGAATAAACCACGTTGTGGTCAGGACGTTTGAGTCTAAGATGGAGTGGGGGAGTGTTGGATAACCCTTGTTGGCTTTGTTAATAAGGATGAAAAACCCCATCACCTTTTGGGTCTGAAGTCACTTGCTCCTTATCCCTCTTGAGAGCTGAAGAGCAGTGGAAAAAACTCACTAGGTCTGCTCTACTGTTCTGCCCCTCTATTCCACTCAACGATTGAAATAGGACCGTTTTCGGATTGAGTCGAGCATTTCCTCCCCATTACATTTTATTGCCTCTTTTAAGGTATTTTCTATGGGACCTTTAGTGGTTATCTTACAGAATAGGTGCTGTGGGTCCCATCTATGTCAGATTTCCATCCGCCTTAGCTTGGCTGAGTAGTCAAGACTTATACTATAAGGTGGTACCAGGTGTGAAATGTGTAGACGTATGCAGAACACACAAAAGTCACACACAGTGTTCAGTAAGTCCAAAAATCTATAGAAAAGCAAATAAAATAGGGCACTAGCACAGTAAAATGAATAATAACGTTTTCAGTTCAAGTAATTTTCTTTGAAACTTTGCACAAATGAAAAATACAGTAGAAATGGTGTATAAGTATACGAAATTATAAAGTGTAAGGAATGTGCATAAAAATAAAACTGCATTATTATTTTCACATATGATAGGTACATACACAAATCTCTAGTTATTTTTATTCTGAGAAGAAAGGAAAAAGTAAAGTATAATGACATTTGTCTTGCGACGAGAATAGCAATAGCTTGATTACAACGCTCTAAAATTAGATGCATGGAAGAATGTATCTGGTATAATCCATGTACAGAGATACATGATTTGCACTCAAACACAGTAGTTGATTAAATTAATAACTGTGATTCACAAATGGCCATTACTATATTTTGCAATTGTTGATGGATTTGCGTGAATGTGAGCGGTGTTTATGGGGGCTTAGTTTCAGCAAAGTGGGAGCCTAATTTATGCCATATTGATCTGTGCAATTGTCTCCAAAGGGTGTGCTAAAGGGAGAGATTATCTGCACCCCTATTAAATGCCAGACATTCTTACCACACAGTAAATGAGACTTGAGATGCATCTTTCCATTTACAACGGATGGATTTACATACTAATGCAAGAATTTCATCAACTAGAAATCCATAATTAATTTCTTTTGTTAGGATAGCAGATTCTTGTAATAAAGTAGGTTAATTCATGTTTAGGTTTTACTCCACATAATCCAGTGATACATCTCAATATATGTGACCAAAATGGTTTTACTACAGAGCATTAGAAAAGTAAGTGAGGCAAGTCTCCTGTTTCAGAGTTGCAATTCCAACAAATAGGTGTATATACTAATTTCAGTTTGTGCAGTCACCAAGGGGTTCAAAATGCTATGTGTAGAAGCATGAATTTAGTCTGTGCCAACATGGGGACTATTTTGTGTTGAAAGAATGACTTTCAAACTATGTCCCAGTTGATATGTTAGTTAGTCCTCATAATGTCTTTTTCCATTTTGTATTGTCATGTTCAATATTTCTTTGGATTTGAGCTGCAAATATATATAGATATTAGATACCATATGTTCCAATTTAAAGGTTATTTATGAGTTGGCGTATACATGTCTCTTCTTGCATATTTCAGTGGTTATTCACACAGATTTTGAGTTTCAAGAAATTATAAAATTTCTTATTGTGAAGCTGGAATTGGGTCTGTAGGTTAAAGAATGTTTATGGGAAATTGTGGGAGCTGAGATGTTCATCAAAGAGTACACAATTTGAAGACCAGATTTTACAGTCCAAAGTCTTGCCCTGTATTTTAAATTTTTTGTTGTATGATAGTGAAGACAAATTAGAGTTCTGTATACGCACATCTTCTAGGCTGTCAATGCAGAATAATGTGTTTTTGATATTGATAATAGTGAAGACTATTCAGTTTATCCATCGCCATAAAGGTTATAGGGCCTCATTACAACCCTGGCGGTCAAAGACTGCCAGGGCTGTTTCGGCGATTGTACCGCCAACAGGCTGGCAGTACAATCTGGTGTATTAGGACCGTGGCGGTAGCGCTGCCGTCGCACCGCCGGGATCGTCGGTTTCCCGCCATGGTTGTCCTGCCAGTTTTAATCTGCCAGGGCAGCGCTGCCCAGGGGATTATGAGTCCCCTTCCAGCCAGCCTGTCCATGGTGGTAGAGACCGCCATGGAAAGGCTGGTGGGAAGGGGAGTCGCGGGGCCCCTGGGGCCAAGTGCATGGGCAGTGCAGGGGCCCCCAGGCAAAGCCCCACCCTGCTTTTCACTATCTGCACATTGGCATGCCCATGCACTTGGCATGGGCAGTGCAGGGGCCCCCAAGCACAGCCCCACCCTGCTTTTCACTGTCTGCACAGCTGCACCTGTCGCACGGCTGCAACACCGCCGGCTCCATTAGGAGCCGGCTCCAATGTTACGGCCGACATCCCTGATGGACCGGCGGGCAGAAACTATGTTTAATGCGGCTGGTGGGATTGCGGCCGCATAGGCGGCCGCTCAGCGGTAAAACCTTGGCGGGTGGCCTCCGCTGCCTGCCAAGGTTGTAATGAGGGCCATAGAGTTGAAACAGTTTAGGACTGAGTTTTCCATTTGAAGCCACACTAGTATAGGCATCAGGGATGGAGAACTAGTGAGTACTTTGTTTAAATAAAAAGGCAGTTTGATAATTCCTGAAGTTTGCCAGGTTTACCACTCCTAATTCTTTGGGTAGTATACATTTTTTAATTGAAATTTATAGTATTTTGTTTAGCCATAAGAAAATAATAATAGTTTGATCTAATTTGCTATGGAGTCATTCGATAATGAAAGAGGAAACATACTTATAACAGTTAACACTGGTGCAATCATCATCGTTATGGTTTAGATCTGGCCCTACAAGTTAATGAATTTCAGTCAGTGACTAACCTTCTAATAAGTCTGAGATTATCTTGGAGTGTTATTGTTTCATTATGTTTAATAATATCAATAAGATTATCCTGAACTCTACACTTAAATATTTTAAATATTTGGTTTGCCAGGATAGTCCTAATTTGCCCATCCTCTCTTTAGTGCCTAGGTTGTTTAGTATTTTGACCTCTAATTTGTCTCTATTGATTTTGTATCCTGATGAGGCCGAATATGCAACTATTATGTCCATTAGAGCACTAACAGAGGAAGCCATATTTTCAGTAGCTATAACAATATAGTCAGCATAGGCTGCAATTTTCATTGTAATATCATAAAATTATACTCCTGAAATTTTGTTATTACTATTGGTACTATATATTAATGGTTCTAATACTATGAGAAACAGTGATGGTGATAGTGAACATCCTTTTTTTTTTTAAATATATTTTTATTAACATTTTGTTATTTTACATTTGTATGTCTATTCAAAGTAATCACTTGCACTCGTTACACATGATCATTAAACAAGCCGCACTTGTAGTATACATTACTTGTGCCTCATTGTATATTCCTGTGGTGCACTCATTAGCATTTATGCATTTGTCAGACCCTAACTCTAATACTCTAATCCTATTGACAATCTGTGCAGTGCTCTCCGTTGATCTACAGTATTGATTTGTGTCATGCATGTGAATAGCAAGTTTAGGAAGAAGAAACGCGTTCCAATCTACAACTTGAAGGAGAAATCATAAGGAGAAGAAGAACGAGAATAAGGAGAAAAAAAAGGGAAGAAAAAGGAAGGAAATGGAAACTGGGGGGGGGGGTTAGGAAGGGTATATAAACTAAACAGAAGGTCAACTTCACAGCATTGTGTGGGTGAGATTTGTGGCTGATAATCTTTATGGAACTAAGGCATAGCAACATAAATGAAAAGGCCATGCCCGGGGCGCACCAGTGTACGATGGGGGCAGCAGTCCACTCACTCTTATGGCATTGTGGCAGGTGGCGACTCGTTCGTCTCTTTTTCGCATTTCTCCATGCAGACCATGTGTCAGTTCGGGGATCTCAAGGCACCACTTGGGAAACTTCCTCCTCGGGACCACTTCCTAGGGTGTGCTAACCCTCTCCCACTCCCACTTCGGCGTTTGTTGTTCTCTTGGATAGCCCATCCCAAGTCGTCACCAGGTCTTCCCAGGTCGGGGCAATAGGAACCTGTCGGATGCCCTTGGCCTCCTCAGCCTTCAGAACCTGCAGTTCGGCCCTGGACCATTTCGTAACATCCCTTTTCCAGTCAGCCAGCGAGGGGTGGACCGAGGCCTTCCAGCCCTTTGAGATCAGCCTTTTATAAAGGGCCAGAGTTAGGTCCAGGATACGCCCACTTACTTTCCCCTTTAACACAGTCGGCCTGAGATCCGATAAGCACAGGTCCGGGTTGGGCCGTAACTCTGCTCCGAATAACTAAGATAGGACAGCCAGTGCCTCCTTCCAACCAACTTGAAGTACTGGGCACCCCCACACTATATGGTCAAAGTCCGCTTCACCCCCCCAGCATCTTGGGCATGTCCTGGGGGCCCCCCTTATATTCGGAATAGTCGGTGTGGTGTGAGGTACGTTCTGTGTAGGTAATTATATTGGATGTATCTTAATCGCGCGTTACGAGAAACCACCCGGGGGTATGCCAGTGCTTTGTTCTATTCTAAGTCAGACAATTCCCACCCAATCGTGCCTCCCCATCGCTCCCGTAAGGATTGCAAGGGGTCTAATACAGCCTGGGCCTGGGCCCGTTAAATTTTGGCTATCAGATGAGGTTCCTCCCCCGATGTCAGCAGGAGGTGCAGCACCCCATGGACTGCGGGCTCTGCATTTATCGTGCACCAGTGGTCCTTCAGGGTGTGAACCAGCCTCCCGAAAAGCAGGAATTGACCCTGGGGAACACCCACTCCCGATAGGGCAGAGAATCTCCTCAGTACTCCCCCCTCAAAAAGTCCACTCACCGTCTCAATCCCTGCTCTTGTCCATGGGCCAAGCCCCAGGTTTCCTGGGCCCTTCCCCCCAGACTCCAGAGCCAGTGCCAAAAGCGGTAAAGCCGGAGAATATGGGGGGCCCACTCCTACTCTTTTCATACACCTCTTCCAGCATGCCAATGCGACACTCATCACTATGTTGTTACCAGGTAGGGCTATTTTCCTGTCCGTCATACGTGCCACAATCCATGCTGCTTCCATTATCCCCTGGGGTGTACATAGGTCCAGGAGTCCTCTGCCCATCAGCCAGCCGGACACCCACTGCAGTTGGTATGCCAAGTAATAAGCCTCAAAGTCGGGGGCGCCCAGTCCTCCCATATGGGTCGGCCTGCAGAGGGTCGTAAGTGCAATGCATCTACGACCATCGTCCCAAATTAGTTCCCTTAGCAGCATGTTCAGGTCACGGAACCATGATGGGGGGATCAGCAGCGGTAAGTTAACAAAGTAGTAGAGTCGGGGAAGCATAATCATTTTGGACAGCGCCACTCTGGCCATTACTGATAACTTCAGAGAGCGCCAGAACCCAACCGAGGACCTCAGGGATCGAAGCGCCCTGCCCAGATTACCCTCCCTGAGATCTCCCAACTCGTGGAATATCTGAATACCCAGGTACTTGAAGGTCCGTGGGGCCCAGTTCATATCTATCGGGCATGTTGCTGGGCGCGCGCAGCCAGGAGTCGGGGGAAACACATACGTTTTGCCACGGTTTAGGTGCAGTCCGGAAACTTCACCGAAGTCCTCTAAGACCCTAAGGGCCCAGGGGAGACAACTAGCACCGTCCCTTAGGTAAATTAGTATGTCGTCAGCGTACAGAGAGACAATATGTTCAGTTGGCCCCCATACTACCCCGGGCCGCGAGGGGCTCAATCGCCAGGGCAAACAGTAGTGGGCAAAGGGGGCACCCCTGTCTGGTTCCGCGAAACACCGGGTATGTTCTGGATATTGTTCTGCCCGTCTTCACTCTTGCCAGTGGGGACGAGTACAGTAGGTCCACCCATCTCACCCAGTTCTCCCCCAGGCCCATTCTTACCATCACCGACTTCCGGTAGTCCCACCTAATCGAATCAAAAGCCTTCTCGAATTCCACCGCCAACAGGAGCCCCGTCGGCGGAATCAATTCTTTGGGCACATGCAAAATAGAGAAGATACGTCTAAGATTCAAGGAGGTGGTGCGACCAGGAATGAAGCCGTTTTGGTCAGCATGTATCAGCATGGGCATATGGGGAAGCAGTCGGTCGGCCAAGATCCTGCTGAGGATCTTAAAGTCGCTGTTCAGCATTGATAACGGGCGGAAGTCGGTCACCGAGGCTTCCTTGTTGGTGGTCTTAGGGAGTGGCACTACCAGTGCCTTGCGCAGCGTGCCTGGCAACTCTCCGCCCTGTACTGCTTCCGCGTACATCTCCGCCAAACTGGGAACTAGCAAGGATTCATATTTTTTGTAAAAATCCATAGGAAGACCATCTGTACCAGGGGTCTTCCCAGGGGCTAGCTGTGCTATGGCATCATTGATCTCTTTTACGGTCACCGCCCCCCAGGCTGTCCCTGTCCTCTAGTCTCAGCACCTGGAGTGGGGTCTGCTGCAGATAATTGTCAAATGTCGCTGGCTCCAGGTTGCTAGGTCTCCTATACAGGTGTGTGTAATAATCTCTGAATGCGTCATTGATGAGGCCTGGGCTAAGTCTGCGGTTTCCCTCTTTGTCTGATACACTTGTGATGGGTTCGCTGTCCCCACCCGGGCGCACCAGCCATGCCAGAAGCTTACCTGACCTCCCCTCTTCTGATTGTAGGGATGCCAGGTATTTCTGCATGTTATGACATCTGAGCTTTTCTTCGGCCTGGGAGTGTTCCCTGCGGGCACGGTTATATTCTTCATCCCCTTGTGCTGCAAGGCCCTGTCTTAGTTCCCCCTCGTGTATGACCTTCTCTAGGGCAGTAAGCTCCTTTTCTAGCGTTTTCCTCACCCCTGCCGACTGCCTGAGGCAGAAACCCCTCGTCACCACCTTGAGTGTCTCCCACTCCACTGCCCTGGAGGGGGTGGATCCCTTATTAATTTCGATGTGCTCTGACAGATGGCCACGCAGCGCCTCTCTGTACGCCTGATCTTCAAGCGCCGCGGGGGCTAGCCTCCATGATGGTATGGGGGGGGTCTGTCCTGTGTTACCCTCAATGTCAACAATAATGGGTTATGATCCGAAATTGTGCGGGCGAGGTATTCAGAATGTGTCACCCCTCGAGCCAGACCCGGGGTGCAGGCCACCCTGTCAGTTCTGGTGTGCACCCGGTGGAGGCCCGAGTAATACGAGTAGTCCCTGAGGGTCGGGTGGTGCACCCGCCAAACATCCACTAATCCCCATGCGCTCAGCCACTCGGCCAGGCTTTGTGCTATCTTAATTGATGTTGCTCCTTGTAGTGGCGGGTAGACCTATCCATGTTTATATCTAGTATTGCGTTGAAGTCCCCTCCTATTAGTACCTCCCCCGCGTGTTGGCGGGTGAGGTGTCGTGATAGGCCCGTCATGAATGAAACCTGGTCTTGATTAGGGGCATAGATGCAACTCATGACTAATGGAGTCCCATGTAGCTTCCCTACTAGTATCACAAACCTGCCCTCCTTGTCTATGTTTGAGTTTTCAATTGTCAGGGGGACTCCCGCTCTAATCCATATCAGTGCGCCCCTTGCATAGGCTGAATACTCTGTAGTGAACACCTGCCCCCTCCACCTCCGCCTAAGTTTCTCTCCCTCTCCCGGAGCCAGGTGGGTCTCCTGTAACATTGTTATCTGCACCCCCATTCTCTTTAAGAATGATAGTATTCTATGTCTTTTGGCCGGAGTGCCCATCCCCCTGACATTCCAGGTTATGATATTGTAATCTGCCATTTTGTTCTTGGAGTCTGACAATTGGGGGACTGGTGCGCCCGGTATTCTAATTGACCCACTCCTGTGCTCGTTCCTGTATTGTGGTCAGATTCCATTACCCATGCTGTTGATTTAACTCGAAACTGCAAACCCCAACTCCCCAGCCCCAGGGCACCTCCGGAACTATAGGTAGCCCAAAAAAATTTGCAATAATGCAACTTTTCCAAACACATAACTGCAGTACTCGCCAGCCAAGCCAAACAGGTGAGAGATAAGGTCAGGGGGGAGCGGCCAGGTCCGGAGGGGCCAATCGTTCATTCAGCGCACCATGACTCCGGGCGCAGCCACGCAGCTGGGCTATCCAAGTTCGTCGTCTGTTTGCGGGGTCACCTTCGGTGCTCGAGACGGGCTCCCTGAGTCTCCGGCGGAGGACACCATCGTGTCGTCGGATTCTACTTCTGAGCCCTCACGGGGGGACACCTCACCACCCACTCGGGCCGCCGCCTCCAGGGCCGCCCTTCTGTCTGTTTCTCTCTGCGTTAGCTTTGGCGCCAACCATGGACAACCTCTGGACCTCTTCCCCCTCGGGGCACAGCGGGTCCCACCCGCTCCAGTGCTCCCATGCGCGGGTCGCGCCGTTTGGGATCCGCGCCTCTCAAGCCAGTCCCATGCCTCCTCCGGGGATTGGAAGAATGTGGTCTTTCCCTCTTCGATCACTCTCAGCCTTGCTGGGTATAGGAGCGAGTACTGAATCCCCTTGGCTCGTAATGCTCTTTTTACCGCTAGGAATGAGACTCGCCTGTTCTGGACCTCCAGAGTAAAGTCCGGGAATAGCGTCACTTCCCCATTTGCTACTTTAAATGGGCCCATCTCTCTGGCTTTCTGTAGGAGAATATCCCTGTCCTTGTAGTGCAAGAGTTTAGCAATTACAGCACGGGGTCTGCCAGGAGCAAGAGGCCTCGACGGTACGCGGTGGGCGCGTTTCACCGTGCAGTAGGGAGTCAGGCATCCCGGTGCAACCACCGTGCTCATCCATTTCTCCAGGAATTCCACCATGTTCGCCCCTTCGGTCCCTTCGGGGAGGCCCACCACGCGTATGTTGTTCCTCCTGTTTCTCCCCTCCGCGTCTTCAGCACGTTGTTCAAGTCTTGCGACTCTGTCAGCCAGTGAGGTTACTTCTGCCGCCATGTCTTTCTGCCTCAGGCGATGTCCGCCAATGTGGTTTCCGTTTCTTTGACTCTGTCAGCCAGTTTATGATGTTTGGCTCTCAAGAGTCCCACCTCAATCGCGACTTGGTTGATGTCTCATTGCAATGTTGATTTTGTGTCCTCTATGGCCCCCAGTATCTTGTCTAGGGTGTCTTAAACTTTGGTGTGTGATTGGTTCAATGAGTCTGCTTCGCAGTCCCCGGGCGGTGTCAGGGGGTCCATGGCTCTGCTCTTGTGTCAGCCCTTGGGGGGCATCGGTCCAATCAGGGGGTGTACCCCGGGGAGGTCCGGCAATCGACCCGTGTGTTACCGTAGGAGTCGCCACTGAGATTGTCCCCTCGTTTCGGTCTCCGCAGCTTTGACTTCCGTTCGTGGGTGTCGCAGGACAGGCTCCAGATGCTTTACCGGCTGCGCCCGGCGCCCAGCTCCAGGGGCAGGGGGCTCTACTGTAGTCAGTCACAGCCGATCGCCGCCTGTGGCTGTCCTGGCCCCTCCGCCAGCTCCCGTTAACAGGGCCCGCCCCACCAGCCGGCATCAGGCGCACACCTCAGCCGGGGCCCAGCCGTCTCCCCGCACAGGGCACCCACCTCTTCTCCAGTGGTTCCACTCCGCCCGTGGTTGCTCTCCCGCACTTGCACGATGCCCACACTCAGTGGCCGGCGGTGCGCCAGGATGTCCGGGAAATCCATGGTTCCCCCATGTTGACCACCAATCAGGGGCTCCAAACTGCCTGCGCCTCTCCTGAGGGGTGAAATAAGGGGTGTCACACCCCCTCCCAGCAACCTCACAGGTGACCACCGCTGGGGTGCCCGCCGGCCACTCACCGCTGCGGCTCCCCGGTGCTCCCCCCGGGCACAAATCAGCGCTCCCGGGGCGGCCCCAGTGAAAACAGGGCCGCGCCCGCTCCTCCGATTTCAATTAATTGAAGCGCCTCATCAGGAAAGGTCTCACCGGGACCCCCGGCGCCCAACAGCTCACCGGTTCCCGCGGTCCGGCCACTGGATCCGCCCGCTGCCGCCGCCTCCCGCGGGCCACTCCTTCTGCTCACGCTTCGGCCTGCCTTTCCACGCAAGGCCGCGGCTTTAAAGGGGAGGATGGGCTGCAAGCCTCCACTCGGTCTGGCCGGTTCCGCGCAACCCACAGCGTATCTCGGGTCCGCTGCGGAGGCCCAGCCGCACCGCCCCCGGTCAGCCGCACAGCACTCGGACTCGAGCGCGGGTGGCCCGGGCTGGCGCGCTAGTTCGGAGTTTTTCAGTCGGCCCCTCCGGAGCTGAATCACTAGGCGTCCGCCATGTTCCGGATCCCGGCCACACCCCCCGTGATAGTGAACATCCTTGACGTGTGCCTTGCTCATGGCTAAATGGTTCAACTACAATACCACCATTTCTGACTTTGGCTTTGAATGCTTCATATAATTCCTTTGTCATTTTAATGAATTCATCATCTCTCAGTTCAAACATGTGTTAAACAACTTTGCAAACTATCCAAGAAACTGTATCAAAACCCTTCTTTGCATCAAGTGTAATTGCTACTGTTGGGGAGTAGCTAACATTAGCTTTTTCAATTACATGGCAGAGAAGCCTTTTGTTGTTGCTAGACATTCGGCTGTTCAAAACCCTACCGTTAAGGATTCAATCAACAGTGGTAGAAAGGGTTCCAATCTTTTTCTCAATATTTTTGTGTATATATTTTTTAATCAAGGTTTATGACTGAGATTGGTCTGTAGGTTTTTGTGTAGTTAAGATCTTTGCCTTCCTTGGGTAATACCACAATTATTGCTTCTGCAAAGGTGCTATTGATAATTCTGGAACTAGTGAATTGGTTAAATATTATTTAAGGGAATCATATATTGATGAAGAGAAGGGTCTGAAGAATTTTGCTGAGGACCCATTTGGGCGTTTGCCTTCCATAATTTCAATGGCAGTGTAAATTTTGTGATCTATGATAAAGATATAGGTTAATTTGAGGTGGATTTATCTGTTTCTGACATTATTGGGAGGTTTATACTACTTAATCACTCATTGCAACCTACTGAAATCATAGATGTATCATTGAGAAGAGCTTCTTTTAGAAAATTTAGAATATATCTGCTACATTTTGTAGTTTTGTATATGGGACACCTTTGTTTGTTGAAGTAATTTGAGATTGCATTATTAAATAACTATGGCCTCATTTCAACTTTGGTGGACGGCAAGCGCCACCCGCCAAGTTGAAACTGCTGGGCGGCCGCCAATGCGGCCGCACTCCCGCGGTGTCTATTTGGAGATCTCCGCTTGGCCGGCGGGGATCTCGGCCGCAACACGAGAGCCGGCTCCAAATGGAGCCGGCGGTGTTGCGGCGGTGCATTGGGTGCAGTTGCACCCGTTGCGATTTTCACTGTCTGCTATGCAGACAGTGAAAAGCTCTATGGGGCCGTGGCAGGGGGCCCCTGCACTGCCTATGCCAGTGGCATGGGCAGTGCAGGAGCCCCGAGGGGCCCTGCAACTCCCCTTTCCATCAGCCTTTTCATGGCGGTTCATACCACCATGAAAAGGCTGGCGGGAGCGGGACTCGTAACCCCTGGGATGCTCTGCGAGCAGCGCTGCCCTGGGGATTACAACCGCCAGGACAAATTGGAGGGAAACTGCCAGTCCCGGCGGTGCGACTGCGTCGTAATGCCCGAGTTTGTACCGCCAGCCTGTTGGCGGTACAAAATCCAGAACAGCCCTGGCGGTCTTTGACCGCCAGGGTTGCATTGAGGGCCTATGTTTTTGGGTTTGGAGAAAATCTCCATGGTTTATTTTCTGGATCAGAAGCAGGACCTGATAAGGATAAAGTAATAGATGAGTGGTCTGAAAGTAATCTTGGCTCTATTGATGCTAGTGTGTGTCCGATATTATTGGAGACAAGGATGTAATCTGTCCTTGAAAAATAATTATGAGGGGCTGAATAAGAGGTGTGGTCTTTGGTGTCAGGAAGGTCTAACCTCGAACTATCCTTCAAATTGACAAACATGTTGCATTGCTTTATGAGATTCAGGTGGGTAAGTAGAGTGTCTATCCAGGTTACTATCCATTGGCAATGTTGCGTAGGTTCTCATTATCCTAATGAGACCACTGGATTTGGGCAGCAGAATCACCTGAATTGAAGGGTACCGAGTACAATCCCATACCATGTGACACTTCTTGGCCCAATCCGGGTTTTTCCAGGCAACTAGCAGTGTTACATTAGTCTCACTCATGCAAAGACGAACAGAAGCAGAGTATAGTTCAATAAGGTTTATTGAAGTAACTGCATCTTAGATAAAATGTCATGTATTGCAGTAACTAGGATGATAAAATACACTAGAAGCAAAATTGAGACAAGGAGAGTGAAACACAAAAACAGTCCCTCCATACTCTCACTAGAAGGATATAGTTGTTTCCTACCTAAGCTATGTTAGAGCACATTGTGAAAAGCCCTAATCTACTCTTCAGGTTTCCCCCCTGGTAAGACATCATCCCCCATACCTGAGCAAAGAAGCCTGTTGTCTAAAAAGACACCATCCCCATGTAGACCAGGGATTCAGCAATCTAAGCAAGCAGCTGTAGCAAAGACGATCAGCATGCAGTCGTGGTCATCTGGCTGGAATCTCCCTCTAATGTGCATGTGATTGAGAAGAGTTTTATAATAAAACAATGGATGTTCTAGGACAAATGTCCCCACGTAAGGATGTGTATGTTTCTGTGAATGTGGGAGACACAGCTTACCAATTTTGCCGGCAACCCTATCTGACTGCAGGAAAGGGTTAGAGGAAAGCACAAAGTGAAATGAATGCAGTGTTAAGAATGTGATGCTTTCCTAGGCGAAAGAACAACTAGATAGAGAAAATAAAACAACACCGTAAATGTGGCGAATGCTAGAAAAATAAAGCGATGCTGAATAAAATATAACTGGGCTAACGTGCACAACAGCAGGCCTAGTTTGCTAAAATAAGGTGTCTAAAACATGGCTAAAATAGCTGTACAAAACCCTCCCCTTGCTGGTTCAAAGGTGGTTCAAAGCCTGAAATTAAATAAAAGCCTGATAAAATCTATTTATATATGCATTTAAAAATGGATGCCAATAGTTACAAGTTAAAAGACACTTGAGCGTGGGATAAAGGGTCAATTTAAACTTCAGTAGTGACGCCAATAAAGCTGAATTCAAAAGTCAATGTCATTTTTAAAATCACCAATCATATTTGGGACAATTGAAGCCAGGAAATGTTCCACTTTGACAGGTAGCAAAATGTCCAAATCGTTGCCAAGGAAATCCATAGAGCACTCGTGTTCAAGGCCTGAGCTCCAACTGAGGCAGCGGCATTCCATTTTGTGCCCAATGTTGAGTTAAGAGCTGCATTATCCATGAAGGGCAACTCATTGACAACTTCTCGTAGCAAACGTACCCTCAACATGCAAGTCTGGTAATGAGCCCTCAGCAAGAACTTTAGCAGATCAGTGTCCAATGAAAGTAAACGCCGCGTAGAAAGACATACTTTCAGTGCACATCTGGAAAGGCACCAAAGGCATCGAAACATGGGCTGCACACAATCCAAAACCGGTCTGAATGACAGAGAGCAGTCGCACTCCAGTTCTTTCAGGGGTGGTGCTCCAAAATACTGCATCATGCATTCACCACACAGTTGCACTGTTACAAGCTCCTCCAGTCCTCCTTGTTGTGAATGGACAACCATTGCGCAGAAAAATTAGCAACAGCAGAATGCCAGCTATTGTAGCCAAAGTAAACGAAAATCCCCCAAAAAGACTAGAAAATATTGAGTGTATTGCTGGAGGTATTAAGCCAAATATAGAGGAAAAGGTGTGAACGAAACCAGAACCAACAGCCTTAAAGAAATGCACGATTCCAGTAGTACTGGACGCGTTAAATATTCATCCCACCAGTTCACAAAGGTGCCTTGGAAAGTTTGTACTTAAAAGGGACTGAATCTCTGCAGATTACCAATTTGGGAGACCGAAATGACAGAAGCTATTCCGGCTCGCATTCCACAACTCTCACTGTTAAGGAGCACATAGCTACCATTTGAAAGCACCTGGAATGCCAGTCTAATCAAGGGGACAGGAACTTCCTTCAGATAGCAGGCCAAGTTCGCCGCCGATGTATTACACGCCCCGTGCAAGGGCAGCTGCTTACAAACCATTGAATGGCTCACAGAAGTTTTGCATTAACTACCACAAAGAAAGACCTCATTTATGCCATTGAAACATTTGTACGGAAAGGGAAGCTCCCACACCTCGACCTGGTGACCTGACAAGAAGAAGAAGGACTGCTTAGCTGAAACCCCCAGCAGAGAAGAAGAAAGTTGACAACTGACTTGGCCGCAGCCCTGCGGGCTTGTCTCCTGTTTCAAAGAACCTGCAAAAGAACAGCGACGCATACAGCTGGACCAGCGACCTCTGCCAAGCTCCAGAGGACTGCCCTGCACCCAAAAAGGACCAAGAGCTCCCGTGGACAGCGGCCCTGTCCATTAAGAAACTACAACTAAGGACTCCAACCTCACTCCGAATGCGAGAGTCCTAACCACTCTGCACCCGACGCCCACTGCCCGTGTCCAGGTGGCCCAACCAACTCGAGAGGATCCCCAGGCAATTCCAAGCAAGTGCCTACCCTGTGTTGAACTCTCCACCCCTCCACGATGATGCCTGCAGAGGGAATCCCGAGGACCCTCTGAGCCCAAAAGCTCTGGACGAAGAAATCCGACGCCTAAAGACCCACTGCACCAGCAGGACCCAGACCTTGGAAAAACCAACACCTGGTGCAGCAATGTTCAGCAGGCTGTCCTCCTCCCTGTTCAGCCTGTGGTTTGCCCAAGACGACCCCCTGGACCTCAGCTGCAGCCACTGAGTAACCCCCAGGGTCCCCTCATGAAGAATCATTGGAGACCCGACATCTTGTTTGCACCCTGAACTCGGTTGCGCCAGTGTGGCTGAGGGTGTAAATTTGGTGCCTACTTGTGGTCCCCCCAGTGCTCCTCTAAACCGCAAAGGTCTGCCCTCAGAAGTCATGGGTACTTACCTGCCTGCATATCTGAAAATGAGTGCCCCCAGTCTCCACAGGAGCCCATGTTAATTTTGCCTACACTTTGACCTCTGCACCGGCCCCGTGTTGCTGGTGGTGGGTGTTTGGGGTTAACTTGAACCCCAACCTGTGGGCTTCCTAACCATTGGAGAATGGAAGTGTAAGTGTCATACTTACCTGTAAAACGATCTAACTTTTCTCCCCCCCAGGAACTGTTACTGAAAATTGCACTGTGTCAAGTTTTAAAACAGATTATTGCCAATATTTCAAAAACTGTATAATTTATCGATTTCAAACAAATTACTATTGACACGTATGAAATACGAATCTATTGAAGTACTTATCTGCAACTTGAATCTTTTGGTTCTAGAAATAAAAGAAGAAAATATATTTTGCTTTATAGTCTGGAGTTAAGTCATTGAGTGTGTGCCTCTTCTATTGTCTGTGTGTACAACAAATGCTTTGAACTACCTTCTGATAAGCCTGTCCTGGGTGGAGATGCTTCACTCCCCTCCCTACATGATCTGTAACACCTGGCAGTGAGCCTCAAAGGCTCAAGTCTCGGATTACAGTGCCACAGGGCACTCCAGCTAGTGGAGTTGCCCGCTCTCCGGACAAAGCTCCACTTTTGGCGGCGAGTCAGGTGGGAAAATTAGGGGAAACAGGGAGGATTGACTACCCCAGCCAGGACCCCCCATAAAGTGTCCTGAGCTGATGTGACCCCTTCAATGCAGAATCCTCCAACTTGGTTTGAAGGACAGGGACCAAAAGAAGTAGGTTTGTGGCCCTGTGGGCACAAGGAGGGTGTTGCCGCCCTCAGGGACAGTAGCCATAGGCTACTGCCCTCTGACCCCTAAAACACCCCTAAATCTAGGAGTTTAGGGCCTCCCTGAACCCAGCTCACCAGATTCCTGGTAGAATGACAGTTCTGGTACTGTGTTTACCCAGGACTGGAACCGGTGCACGATAGGAGGACCAAACTGCTTCTTAACAGCAATCTTTTTATGAACTAGATCCCCAACTTTTAGAATCCAGGTGGTACATGTTATTGGTACATCGATATTCCGAAGGAGGCGGCACTGGCAGATGCGTTGTCATCACTGAACTGTTGTAAGTCCTGCAAGACAGTGACATGTTCATTGATGTCAAAAGGTGTATCTGCTGCCTCCGTGCCAGGACCATCAAGCTATGAACATACACTTGTGTTCCAAACAGGCATTTGTACGAGGTACGCCCCCCCAGGGATCTTGTAGGTAGATTACTAAGTGCTCTCTGGAATCCATACAGGTGTGTAAGCCATCTGTGACCCCTGCATAATACTCCGGTCGTTAAGGATTGCTTTAGATCCCAGTTTCTTCGCTCCACAACAGTCTTTCCCTTGGGGTGAAATGGAGACGAATAATGCAGTTGGACCCCTAACAAAGCCATGGCATCCCTGGAAGCCCTTGAGGCAAAAGCAGAGCCATGGTCTGAGTGGAAAGCCACAACAGCATATGTGCCGATTAAGACTTGCAAATCTTTAATAACAGTTCGACCACCAGCGGAGCGTTGTGGTTAAACCCATAGAAATCTGGAGCATGAGTCAACAGACGTTGCCCATTGATTCCAGCATGGATGTAATGCGTAAGCATTAGGAATGCTAGTTTAGGTAACAGCCTCCAGGGATGGGTGATACTACAGTGATATGTTTCCCCTGGGCCAGAGGTCTCGCTTTAATGACAGCCATCTCAACAGGAGTAAAATGTTTCTCAGTTGGGGCAAAGCGTTGTTCTGCTGTAGAGTATAGATGTGATTTGTATGCAATCGGGACGGCCTCATCCTCATTGAATGTTACATAGGTGTAACCAATGGCACCAGCAATTACTCTGATGACCAAGTGGTTTTTGTTGTCCCTTGTATGTATGTGTTTAGCTGCAAGCGTGTCTTGTTGTAATGCTCTGAGAATGCGTGTGTGTTCGACTGTTCAGTATTTGCTGGAAAATTCAGGACACATCAATACATATAAAGGTTTAATGTGTTGTGCATAATCTGGAATGCATGTTCTGCCAAAAATGAAAAAAAACAACAAAGACTGGAGCTTTTTGATGCTGTTTTGAGGTTGTAGTTGTGCGCAATTTTCTAAAAATTGGTGCGCAAGGTTCTTGCCTTCATCTGATCATTCGTATCCCAAAAGCAGGACACTAAGGAAGGCTATTTTTGTTTTTTTTTAATTGAATTTGGAGTGCGAATTTGGCAAATCTCACAATAATGTGGGCTACCTGTCTTATATGAGGCATGAGGTCATCATCCGTAAGGTAGATATCATCCACGTAGGACAACACCTCAGGGTCAATGTTGTGTAAAATAGATGTGACATGAGCTGAAAACAGTTCTGGACTACCCTTGTGGGAGTAGGCAAAAAAAGAGCCTATAGCGCTGAAACTTGTTAAGTCCCTACTTTCAGGTGCTATATTTTGGCAGAAAAACCCGTTGGAAATATCCAGGGTTGTTTTGTATTTTTTATGCACTATGTTGTTCATAAGTGTTGTTCTGTCTGCATTTTGTATAACAAATGTGCGTGTATGACTATTTAAATGTCTATGTCTAAGACTATTCTGTATGAATGGTCGGGTTTTGCTACATGGAACAATGGATTGTTCATTGGTGAGACATAGGGTTCAATTACGCCCTGATACTGTGTGAAAATTTCTTTCACAGGTGCGTTAACTTCACGCTTTATTGGATGTTGGGGTTGTGGTTGAGGTTGAGATTTAATTGATATTACATGATAGGGGGAATCTTTATCCCACCCTACGTGGTTGCGAAATAACGCAGGTGCCTGCACCACTGCCCAATCAATGGCATGAATCTCTATGAGCTTTCTGGGAACAAGGGGCGAGAAGGACTTTTCAATTATTTCTTCCCCATAAGGGAGATTATGGACAAACTCTGGTGGCTAGTCCTTCTCGGCCAGCAAGATAATATAAATTGTAACAACGCAATCCCAAAAGATGGCGTAGATTGTGCGTTCAGTATCTCCTTCTAACTGTATAGTTACTTCATACACCCTGTTGGGCGTGGAGACACACATGTCCGCAGTCTCAACTTGTGCAAAGTCATCAGTTGCTTTCACCTCCAGATGCTGCAGTGTTAGTGCACACTTTCTGTTCCTCAGTAAAACCATCTTCCTGAGTGGCATGTTGTATTGCAACTGCTGCCACTTTTTTCTTTTTGAATTGGGTTTTTTGTTGAGGAAGCTTCTCTTCTTTCTTAACTGAAACTTCAGACGAGTGTTGTGAGTCCTTTCTCGGTTACACGTACTCTGTTCGCTACCCTGACGGCCCACCTCTCTCACTGCCTTTTTCCGGTGAGTCCTAAAAGGAAAGAGATTGGCATGTATCAGGCGTTTTTATATTATCTCTATTTCTAAGATTATAGTTGTTTTGAGGGGTCTCTGAGTGCGGAGATTCTCGCCTTTCTTTTATAGGTGCTTGTTGTTTTTTATCCCAGCGTTTTTTAGATCCTTCAGGTGCTTGCTTAGTAGAAACTTTTCTTAGATCTACCTTGTAATTGTGGTTTAATGGGCCTGGCCCCCAGACTGTCTTGACCAATGCTAGAGTAGGTCTCAGGGATAATCTTTGGCAGCTCACGTTCTTGTTCCTGTACAGGAATGTCCCAGAGCCACACACGCATCGCTAGTGCAATTGCTTCCCCTTTGAGATTACTCAGTATTATTGAGGATACAGCGGCAAAATTGCTTATTAATTGCACCCCCAAATCCAGGGCCGGTGTAGCCCCGTATTCGTCTTGAATTTGTTTTAACACCTCTGAAATATTGGCAAGTGTTGGTGTACCGTGTACGGTAGTATGGAGCGTGGCAAATACCGTGCCCAAATATTGCAGCTACGTACTGTGGGAACCATCCAAAATGGCAAGCACATAGTGAGTATTCTATGTTTATCCTGAGGTCCCATACGGGGAAAAACTGCTTCCAGGCATTAATTTTTTTTAGCTAACCAAAATGGAATTTCCTCCTGCTTGGCGGGTACTTTACCCATGATCAAATGTACAGTTGGAGGATTAATGCCTGGCATAACTGCCTGTGGTTGCGTGGGGACAGCACGTGCTGGGTTTGTGTTTAATGTCTGCATTACAAATAGGTGGTGAACCTCAGCTACCGCCAAGGTTGCTGCTTTAGGGTGCGGTGTATATGTGGCCAATAAAGGCCAGTTCGGGCCATCATTGCTCAGAGCACCTAATGTGCAGTATTGTATGTGGTAGGGCACCATCAAGACAATTATTATGGTCTGGATAAGATAGAGGTATTTTCTAAATATGCATATGCTCTATATTGTGCAGGTATGTTAGCAGGTGTGTAGTGATTAAATGTATTTGTGTTCCCATCAACTGTTGGAAAAGTGACCCAAGAATAAAATGTTTCTGTTCTGTAGGCTGGATTAACCTCAACAACAAATGTAACTTGACCCCCCTGGGCCTGTTAGGCCATTTGCCAACAAGTGTGCAGTAAGGGGTAGTCGCATGTTTGCTGCAATTACTACCCATTGCGGGTTTGCCATGGTAATGGTAAAGGTATTTGTTCAGAGATAAGGACACCAACTGGGGATTAATCCTTTTATGGTTCAAGTTTGAACAACCTACAGCATTAGTTAGGTACTACCTACTTAGCTGAGGAGGAAATCCTCAATACCACAGATGTCTTCGTATATAGTATTGAGGTGCCTTTAGCCCTTACTGAGACAGTGATACTTAGGAGGATCTGAAAATGAGTGCCTGACCAAACGTTGGCGGTGCCATGTCGCATAGGTTCTCATTACCCTAATGAGACTACTGGATTTGGACAGCAGAATCACCTGAATTGTAGGTTACTGAGCGCAATTCCACACCATGTGACACCTGTCGACCCATTCGGATTTTTCCCACCAACTAGCAGTGCCTCATCTCCACCCGAGAACGGGTATGATTGTGGCAACCGGGCACATGACAGAGGGGACTCCTCAGGGGAATCGTGATCGATCAGTTCACATCCCTTTCACTCAGTTACATTAGTCTCACTCATGCAAAGACGAACAGAAGCAGAGTTTAGTTTAATAAGGTTTATTGAAGTAGCTGCATCTTAGAAAAAATGGCATGTATTGCAATAACTAGGATGATAAAACACACTAGAAGCAGAATTGTGTCAAGGAGTGTGAAACACAAAAACAGTCCCACCATACTGTCACTAGGAGGAATATAGTTGTTTCCTACCTAAGATATGTGAGAGCATAGCGTGATAACCCCTAATCCGCCCCTCAAGGTTTTCCCCCTGAGAAGAATTAATCCCCCAAACCAGAGCAAGGAAGCCTGTTGTCTAAAAATACACCATCCCCATGCAGGCCAGGGATTTGGCAGTCTAAGCAAGCAGTTGTAGCAAAGACGATCAGCAATGAGCATGCAGTCATGGTTATCTGGCTGGAATCTCCCTCTAACGTGTATGGGAAGGAGAAGTGTTTTATATTAAAGCAATGGATGTTCTAGAAAAATGTCCCCATGTAAGGATGTATATGTTTCTGCGAATGTTGGAGACATAGCGTACCACTTTTGCCGGCAGCCCTATCTGACTGCAACCTTGAGGAAAGCACGAAATGAAATGAATGCAGTGTTAAGAACGTGATGCTTTCCTAGGCAAAAGAACAACTAGATAGAGAAAATAAAACACCACCATAAATGTGACTGATGCTAGGAAAATAAAGCAATGCTGAATAAAATGTAACTGGGCTAAAATGCACACAGCAGGGCTAGTTTGCTTAAATAACGTGCCTAAAACATGGCTAAAATAGGTATACAACAGTAGGTTGAACGCAACTCCATCTATGAGAATGCCCCCAGTAGGAAAGTCTTATGTCTTGCTGGCAAGCCCTTGCCAACTTTAGGGGTCACCATTATTTGGACCATGTATATTAACCAGGTGTAGGGATGTCCCATCTTTTTTTTTACAGTAATCCATCTGCCATCCATGTCAATTATATTTGATTTACATTGATTTTGGCTTTTCTAGTTATTAACGTAATTACACCAGTTTTTTTATGTTTTGATGAAGAGCATATCACCTCATCTATCAAGTTATTTTCAAAGGATATTGTTTGTTTCATGCCAATATTGTTTACTTGGAACATTATAACGTCACCATATAATTTGTAAAGATAGTGCAAAACGTTTTGTCTTTTGACTGGGTGATGCAAGCCATTTCTGTTAACAGAAATAATTTCAAAATGATTTACAGCAGACATCATTACTTTTGCTTTGCATATCTATAAGTTCTGGTTTACTTGTAAGTGGTGGTACTCCTATGTGGATATTTAAGATCAAATCTTGTTTATCTGAGTATTGTGATGTTGGCATGACTAGCTTTTATGACAGAGTTGCAAAAGAGAGATATAGGCAAAAACAGAGAAAAACTGAAAACAGAACCATAACCCCTGTTCCACCCTGCAACCCCCCACAAATGTATATAGGTAATGTGACGATGATAATCTGACATCCCTCTAAGGGCTTTGGTAAGCTGTAACAACGTATTAGCCGGATAAGTAAACGGAATGCATAACATTGTGTGAGAACCTTGAATATTTTAACAAAGAATATATATATCATTGGTCACCTTCTCTTCACAGGGGACCTATAGTAAGAAAATGTCATATACTTGTAACAAAGTAATCTTGAATTTTAGCATGGAGTAACATAAAATTGAAGTTGTGTATTTTCCACTCATGAGAGACATATTTGCCTGTACCCAATCTTCAATAGTGTAAATAAATATAATAATTCCATATCTCGAAAACAATAATTTTGCACATTTAATAAGGTGTGTTTTAGGCTCAAGTAGTTCTGGATCACATTCCTAAGAGGTAAAAGAAATGCTCATACTTTCTTAAAACTAAAGCCTCCCACAGTGAACATGTATACTTTGATATTAGTTAAATTTTGGCAAACTTTAAGATCTCTTAACAATATTGTTTCTCATATTTTCGTGTTGCAATAGGGGGTTTTATATAATGATATTTTCATGTTATTCTTGTCCTTCCCTTCTAAGAAACACTGTGTAGCAACTCGAAATTTCGCAACTTCGCTAGACCTGCAAAATAAAGATTCTGGAGCCATTCCAAAAGAAATGGTTATTTTTCCTTAATTGATCTAAAATTATTTTGGTGTACTAGAACCTCAGTGGTTTGCAAACTATTGGTCTTGGGGAGTTCTGTGTGCTGGAACTCAATGAGCTCTATCCCATTCAAAAGATTTGGTGAATAGTATGCCTGTTGTTTGGGGGTCCACTTTTTAAGAAAGGGAATGCAAGAGCCATGTGATTATTCTGATCCTTCAGTGATGCCACAAAGCTCTCAATTACCCCTCCTGTTTCTGTCTTCTAACTCAGCCATATATTTTTAAGTATAACTTGTTTTCAACATTAATGTGGCAATTTCTTTTTTTGTCCCCTTTTCAGAGTACTCCAGTTGACTTATTCTGTCTTCTGTTTCATATACTACGAAGTTGATTTGTCTCATGTATCTTCCAATAACTGCAATTTTTTATTGCATTGTGCCGTATTAGTCTTAGTTGAGTTGGCTAAAAATATGAACTTCCTCCATAGTTTTTTAAGATTATATCCATGGTATTGTTCATACCTGTTCTTCCCTTATTTGACAAGTCTGGTGTAATAGCTCCGCTTTAGTTTGCCTAATTAAAACTCTTGTGATTAGAAGTCATTGTTGCATATGTGTATTGAGCATGGATAAACATTTCCCTTATGTGTCACATTATCATTCTAGGCTTCATGTTGATTATTCATATACATTTCACCAGTTTGAAGTTATTGAAAGGATCCTGGATAAACAGCTGGCCTTAACGTTGGACAAATATGTAAACACTTAGGGGGTCATTACAACATTGGCAGTAAAAGCTGCTTACCGTCGTGCAGAAGACCGCCAACACACCGCCACAGCCGCGGAATTCCGCCACAGTCATTATGACCCACTGCTCGGAATCTGCCAAAATCTAGACACCCACACAATTCCACCACACCAAAGGTCAGTGATAAACTGGCGATAACAAAACCTCCTCTGTCACACCAACAGGAATACGCCCACACTATCACGACCCACAAATCCACGCGGTGGTCTTTCAACCGCGGTATTCCATTGGCGGTACACACCGCCGTGCTCAAAATACACACACATCTACAAAACACATCCACATTGGACAAATCGAAATACACACACCTGATACGCATACACACACCACTCCCACACACCCAATACAATATAAAACACACACCCACATCACCCACAAACCCCTACGACACAAATTGCGACAGAAGGCCAGAGAGAGACACTACCAGAAAGAACAATAGCATCCACAGGCACTCAACACCATCACTCACACAACATCCACACACTTCACACAACACACTTCTAAATATCACCCCACACATCACAATACACACCACCCCACACATCACCCACACCACCCCATGGCACCGCAAAGACACCCCAGGTTTTCTGAGGAGGAGCTCAGGGTCATGGTGGAGAAAATCATCCGGGTAGAGCCACAGCTATTCGGATCATAGGTGCAGCACACCACCATAGCTAGGAAGATGGAGCTATGGCCAAGAATCGTGGACAGGGTCAACGCAGTGGGACAGCACCCAAGAACTAGGGATGACATCAGGAAGAGGTGGAATGACCTACGGGGGAAGGTGCGTTCCGTGGTCTCAAGACACTAGATTGCGGTTCAGAGGTCCGGCGGCGGACCCCCATCTCCTCCCCCAGAACTCACAACATGGGAGGAGAAGGTCTTGGCTATACTGCATCCTGAGGGCCTCGCAGGAGTAGCAGGAGGAATGGACTCTGGTAAGTCAAATCTTTCACTACTTCATCCCCCACCCTACCTGCATGCTATCACATACCCCCACCCTCGCCCTCACCCCCATCACTCCAACTCCTCACACATGGCCCACTATCACAAACCACACATCCCAAACCTAAGCCCGGCATGTAACACCAAAGCATGGACACCCATCACCAAAGCATGTCTACTGCACATACCCATACACCCCCCTAAACCATTACCAGAGAAAGTCCCACACAAGAATGGAAGCACTGGGATACAGGGTCACCCACCCATTGCACACCATGGCACATACAGATGCAATAATCATGCCTTTACACCCCTGCAGGACCCCTACCCAACGTCACCGGACAGGAGGGTACAGACATGTCCACTCCACCCACAGAAGAGGCCCACAGTGATGACAGCAGCTCTGTCCAACTGGATCAAGATGACCAGCCCGGCCCATCTGGGACCTCAGGACAGTCGGTTCCCCTCACACTGGCACAGGCCACTTCAGAGCTTCCACCCTCTGGAAACACCAGCACAACACCCACCCAGTGGGCCCATACCTCTGTCCCCAGGTCACGTCTAGCAGCAGTGTGTCCACCACTACAGGGAACCCAGGCTAACCCACCACCCCAACAACACCAGGGACCTGGGGGCAGTGGTAGTGGGCACACAGTTCAGGGGACAGAGGCCGAGGAACACAGGGGAACTGGGAGGGCTGCTGTGCGACAGGGGGAGGACAGGCCCGGGGAACCCACTCTCCCAAGGCCCTCTCCAACATCATGGGAGCCTACCACCATTCCCAGGAGACGATGGCAACGGTACTGGCCAAATTTCAGGAGTCCCAACGGCTGCAGGAAGAACAGTATTTGGCCTTCAGGGAGGAACTCAAATCCATCAATACCACCCTGGGCACTACTGTAGGGGTCCTGAAGAAACTTGTCAACACCAGGAGGGACACTGTGGCACAACAAGGGGCCACTGACACTAGCCTGGACGATGAACTTCCCACCACCTCTGCCGGCGCCAATGGACAGGAGGCACCACCACAGGACCACGACACCAGCACCCCACCCCCTGCAGATGGAGATCCACCCCGCAAACGATCCCTGAGATCCAGGACAAAGACAGAGAACAATGTCAAGACCCCCGCCGAGAAATGAGACCACCCTGAATGTCATCCTTCTGTCCCACATTGTCACCCTGTCCATACTTAAACTCCCCTAGCTCCACGTCCTATGCCCCTTTGGACAATTCACCTGTGAGACTAATAGACTGGACTCTGCCATGGACATTCCTCCACCATCACCCCTGACCATTTTACAACCCCTCCACTATTTTGCACTTAAACACCCTTAAATCACAAAACAATCTTGAGTCAGTCTGTGCTTTCACAAATGTGTATTAGCAATAACTGTGGCAAAATGCTATATCCAATGTAATGTCTACATAACTATGTCACACAGCTCTAGTCCATGCGGAAACAAAGCAGAGGTCACACAGTGGGACCCACATCTGTGAAATCGAAAGGGAAAGTGACAACTCAGGGTCCATGCACTGGGGGAAAATAACAGACAGATGAGAGGTAGAAGAATTAAATCAGAGGTAGCAGGCAGTGTTGTCTTCTTATCTGTGTCTCACTGGAAGTATTGCTGGATCACCGTGTTCCTGTTGTCTATGTCCTCTTCTTCTGCTTACTCGTCTTCACTGTCCACAGGCTCCACAGCTGCCACAACACCTCCATCTGGACCCTCCTCCTGCAGAAAAGGCACCTGTCGTCGCAAAGCCAAGTTGTGAAGCATACAGCAGGCCACGATGATCTGGCACATCTTCTTTGGTGAGTAGAATAGGGAACCACCTGTCATATGGAGGCACCGGAACCTGGCCTTCAGAAGCCCAAAGGTCCTCTCTATAATCCTCTTAGTCCGCCCATGGGCCTCATTGTAGCGTTCCTCTGCCCTTGTCCTGGGATTCCTCACTGGGGTCAGTAGCCATGACAGGTTGGGGTAACCAGAGTCACCTGCAAATGTCGAGGGACAACTGTTAGACACACACTAACTCTTAGGGACATCCCCAGACACCTAGTCACACTGTATTAGGTCCATGTCCTCACCTAATAGCCACATACTGTGCTTCTGGAGTTGCCCCATCACATAAGGGATGCTGCTATTCCGCAGAATTTAAGCGTCATGCACTGAGCCAGGAAACTTGGCATTTACATGAAAGATGTACTGGTCGGCCAAACACACCATCTGCACATTCATTGAATGGTAACTCTTCTGGTTTCTGTACACCTGTTCACTCCGGCGGGGGGGACCAAGGCCACATGTGTCCCATCAATGGCACCTATGATGTTGGGGATATGTCCCAGGGCATAGAAGTCACCTTTCACTGTAGGCAAATCCTCCACCTGAGGGAAAACAATGTAGCTGCGCATGTGTTTCAGCAGGGCAGACAACACTCTGGACAACACGTTGGAGAACCTAGGCTGGGACATCCTTGATGCAATGGCCACTGTTGTTTGAAAAGACCCACTTGCTAGGAAATGGAGTACTGACAGCACCTGCACTAGAGGGGTAATTCCTGTGGGATGGCGGATAGCTGACATCAGGTCTGGCTCCAACTGGGCACACAGTTCCTGGATTGTGTTACGATCAAGTCTGTAGGTGATGATTACATGTCGCTCCTCCAATGTCGACAGATCCACCAGCAGTCTGTACACCAGAGGATGCCGCCATCTCCTCACCTGCCCCAGCGGACGTGCTATAAGGAGGAGAACAGTGAGCAGAGATTCAACCAACGCTGAGGTAAGTAAACACAACTTTATAGGAAAATGTTAAGAAATCGACATATAGCTGTATTAGTGTCTAAGCAAGGCCTAGATATGTGTGACGCCTTTAAAATTAATGCCATGAGGCCCCCTGAAATGGCGTCTGCCTGACCTGTAATGTGGGACAAGGGGATATGAGTTAACTGCGCTGGCGTTGTACACCGTCGCAGTAGGGTGTCGAAGACCATGGCGCAATCCTGCATTGGTTAACATTGGACCCTATGGGTCCCAGGAGCAAATGACCATGTATGCCGGCGGTGACGGTACGCACCGCCATTTTCTCTCTGTTCAATCACTTGATACCTGATCTTCGACAGGAGAGGACCTACACTGCAAGTGCTGCTGTGACCTCAGTCTGGAAGAGATAATGGCTCATGTGTCTGGGGAAAGGGCCCCTGGCTTCAGCACGGAGGAGTTGGAGAAGCTCATGGATGGGGTCCTCCCCCAGTACACGCTACTCTACGGTCCTCCAGACAAACAGGTGAGTACACTGTGAGCATGCTGTATGGGCAGTGCCTGTTTAGAGTGGTGTTGATGAAAGATGGGGGGGGAGAAAGAGGCGTGCATGATCCGACGGTGAGTGCATGTGTGTCATGGCAAGGGTAGGGATGTGGGCCAATGACTGTGACGGTGCAGACGGTAATATCTTCTCCTTTTCCCCTGTACTATTCGTGTAGGACAGCGCCCACCAGAAGAAGGATATTTGGCATGCCATCGCCAAGGAAGTCCAGACCCTGGGGGTCCACCACAGACAGAGCACCCACTGCCGGATAAGATGGGAGGACAATCGCCGCTGGAGCAAGAAGACGGCGGAGGCCCAGCTAGGGATGGCCTCCCAACGTGGGAGGGGTGCCCGTCGCACCATGACCCCCCTGATGCTCCGGATCCTGGCGGTGGCGTATCCGGAGTTGGATGGGCGCTTGAGGGCATCACAGCAGCCACAAGGGGGTGAGTACACTCTCATTCTGCTGATTTAGCGCGCATTGGAGGTGTCTGGGTGAGGGAGGTGGGCTGTGGGTTCCCCTAGGCCAGGGCGTGTTTAGTAGGCAAGCTCCCTTCTTAAGGCAGGGCCTGTGGCACCGCACCCCACCTGTGTTCAGAGCCACCTACAGCTAGTCAGCCTCTTGTGACTTCCATGTGTGCAGCAATCGGGCATAGGCCTTGTAACCTATGTCCCTGTGATTACTTAGGGAACTCTAAGTGCACGGCATAGTGCAGGGGGCTTCTGTGTCTGTAGTGTCCGCCAACGGTAGCAGTATTGCATGCACTCAACATGTCTTTCTTCTGTCTTCCCCCCACTTTTTGTAGTCTCCCTGTTCTTGTGTGCATTAGCATCATCAGGCAGAGGAGTAGTGGCACCGGAGCAGGAGGGAGCTGCATCCCACATGGCCCTGGAGGGCGACACAACGGAGTCTGAAGCCACCAGTGGGACGGAGGGCGAGGGGAGCTCCACGGCGGGGACAGGAGCTGGGACCAGCGACACTGACTCCTCCTCTGATGGGAGCTCCCTTACAGTGGCGGGCCCCTTTGTGCCCACTGCATCTACAGGTACAGCCGCCACCTCCCCTACCAGCACCGCCCTCCCAGCAGCCCCTCAGCGTGTGCCCCGTGGCCGCTCACCCAGGAGGATGGGTATCTCCTTCGCCCCAGGCACCTCAGCACCTGCCCCAGTCACCCCTGCTGCCCTCAGTGAGGAGGCCATTGACCTCCTCAGGTCCCTCACTGTTAGGCAGTCTACCATTTTGAATGCCATCCAGGGTGTAGAGAGGCAGTTGCAACAGACAAATGCATACCTGGAGAGCATTCATTCTGGTCAGGCAGCCCAACAGCGAGCTTTTCAGACTCTGGCCTCAGCACTGATGGCAGCCATTGTCCCTGTGTCCAGCCTCCCCCCTCCAACTTCCTCCACCAAGACTCAAACTCCTGTACCTCAGCCTATCCCAAGCACACCATCAGACCAGCATGCACACACATCAACACACGCAAACATAAGCACCACACATCCCACAGGCACTCATGCAAGCATCATACCCATGCAGACACAGCAACATTCACTGCCTCCACTGTGTCCCACTCCTCCTCATCTTCCTCCTCCCTCCCAGTCTCGTCTCCACTCACACCTGCATGCACTACATCTTCAGCCACTACGTCCATCACCAGCACAGCCACCACCACACCCCGCTCACGTGCAGTCACCACCCCCACTACCATTCACACATCCCCTGTGTCCTCTCCCAGTGTGTCTGTGAGCCCACCTCCCAAGGTGCACAAACGCAGCCACACACCCACCCAACAGCCATCCACCTCACGACAGCCTCCAGCCCATGCACCTTCACCCAAAGTCACCAAACGTACACCTCCTACAACCACTACCTCTTCCTCCACTCCCAAACCCCCTCCATCTACCCGTCCCAGTGTGTCCAAAAAACTTTTCCTGTCCAACCATGACCTCTTCCCCTCACCTCCCCCACCCCTTCAGTCTCCTAGGGCCCGCCTTTCCGGGTCCAAACCCAGCGCCTCAGCCACAACATCTGCGGGAACAGTGGTGCCAGTAGTAACCGGCTTCTGGAGTGCGCCAGGCAGCAGGGCAGCCAGTGTGCCAAGGAGCCAGACCACGGACAGTCCCCCACCTCAAAAGCACAAAAAGTTGGCCACTGCCCGGCGGGAGAGAGGCAAAACATCTTCCACCAAAGCCTCTCCCAGGGGTACAGTTGGGAGTGTGAAGACAGCTGCGCCACCATCCAAGGTGGGGAAGGGGCACAGAAAAACAGGCAAGTCTGCGACAACCTGCACAGCGGACAAGACCGCCACAAGCACCACTGAACAGGACGCCGCTGCCACAAGCACCGCTGCCAAGGACACCGCCGCCACCAGCACCGCTGAACAGGACACCGCCGCCACAAGCACCGCTGAACTGGACACCGCTGCCACCAGCACCGCTGCCAAGGACACCGCCGCCACAAGCACCGCTGCCAAGGACACTGCCGCCACCAGCACAGCTGAACCGGACACCGCCGCCACAAGCACCGCTGAACAGGACACCGCCGCATCCAGCACCGCTGCCAAGGACACTGCCACCACAAGCACCGCTGGCAAGGACACCGCTGCCACCCGCACCGCTGAACAGGACACCGCCGCCACAAGCACGCTGAACAGGACACCGCCGCCCCATGCACCGCTGCCAAGGACACCGCCGCCACAAGCACCGCTGCCAAGGACACCACCGCCACCAGCACCGCTGAACAGAACACCGCCACCACAAGCATTGCTGAACAGGACACCGCTGCCACCAGCACCGCTGCCAAGGACACCGTCGCATCAAGCACCACAGGCCAGTGAGCGCCAAAGCTTCCGACGTTGCTGAGATCGCCACAAGCAGGATGAAGCACTCTGGGCACAAAGCCCCCTCCAGAACCAGTGGAGTAGCACATCCACTACCTCTGTCCTTGGCAGGATGAAGCACTCTGGGCACAAAGCCCCCTCCAGAACCAGAGGAGTATCACATCCACTACCTCAGTCCTTGGCAGGATGAAGCACTCTGGACACAAAGCCCCCTCCAGAACCAGTGGAGTATCACATCCACTACCTCAGTCGTTGGCAGGATTAAGCACTCTGGGCACAAAGCCCCCTCCAGAACCAGTGGAGTATCACATCCACTACCTCTGTCCTTGGCCCACTACCTCTGTCCTTGGCAGGATGAAGCACTCTGGGCACAAAGCCCCCTCCAGAAACAGTGGAGTATCACATCCACTACCTCTGTCCTTGGCAGGATGAAGCACTCTGGGCACAAAGCCCCCTCCAGAACTAGTAGAGAAAGTCATCCACTACCTCTGTCCTTGGCAGGATGACGCACTCTGGGCACAAAGCCCCCTCCAGAACCAGTGAAGTATCACATCCACTACCCCAGTCCTTGGCAGGATGAAGCACTCTGGGCACAAAGCCCCCTCCAGAAACAGTGGAGATTGTTATCCACTTGTGAGACTGCGACTTTGCACTCCCCAGGATAAAGCAGTGGGCAAACCACCCACTGGAGGGACTTGAGAGACTGTGGCTTTGCACTCCCCAGGATAAAGCAGTGGGCAAACCAGCCACTGGAGAGACTTGAGAGACTGTGGCTTTGCACTCCCCAGGATAAAGCAGTGGGCAAACCACCCACTGGAGAGACTTGAGAGAATGTGGCTTTGCACTCCCCAGTATAAAGCAGTGGGGAAACCACCCACTGGAGAGACTTGAGAGACTGTGGCTTTGTACTCCCCAGGATACATCAATGTGCATGGAGCCCCCTCATGGATCTGGCGTCGTGCACTCATCCGGCTGAGGTGCCCCCCTTCCCTTCCCCCTGAGGTGCCTGTTTTATTTCTATCTGATGCCCCAGCAGTGTTCTCTCCGTCTTGATCGGGTATCGAGTGTGGCCCTCGCCCATGCATTTTTGGCCCAGTGGTCAACGGACTATGATGGTGGAATACCTTGGACTTGAATTCTTGGTGTATATATTTGTTTATAGTGTAAATATATATATATATATGTATATATTTCTGATTACTGTATTTGAATATATTACAATCGTTCGACTCATTTCCTTTTGTCCTTGCATTCCTCCAAAGGGGTTGGGGGTTGTTAATGTAATGTATCAATATGTATTAGTGTTTGTGTTGTAGTGGGTGAGGGTGAGGGTGGGAGTGTTGCGGGTTGCGTGTGTGTGTCACTGTTTTTTCCCTCCCCCCCTCCCCTGTGCCGTAGGTGCAGTACTCACCGTGGTCTTCGCCGCCATCTTTGTTGTTCCAGGTAGAGGAGCAGGAAGATAAAGGCTGGGAGTATCTGGACCTCGAGTTCCATGGCGTCCTGATTCCTCGTGGGGTGTGTAGAGGTGAGCGCTTTCACCTCCAAGTCCTGTTTCTGCCGTGTTTTTGTTTGTGGTGAATCTGCCCCGGAAAAGGTGGCGGATTGGCATGTTGTAATACAGTGGGCGGAACCTTGTGTTCCGCCTGTCTGTTGGCAGTTACCGCCGCGGTGTTTGTTTGTACCACCGTGGCAGTCGGAGTGTTAAAGTGGCTGTCTCTGTTGGCGGTTTCCGCCACGGTCGTGATTCCATTTTTTTTACCGCCGGCTTGTTGGCGGTTTTACCGCAGCTTTAACACCGACCACCAGGGTTGTAATGACCACCTTAGTCATGAATTCACAATTTGTGTTTATTATGAGCAGTTACCTCCAACAGCCACGGCCTGTGGAGATTTGGTTGTCATGATTCCCTGTAAAGGAAAGGTTTTTCGCTGGCACAGGAAAGTTTGAGAAAGTTTCAAGTCATTCGAGTGCCTTGAATGCTAGCATTTGAAGCTGTGGATTATGTAATGATTTTGACTACTGAACACTTAACAAGAAACGAGATGGACCTACATATCAGCAAAACCTGTTCAGGTGGCACAGAATTGGACATTATCTCATATTCGGCACCCGTGAGCGTTGAACTGTTTAAGGGACAGTATCTTGGTAAGTGTCCATTGTGGGGAGCAGTCATAGAACTCAGTGCACTGACCTGACAGTCTTTTCGATACCTCTTTATGGGAACCCACTGAAATCAGGGACAACCCACCAGAGTTCATAAAGGTTTCCAACATACACTGCTTAAACTACACCACTGACACACAGATGATTATAAAAATGGAAATTTGTAAACATTTTTCAGTTTCCAAGAAACACGAAATTCGGGAGTTTCACTGGCATAATTTAAATTGTGCCGAGTCTAATCTCCATGCATATTACAGATAGGCACAGCCACACAGAACACATACATGGGTAAGTGAATAACTCCATTTATAAGGTACCAAACAGATGCTAACTGGATGGTCAATAGAAAACTTTACCAAGACCACAGGTTATTAGGTCTGTGCCTTTTGGCTCAACCAGCTACCCAAACTCTGCAGTCTACCTACAGCCAGGTGAAGAGGCAAAAGCCACAGTGTGCTATGGGTAGGTTTAGACTTTTGGTGCTGCTTGAACCAAGTAGAGTCTAGTGCTCTGCTGGTAGCGAGGGTAAAACATCTTCACTGGTATACAAGATATTAATGTCACTGAGGGTAAAGAGATGGAATCTGCCAGAAAATTGGCAACATGAGATAGTTATCCATGCATTACAATGACTTTAGTCCTCACACTCCCATTTAGCAACCTTCAAACCTTCAACTTTTTGCATATAAGTTACTTTTTATGGTCACGTCATGTCACAACCTGTGTCACACAGACTTTTTCCCCTTTAGCACGTGCCCTAGTGAGACCTGTAATAGAATGTTAAGATCTTGCACAGCTGCCTATCTCTGGACTTTCTTTCAAATGCGCTGCTCATTAAGGACAGTCTGAAAGTCCCAATTAAGAAGGTCCCTGAGATGGAAATGGGGATGTTACAGTCAAGTAATGCCCAATTAAGATGCAAATGGGAATGTTACAGTCAACGTAACGCCTTCTGCAGTGATCTCGACCAAAAGTCAGACAACGAAGAGACAAAACTGAAACAATCAAACGGAACATTTTGCAAAGCACAGTAGTGAAGCCATTATAACAGCTGCGGTTCCCTGAGCACTCTGAATAGAAGATGCATTCTGAGTGAAACTTTCAGAAATGTGGTCACAGTGTTGTACAGTGACTGCTCATATGTTGGCCATGTCCATGTGAGTTTCCGAGAAACCAGCTTCTTCTTCCTGTTCCAGCTGCAAAGACCAAAGTGGTCTATTTTGCTGCCAACTGTAGAGTTTGATCAACTTTTAATGTCTAGGCCCAGCATATTATCCATGCTAGTATGGTTTATGACGGCGTCTAAGACACCGAGTAGGGCTTCATAGCAGGGTGTGAATTGGGAGTTAAGGAAAGAAAATGCCTCTCTGGGACGACGGACAGTCTTTTCTGAAACAAGATGTGGTTTTCACATCACACCTATTTCTTGTTTGTTCCTGTCTGGGAGTTTTAGAAGAAGATGGCCCAACATGCTACTGCCTTTATTAAGATCTTGCAGTTTGTGTACGATACAATAAGCTTATTTACTACATCTTCACCAACCAGTTAGGAGTGCAGTATCTGCAAACACTGCCAGCAGCCTATTTGATAGGGAGGCTGTTGTCATTGAGAAAAATCCCGTTGTTGGCTCTCCTCGGTACACTTAAATCTCCTGTTTTATATGTAGTGCCTAATATCAACACTCTCAACTTGAGGAGTTGGCAGACAGGGAACCTACCCATGCGGAAACAAACTGACATTCCAGGATTGCACAATGTGTTCTATAAAGGAAGCTGGAATCGGTTTTATCTTCTGCTTAATGACGCCCAAGTGGCCCAGCACTAATATGGATGTGTCTTTCCGGAACTCCAAAGTTTTCCAAATTGTGGTGACATCATGCTCTCCTTCTTGATGCACAGTGGTGACATGTTTTTCTTAAATAGGCCAGCTTAACGCCATCCTCACTCACGCAGAAATGTGATCAGCGACTTCCAATGGAGCGGCTGGACCCAATTCTTAGGACCCACCAATGGCTCATGCCCTTGCAGGCACAAATAAATACCAATCACCCGACCTAGTGCAGCCTTCCTAACCTTTACATTTGCCCCCCACCTCCCTTGTTTAGCAGTGGCACTGGGCTGCTGTTTACCTTACTGAGAATGTTAGATAAAAAGGAAGGTATTTATTAACAGGTTAATCGAAGTCAAAGAAAAAAAGGACAGAAGGTGTTCTGTACCACTTAACTTTAAGAACACCTTCATTTAAAGACATCTTGCAACAAATGTGTAAAAATATGATACATCCCTTCAAAATTCAAAAAGTGTATTTCACTAACATGCAGAAGCCTTTCACTTTACTAGATTATATCAGTGCACTGAAAAGTAATTTTTTTAAGTGATTGTTATCAAACATATAAATGAAAACATTCATGTTTACCCCCACCCTAACAACAATGCCAATAGTGAAGCTATTGGAAAGTCATTTGTTATTTGCAGACCTCTTAGTGTCCTGGGTTCTTATTACAAATGGACATTATAGTTTATTAAACCAAACACAAGAGAATATTTTGTCCAGTGCTCATCCTGAACTCATATATTTCTATGTTCTCTTATATGTGATAGTGAAGGAAAAAAGGCAACGTGTAATTAAACGTTTGCCTTGAATCTCATAATTTGGTCAAGTGGGGAAGCCAGGACTGATCCCAGGTTTTCTGGTTTCACATTGTGTAGTTCAGCCACTACATGGATATCTGTTTTCCTCTCTTGTTTTATATCAAACGTTAATGGGTTGTCGCTAATTCTTGCCACATGAGGTTAGAGTGTAGGTGGCAGACAGAAGCTACATGAAGGGTCGGGTGGTTTTGGGCTTGAGGGACCAACAGAACCTCGATATCTGCCACAGCCAAACACATGGCTTGAGCCTTCAGTGGCGCACCCACCTAATGGAAAATAGAAGACAAAAGTATTAGAAAGAAATGATTTGACTATCAGCAAACAATTTGGTGAAGCAGGAGCACCAACATCACAGTGCAGGACTCCTTGTTTCAAGACTCATAAGTTTCTCACTACACCATAATGTAACGAGTGGAATATGACACGCAGGCCCAAATTGTACTTTTTGGCACAAAACTACGCTAACACAGTTTTGCGTCAAAACGTTTAGCGCTGACTAGCGCCATTATTTAACGCCATCCGGGCATCATATTTGTACTATGACACTGGGTGGTGCTAAAAATAGTTTAGAGTAATTTTTCTCTATGTTGACATATCGCCTTTTCATAAGGCAAAATGATTTTAATGCCAGAAAAATGACTCTAATCCATTTTCCGACACGTAAACATGACGCAAAACGGAAATGCACAATTTTTGCCGCCTACAATAGCGTAAAATACAGATGCTAACAGAGAAAACAGTGCAAAGGAGAGGCAAAATGTTCCTAGGAAGCCAGGAAAGACCCCAGGGAGACCCCAATAAACCAAGAACCAGCCAGGAGGACCCAGACAAGACCCAGGGGAGGGAGAAGAAAAATAAAAAGTGTTGTTTCAGTGTGGAGGAGCATGAAATACTGGTGAGAGAGGTGACGGAGCATCAACATCAACTCTTCGTCACCTCAAAATTGCCAATTGGAAGGAGAGAGGCAATTTGGCAGCAGATAGTAGACAAGATCAACAGTGTGGCAGAGGTCAGGAGAACTGTAACTGAGTGCAAGAAAAACTGGCATGACTGCAAGCGAAGGACAAAGAAGAAAATGGCAAGGAACAGGGAGGCATCACTGCAAACTGGAGGTGGGAGTCCAGCACAACAAGAGGACTTGGACGAGGTGAAGGAGATGGTTGCAGCGGTCATCCCGGAGGAACTCGTCACAGAAATCGCAGGACAGCGCAGACTACCAGGAAACACCACAAATGCAGGGTAAGTTGCATGGGGATTATAATGCTAAAATGTCAAGTGCAAGAAGGGGGAGGCACATAGGACACACACAATGCATGTCAAAGGAGCGCAGAGGGACACATTGCACATTAAGCAAGTTGCGCCATGCACCATAACACATACACAACCTAGACATATGTCGATCACCAGGCCTAAATACCTACATGTACATATGCAGTACATGAGGTGGATGGCATGTATAATCACTGTGCCTCTGGTTGTGTCATCACAACACCCCTTGCATTTAGGGGGTCATTCCAACAGGCTGGCGGTGCTTCCTGGCCAATTCTGACCGCGGCGGTAAAGCCGCGGTCAGAAAAGGGAAACCGCCGGTTTCCCGCCGGTTTTCCCCTGGCCAAAGGAATCCTCCATGGCGGCCTGGGGATTCCGACCCCCTTCCCGCCAACCTGTTCCTGCCGGTTTACACCGCCAGGAAGAGGCTGGCGGGAACGGGTGTCGTGGGGCCCCTGGGGGCCCTTGCACTGCCCATGCCACTGGCATGGGCAGTGCAGGGGCCCCCTAACAGGGCCCCAGCAAGATTTTCAGTGTCTGCTTGTCAGACACTGAAAATCGCGACGGGTGCCACTGCACCTGTCGCACCTCAGCAAATCCACCGGCTCCATTCGGAGCCGGCTTCATCTTTGCTGGGGCTTTCTCGCTGGGCCGGCGGGCGATCTTTTGCAGATCGCCCGCCGGCCCAGCGGGAAAGTCGGAATGCCCCCGCGGTCATCTGACCGCGGGGCGGTGTTTGGGCGGTGTACGCCCGGCGGGCGCCGCCCGCCGGTGTCGGAATGACCCCCTTAGTCATATAAACCCTACCAACACGACCAAGACTTCAGAGACTAGGCAGTCAGTCAATACCATTCCTGGGGTAACGTCATGGTGGTGTCCCTTGCAGTAACACCTTGCCACTGCCTTTACTCATTGACCAAACATGTGTGCTGCATCTGCCAGCACACAAGTCATTGCAACGGTCCCAACAGTACACAGACATGTGCCGGTAGCACCACCACCCCGCACATTGACAACACATCCACATAAGGCAGCCACCACTCCATCATGCAGTTAGGATGCCCCCAGGGTGCAGGAAACAAGGAACTGAACAGGCGCTGGGGGAATAGCAGACTGGTCCTGTATCACTGGTAACATACTACTACCCAGACCAACTAAACACTGGTGTAGTGTTGAACCACACATCTTGGTGCTGATCAGAAATGTGCCACTACAGATAATATGTATCACGGATAGCAAACTGGAGGTCACAACAGTCACAGGCTGAGCCCAAAACTACTATGACACATCCATGTGGGACACATATGAATGGGGAAATATACACACACATACAACACATGGGGTATGACTATGAATATAATGTCGTATAATTCCACATTGATGGGTGGGGGGTGGTGCATGGGAAAGTCCGGTGTTGGTAAGACTGCCATTGCAGTGTACCCTTTGCAGTTGGCAGTATGAGTCACACGTTGGGATGGTGGGTGGAAATCTGTCTGCTCATGGTAGCTCTGTGGGGCACTTAGTACAACGTTGTTGATGGATCAAATAGAGTCAGTGCCAGTTTTGGGGTGCATTGGGTGTGACAGGACATGCTGCACTTAGCCATGCAAATCAGGCAGTGGAAATGGCAAAGGGCAAAGGGCCAGGGCATGGGACACCCTGCACTTCCCATGCAAGGTGCATAGGCTGTGTGGGGGCACCCAGGGGCACACCACACCATGCCACATCACCACCAACCTTTGCATGGGGGTTTCACCGCCATGCAGAGGCTGGTGGAAATGAGGAAACAGACCTGGAGGTTAGCGTTGAACGTAATACTGGTCTGGTGTCACAGGACAGCTGGCATTGACAGTCTGTAAGCTGGAGGAAACCTGCCAGTGCCAGGCCTTTGGCCCATGGGGCATTCCCCATTGACAACAGTTGCCACTACCACCTGTGCTGTTGGGCCTGGTCAAATAGACAATGGCAGTCAGGTACCAATAGGACTGACGCACTTGAAATGAGGGACCAGTATGACCACCTGCACAATTACCATCAAACAAGTTTCAGACCCTGACCTAAGTTCTACTCCTGTTAACTGGCTATGTCCATAGACTCATTTACCAACAGGCTCTGTCACATACATAATGATGTACACATCAGAAATATTATACCAAAGCTGGCCATCCCTGGGTCTACCCCTGTGCCTGTGTCAAATTAGCTGCACTGCCACCATGCTGCATCTCATGTATCATAGTGTAAGAAGGGCTGCATTGAGGGGGAGGACATGGGTGTGTAGGAAGGCGAACCCGCCTGCACAGACCGAAGATGAAATTGAACTCCGCTAGGTCCATGAGTGCTATGGAATGTAGCACACATACACAAACATCAACATGAGGAGCTATCAATGGTAACAAAAGCATAGTGTCCTGGCAGTGCCATCCCTGGGGTGGTGCAGGATCTCAGGAGTGTATATGAAACATGTAAGACTGGGACAGGGGGAAATTGCCATGTGTGGTGCTGTGGCATGCGCACAGCAACACCCATTGCAAAGCCTCCCCAGGCTAATGGATTCATAGGGAGGGTTTACAACGACAAGATGATGTCAAGCCACAAAAAGGATATACATCACACCTATAAGATATGATGCAGTAAATTGTGCAAACTGGGCTTCCCTTCATGTGACATGCAGGTGGGGCATAGGGCTGATAGACTGCAACCATTATGTACAGGAACAATGTTTGGGAATAAGATGACAATGAGCCTCCAATAGCAAGTCAGTAACGTGATATATCAACTGCCACAACACAGATAGACTGATTTTACACCATCTCATTGCAGAGGATGATGGCTGTCCTGCGGATCTGCCTGTCTTGGAGTACCACGATGACCTGGATGACCAGCTGACAACCATCAGCGAAGAGTCCCTCCAAGAAGTCCTCGTATCCCTCCAGACCCCACCTCCAGTTGCAAGGAGGAGTATTAATGTAGCAGCCATCCCGAAGGCCTCACCCAACACCCCAATAGTGCGACCTGCCAGCACGACACAGCAAAGGACTCCGAGGACCCAGGAATCAGCTTTGAGAGGCAGTGGTAGGAGTCCAGCGGGAGCTGGGCAAGGCGGTGCGGGTGGGGATGCAAACTATGGCAGCCAGTCTAGATGGTGTGTGCACGTGCATCGTTACAGCCACTGATCAGACAGCAGCCAAAAGAGGCACACCCTCCCCAATGCAAGGAGTCCAGCAGTGTCTGAGGATTGAGGACAAGCTGGACTCCGTGCACCAGGAAGAGGCCTACCTCAGGGCAGACATGGCTGCCTACCACTGAAATGTTGCTGCTATCCTAAAAAATCTGCAGCTCCTCCTGGCTGCAGTTCCACAGATGGCAGCTGCTGGGAATTGGGAGTCCACATCTCCAGCCACTGAAGAGTTTGTGGCCCCCTCTACCTCACCACCACCATCAAGGGCCGAGGAGACACCACACACTTCGGAGGATGAAGATGTGGAATTGTCAACATCAGGGCAGTGCGTGCTCTACGGGCGACTAGAATGCAAAAACCTAACAATTTGAAGCTAACATAATTTATGCATTGTGCTGATATGATGTTGTTTAACCTTTTGCATTACAGAGTTTAATCCCGAAGACTTATGTTCAGCATGCATATAAATACTGTTCACATGCAATGTACTGCACAAGGCTTTCAGACTGTGTCAGGGTGTGGTCCCCTTCCAGGGCCTTCTAGAAGCTTTCCCTGCAGCATGCCTGGGTGTGGTTGGTGGGCTGGGCTAAGACTCTATAAAAGGGAGCCAGCCCAGCTCCACGTGCCCACTATTCAGAGGTCCCAGTGCAGAGCAGCAGCAACTTCCTGAGCTCCTGTTCCGGAGGCCTACTTTGATCTTCCAGGCCTTTGCCCTTCATTTACATTGGTGATCCTTGATCAGGGCGGTAAGACAGAGGTCCGGTTGGGCCCCCGATCCCACTTTTCGAAGGCATTCAAGCTCTTGGGCCTAATTTTCATGTTGAGAGATTTTACCTTGTGCGTGTGAATATGGTCTGGGTTTTTTCTGGCATTTACATGTTAATATTCGAATCGTCAAGACGCGCAATTCGTTCCTCGTACTTTAACCCTTGATATTCATTGTGCGCTACCATTTCTTGGCAGTTACATGGTGCCATTCGAATTGGCAAGACGCGCGATTCGCTCCTCGTGCTTTAACCCTTGATATTTATTGTGCGCTACCATTTCTTGGCAGTTACATGGTGGCATTCGAATCGGCAAGATGCACGATTCGTTCCTCGTGCTTTAATCCTTGATATTCATTGTGCGCTACCATTTCTTGGCAGTTACATGGTGGCATTCAAATCGGCAAGACGCACGATTCAATTCTTGTGTGTAATTCATGTTATTCCTTGTACGCTACTGTAGGAAAGTACCATCTGGCCTGGCATGTTACCCTCATATTTCACTGTATATATGTTGTTTTAGTGTATGTGTCACTGGGACCCTGCCAGCCAGGGACCCAGTGCTCATAAGTGTGCCCTGTATGTGTTCCCAGTGTGATGAATAACTGTCTCACTGAGGCTCTGCTAACTAGAACCTCAGTTGTTATGCTCTCTCTGCTTTCCAAATTGTCACCAACAGGCTAGTGACCAATTTCACCAATTTACATTGGCATACTGGAACACCCTTATAATTCCCTAGTATATGGTACTTAGGTACCCAGGGTAATGAGGTTCCAGGAGATCCCTATGGGCTGCAGCATTTCTTTTGCCACCCATAGGGAGCTCTGACAATTCTTACACAGGCCTGCCACTGCAGCCTGAGTGAAATAACGTCCACGTTATTTCACAGCCATTTACCACTGCACTTAAGTAAGTTATAAGTCACCTATATGTCTAACCTTTACCTGGTGAAGGTTGGGTGCAAAGTTACTTAGTGTGTGGGCACCCTTGCACTAGCCAAGGTGCCCCCACATCGTTCAGGGCAAAGTCCCCGGACTTCGTGAGTGCGGAGACACCATTTCACGCGTGCACTATACATAGGTCACTACCTATGTATAGCGTCACAATGGTAACTCCGAACATGGCCATGTAACATGTCTAAGATCATGGAATTGTCTCCCCAATGCCATTCTGGCATTGGGGAGACAATTCCATGATCCTCTGAGTCTCTAGCACAGACCTGGGTACTGCCAAACTGCCTTTCCCGGGATTTCACTGCAGCTGCTGCTGCTGCCAACCCCTCATACAGGTTTCTGCCCTCCTGGGGTCCAGCCAGGCCTGGCCCAGGAAGGCAGAACAAAGGACTTCCTCAGAGAAAGGGTGTTACACCCTCTCCCTTTGGAAAAAGGTGTCAGGGCTGGGGAGGAGTAGCCTCCCCCAGCCTTTGGAAATGCTTTTGATGGGCACAAATGGTGCCCATCTCTGCATAAGCCAGACTACACCGGTTCAGGGATCCCCCAGCCCTGCTCTGGCGCGAAACTGGACAAAGGAAAGGGGAGCAACCACTCCCCTGACCTGGTGCCCAGAGCTCCTCCAACGTGCCCCAGACCTCTGCCATCTTGGATTCAGAGGTGTGCTGGCCCACTGGACTGCTCTGAGTGGCCAGGGCCAGCAGGTGATGTCAGAGACTCCTTCTGATAGGCTCTTACCTGTGTTACTAGCCTATCCTCCTTCCTAGGTAGCCAAACCTCCTTTTCTGGCTATTTAGGGTCTCTGCTTTGGGGAATTCTTCAGATACCGAATGCAAGAGCTCACCAGAGTTCCTCTGCATCTCTCTCTTCACCTTCTACCAAAGGATCGACCGCTGACTGCTCAGGACGCCCGCAAAAACGCAACAAAGTAGCAAAGACGACTACTGCAACCTTGTATCGCTCATCCTGCCCCCTTCTCGACTGTTTCCTGGTGGTGCATGCTCTGGGGGTAGCCTGCCTCCTTTCTGCACCAGGAGCTCTGAAGAAATCTCCTGTGGGTCGACGGAATCTTCCCCCTGCAACGAAAAGACTGCATCACCGATCCTCTGGGTCCCCTCTCAGCACAACGAGCATGGTCCCTGGAACTCAGCAACTCTGTCCAAGTGACTCCCACAGTCCAGTGACTCTTCAGTCCAAGTTTGGTGGAGGTAAGTCCTTGCCTCCCCACGCTAGACTGTATTGCTGGGTACCGTGTGATTTGCAGCTGCTCCGGCTCCTGTGCACTCTTCCAGGATTTCCTTTGTGCACAGCCAAGCCTGGGTCCCCGACACTCTAACCTGCAGTGCACAACCTTCTGAGTTGTCCTCCTGCGTCGTGGGACTCCCTTTTCTGACTTCAGGTGGACTCCGGTTCACTCCTCTTCCAAGTGCCTGTTTCGGTACTTCTGCAGGTGCTGCCTGCTTCTGTGAGGGCTCCCTGACTTGCTGGGCGCCCCCTCTGTCTCCTCATCCAAGTGGCAACATCCTGGTGCCTCCTGGGCCACAGCAGCACCCAAAAACCCTAACTAGCAAGGCTTGTTTGCGGTCTTTCTGCGTGGGAACACCTCTGAAAGCTTCTTCACAACGTGGGACATCCATCCTCCAAGGGGGAAGTTCCTAGTCCTTTTCGTTCTTGCAGAAACCAAAGCTTCTTCCATCCAGTGGCAGCTTCTTTGCACCCTCAGCTGGCATTTCCTGGGCATCTGCCCACTCTCGACATTGTCGCAACTCTTGGATTTGGTCCCCTTGTTTCACAGGTACTCAGGTCCGGAAATCCACTGTTGTTGCTTTGCTGGTGTTGGTCTTCCTGGCAGAAACCCCCTATCACGACTTCTGTGCTCTCTGGGGGTTGTAGGTGCACTTTACACATACTTTTCAGGGTCTTGGGGTTGGCTATTTTTCTAACCCTCACTGTTTTCTTACAGCCCCAGCGACCCTCTACAAGCTCACATAGGTTTGGGGTCCATTCGTGGTTCGCATTCCACTTTTGGAGTATATGGTTTGTGTTGCCCCTATACCTATGTGCTCCTATTGCAATCTACTGTAACTTTACAATGCTTGCATTACTTCCTTTTGCTATTACTGCATATTTTTGGTAGTGTGTACATATATCTTGTGTATATTTGGCATCCTCATACTGAGGGTACTCACTGAGATACTGTTGGCATATTTTCATAAAAATAAAGTACCTTTATTTTTAGTGTATCTGTGTATTGTGTTTTCTTATGATATTGTGCACATGACACCAGTGGTATAGTAGGAGCTTTGCATGTCTCCTAGTTCAGCCTAAGCTGCTTTGCTATAGCTACCTTCTATCAGCCTAAGCTGCTAGAAACACCTCTTCTACACTAATAAGGGATAACTGGACCTGGTACAGAGTGTAAGTACCCCTTGGTACCCACTACAAGCCAGGCCAGCCTCCTACAGCTAACATTTCTTGTTATTCATATGGTAGTGTTCGAATCAGCAAGTCGCGCAATTCCTTTTCTTGTGATTAATTCATGATATTCAATGTGCGCCACCATTCCTTGACATTCACATGGTGGGCTTTGAATCAGCAAGACGCGCAATTCATTTCTTGTGTCTAATTCATGATATTCATTCTGTGTTACCATTTCATGACATTTATTGGCTGACATTCGAATCATCAGAACGCGCGATTCATTTCTTGTGTTGAACTCGTGCTATTCAGTGAGCGTTACCATTTCATGGCATTTACTTGGGGGTGCTCGAATCGGCAATACGCGCGATTCATTTCTTGTGTTTAAAATCACGGTGTTCATTATGCGCTACCACTTCATGGCATTTCCTTGGTGACCTCCGAGTCGGCAAGACGCACAATTTATTTCTCGAGTCTAACTAATGTTATTCATGGTGCACAATCATTCCATGGTATTTACAACCTTTGTGAAAATCTGCAATGTGCGCATTTCATGTTCCTGCAATTTTGGGAAACCAAAAAAGTTCTAGATGTGATGTTGTATGTACATTACAAGTTCCTCAAGCACGATTCACATGATGGATTAGAAATCATTCAGATTATTTCCTGATCCTCATGCAAAAGATAATACTTCAATATGAAAGTTGCATTTAAGCTTTATTGATTCCCTCACAGGTATCTAGTCATCTTGAAGCCTAGTTATTTAGGTCTATGCTTAGGTTGTCCATGTTTTCAGAATGACAATGCTTAGAGTCATAGCCTAGTACTGATTAATATGATATTATCTTGATATTGTGTGTTTTAACCTTTTTGCTTCCTACAGGTCTCCCTCCCAGCTGTTCCCTTCCTAATTCCCCTTTTCCCCACTTGGACTCTCTTGGACTCTGTGACAATTCTAATCAGAGTATTGGAGCTGTCTTGTGGTGGAAGTGTTGGGAACGTGCACAGACCCTGAGGACCTGGTGACTCTGACAGGAACAGATCATCTTCATCCGTAGGAGTTCCTGGTAACACCGGCCCATACCACATGGGCAGTGATTTTCCTTTGTCCTGTGCTTGACATCATGCCAGTGTTAGCACAGTTGGAGATAAGCACTCATCACCGACACGCTGTTGACCTTTCTGCTATAGACTGCAATTGTCTCTCAGTTTTCAATTGGCAATTCATGTTCCCCTGCACTGAACTGCACTTTACCCAAGCATGTCCTGTGACATGTCCCTCAACCCTGGACTTGTGATGTGTCACAATTGTATGGATTTCCCTAATGGGGTCACAGACCTGGACACTGTAAATATTGCCTTACGATCCTTGTAAATAAACACCACCTACACACACCTACTAGGCCTAGGAATTGTAAAGTGTGTAACATGTCTTTAGTCACAGAGTGTCAGTACAAGAGTGCAGAATATGGTGGCACATATCTATGCACAAGGTTCCTACATGTTGAACAACAATGCTGGTCTCATCCCCTACAAGCAATTCACAGAGTATGTCAAAAAATGTTGAACACATGTATGCGTCACCCACTATATACGGCAGGAATGGCTGTGAAACAGTTCTGGGGCAATATTGTCAGCCGAGACTACCAGTAGAACACACTGGTGTGAAACAGAGGTACTCAACCTCATCTGTAATTGCCACGGATCCATTTAGCATGATAGATAGGAAATGTAGGCTGTTTTCAGATGTCCCACAGTGCCCAAGATTCCTACACAGACCCCAAACAATGACAGCTGAATTACCACACCTACCTGTCCAATACAAAGTTAACATAGTCACTTTAAGTGGTGGGTACACTGGATGGCAGATACATAGACAAGTAGATGTGTTGTAGCAGCCAATGTGACAGCTCAGTTGTAAACAGGTGATGAACATGTCAAGAGAGGGATTTGGAGGCAGGACGGAATCCCTAGGCCAACACACAATTTTCACTGTTCACTCATGGAAGACCCTGATACCCAAGCACATGACACATGAAGTAAGGGAGTACCTTAACAATGTTAATGAGAATGAAACTAAACTAATGAAAATGAAGAAAACCTATCCTAACCAAACTTAACCAACAACTGACCGTAACTACACCATGCTAAACCTACCTAACACATTTAAATACACACTCTAAACATTGCCCCCCATCCCCCATTATATTATGAGACACATGCAGGACAACATATAGTAAACTACACATATACTAACTATATCTAAACAAATATATATTTTTTTGGTATTTAAAAAAAAAAGATTTAGATATTTTTTTTTTCAACATGTATGCCCCAACATTACCCAACAAAGTAACATGTAAAAAGTAGAACCCCCTCCCACACCCACGTATCCTAACTATACTACTAACCTAATCTAACCTGACACTAGCGCCTTAAAACCCTCTATAAAACTTTAAAACAAATGTGGAAGGAGGGGACAGAACCAGGGGTGACAGTTAGAAAGCCAATTATAGCTTTGCCCTCTTGAGGGCTTTTTTGATTAACTTAAGTCTTTTATTGTTTGTTACCACCTCCTCCAAACTGTCCAACCTTTTCAGGACCAGTGTCACATCCCTCTGTAGATCTTATATCAGTTTCTGGTCGATGCCAGCAGGTGGGGTGGGCTGTGGTGCAGACATGGACGGTGTTGCAGCTGGGGCTGTAGTGGTGGTGGCAGCTGTGCCCCCCTGCACAGCTGTGGAGCTTGGTCTTTTCTGTGTGGCCGCTGCCAGTGTGGGACCCCCTTGGGTGAATGCCTGCCATTCCCCGGTGGCTCTCTCTCTGCGATAGCTGCGTGCCATCCTCCGGAACCCACATTACACTGCCAGGATGTGTCTATAGCGGACTGTCCTCTTCTGGAATGCCCGCAGTTTCTCATTGTTCATGTTAGCAGCTGTTAAATATTGACAGGCAACAATCAGTGTCAGCATTGTCTGGAGTACGTACAGAGTATTAGCTTACACTCTACACCTAATTGCACATGCACTCCAACTCACATTCTGGAAAAGACAATGGCCCTGATACATGCAACGACAATGCTGCCTTAGCATGATTTCATTGACATCAAAGCGACGCACAACAAGATTTGGAAACAAACCAAATTAGGTGTGCATTTATTTTGTGCCATTTGTATTAATGCAAAGGCAGCATCAACTTCACATAGATCAGGCCCAAATTTCCTCATCATCTGTGTCAATTTTCAACCAAACATCACCAGTAACTTGAATATGTTATTGGGAGTATGGGATGCAGCTGGTAACCATCAGCGGTCAGTGTTGATAGATACACATGCAAGCCTGATCAATATGACTGTCACCTACACTGTGAGCATCACATCTACCTACAAATTTGTCGTTCCACCCTCCCTGTGCGTAAGGGGGGATGGCCATGCAATCCATCATCTCAACTGTCCTTGTCATCCACCAAGGTATGCCCACTCATACATGGAGACAGGGAGTGGATCATATGTTAGGAGGGCTGCCAACTAGGAAGATGGTATCCATAGGTCTATCACATCTACATTCATGTGTCCAGGTGTAGACATCCATCAATACCTGATCTGCCAATACAATTCCTTACACATCCGTATCCATGCCATCCCAAATCTGTCTTTGACCTGCATGCGCGCCTATTACATTTCACATAAGTACTCGTTTTAGGTAATGGAGTGGAAAATATGGAGCGCCATGCTCGGGGACAATTGCCCACCCAGTCCTTCATATACATTACAGTACTGCGATGCACCAAACTGGGTTCAAAATGGTGCATCACTGTGTTGTGAGAATGAAGGAGTGTCCCAGTGCTATATTTTTACAGTGTTGCACTTCTTAGTCACATATGGCCCTACATGTGGCTTGTCTTCACATTGTTTACATGATACTGCCCATTGAGCACCACAAGCCTCACAAGATATGACTCTCCGCCCGTGCAATGGGATCCTTTAAATGGGACACAATGTCACCATTCAGCCTACTTTGATATCTGATCATTTGATAGCTGATCACATCTAGCATTGTGTGCAAAATACATGACTCACTCACACCAAATTCCGGATTACTTCACAGGAGACACATTATCACACTTACTGGATACATCTGGGTCCTCAAATATTGCCACTTTGCCTTTGGAGTATGGGGCCGGTCCATTTGTAAGATATGGATGGAAAACCATGCTAAGTGTCATATCACTGTCACTACTAGTGGACAACATATTACAGTGTGTACTATTTTAGAGGAGTGAGCAAGCTATCCTGGTGTAAACAGTACAATAGACACACCACTGCAAACTCATGATGACACTGACACTCAGGTGAGTGAGAGCCACACATCTGCACACTTACACTGAGCCTCAGACTCATGTAGTACTACACTTGGCAACAACCATATGTGGCCAATCTATAGAAGATGGAACTCCATGGTATGAGGGGGAGTTGGGTGTCCAATACATGACACTACCCTGGTGCTTTGCAAGACAATTGATTCAGGCATTCTCGCTTGGAGTGCAAGGCACCAAGAGGCACTTTGTGATGGACAAGCGGCTCAATTATTAGTCTGCAATGATCATGCATTGAGTAGACTGATGTGGCAAAGTTGTCTTATGGTATCAAATGGACCATTTACTTTGCCCCTTAAGGCGGGTAAGCTCCCTTTGCTAACATGATGGCAGGGATACTGTGTGTGAAATGATGACAATGTAGCGCTGTACATGTATTGCCCTACTTTGTTGACACGATCCAATTAAATATGGTAGGCTGGCGGTGTTTTGGCATATCATACATGACATTATGCTGGGGCACAGGTGTCGCCATGGCCCCTGAATTGTGTGACTTAGTGATGGTTGTGCATGACTCACCAGACATCTGACCTGCATTGGTATAATGGTAGGACATGTTAACTCCTTGTCTAGACTGGCGCAGTTACACTTCATTCTGGTTGCATACAACCTGTCCACTCCAACACATCTGCTGCTGTCATTCTAGAGCGGTGAACAGTAAATAGTATGCTAATGGGAGACTCGCCAACAGGGCCACCGATCACCACACCAAGATGGTCAAGGAGATCCTGCTCCCTGGCCACAAGATCTGCCCAGGGATGCTTCAGCTGGTGCTCATTCATGGTGCTCCGAAATACCCTCTTCAGGTGGTGGATCACCTTGCCCCACTGCAGCCACCTCGCCTCAGTCCAGTAATCCTGAATTACCCAGCCCCCATCTCCAACACCAACGGCAGGTAGTGGGCTACCAGCCACAAAATGCCACCCAACTCCTCCTCTCCCATCCTAGTCAACCTCCCCATACTAGACATATTAACCAAGTACATGTTGACCAAAAGTATTAAAGTCCAAAAATAAAAATAATATAAAGAAAACTTAAGGCCCAAGAACTAAACCCACCTTAACAACTATCCAGGACAGACACCCCAAGGTACAAGTACAATTATACACAATAAACACACAAATTTACACACTGGGACAAAGTACAGACAAAAATTGAAAAAAACACAACAGGAGGGACACCACAAGATACAAAATGCAGGAAAATCACACCACCAACTCCAGAACACAACCACACAATCAAAAGAGGCACAGACTGTAAAAAGAAAGTGAACGTATACCCACTGTACCATGCTTGTAAACAGGATTTCCAATTTCATCACTTCCTGTCCCCATGTGTCATGTTTTCTGTTATGCGTGTATTTATTTGACACGTGATATTTGGGTGAATATTTTGGACGCATGACCTACGTGTGCCATTTTTATTGACGCATTACCTTTCTGCGTCAAATTCACTGAAAATCAGCATTGAGAATAGTGCGAAGGTGGAATTCACGCCAAGGGCCACTATGTCATATGCTTTGTGTTTGCAGATGTTTTAGACACATTTGCGTCAATTTATTTTACTCAATTCCTGATTGCGTGATTTTGTTCCATTGTCTATGGATGCACCCTGTTTCAACGTGCAAATGAAATGCGCTGTGCAGCAGTGTGGCATATTTTGTATGGCCACATGTGGTAGTCCATGCAATAATGTGATGAGGGTGTGATTGGTCTGTGACACCGATGTATGTGTTACAGTGTCAACAGCATGAAAATATTTGCACGTCATGCATGTTTATGTATGTGTGACAATAGTGTATCCACATATGTATGGCAGTCAGTACAATGCAATAGTTCTGGTTTGTGATTGTGAATTGTGTTTACTTATGTGATGTGTGAAGTTGTCGTATGGAGCATAACATTTAAGACAACGTACACAGCTCAAGCATTGTTGATGATGGCTGATCAATGCTATCTAGGAAATGTTACCCCACATACTATGATTAATAACCTCTGCCTACATTCCTCCCAGATTTTGTTTTGTCCACAAATGTTTGATTAAACTCATTACATTTAGCAATGGTTCTTTTTTGTGGGGTTGACCTGCAGACCTAGCGTCATATGTTCACATCCATTCTGATGTGCATTCCACAGACATGTCCGTGCAAAGTGTGAGGTCATGTGTATCCTGTGTCAGGATTGGGCCGCATGGCAGTGGCAGGACTGATTATCATGGATGTACTGCACAGGCCCAAATTCTTCCATTGCTTGTCATACCTGGGCTAATCATGATTGCCATTGTTACCAAAGATGTCCCCCCTTGTCACACATGCTCCACGCAGCCATTGCAACTCTTACTCTGAGTTGTGACAGTGTTCTGTTCCAACATTACTGTATTTCCAAATTTTGACATCCACTGCCTCATGTGTGGGCCCCTCGTTTACCTCCTATTTGGACATGTTGTTATTGTTTGTGATGAGCTATTGATGAACAAGTTGGCAACGTTGATGTAATTCATATGTTGTGGTCTATACATTGTGCCCTTCAGTTGTCACATTCAAGTGATGAGGGTATTTGTGATGTGTGTGATGGTAGAAGCACAATCTTATGCATCACATGTGAAGATGCAACAGTACTTTTCAGATTATGATTTGTAACATGCTCCCTGAGGTTAGACTCACAATCCTAAGGTGTATGTTGTGGAGATTGAAGAGACCAAAGCAGGATTGTTTGAATAAGTGAGGTATTTATTGACAAAATGTACAAGGTGAGTAAAGTGATTTTTAAGTAAAGAAGTTATCAACTATGTGCAGTATGTGGCGTATCCCAGCAGCTGTGTTGTGCTGTTCCCCCTCATTTTCTTCACCACATCCTCCTCCTCAGGCAGGTCATCAACCTGCTCATACAAGGGGACGTTCATCCGCTCACATAGGTTGTGCAGGATAGCAGATGTCATTATGATCTTGCAGACTATGTGGGGGATCTAGGAGGCTGCCTCCTGTTACGTCCAGGCACATGAATCTTGACTTCAGATGCCAATTGCCCTCTCCACAATATTCCATGTCTTCCGATCTCCCTCATTATATGCACGCTTTGCTGTTGTGCTTGGGTTGGGAAATGGGGTCAGTATCCATGGGTGTATGCCATAACCCTGATCTGCTGCAAAAGATTAAAGGAGTAATTTGTTGTTAAGGCTTGCAACAGGTTTGTCATGTAGCATGGCAGTTGATATTTTGGGTTGGTTGTGACTCATATGTGTTTGTGATATGGTGTGAGTTCCTGGCCTTGTTTAAGGTCTTTTCAGCACTGGGTTGTTGGACATGACTGTCTTGAGTTCGGCTCAAGTACCTGGGACATATGATTTGGATTCCTAACTGATGGTCAGTATATATGTACCATGCGTTGTGTAGTGCACCTTAGTATCGGTGTGCTGTCACTAGAGGGGACATGACACATCCTCACAACACAATGGGGTCAGATGTGGTGGCAACATGGTAGCACTACAGAGGCTGGACATCCCATCCATTTCGACATGTGTCATTGCAGATGATGTGCGAAACTTAGGCACCTTGAAATGGGTAAGTGAGAATGCACAACAAGTCTCAAACATTGGCAGCACTGTCCTACAACATTTTGACTATGCAAGAATGCCCCATGTGTGACATTTTACTAGGCATTCCTTTGTTGTCCCTACACTACCAACATTGCACCAGGGTACTTGGCTAGTTGCCCTGTGGAGGTGGATGTATCTGTGCAGGAAGGGACACCACCCTATACAGATGCTGTTTTGATGGACAATTGGCTCTTTCTGTGTGTGCAGCAGTCTGGAGCATGCACTGGTGGCACATTCATATGAGTTCAAAGCACAGTCAACTTCTTTATTGCAACTTGCAAACGGCACCCCTGGGGCGGTGTTTGATGTTGGCACTGCCTCAGGTTTTAGGTGATACCTACATCTGAGTCAGGATCATCATGCTATGTATCTTGTGGTTACAGACCTGCAGCAACACACATTGCATGCCCCTTCCACACTACATACCGCATGGGAGGGTGGCCGATTTACAATGTGGCTTCAAGTCATTAAAAAATGGCCATCTGCCAAGTTGTACATATAGTGCAGGCCATGACAATGACACTGTGGGCTTTTACATAGATCCCGTGGTGATCCAGAGAGGCAGCTAATGTTTGTGGGAGCCATCAGGTGTCCAAGGGTGTGTATCCCATTGTTTCAAGATGATCAACATAACTACCAGTGTCTCTCCTATCTTCCAAACACATGATTCAGCATTTATACTGTCAACGCTTGCACAGTGCAGGCTATGGGATGGAGCTCAGCTACTTAGCAAATGTGTCCCTTGGCACAGTGCATGTGAGGTCAGTGATGTCCTGTATCCTGCTACAGGGTCCCACTATGGCATCCATGACCTACACTGTCTGACAGTGACTCTGCCCCATGGTGGACCATATATTGTTTATGGTACAGACATGATGGTGTTCTGGGTATGTAAGTGGTATATGTGAGGTGGCAATACAGTAGGTGTGGTGCCACTTCTCAGAAAATCTGGCACAGGCAGATGTCTGTACACATTACAGGTAAGGCAGGTATGTGTTGATGAGAAGTAGTTGGTATAGGCAGCAGTTGTCTGGCATTTGATGTTTGTTCTGGCAGTGACTTGCACAGCATGATTTGAGGGATCTGTGCCTATATAAGACTTATGTAACACGCGCATGTTGTGTGCCATTGACATGGCTGTGCTTTTCTTTGTTTGGCGTACTGTGTGTGAAGGGTACATAGCAGGCAACCTGTGGGCACTTGTAGTGGTCTGTGTAGTTCTTCTGTTAGCAAAGGTTGCATATCTACCATGTCCTTCATGTGGTGTGCCTGTCAAGTAGTGGGTGTGTTACGTACATGTGGGTGTATGTGTTTGTGGTACGCACTGAATGTGCTGTACTACAGCATGGTGCATATGTGTTGTTACCTGCACATCTGTTTTACCTTGGCCATGTGCTAATGTAGTGTAGTGTTGTGTGTCCTACAGGGATGGTGTGTTGTGTGTATATTGCTAGGTATGTTGGCTTACCCACAAGTAGGCCATTTCCATATTGTCCATGCTGGAATTGTTCATTGATCCTGCTGTGCCGGAATATGAAGGTGTCATGGACACTCCCAGGATACTTGGCCAAAATGTTTATGAATAGACCCTGGTGGTCCACTATGCCCTGCACATTAATGGAATGCATGTGCTTGTGATTCCGGTATAAGTGCTTGGTTGCTGCAGGTGGTATGAGCCGGACCTGGGTGCAGTCAATTGCACCAAGCACATGTGGGAAGCCATGGATTTAGTAGAACCCCTGTTTTGTTTCCTATTGCTTTTGCTGGGTGTTGGAGAAGCTGATGTGGCGGGGTGTCAGGGACATTATAGCGCTTAACAGCTTTTGCAGGAACGCAGAGATGATGGCTGTGTGACACCAGCAACCAGGGCACCCGTTGTTTGGCTTGAGCCACTTGCCAGCATGTGCAGGACAGCTTGCAGCTTAGTCACAGGTGGTATGTTGTGTGGGGTCTGCAGGCTGGATGTGATTTGTGGCTCAATGTGGTGCAGCAGGGGTAGTATGGCTTGCAGGTTCAGTCTTTAGGTCCTGATGATGTTCTGGTCCTTGAGGCCAAGGAAGGTTATCCTGGTTCTGTAGAGCCTTTCCTGCCTTCTGTGTTGCCTTTGTGGGCCGCGTTGTGGTGGTGGTGATTGCTGTAGTTGTTGCTGTCCTCTGCGTCGTCTCGCAAGCTGGATCAGTATCACCTCCATCTTCTCCTGTGAGTTGGTAATGTTGCTTCTGTGTGTTTTCCTTAAGTAGTGATGAGTTTGCCTCATTTTAACGCCTGCCCTGACCAAGGCATTACATTTTGATGCAAATTGGGGGTAAAAACAAATGATTATGGAGTTACAGGCCTGTTTTCCTATCTCATGCTTACTACCAGTGTTTAGTTGACATATCTCCTATCACTTTAAAATAAAAAGGCTCAGAGAAATAGGCTGTTAAAGTGAATAACCAAAAGCACACAATTTGTCATAAGGGTGGCTGAGATGACCAAAAAACATGGCCTCTGGTTCCATAGCTTCGATATTGCTTATTACACAAAAACTGGAATGGGAGTAGTTCTGATGGTGAGACTCAGGGATAACTCTCACCAAAGAAATGCCAGTGTGTGTGGTGGAACCTTCCCAGAATATAAATACAGAGCTAACAACAAGCTTATATTTACAAAGTGGTAACGTCAGGATTGAATATTGAAAGGCAGATTTAAGAAAAGTGGTGCTGCATCCAGTGCAGCGCCACTTTCCTTGCACCCCTTAGCGCCCCCCTACTGTCACTATGTGTGCACTGTATTTAAAATATGGTGCACCATGGTGCAGTGTAGAGGGCTATAGGGTCAGAATTTCTGCTGCTATTGATGTACTGTTCAGGATGAGTGCCAAAATGTTGACGCTCACCCTGAACAGTACATAGAGGCCCATTGTAACCAGTAGTGTGCCCCGTTTTGATGCCTGCTTTGAGCAGGCATTAAAAATGCCACAAAATAAGACGTAAAGAAATCTTCTAGATTTCTTTGCACCATTTTTTCAGTTGCCCTAACGGGGGAATGCTCCCCTTGCATACATTAGGCTTGGCGCAGGTATAATGTAGTGCAAGGGGTTACAAAGTGGCGCAATGCATGCATTGCACCACCTTGGAAATATGGCGCAGCAAATTTGTGCTTGTTGGGACACATTTGCGTAAAGAAATATGATGCTAATATGGTGCTAGGAGGCATGAGACCCTCTCAAATCAGGGCCTGAGTAATGTGTCTGCCACCTCAAATAGCACACCTTGTTATGGGGTCAAGGATTTTTATGGCACTCACTACCCTAACTTGAGCCTGTTTCTAAACATTCCTCAAGTTTACAGGTAAGAAATTAAAGGCATAAGGAGATTGTGAGGCCCAACATTCTATTCCATTCTAATTCAGTAATCAAGTTCCTTCTTTTGAACACTTGACTTGCCCAAGGGGATAGCACATAGACAAGGCTTACCTTAAGGTGTCATAGAGGGATTGTGACTTGGTCAGAGCACAGACCATACTTTGTGGCATCTGGGGCAGTGGTCTTCAAACCTTTTAATGCTGCTCCCTCCATGGGGGAAAAAAAATCACTGGGCCCCATCTAAACAGATTTTTCACAATGATTCTATTAAGTTGCCAGTGTTTAAAAATGTCTAGGCTTATTTCAACATTGCAGTTAAGTTCTGTCATCTTTTGAAAAATACACTCAAATAAGTTTGACAAATATACCATTCTGGTCAGGCCAGCCTTACTAAGGTGTAAAAGTATCCACAGTGTGATTATTTGAAGCGTGGGTGATGGTTTTGAAGAATATTTGCAGTCCCTTCCCTTTTGACACATATTCCCTGCCAGGATGTAAATGACAAGAGGTGATGGCAATGGCCCATTAAAACAAAGCCTTCTTGTCAAAATAATGCTTCTTTTAGTAAGAGTCTGCTGCTCCTCTAGGATTGCTTGAGCCCCCTCTGGTAGGGCCGCCCCCAAGCTTGAAGACCCCTGTTGCATGCTCTGGATCCAGAGTGCGGGCCACGTCTAGCATCAAAACGGCCACATGCGAGGCCACGCGTTCTCCACAGAAAAACAGAATTCCCGTCCGTCCTCCAAGTACTTTTAACATTTTTTTCAAAAAGACACAGTAATTTTTGAATATCTTAATTACGCCCTCACCGATTCAGTTCTCAATCTGCGACAAAAGATTTGCTTCATTTATTCCTCATGGCACAGCTGGAAACGCTTTTATGTTTGTCTTGCTCCAAGATTGTTCTCCACTTCGTCTGATCCTGGCCCCAGCAGTCAATTATCGTCTTAACCATTACAAATATAAATATACCCGTTGGTAGCTGCATAGGCTTTCTCAACTTTCGGACAATACGGATGCTGAGGGAGCCAACTTACCTGATTCCAGGATATAACAACAGTGAGTGCACTGCATAGTCAAGCAACATCATTTGACAGAATAATTCAGAAAAGACATCAGAAAGCGAGAGGAAACGCAAATGATATAATATATCCGTGGGTTCTGCTTAGAAATAGATGATCGAGAGATGGAAACCATTTAATAAGCATGCGTGACGTTCTGCACAATGGGTGTCTAACGTGCAGGAATGTGAGCAGGAGAGGTCTGTCGTTTTCAGTAAACGTGGACTCCAGTGGTGATATTACGGTTGCAAAGTACCATCTCATCATTAAGGTTAAATTAAAAATGACTTTAACATGAATGCTATTGGCTTGTTTTCTACTGAAAATTGGTTGGATTGTACATTCAAGACCGAGTCATTCAGATAGAAGCTTAATACTGAATACTACTGAGAAAAAGGTTGATTATAATGTTGATAATTTAAAAATATATATTCATGAATAACATAGATAACGAACAAAGGAAACGTTATTGATGTGGAGTGACTTGTTTGCTCAAACATTATTTTTTTGTGGAAATCTCTTCCTGGCGATCTTTTGAATAGCTGGCGCAGTTTAACATAACAACACACAAAGAGATGATGGACGGATGCTGACATTTTTCAAACACTCCCAGTACCAGATCTGGGATAAATCCATTGTTCTTTTGTTCACCACACCATCCCAGTTTGGACCCAGCCATATGCAAATCAGTCTTGACCCTGTTCCCCATGGGAACAGTCAAGCCCAAACTTCTAGGCCTGGTCCTCCCTGGACCGGAAACAAGCATCCTGGGACTGGTTTTGGAGTAACCAACCAACATCCCCATGGACATTTGATATCTTCCTCAGACGTAGCCTCTTATGATTCATGCCCTGCTCAGGTTGCCTGATGATAGACTACTAGCAATAAGAGCAAAGCCATGTAGTGAATACATACAAATACAGAGAGAATACTCAGTCTCTTCATTGTGTATTCTTTCTTTATATTTGCTGTTACCAAAATATTTGTGAATTTACTTAAGACTTTGCTCCATATATTCTGTGCCAGACTGGATATATTCTGTGCCAGACTGGAGTATGGTGAATACCTTAATAGAAAGTTCAATATGCCTTCTGTATGTAAGCACATCGGAACTCGCTTTCTACATACTTTATGTCAGGAGAGTTTTTTCATCTGAGTATGGGCTGCGCTTTTCGTAAGGTTTGTGGGAGGGGCCTAGGGGTACTTGTTCTTTCTCTCCATTTTGCACGGAGTGTGACCAAAATCTTTAGCATGCATCAATACCACTTCGTGATGGAGCTTCTTATGTTCCTTTGATTTGAGGACCACATTTGTGTCCTCTTCTCCAAGATTTCCAAAGCTCACTCCATGCTTGAATAATGTACATTGTCCCAATACTTCCCACACTGGAAGGTCGTTTAAACCCTCAAGCACGTCTAGCACTGAAAGTATCTATTTTCATCATAAAATGCTCTGGAGCCACCTCATTGCAATCCTCTCTGCAATACCGGGGCCAACCCTGACAGTGACAATGAAGGTTTTAAACTGTTATCACCTTGTCATCTTTATTCAACCTTTGAGCAAGCCCACCTACTAACACTGCCCCTGCTTGACCTCCACTGCACTCATTTCAGCTCCTTGAAAAGTTCTCATCTGTGCCACCAGTCTATATCACATGTTTCATAGTCACCACCCCATACCACAAACACGATGGCAGGCTACCGGTCTACTGCCAGGTCCCTTTTTGACTTCCTCATGCTGAAATTCAAATTCATAGCTTTCTCCCTCCAACGCAGCTCACACTGTCATCTTTGGCATCACAATATGCTAATATGCTCCTTGGATTCCATGCAAATGAATGTATGACATTACAACAAATGTTTTTGATCAAACATGCTTTTTCAACAGAGCCTTTACCACGCATGCCTCGTCCAAGCATGCCTTTACTGCACAATTATATTTAATGTAAGTAAACCCCCGTCCTCTTCCACTATGTATGCACACAAACATGAACATATACATAGTTTTACTTAATTGTAAAGTTTATTAAACGCCCATCCCTCATCTCTAATTTATTCCTAACCTTCCTTTACCAGTACCCAACACTAAACTTTGAAATTATCCATACCCCCCTTTACTTTTGTCCACCTCTAAACCCTATATTTCATAATTATTTTAATTTTTTGGGCAGTGGAATCCCCAAGCACCTCTATTTTTAATTTACTCCTAACCTTGATTTACTAATACCTACTCATAAATCCAAAAATTACCTATTCCCCTAAACCCTAAAGTTAACTTTACCTCACTTTTCCACTACCCACCCCATACCCTAAAATTAGCATTCCTCTCTTTCCACTACCCACCTCTAAACCGTAAAATTATGCATACCTCCCTTTACCACTACCCAACTCTGAATTTACCTAACCTCCCTTTATCACTACCTAGTCATAAACATTACATTTACCATTACCGCTCTTTACCACTGCCCACTGCTGGGCATCTATCTATCTATCTATCTATCTATCTATCTATCTATCTATCTATCTATCTATCTATCTATCTATCTATCTATCTATCTGAAAAAAGCAGTGGTTACAAGGTTGTTATATGGAGATTCACATTTTTACAAGTTACTTTACAGCACAAGTTATAGTTTCTTCAGATACGTATAACTATAACTGCTGAATTTCTATGGTTTTGTGTGTGTGTAAAATGTGAACTTACTATAACATCTATGTAACCTTTGATTTTTTCAGTGCAATTCTATGTTTTTAAAGATGTAAAGTAATATTTAATTTTATGGCAAGACCGGAAGCTCATATTATGCATTTTCTTTTCTTGTTTATTCAATAGCAGCAGTCAAGAAAAAAACAACAACTCCCAAAAGGCCAAACGAAAGGTGGCCAATGGGAGCAAAACAGACGTTTCAACCTTCAACCAATGATAGGGCACCCAACCCCTAACTACGTATCTTGACTGTGAACAGCCCTCTTTTCTTGCTGCTCGCAGTTAAGATAAGTATTTAATTTCTTCACTCCTGTTTTTAATGTTTGACTCGTTTGTTTCTAGTTATTCAACTTTATTATTGATTTTATTGATGTGTGTATCATCTGCTCATGTTTTGAATACCAGTCGGCTTGTAGGTGCAATTTCCTTTTGTTTTCATTAAGCGCGTTGTGCCCCGTGCATGCGCTCCGGCGTTCTAAACTGCCGTTTTCTGTCAAGCGTGTCGTTATCTCGAACGTCGCTTGACAGAAACTGTGGTTCGCCGGCTTTCCTCTGTGTTTGTTTACCTCTTGGCTCTGGACTCCGGTTTCACTTCCCCATTCCTGACTTCTTGTGGAACCGGTCTTTACTACCGGTATTTCCTGCTGCTACTGTTTACACAGACCTTCAGGTTCACGCCCATAGGCAGAGCCTGGTCACTCCCTTCACTCTGCTTGGGATTTGTAACCCTTTCTGGGGTTTCTTATCCTTTTTCTTTCTGGTAGAATTGTTTTTCAATTAAAATGGAAAGCTCAATGAGCAGAAATAGCTTGGAGGAGGAGGAACAAATGCATCAACAATTAGATGATAATATTTGTGACTTCATTCAAAGCTCTGTTGAGCAAGCTGCATCTACTTCCATAAACAATTTATCCAAAACATTAGAAAATTCTATTTTATCCTTGGTTTCAAAGATGATTTTGGCCCAATCTGCGGGGGAATGCAGAAAACGCCCTATTACAAAAAAGATTTCAAAAAAGCGTTAGTCAGTGAGGTTTCCTCACATAAGGCAGAGGACGCGGTTCCTCACAAGGCTCCTGCTAAGGAGGATTCTTCCATTTCTCATTCTAAACCGTCTACTAAGTGTAATAAGAAAACCAAGAATCTCTCTGTGCGCATTGTGATTACCAGTATTCTAGATACTGATGATAGTGGTTCAGATTCTGTTTCTGACGCACGTGATACAGATGATGACGATTCTGTTTGGCCTCCTCCTCCAAAAAAGGCAAAAGTTATGGCGCAAGAGACTTCCCAACCTCTAATTATTTCAGACGCTGATGGGGTTCCCATGTTTAACCCAGAGGATTTCCATCACCCCAATTCAACAGTATGGTTTCCAGCAGATCATGTGGGTGATTATGTGGCATCTAGATTACGTTCACCTTTAGACAAGCAAACAAGTGCCAAACTCCGCTCACAATGCCCTCGTCCTTCTCGCTCATCAAAAATTACTGCCACCCCAGTTATCAATCCTTCGCTTATTACCTTCTTTTCCAAGTTTGGGAAGGATCCATGAAAAGGTGTGACAAAGCTTGGTCCACATGCCAGGACAAGCTTTTGGATGTGGTGGGTCCTCTCACCCGCATTTTTGACTGGGCTGAAGCGGCACGTCTGGACAATTGTCCCATTGATCCTGCGGATCTATCTCTGTGGGTTCAGAGATCCTTTTGCCTTTTAGGAAATGCCAATGTGGCAATCACGCATGAAAGAAGGAAAGGCCTGCTTCTCAAGCTGGATCCGAAATTAGTCAATCTGGCGGTGTCAGACCCTGGCATCAAGGAAGAACGGCTCCTTTTCGGAGATTCATTTATAAAGGAGCTAAGTAAATATGTTTCTACCTTTGCCTCTTTGGACAAGGCACAGCAATCCCTCAAGAAAATTTTCCATAATCGGGTTTTTGCCAGGGCCGGCAGAGGTGGGAACCGCTTTTCCGGCTGCTCCTATTATAACCTAGGTTCCTGTGGTGCCTCCAACGTCTCATACCAAGACAACAAACCACAATTTTATCCGCAAAGAGGACGCGGTTTCCGGAACAGAGGTGGCCGATCTTCCAGATTCAAAGCCCAAACAGGTAAGTCTGGCTTCTGGCCATCCTATTGTAGGGGGTCGTCTTTTGTTGTTTATTACAAAATGGCAGTCGATCACTTCAGACCCTTGGGTTCTAAATTCTATTCAGGGTTACAATATCGAACTCTACTCGGAGCCTATTCAGACTCACTTTCCTTGACCTCCCAAGTTTTCACAAGAGATGACGTTGGCAATCTCTGTGGAGATTCAATCTTTACTTCAGAAACACGCCATCGTCCCCGGTCAGCCAGATCCCTCAGGCTTCATCAGTTCTATTTTCCTAGTCCTCAAAAAGAACAAAAAAAGCGTTCAGTCATCAACCTCAAACGTTTCAATCAATTTGTGGTTTACCGACATTTCAAGATGGAGACTATTCTCCGCCTCAGAGATACTCTTATTCAGGGCGATTGGATGGTACGTTTGGATCTACGGGACGCCTATTTGGCAGTTCCTAAGTATCCAGACTCCAGGAAATATCTTCAATTCGAATGGGAGAATCACTTTCATCATTTTTCTTCCCTACCGTTCGGGCTTTCTTCAACGTATGAAGCCGGTAGTGGCTTTCCTCAGGGCTCAAGGAATCAGAATGATTATTTATCTAGACGATATCCTCATCATGAATCAAAGTCGGACTGTCCTTCAATCTCATCTTCTCTTGACCTCCAATCTCCTCACCGACCTAGGTTTCCTAATAAACAACGAAAAATCTTCCCTGGTTACGGTTCAACACATAGAGTTTCTGGTGTTCCAAATAGATTCCGTTTCTGCAACTATTCTTCGCCACTCTACAAAAATAAAGTCTATCAAGTCCGAAATTGTTCACACTCTTCGCAAATCCCTCATATCCCTCAGGTCTTTGGCAAGGATAGTAGGCCTGCTTTCTTCTTCCATCCAAGCAATAGTCTGGGGGCCTCTACATTACAGAGCCCCTTCAAAGACTTAAAATTCATCATCTTCAGTGGGGACTCACTTATTCAGACAGCATTGCTTTAGATCTCGAGTCTCGCGAAGAGCTTCAGTGGTAGAAAGATCATTTAGATGCCTGGAACGGCAGGACCATTTTTGTGTCAGCCCCAGATCTAGTATTAGAATCCGATGCAAGCCTTTCCGGTTGGGGTGCCCGGTGTGGCACAATCTCGACTGGGGGCGCATGGTCGCTTCAGGAGTCACAGTTGCACATTAACTCTTTAGAGATGCTTGCTGGCTCCTTTGCTGTGAAAAGCCTGGCAAGAGATTGAGCCTGTTGTTCAGTTCTTCTCAGGATGGACAACATTTTGGCCGTCAGGTATATCAACCGTCTAGGAGGCACAAGATCAAAACCTTTAGCGGAATTAGCGAAAGGGTTTTGGGAATTTTGTCTTCAAAGACGAATTTCAGTACAGGCGGAGTACATTCCATGCAATCTCAATACCGTAGCGGACTGGTATTCTCGTTTTCTCCACAATTCCAGCGATTGGAAGCTCCATTTGGGGGTTTTTAGGTCTATTTCTCTCAAATGGGGCCCTTTTCAAATAGACCTCTTTGTGTCACGTCTCAACAATCAATTGCCTCAGTTTTTCAGTTGGGGCCCAGACCCGTTGGCTCTTGCCTTCAATGCTTTTTCCCAGGATTGATCTGACTCTCTGAATTACGCCTTTCACCCTTTTATTATGATAAACAGACTCTTAGCCCACATCAGACGTCAACAAGCAGTGGTAGTGCTGGTAGCCCCCTTTTGGCAATCCCAGGTATGGTTCCCATCTCTTCTAGAATTAACAATAGATTTCCCTTTCCTTCTTCCTTCCTTTCCGGACCTCCTCACCAAATCTCTCGGATTTCATCACAATTTGATTTTACACAATCTTCTAGTCCTCTCAGCTTGGAAACTGTCGGGGATCCCCAGCCAGTCCCTGAAATTTCGGCAGAAGCTTCTAGCCTCATCGAACAGTCCTGGGCTTCGGGCACAAAAAAGGCCTACAGCTCAGCTTTATCCTTATGGCATAGCTGGTGCATGGGAAAAGGTATTAATCCCCTTTCAACAGATGTAACTTTTATTGTTAATTTCCTGGCAGCTGAAGCTAGTAAAGGTAAATCATATTGTACTATTAACTTGTACAGATCTGCCATTTCCTCACACCACCCATATCTCAATGGTAAACCTGTTGGGGAACATCCTCTGATTTGTTGACTTTTCAAGGAAGTAACGTTTTCTAATCTTCCTTTACCCAAATACAGTTCTCTATGGGACGTCAATGCTGTGTTTAATCTGTTTTTATCCTGGCCTGATAACGATATGCTTTCTTTGAAACAATTGTCTGCAAAATTAGCTATGCTACTATGCTTGGTTTCATTTAAACATCTTTCCGATGTTAGAGCTCTAGATGTCACTGCTCGTCAATTTACCCCACATGGCGTTTTATTCAATATTCACTGACGCACTAAGACTAATTTGTCAGCTGTGTTTTATCCTTACTTTCCTGACCATCCTAAACTCTGTGTGGGTCAATGTTTAAAATCATATGAACATCAAACAGTTGATTTGAGATCATCTTCTTCTTCCCAACTACTTATTTTTTTCAAAAAACCCTTCAAACCCGTCTCTTCTCCAACCCTAGCTCGTTGGGTCAAAAGGGTCATGTCCTTAGCTGGTATTGACACTTCTGTTTTTGGTGCCCATTCCTCCAGAGGTGCTATGGCATCTAAGGCTTTTTGGGGTGGATCTCGTCTGGAGGATATTCTCAAATCGGCTGATCGGTCTAATGATAATGTATTTATTTGCTTTTTTTGCAAGCCTCTTCATCATGTTGCGTTGGATGTTGTTAATTTGCTTTAAACTTGCATAATATGAGCTCCCGGTCTTGCCATAAAATGTAGATTTTCCTAATAATTTGTGACGGAAAGTCTTAATTTTATTAAAGACACGAAGGCGAGTATTATCCCGCCTCAACAATTAATGCTTTCATTGGTTTCCCACTGTAGGAAGTTGGCTCTGTATGTGCTATTTCAAAGTAAGGAATAGCATGCACAGAGTCCAAGGGTTCCCCTTAGAGGTAAAATAGTGGTAAAAATAGATAATACTAATGCTCTATTTTGTGGTAGTGTGGTCGAGCAGTAGGCTTATCCAAGGAGTAGTGTTAAGCATTTGTTGTACATACACATAGACAATAAATGAGGTACACACACTCAGAGACAAATCCAGCCAATAGGTTTTGCTATAGAAAAATATCTTTTCTTAGTTTATTTTAAGAACCACAGGTTCAAATTTAACATGTAATATCTTGTTTGAAAGGTATTGCAGGTAAGTACATTAGGAACTTTGAATCATTTCAATTGCATGTATACTTTTCAAGTTATTCACAAATAGCTGTTTTAAAAGTGGACACAGTGCAATTTTCACAGTTCCTGGGGGAGGTAAGTTTTTGTTAGTTTTACCAGGTAAGTAAGACACTTACAGGGTTCAGTTCTTGGTCCAAGGTAGCCCACCGTTGGGGGTTCAGAGCAACCCCAAAGTCACCACACCAGCAGCTCAGGGCCGGTCAGGTGCAGAGTCCAAAGTGGTGCCCAAAACGCATAGGCTAGAATGGAGAGAAGGGGGTGCCCCGGTTCCGGTCTGCTTGCAGGTAAGTACCCGCGTCTTCGGAGGACAGACCAGGGGGGTTTTGTAGGGCACCGGGGGGGACACAAGCCGACACAGAAATTTCACCCTCAGCGGCGCGGGGGCGGCCGGATGCAGTGTTAGAACAAGCGTCGGGTTCGCAATGTTAGTCAATGAGAGATCAAGGGATCTCTTCAGCGCTGCAGGCAGGCAAGGGGGGGCTTCCTCGGGGAAACCTCCACTTGGGCAAGGGAGAGGGACTCCTGGGGGTCACTTCTGCAGTGAAAGTCCGGTCCTTCAGGTCCTGGGGGCTGCGGGTGCAGGGTCTTTTCCAGGCGTCGGGACTTAGGTTTCAGAGAGTCGCGGTCAGGGGAAGCCTCGGGATTCCCTCTGCAGGCGGCGCTGTGGGGGCTCAGGGGGGACAGGTTTTGGTACTCACAGTCGTCGAGTAGTCCGGGGGTCCTCCCTGAGGTGTTGGTTCTCCACCAGCCGAGTCGGGGTCGCCGGGTGTAGTGTTGCAAGTCTCACGCTTCTTGCGGGGAGTTGCAGGGTTCTTTAAAGCTGCTTCTTGAAACAAAGTTGCAGTCTTTTTGGAGCAGGTCCGCTGTCCTCGGGAGTTTCTTGTCGTCGTCGAAGGAGGGCAGTCCTCAGAGGATGCAGAGGTCGCTGGTCCCTTTGGAAGGCGTCGCTGGAGCAGAGTTCTTTGGAAGGCAGGAGACAGGCCGGTGAGTTTCTGGAGCCAAGGCAGTTGTTGTCTTCTGGTCTTCCTCTGCAGGGGTTTTCAGCTGGGCAGTCCTTCTTCTTGTTGTTGCAGGAATCTAATTTTCTAGGGTTCAGGGTAGCCCTTAAATACTAAATTTAAGGGCGTGTTTAGGTCTGGGGGGTTAGTAGCCAATGGCCACTAGCCCTGAGGGTGGGTACACCCTCTTTGTGCCTCCTCCCAAGGGGAGGGGGTCACAATCCTAACCCTATTGGGGGAATCCTCCATCTGCAAGATGGAGGATTTCTAAAAGTTAGAGTCACCTCAGCTCAGGACACCTTAGGGTCTGTCCTGACTGGCCAGTGACTCCTCCTTGTTATTCTCATTATTTTCTCCGGCCTTGCCGCCAAAAGTGGGGGCCGGAGGGGGCGGGCAACTCCACTAGCTGGAGTGTCCTGCGGTGCTGTGACAAAGGGGTGAGCCTTTGAGGCTCACCGCCAGGTGTTACAGCTCCTGCCTGGGGGAGGTGTTAGCATCTCCACCCAGTGCAGGCTTTGTTACTGGCCTCAGAGTGACAAAGGCACTCTCCCCATGGGGCCAGCAACATGTCTCTAGTGTGGCAGGCTGCTGGAACTAGTCAGCCTACACAGATAGCCGGTTAAGTTTCAGGGGGCACCTCTAAGGTGCCCTCTGGGGTGTATTTTGCAATAAAAGGTACACTGGCATCAGTGTGCATTTATTGTGCTGAGAAGTTTGATACCAAACTTCCCAGTTTTCAGTGTAGCCATTATGGTGCTGTGGAGTTCGTGTTTGACAAACTCCCAGACCATATACTCTTATGGCTACCCTGCACTTACAATGTCTAAGGTTTTGTTTAGACACTGTAGGGGTACCATGCTCATGCATTGGTACCCTCACCTATGGTATAGTGCACCCTGCCTTAGGGCTGTAAGGCCTGCTAGAGGGGTGACTGACCTATACTTGCATAGGCAGTGAGAGGCTGGCATGGCACCCTGAGGGGAGTGCCATGTCGACTTACTCGTTTTGTTCTCACTAGCACACACAAGCTGGCAAACAGTGTGTCTGTGCTGAGTGAGAGGTCTCCAGGGTGGCATAAGACATGCTGCAGCCCTTAGAGACCTTCCTTGGCATCAGGGCCCTTGGTACTAGGAGTACCAGTTACAAGGGACTTATCTGGATGCCAGGGTCTGCCAATTGTGGATACAAAAGTACAGGTTAGGGAAAGAACACTGGTGCTGGGGCCTGGTTAGCAGGCCTCAGCACACTTTCAATTGTAAACATAGCATCAGCAAAGGCAAAAAGTCAGGGGGCAACCATGCCAAGGAGGCATTTCCTTACACAACCCCCCCCCAAACGAAAGAGGATGAGACTAACCTTTCCCAAGAGAGTCTTCATTTTCTAAGTGGAAGAACCTGGAAAGGCCATCTGCATTGGCATGGGCAGTCCCAGGTCTGTGTTCCACTATAAAGTCCATTCCCTGTAGGGAGATGGACCACCTCAACAGTTTTGGATTTTCACCTTTCATTTGCATCAGCCATTTGAGAGGTCTGTGGTCAGTTTGAACTAGGAAGTGAGTCCCAAAGAGGTATGGTCTCAGCTTCTTCAGGGACCAAACCACAGCAAAGGCCTCCCTCTCAATGGCACTCCAACGCTGCTCCCTGGGGAGTAACCGCCTGCTAATGAAAGCAACAGGCTGGTCAAGGCCATCATCATTTGTTTGGGACAAAACTGCCCCTATCCCATGTTCAGAGGCATCTGTCTGCACAATGAACTGCTTAGAATAATCTGGAGCTTTTAGAACTGGTGCTGAGCACATTGCTTGTTTCAGGGTGTCAAAGGCCTGTTGGCATTCCACAGTCCAGTTCACTTTCTTGGGCATTTTCTTGGAGGTGAGTTCAGTGAGGGCTGTCACAATGGATCCATATCCCTTCACAAACCTCCTGTAATTCCCAGTCAAGCCAAGGAATGCCCTGACTTGAGTCTGGGTTTTTGGAGCTACCCAGTCCAGAATAGTCTGGATCTTGGGTTGGAGTGGTTGAACTTGGCCTCCACCTACAAGGTGGCCCAAGTAAACCACAGTTCCCTGCCCTATCTGGCATTTGGATGCCTTGATAGAGAGGCCTGCAGATTGCAGAGCCTTCAAAACCTTCTTCAGGTGGACCAGGTGATCCTGCCAGGTGGAGCTAAAGACAGCAATATCATCAAGATAAGCTGTGCTAAAGGACTCCAAGCCAGCAAGGACTTGATTCACCAACCTTTGGAATGTGGCAGGGGCATTCTTTAAACCAAAGGGCATAACAGTAAACTGGTAATGCCCATCAGGTGTGGAGAATGCTGTTTTCTCTTTTGCTCCAGGTGCCATTTTTATTTGCCAGTACCCTGCTGTCAAGTCAAAGGTACTTAAGAATTTGGCAGCACCTAATTTATCTATGAGGTCATCAGCTCTAGGGATTGGATGAGCATCTGTCTTGGTGACAGAATTGAGCCCTCTGTAGTCCACACAAAACCTCATCTCTTTCTTTCCATCTTTGGTGTGAGGTTTGGGGACTAAGACCACTGGGCTAGCCCAGGGGCTGTCAGAGCGCTCAATTACTCCCAACTCCAGCATCTTTTGGACTTCCACCTTGATGCTTTCCTTAACATGGTCAGACTGTCTAAAGATTTTGTTTTTGACAGGCATGCTGTCTCCTGTGTCCACATCATGGGTACACAGGTGTGTCTGACCAGGGGTTAAGGAGAAGAGTTCAGGAAACTGTTGTAGGACTCTCCTACAATCAGCTTGCTGTTGGCCAGAGAGGGTGTCTGAGTAGATCACTCCATCTACTGAGCCATCTTTTGGGTCTGATGATAGAAGATCAGGGAGAGGTTCACTCTCTGCCTCCTGATCCTCATCTGTTACCATCAACAGATTTACATCAGCCCTGTCGTGGAAGAGCTTAAGGCGGTTCACATGGATCACCCTCTTGGGGCTCCTGCTTGTGCCCAGGTCCACCAGGTAGGTGACCTGACTCTTCCTTTCTAGCACTGGATAAGGGCCACTCCATTTGTCCTGGAGTGCCCTGGGAGCCACAGGCTCCAGAACCCAGACTTTCTGCCCTGGTTGGAACTCAACCAGTGCAGCCTTTTGGTCATACCAAAACTTCTGGAGCTGTTGGCTGGCCTCAAGGTTTTTGGTTGCCTTTTCCATGTACTCTGCCATTCTAGAGCGAAGGCCAAGTACATAGTCCACTATGTCTTGTTTAGGCTCATGAAGAGGTCTCTCCCAGCCTTCTTTAACAAGAGCAAGTGGTCCCCTTACAGGGTGACCAAACAGAAGTTCAAAGGGTGAGAATCCTACTCCCTTCTGTGGCACCTCTCTGTAAGCAAAAAGCAGACATGGCAAGAGGACATCCCATCTCCTTTTGAGTTTTTCTGGGAGCCCCATGATCATGCCTTTTAATGTCTTGTTGAATCTCTCAACTAAGCCATTAGTTTGTGGATGGTATGGTGTAGTGAATTTGTAAGTCACTCCACACTCATTCCACATGTGTTTTAGGTATGCTGACATGAAGTTGGTACCTCTGTCAGACACCACCTCCTTAGGGAAACCCACTCTGGTAAAGATACCAATGAGGGCCTTGGCTACTGCAGGGGCAGTAGTCGACCTAAGGGGAATAGCTTCAGGATACCTAGTAGCATGATCCACTACTACTAGGATGTACATATTTCCTGAGGCTGTGGGAGGTTCCATTGGACCAACTATGTCCACACCCACTCTTTCAAAGGGGACCCCCACCACTGGAAGTGGAATGAGGGGGGCCTTTGGGTGCCCACCTGTCTTACCACTGGATTGACAGGTGGGGCAGGAGAGGCAAAACTCCTTAACCTTCTGGGACATATTGGGCCAGTAGAAGTGGTTGACTAACCTCTCCCACGTCTTGGTTTGTCCCAAATGCCCAGCAAGGGGAATATCATGGGCTAAGGTCAGAATAAACTCTCTGAACGACTGAGGCACTACCACTCTCCTAGTGGTACCAGGTTTGGGGTCTCTGGCCTCAGTGTACAGGAGTCCATCTTCCCAATAGACCCTATGTGTTCCATTTTTCTTGCCCTTGGACTCTTCAGCAGCTTGCTGCCTAAGGCCTTCAAGAGAGGGACAGGTTTCTTGTCCCTTACACAGCTCCTCCCTTGAGGGTCCCCCTGGGCCTAAGAGCTCAACCTGATAAGGTTCAAGCTCCAAAGGCTCAGTTCCCTCAGAGGGCAGAACTTCTTCCTGAGAAGAGAGGTTCCCTTTTTCTGACTGTGTTGCAGTTGGTTTCCCAACTGACTTTCCTTTTCTCTTGGTAGGCTGGGCCATTTTTCCAGACTCCAGCTCTACTTTTTCACCCTGTGCCTTGCATTGTGCTCTTGTTTTTACACACACCAGTTCAGGGATACCCAGCATCGCTGCATGGGTTTTTAGTTCTACCTCAGCCCATGCTGAGGACTCCAGGTCATTTCCAAGCAGACAGTCTACTGGGATGTTTGAGGAGACCACCACCTGTTTCAGGCCATTGACCCCTCCCCATTCTAAAGTTACCATTGCCATGGGATGTGCTTTAGTTTGATTGTCAGCATTGGTGACTGTATAAGTTTTTCCAGTCAGGTATTGGCCAGGGGAAACCAGTTTCTCTGTCACCATGGTGACACTGGCACCTGTATCCCTCAGGCCCTCTACACTTGTCCCATTAATAAAGAGCTGCTGCCTGTATTTTTGCATGTTAGGCGGCCAGGCAGCTAGTGTGGCTAAATCCACCCCACCCTCAGAGACTAGAGTAGCTTCAGTGTGGACCCTGATTTGCTCTGGGCACACTGTTGATCCCACTTGGAGACTAGCCATTCCAGTGTTACCTGGATTGGAGTTTGGAGTGGAACTTTTCTTGGGACAGGCCTTGTCTCCAGTTTGGTGTCCAGACTGACTACAGTTTCGACACCAGACCTTTTTGGGATCAAAGTTTTTACCCTTGTACCCAGGATTGTTTTGTGAAGAGGCTCTGGGCCCACCCTCCTGTGCAGGTTTTTGGGGGCCTGTAGAAGACTCTTTACTATTTTTAGTTTTGGCTGTCTCACCACCTTTCCCCTGGGGAGGTTTTGTGACCCCTTTCTTTTGGTCACCCCCTGTGGAAGTTTTGGACACCCTAGTCTTGACCCAATGGTCCGCCTTCTTTCCCAATTCTTGGGGAGAAATTGGTCCTAGGTCTACCAGATGCTGATGCAGTTTATCATTGAAACAATTACTTAACAGGTGTTCTTTCACAAATAAATTGTACAGCCCATCATAATTACTTACACCACTGCCTTGAATCCAACCATCTAGTGTTTTTACTGAGTAGTCTACAAAGTCAACCCAGGTCTGGCTCGAGGATTTTTGAGCCCCCCTGAATCTAATCCTATACTCCTCAGTGGAGAATCCAAAGCCCTCAATCAGGGTACCCTTCATGAGGTCATAAGATTCTGCATCTTTTCCAGAGAGTGTGAGGAGTCTATCCCTACACTTTCCTGTGAACATTTCCCAAAGGAGAGCACCCCAGTGAGATCTGTTCACTTTTCTGGTTACACAAGCCCTCTCAAAAGCTGTGAACCATTTGGTGATGTCATCACCATCTTCATATTTAGTTACAATCCCTTTAGGGATTTTCAACATGTCAGGAGAATCTCTGACCCTATTTATGTTGCTGCCACCATTGATGGGTCCTAGGCCCATCTCTTGTTTTTCCCTCTCTATGGCTAGGATCTGTCTTTCCAAAGCCAATCTATTGGCCATCCTGGCTAACTGAATGTCCTCTTCACTGGGGTTATCCTCAGTGATTTCAGAGTTGTTGGTCCCTCCTGTGAGGGAACCAGCATCTCTGACTATTATTTGTGGAGTCAGGGCTTGAGAAGCCCTGCTCTCCCTAAGTAGGACTGGAGGGGGGGAATTTCCCTCCAAGTCACTATCTTCATCCTCTGAGTTGCCACCCTCAGAGGGGTTGGCCTTTTCAAACTCTGCCAAAAGCTCCTGGAGCTGTATTTTGGTAGGTTTGGGGCCCATTGTTATTTTCTTTAGTTTACAGAGTGACCTTAGCTCTCTCATCTGTAGATGGAGGTAAGGTGTGGTGTCGAGTTCCACCACAGTCACATCTGTGCTAGACATTTTGCTTCTAAAAGTTGGAATACTTTTTAAGAATCTAAAACTGGTTCTAGAATCTAATTCAAACTTTGACAAACTTTTAAACTCTAAAAGAAATGCTAAACAGGATCTAACACAAGGCCCTAGCAGGTCTTTTAAGAATTTAGAAAACTTTTCAAATTGCAAAAATCAATTTCTAAAAACAATTTTGGAATTTGTCGTGTGATCAGGTATTGGCTGAGTAGTCCAGCAAATGCAAAGTCTTGTACCCCACCGCTGATCCACCAATGTAGGAAGTTGGCTCTGTATGTGCTATTTCAAAGTAAGGAATAGCATGCACAGAGTCCAAGGGTTCCCCTTAGAGGTAAAATAGTGGTAAAAATAGATAATACTAATGCTCTATTTTGTGGTAGTGTGGTCGAGCAGTAGGCTTATCCAAGGAGTAGTGTTAAGCATTTGTTGTACATACACATAGACAATAAATGAGGTACACACACTCAGAGACAAATCCAGCCAATAGGTTTTGCTATAGAAAAATATCTTTTCTTAGTTTATTTTAAGAACCACAGGTTCAAATTTAACATGTAATATCTTGTTTGAAAGGTATTGCAGGTAAGTACATTAGGAACTTTGAATCATTTCAATTGCATGTATACTTTTCAAGTTATTCACACATAGCTGTTTTAAAAGTGGACACAGTGCAATTTTCACAGTTCCTGGGGGAGGTAAGTTTTTGTTAGTTTTACCAGGTAAGTAAGACACTTACAGGGTTCAGTTCTTGGTCCAAGGTAGCCCACCGTTGGGGGTTCAGAGCAACCCCAAAGTCACCACACCAGCAGCTCAGGGCCGGTCAGGTGCAGAGTCCAAAGTGGTGCCCAAAACGCATAGGCTAGAATGGAGAGAAGGGGGTGCCCCGGTTCCGGTCTGCTTGCAGGTAAGTACCCGCGTCTTCGGAGGACAGACCAGGGGGGTTTTGTAGGGCACCGGGGGGGACACAAGCCCACACAGAAATTTCACCCTCAGCGGCGCGGGGGCGGCCGGGTGCAGTGTTAGAACAAGAGTCGGGTTCGCAATGTTAGTCAATGAGAGATCAAGGGATCTCTTCAGCGCTGCAGGCAGGCAAGGGGGGGCTTCCTCGGGGAAACATCCACTTGGGCAAGGGAGAGGGACTCCTGGGGGTCACTTCTGCAGTGAAAGTCCGGTCCTTCAGGTCCTGGGGGCTGCGGGTGCAGGGTCTTTTCCAGGCGTCGGGACTTAGGTTTCAGAGAGTCGCGGTCAGGGGAAGCCTCGGGATTCCCTCTGCAGGCGGCGCTGTGGGGGCTCAGGGGGGACAGGTTTTGGTACTCACAGTCATCGAGTAGTCCGGGGGTCCTCCCTGAGGTGTTGGTTCTCCACCAGCCGAGTCGGGGTCGCCGGGTGTAGTGTTGCAAGTCTCACGCTTCTTGCGGCGAGTTGCAGGGTTCTTTAAAGCTGCTTCTTGAAACAAAGTTGCAGTCTTTTTGGAGCAGGTCCGCTGTCCTCGGGAGTTTCTTGTCATCGTCGAAGCAGGGCAGTCCTCAGAGGATGCAGAGGTCGCTGGTCCCTTTGGAAGGCGTCGCTGGAGCAGAGTTCTTTGGAAGGCAGGAGACAGGCCGGTGAGTTTCTGGAGCCAAGGCAGTTGTTGTCTTCTGGTCTTCCTCTGCAGGGGTTTTCAGCTGGGCAGTCCTTCTTCTTGTTGTTGCAGGAATCTAATTTTCTAGGGTTCAGGGTAGCCCTTAAATACTAAATTTAAGGGCGTGTTTAGGTCTGGGGGGTTAGTAGCCAATGGCCACTAGCCCTGAGGGTGGGTACACCCTCTTTGTGCCTCCTCCCAAGGGGAGGGGGTCACAATCCTAACCCTATTGGGGGAATCCTCCATCTGCAAGATGGAGGATTTCTAAAAGTTAGAGTCACCTCAGCTCAGGACACCTTAGGGGCTGTCCTGACTGGCCAGTGACTCCTCCTTGTTATTCTCATTATTTTCTCCGGCCTTGCCGCCAAAAGTGGGGGCCGGGGCCGGAGGGGGCGGGCAACTCCACTAGCTGGAGTGTCTTGCGGTGCTGTGACAAAGGGGTGAGCCTTTGAGGCTCACCGCCAGGTGTTACAGCTCCTGCCTGGGGGAGGTGTTAGCATCTCCACCCAGTGCAGGCTTTGTTACTGGCCTCAGAGTGACAAAGGCACTCTCCCCATGGGGCCAGCAACATGTCTCTAGTGTGGCAGGCTGCTGGAACTAGTCAGCCTACACAGATAGCCGGTTAAGTTTCAGGGGGCACCTCTAAGGTGCCCTCTGGGGTGTATTTTGCAATAAAAGGTACACTGGCATCAGTGTGCATTTATTGTGCTGAGAAGTTTGATACCAAACTTCCCAGTTTTCAGTGTAGCCATTATGGTGCTGTGGAGTTCGTGTTTGACAAACTCCCAGACCATATACTCTTATGGCTACCCTGCACTTACAATGTCTAAGGTTTTGTTTAGACACTGTAGGGGTACCATGCTCATGCATTGGTACCCTCACCTATGGTATAGTGCACCCTGCCTTAGGGCTGTAAGGCCTGCTAGAGGGGTGACTGACCTATACTTGCATAGGCAGTGAGAGGCTGGCATGGCACCCTGAGGGGAGTGCCATGTCGACTTACTCGTTTTGTTCTCACTAGCACACACAAGCTGGCAAGCAGTGTGTCTGTGCTGAGTGAGAGGTCTCCAGGGTGGCATAAGACATGCTGCAGCCCTTAGAGACCTTCCTTGGCATCAGGGCCCTTGGTACTAGGAGTACCAGTTACAAGGGACTTATCTGGATGCCAGGGTCTGCCAATTGTGGATACAAAAGTACAGGTTAGGGAAAGAACACTGGTGCTGGGGCCTGGTTAGCAGGCCTCAGCACACTTTCAATTGTAAACATAGCATCAGCAAAGGCAAAAAGTCAGGGGGCAACCATGCCAAGGAGGCATTTCCTTACACCCACCCTTTCAGCTTCAACTACTCCGTCACAGACTTCAACGTAATTGTCATTCGTCAGCGGACCACCATTGCTTACCTCCTTGGATTTCTCTACCTCATCTACATCGGCTCCATTCGGATGTCATCCTTTCCCCTTCTGAGATCCAGTTATTGAACTTTTGTCAAGACTTTCTAGCTTTCGTAATGGCTTTTTGCATCATTTGTTCTATTCTACCTTTGTTTCATACTGTTTGACCCTCGCACAAGAAAAGAGGGCTGTTCACAGTCAAGATACGTATTTAGGGGTTGGGTGCCCTATCATTGCTTGACGCTTGAAACTACTGTTTTGCTCCCATTGGCCACCTTTCGTTTGGCCTTATGGGAGTTGTTGTTTTTTTCTTGACTGCTGCTATTGAATAAACAAGAAAAGAAAATGCATAATACTCGCCTCCGTGTCTTTAATAAAATTAAGACTTTCCGTCATAAATTATTAGGAAAATCTACATTACCATAAACAAATCCAACTGCTGCTGCGCACAGCCAGCCAGTTCCCTCCGCATGCACCCAATCCCATGCTGAGCACGGCCTTTGGGCATGTATGGGAAGGTTTGGTGTGTGAGGGGATGTGTTTTTTTCATTGGGCTGCAGATTCACTGATCTATTGCAAAGTTACACTGGGGCCGCACTCAGCGCCGCAGTGGATCCACGGATCCCCGCGAGGCCTAGAACAGAGCCTTCCTGACCCCTTAGATCACTTTTTATTTTTATTCTGCCCACCCCCCTCCCTGGCTGAGCCGTTAAACAAATTGGCAGTCACAACTTTTCTCTCAGGTTGCGTCCAGCCATTCAGGACCTTGTTTTGCCTGAGGATCCATGGATCCTAGATATACATACATCTTTTTTCTTTAATAGTTCCAAAATTACCAAATTACAAAAAGAGATCTTTGTGTATCAAGATCCATCTTTCTGTCAAATCTGGTGCGTTTGCATTGTGCGGTTTGGGCTGTAGTCAAAATCTCTACAGAAAATTGCATGGGGAATTTTTTTTTGGGACCCCCCTATTTTTCTCTCCCCCGCTTGACTCAGATCCACTGTGACAGATCAGTAGATCCATGTGCCCACAGCAATGCAATGACTGGGTCGCAGCAACCTTACAGAAAAATTGAAAATGCCATTTTGTGAATCAGGGCATAGTTCCTGGGGGCAAGGGGAATACTATAATATACGACATAAGGAGTCAAAATAGAGGTATGCTGACCCCATAAGACTGATGGAGGGGTCTATGAAGGACCCTTCGTGAGCAAGAATTCTGCCCAAAAATGTTTTTTTTGGGGGGTGCCTGATGATCCGCATATCCTCTGTGGTGCTCAGCACAGCCCTGGGTGAATCTGCAACAGACTCACACAACCACTCAAACACCGACTTACATGCACTCACCCACTTACACACCCACACATCCACTTACAAACCGACTCACACACCCATATAGCCACTCACACACCCACTCACAGAACCATAAAACTACTTGCACACCCACTCAATGACCCACATAGCCACTCATACACCCACTCACACACACACACACTCATACACTCCCACACTCATTTACCCACCCACACACACCCCTACAGACCCACATTGTGGTGTTGGCTGCTTGTGGGCGGTCAACCGTATGTAAGGGGTTGGCGTCAAAGGCCATGCACAGGGCGGCACTGAGTGCATGCGGGAAGCCAACCATACCACCTGGCCACAGGTCAGGCCCTGCAGCTAACCCTCTGCTGCACATGGGTGAAAGCCATCTATATATTCAAACATATATATTTTTTTTTCTGGAAAAAAAACCAAGGTTTTAGTGCCAACATAACATTTTGAACTAAACTAAACACCATAATTATAATTTGCACCCCCTGCCATGCACTGCTTATGACCTCACATATTACACAATTCTTGACGTTCTATGTCTTCATTTATGATATCACTGATGACATCCCAAATGACATAATTGTCTACACAACTGATGACATCATCCAAGCTACTTTTGTATACATTGCTTTGTGAAGGAGTATGGCATTAGAGGAATGAAAATAGAAAATAGTTCAGAATAATCTGAAGCATCATTAATGACACATACAACCACCTTCTGTGAACCAAGCTTCTGTTACGTTATGTTGGCACTGAAATTTTCACCTAGCTATAATGTCAGTTTAACCTTTTGTTTCTTCAGTGAATTTCTAAGGTTTTTTTAAAATGTAAATTAAGATATGACTAAAATTCCTAACTGTAACATCACTTTACCCATTGTTTTTTTTACTGAATTTCTAGATGTTTTAACATAAATTAATATTATATCACCATACATAAAGCCAACCCTCTGCCATGCACCGCCAGGCTCTGTAGCCAACCCCATGCAGAAAAACAAGCACACAAGGCGCACAGCCCTTGCCGCGGTTGGCCACAGTACTCATCCTGCTATCAGGCCCTGCAAATGACCTTTTGCAGTCAGCCTAACCCGGCCATGCATGGCCTTCGTCTGTGTGCTGCGTGCAATTACCTGCAGGGCCTGGCCCGCGGTCAAGCCCTGCAAATGACCCTCCCTGGACAGCCAAACCCAGACATTCATGGCCTTAGGCCATGCAGTTTGGGGTTGGCCTCAGGCAGTCAGCTTCCTGCCGGGGAAGGAGGTCCCATGGCCTTTCGTTCTCAACCCACTATTGGCCCCAGGGACCCCATCCCCTGGGACTAAACAGTAATTATAGGGGACAGTAGCCAGTGGCCTTCCTCCCCAAGCCTTTCTACTATTAAGTTGATGTGAGGGTCATGCAACCCCCCTCCTCAAGCCTTATTAGGCCAGAGAACCCCATTCTGTTGGCCGAATTCTACAATTAATGGGAGGTGGGGGCCATGCACCCCCCCCCCCCTCCCAAGGCTGAATAGACCCCGGGAACTTATCCCATGGGGCCAAATTCTACCATTAAATTGAGAGGGTGTTCACCCCCCTCTTCCTTAGCCTTATTAGGCCCCAGGGACCTTGGGGCAAAATTCTATTATTAAGAGGAGGAGAGTCACACAGCTCCCCCTTCCCTGAGCCTTATTAGTCCCTGGTGACCTTGTCCCCTGGGGTGGAATTGCATTACTAATGGGAGGGGCATGCAGCTCCCATACTTGAGCATTCTTGGCCCGCATGGACTCCATCCCTCAGGGTCAGAGGTGGGTGCCCCGTTACCCACCTTGGACACCCGCATACCACTAGTTGGGGGCTGTGGGAGGAGCCCCAGCACCACCAAGCGACCACAGCTGGAGTCCCTCTGGATTGCGGCAAACACAATTTATTTGCTTTGGCCCCTGGGGGGGTCTCCCTCATAGGGCCTAGGGGTGCAGGTTATCCCTAACCTGCCCCCTTACATTTGTTTACTTTTTAACTTCAGGACAGAGGACTAAGGCCCCGAGTTCTGTAATGGCTGCCAAGAACCTTCATGTTGCTGGCAGCCAACCAGAGTGCTAACTCCTGTGGGAGTGACATGGCCCAAAAAAATGCTCCCTGGCCCAATCAGAATAGGGTGTGATGAACTCTTGCAAGTGTTCCTTGAACCCAATTGTCAAGATATACAAATGTTTTGGGAGCTTTATAGCTCAAAAGCTACTGAATGGATTTATACCAAAGCACCAAAAGTACGCTTTCGGAACCAAGATACATTATCCTCTCAAATGTGGTGTAATTCCTTTCAGCAGTTTTTGCAGTAGTGCTTTCTAAAAAGGACCATGGAAAATGCATGGGGATTTTTCGTTTTGGGATGACCCCTTTTTCTCGGTCCCTGCTTGACAGACCATCCCAAAACCTTTCATGCAAATTGATCATATTTAGGCAAAGTTTTGTGTCGAGTTGTCAAATGGGGCCAAAGTTATAAGCAAAACAAAAAAGGCATTTCCTATGGAAGTGCTGACTTAACTATTACTACTCAGTGGTGAGAATCTAAAATAATTTCTCTGTTTTGCGATGAGCAATGCATGGCCCCACATCCCAACTTGTTAACTTACAGGATCAATTAGACAATGACTACAGTAATCCATGTCAAGGCCATTTAGTGTCTCTTTATCCATTCACACTCTTAACCAATGGTTAGTTTTGACCCACGTAGCCATTCTCTGGCATATTGCATTTTGCTGTAATGACGCAGGCCCATATCTACAACATTTCTGAGACACTTACTAAAAGTAGTAATTCAAAAACAAATGCTTGTTGATCTGTTCCAGACAGTTAATGTTATGCAATGGAAAACACAAGGGAAAGGAGATAAGGTATAACATTTAAAAAATATGGGGCAGATTTAAGAAAAGTGGAGCTGCACCCGAACAGTGCCACTATCCGTGCACCCCTCAGCGCCCCCCTACCGCCACGATGTGTGCACTGTATTTAAGCTATGGTGCACTATGGCGCAGGATATGTAGCAATAGTGTCATTCTTTTTTACGTTATTGATGTAATATTCAGGGTTAGCACCAACATTGTGGCGCTAACCCTGTACAGTATATATGGGCCATTTGTAACCAATGGTATTCCCCCCTTTAACTCCTGCTCTAAGCAGGTGTTAAAAATGCAAAAAAAAATGGAGCAAATAAATCATTTAGCTTTCTTTGTGCCATTATTTTGGCCCCCCTAAAGGGGGAATGCCCCCCTTGCATACATTATGCCTGGTGCAGGCATAATGTGGCACACTGGGTTACTAAGTGGTGTGATGCATTTTTCACAAGTATGGGCATCTAACATCAGACACCTCGTCCTGATACCTACAATATTGGTTTTGAATGATCTAAAATTATGATATTGCTGCTAAAACCTGTGTGGTCTTAGGTCAAGCTTAATAATTTAGTCAGCGATAGAAGCTATAAAATCGCAACTGCACAAACATACACACTGTAAAGGTATAACTACGAAAGTCTAACTATAAAAGTTCACACAAAGAAATAGCAAAAGATGGGGTACCAGCGACGCCATAAAGCACACACCATCAGTGGAAGCTGGGAGGCAGTGTTGACAATCTTCAATTTAGTGACCAGGATGAAATAGGGGATGCAAGACTTTCATGGATGAACCAACGTGGGGGTAAATCAGCACTGAGGTTTCACCGGGTTGGTGCTTCCAAAGCATGGATGACTGAACATATAACATTTATAGGAATAAACCTTATTTATTGGTCAGAACATGCTAGGGCACAAAGCTGCTCTCCATTTAACAGATCATTTACTCTTTCTCACTGACAATGTCTAATGCAGAGTTTCCAGTCCTGCATTTTTAGAGTTTGTGATTTGTGCCGCTGCAACAGATCCATCAGACTTTTAATTGATTCTCGCAACAGCACGGATATGACCACTTTGGAAGATTCAACGCTTTGGTACCTACGTGATACCACTTACAATGGAAATAAATGCAGCAGGATTGCTTTAAGGAACATGACATCCGCCACATCATGAATCTGAACAAGCTAGTGCTCAGTAAATGTGCATAAAGAAGCATATCTGCCACACTTACATGTTGCTTTGGCATGAAATGTCCTAAGAAAAACAGCAGTCAGCTCCTTACCTCTAGTGGAATGAAGCCTAAAAGCACTATCACTTTCTCTCTTTGCATCTTTTCTCTCTTTGCCTCTTTTCTCTCTTTCACTTGTTTCTTGCTCCCCCGCTTTCCCCACAGTCCCACCCTGTTAGCAATTCCCGTCCTCCCACCTGACCAATTCCCCTCATTCTTAAGGGTGACCGATGTGCGGCGGCTGAACTGACTTTTTGGCCAGCGACCATTGCTCCCTCATGCTTGGCCACTGGTGCTGCCCTCTCCTCACAGAACCAGCCGGCTCTGTGTGCGAGGCCCGCCTCCACCCACAGGCATTCGCCTGCGCCTCATCCCTGGTGGCCTAGTGTCCATCAGTGTTTGTCAGGTCTGTCTGCCTTCTATCTCTTTCATACCTTTTGCTGTATTTTGCCTCTTTTTCTCTCTTTCACTTTCCTTTCACTCCTTTTTTGTTACAGCACTTTTCCTGCCACTGCTGCCCCCGCGGCCCCACCCTCGTATCGCTTCCCGCCCTCCCACCACCCACCCTCCAGTTAACCAAATTCCCCCATCTCCCCTTCTTATGGGGGGGGGGCGCTGCATGGGGGCGCCAGTAGAGCACCAAAGTCAAGCCTGCCTGCACCCATCCGTGCCTGGAACGTGCCCAGCGTCACGGACCCTGGAACTCGCATGACCCATCAATACGACACCAGGACCCTCCACATTCTGAACCCAGGATGGCAGAACAATTGTCACACCCTCTCCTCCAAGAACACCCACAAATCTTTCTCCTGCGCCAAAGCCACCTCACATTCTCCGCACGCCAAATGCCAGCCCTCACCGTGCCAGAACCATCTCCAAGCCACCTCAAGTGCATCCTCCTTAAAGTCTGCTCCCTACACAAACATGCCGTGGAGATTTGAGACCTAATAGACACCACCTGCTTGGTCATCGCGTTTTTCACAGAGACATGGACTAAACAACATACGGACCGGACATCATCATCCCCAGAGACTACAAGCTACTATGCAAGGACCACCCATACAGACCAGGATGCGACATAGTCATCACCCACAAGACTACCCTCCGACTGACGTTAAGCACACAGGATTTCACCCCAGTCATGGAGCACCTTCACTCCAAGTTCAAGCTACCCCTAAGACCACCCGCTGTGGCACCTTCATCTATAGACCACCCGGACGATGCACAGCCTTCAGTGATGCGATCGTCACCCTCATAGCCCCCCACTCACTCACCTCCAGCAACTATATTCTCCTTGGTGAACTCAACATCCACTTCAACGATCTCACTGACCACAACACTCAACACTAATCGAGAACCTGGACACAATCGGGCTCAAGCAACTGGTCACCTCACCGACGCACACCGCCGGTCACACGCTCGACCCCATTTTCTCCTCCAGCAGCAACATCATCATCCACGTGACCCCCCTACACTAGACTGCCCACCACTGCATCCATTTTTCCATCTCAACGCCCAGGGCTCAACACCCCCCACCTACAGAAAATGGAATCAGATCTCAGAGAAGCAACTCACCAGCACCCTCAGCAACTTCCCACCCCCGTCACAACAGACAGCAACACCTCAGACTGCAACCTCCAGGAATGGATCATCAACGGCACCGACACCTTAGCCCCTCTCCGGATGACTTCAGGGAAAGACTCCTCCAAGAAAGCCAATTGCTTCACCCCCTGCACTCCTGGAATCAAAGCGTTCCTGCAGGGGGCTGGAGAAGAAGTGGAGAAACAGCAAATCCAGGAAAGACCTGGCCACCTTCAAAGCCTCCACAAGATCCCACCACAGCCTCATCAGGTCCTCCAGGAAATCAGCCCTACAGGACTGCACCAACTCCACCACCCACAAAAAACAAAGTACTCTACATCATCATCAAAGAATTCACCAAACCACAAACTGAGACCACAGACATCCCTCCAATGCAGGATCTTTGTGACAGACTGGCCACTTTTGTCCACCGGAAGATCCAAGACATCTACGGCACTTTCGGATCCCAAGACTCTCTGAGCCCACCAACAACACCCCTGCCAGGACCAGCAGAACCCACAAAACTCCTGCATGCCTGGACCCCCCTCACGACAAATGATACCCACACCATCATGGGCAGCATCCACTCGGAACCCCCGACTGACCCCTGCCACACTACATCTTCAACAAGGCCAGCACCTCTATCGCGCCTGAACTCTGCAAGAACATCTGCTGCTCCCTAGAGTCAGCAACCTACCCCAAAGACTGGAAAAACGCCGAGATTTACACACAGCCGACCCGATGGACCTCAAGAACTGCTGCCCCATCTCACTGCTACCCTTCCCAGCTAAAGTTGCTGAGAAAGCAATCAACACTCAACTACGTCAACACATGGAGGACAACAACATCCTGGACATCTCCCAGTCAGGATTGAGAACAGTACTGAAACCGCCCTGCTCGCAGCCATAGATGGCATCTGCTCCCACCTTGGCCACGGACAAACAGCAGCTCTCATCCTACTGGACCTCGCAGCCGACTTCGATGCAGTGTCCCACCGTACACTACGCATCAGACTCGATGCGGCAGGCATACGCAGAAAGGCCCTTCGATGGATACACTTCTTCCTAACAGGCAGAACACAGAAAGTCAGGCTCCCATCACACCTATCAGAAACCACTGACATCAGCTGTGGAGTACCCAAAGGATCATCGCTGAGCCCCACACTGTTCAATGTCTACATGATCCCACTTGCCCCCATCGTCAGGAAAAACTGCATGAGCATCGTCTCCCATGCTGATGACACCGTGACCGAGAACCCCTCAACAGCCATGAAAAATTTCAGAGACGGGATGGAAGTAGTCGCCGCCTGGATGAGACAAAGCTGCGTAAGGCTGAACTCTGACAAAACTGAGATCCTCATATTGGAACCATCCACATCAGCTTGGCATGACTCCTCGTGGCCCTATACACTCGACAGGCCCCTTCCGCGACAGACCACGCTAATCACTTCGGCGTCATTCTTGACTCAACACTCACCATGGTCAGGCAGGTTAACTCTGTCGCCTCCACCTGCTACTACACCCTCCGACTCCTCCAAAAGGTCTTCAGATGGATACCAATCGACTGCTGGAAAACCATGACACATGCCCTAATCACAAGCAGACTCGATAACGGCAATGCCCTCTATGCTGGAACTGCAAAGAAGAACATAAACAAGCAGTAATAAATTCAGAACACCACTGCCAGATTCGTCCTAGACATCTCCCGCTGTGAACACACCACAGAATACTTGAAGAACCTCCACTGGCTAACCGTCAAGAAGAGGATCAACTTCAAACTTCTCGTACATGCCTACAGAGCCCACCACAACAGCAGACCCATCTATCTCAACCCACCGCATTACCTGGTACTCTCCGTCCAGACCTCTCCGATCATCCTGACAGTCGCTCAGCAACGTACCCCCCCATGAAGGAGTTCTCGGCTGGTGGAAGATAATTCTCATATCTGGCACCTAAAGGGTGGAACACCTTACCACCGCACCTCAGACAGTCGTCATCGCTTCCTCAGTTCAAGAAGGACCTCAAGAGCTGGCTCTTCAACTGATCACTGAGGACCCTCTCTAGCGCCTTTAGACCATATGGGCTAGTAGCGCGCTCTAGAAATGATTGATTGGTTGATTGCTTGACTATGTAATTAACAATCCTTCATCCTCTCCAAGACAATTTTGCCCTAAATAAATCATATCAAATGTAGTGAGTAGCTGCTTTATTCGCCAGTGAGAGTGTGTTCTTTCAATTTGGAATTGAAATACTCTCTTTACCTCCGGGGGATACAAGGCGGGAAGAAGTCAATGAGAATAAGTTGCTTATTCAAATAGTGGGGTTAAAACAGTGGTGAAAATGCAGTTTCGAATTGGCTGGGCTACTAATGTGCCCTTAAGAAAGAATGTGCAGAGCATACAAAGGAAATATCTGAATCTTGCTGTCTCTCCTGGAGGAGTTTGTGAATGTCATTTTACTACTGAGCAGTTATACTGGGAAACTTCAGATTACATACAGACTTCAAGACCGAATGTATTATTTCACTGATCTGTTATCATGCCACATTCCAGGCAAAGAGGGCAAAAAGCATCAAAAAGACTGTCTTCCGACACTGTTGCAAACTATCCCAAATAGGCATTAATTAAAAGTTGTACGGTTCTGGGCGCACAGTAAAACGGAATCTATGTTTAACATTACCATTTGGTAAAATCTCCTCAGAACTGTGCAACATCGATGCCAACCCCATGAAACGGGGAATTACCATGTAGGGATGATTTTTCACACTGAATTCTTCATTCAATAGGTTTTAGGACATACATTTACAACCTGCTCTCAGCAGATGGTCAATGTATGCACGGGCTGTGTTTGGGGTGAAGAGTGACTGTGGGGTGGGAGACTGTGAGATAGAAAGAAAATATTTTTTTAGATTGCCCCTTGTTAGAAAAACATGGAATGAGGGTTGACTGCGACTGCAGGCACAGCCCTATTTGTTTTTCCAGGTGCAAAATCGGGTCTGGTTTTCCGACACCCGGAAGAAACAGGTGTGGAAGAACTGACCTACTTAGAATTAGGAGACCAGAATGCAATGAGGAAATTCTGCTCTGCTTGACTCATAATCAGCCCAATAGTGCACTGTTCTCCTATCTGGGTATGTGAAATAGGCCTTATTTGTCCTCCACAGAGAAAACAAGATTAAGGGGCATATTTATGAACCCCTAGTGGCCTCCGGAGTGCCATTTTTCGTGATGTCTGATGGCTCTAAACACTGCTCCATATTTGCAAGGGGGTGTAACGCCACTTTTTTCGTGGTGTTACGCCTCCTATTAAATATGGTACCCTCTGACACAGTTTTCTGCATCAGAGGGGCTGCAATGGGTGTTGGGGTGGGCATTCCACCGCAACACCCATTGCTTTTGACGCTGCCTCAGATTTACGAGTTGTCCTAAACCTGAATTAGCGCAAAAAATAACGCTACCCCAGGGGTGGCATTAGCATTGCAAAAAGAGGAGGAATGCTTTTATTCCTCCTCATTTTTTATTTTTCTATGTGTGCTGCATTCAGCAAGGATGCCCGCGTAGGCGCTAGGCAGCTTAATTCAGCACAAGCTCAGGAGGAAACTCAGGGGTGCAACGTATTCTTCTAAATACAGCACACCTCTGCATTTCTAAAGTGGCACGGCTCTGCTTTTCTTGGCGCAAGTAAGCGCTGCACCACTTTGACATAGATATAGGTCTAACTTGGAAAATCCCAAGCATCTAGAAAATCTCCTTCAGGCCATTGTTTTGTCCAGCAGTGGGGAATGTCTTGTGTCCTGCCACAAAATAATCCTTTGTGAATATTCTCCACAAATTAGCTAGGTTTTGTACATATGGATCTTTGCCGAGGAGACTATTTGCGGTTCGTTTTTCTTTAATGGATCACATTGCTATTGGACAGTACATAAGGAGTAACGTCTGCTTTACAATAGTTGTTAGGCGAAACTCTCCAGAACGACGGAAACTGCATTAAGCTCCAGAATCATGATGTGCATTTTCCCACGGATTGAAAGACCTTCACTGTGGATCCTTGCTTACCTGAAGGAAAGAATGGCCACTGGTGTTAGATTGTAATGCAGGATTCTGACCTGGACATGAGAAGAGCTTTCTGATCACTGTCTAAGAAAGACAAGCTGAATGGGTATTCAGAAAGCTGCTCTCTGTGGGTTTAGGTTCTGTGACTTTCTTTGTTGAGCTTGTAGAGAATACCTTGTCCCCAATTTGGACTGAAAAAAACGACTTACAGATACTATGGAGCAGCCATTGCCCGTCCTTTAGGGTGGAGGGGCCAAGCCCCCACCCCCCACCTTCTGCCCCTCATGAAGAGTGCCTGTGAGGCTGAGCAAACGTCTGCCTGACAGACACTCTTCATGTTCAGCTCAGGTAGCCAAGAGCGAGAATTGCACGATTTGAGCAGACTCCTGGCAGCCTGAGCTGAACTTTGCTGGGCTGAGCAGGTCACAGCTCCTATGGGCGTGACCTCCTCAGCTCAGCAAAGGTGTCTCAAAGCTCTCCCCCTCGGTGACGAGGGGAAGCATCACCCATTGACTCCGACCTGGGCGCTTCAGGTTTAAGCTCTGATCGCCCAGGGCGAGTGTCAATCAGTGACACCTCGTCACAGAGTGAGGTGGGGTCAGAAGTCTCTCTCACCCCATCCCACTCTGTGATGAAGTTGGGACTGTTGCCTTCCTTCATTGGCTGGCCCAAGGTCAGCCAATGATGGAAGGCAGCAGTCCCAACCCTCCTGGGACCTGAAAGCTGAAGGAAAGGGGGATGCTGCAGTCATCCTCATATAACATTAAACAGCCTCCAGGAACTTTTACCCTTAGCAGGCTATAATGACCAAGGCACGTGACCGTGAATTGTAATTTATGGTATATCCTGTAATTGAATAGAATTTAAGAACAAAAGGTAATGTCTTTTTCATCAGTGGTAAACATTGAAGCCCAAATTTAAGAAAAATGACACACATCAGTGGTAGGCCAGTTGTGTGTCAAATATTTTTTCCCATAACTACTTTCTTTAGCGCTATCCATGTGTCACATTAATAAAATGGTGCACCATAGCGCTAAGGAAAGGCTAGTGTAAAACAAATGAAGCTAACCTTTGTGACAGGTTATAAAGAAAAATTATGCTAATGCTGCAGAAGTGGCGTTTGCATGATTTGTGGCATGCTATTTGACGCTAATCGTGCTAGCAGCATTTTTGCTTCAAAAGCAAAAAGAAAAGCCCAGTAAAATGCCAAACATAAGCCACGAGGACTCTAGATAGAGAATGCAGGCCAGGAGAGACCCCCAGAGAGACACCAATCAGCCCAGTACAAGCCAGGATGGACAGACAGACTCACAGGAGAAGGGGAAGAGGAAGTGTTGTTTTAGTGACGAGAGAATAACATCTTGGTCAGAGAGGTGACAGAGCACCAACACCAGTTATTTGTCACCTCCAAATTTCCAATCGGTAGGAAGGAGGCCAAATGGCAGTCAACAGTCGATAAAGTCAACAGTGTGGCAGAGATGAAGAGGACTGTCACTGATTGAAAAAAACGATTTACAGATACTATGGAACAGCCATTGCCCGTCCTTTAGGGTGGAGGGGCCAAGCCCCCACCCCCCACCTTGTGCCCCTCATGAAGAGTGCCTGTGAGGCTGAGCAAACGTCTGCCTGACAGACACTCTTCATGTTCAGCTCAGGTAGCCAAGAGCGAGAATTGCACGATTTGAGCAGACTCCTGGCAGCCTGACCTGAACTTTGCTGGGCTGAACAGGTCACAGCTCCTATGGAGGTGACCTCCTCAGCTCAGCAAAGGTGTCTCGAGGCCCTCCCCCTCGGTGACGAGGGGAAGCTTCACCCATTGACTCCGACCTGGGCGTTTCAGGTTTAAGCTCTGATCGCCCAGGGCGAGTGTCAATCAGTGACACCTCGTCACAGAGTGAGGTGGGGTCAGAAGTCTCTCTCACCCCATCCCACTCTGTGATGAAGTTGGGACTGTTGCCTTCCTTCATTGGCTGGCCCAAGGTCAGCCAATGATGGAAGGCAGCAGTCCCAACCCTCCTGGGACCTGAAAGCTGAAGGAAAGGGGGATGCTGCAGTTATCCTCATATAACATTAAACAGCCTCCAGGAACTTTTACCCTTAGCAGGCTATAATGACCAAGGCACGTGACCGTGAATTGTAATTTCTGGTATATCCTGTAATTGAATAGAATTTAAGAACAAAAGGTAATGTCTTTTTCATCAGTGGTAAACATTGAAGCCCATATTTAAGAAAAATGACACACATCAGTGGTAGGCCAGTTGTGTGTCAAATGTTTTTTCCCATAACTACTTTCCTTAGCGCTATCCATGTGTCATATTAATAAAATGGTGCACCATGTCGCTAAGGAAAGGCTACTGTAAAACAAATGAAGCTAACCTTTGTGACAGGTTATAAAGAAAAATTATGCTAATGCTGCAGAAGTGGCATTAGCATGATTTGTGGCATGCTATTTGACGCTAATCGTGCTAGCGGCATTTTTGCTTCAAAAGCAAAAAGAAAAGCCCAGTAAAATGCCAAACATAAGCGACGAGGATTCTAGATAGAGAATGCAGGCCAGTAGAGACCCCCAGAGAGAGACCAATCAGCCCAGTACAAGCCAGGATGGACAGACAGACTCACAGGAGAAGGGGAAGAGGAAGTGTTGTTTTAGTGACAAGAGAATAACATCTTGGTCAGAGAGGTGACAGAGCACCAACACCAGTTATTTGTCACCTCCAAATTTCCAATTGGTAGGAAGGAGGCCAAATGGCAGTCAACAGTCGATAAAGTCAACAGTGTGGCAGAGATGAAGAGGACTGTCACTGATTGTAAGAAGTGCTGGCATGATTGCAAGCACAGACATAAAGAATAACTGGCCAGCAACCAAAAGGCAGCACTAAAGACCAGAGGCAGAAGTAAGGCACCCCAGGAGGACCTGGATGTGCTGGCAAAGATGGTGGCAGCAGTCATCCCATAGGAGGTGGTTACTGAAGTCTCAGGACAGGACAGTGCGGACTTTCAAGACCTACCACAAATGTAGGGTAAGTTGCAGTGGGGGGGGCAATCTTGAAACTAACAAATGGCAGAAGGGGGAGGCACATTGGATACACTGTATGCATGCAAAAGAGTTGCATTAGGGCACAGCAATGACCAAACACTTGTAATGCGCTCTCATCTTCCCCTCTATATTCACAGACCATTTTTCCAACCTCACATCACTCCCTTCACAGTTGCAACTGAGCCATTTGCCCATTTGTAACACTAATTGGGCAACATGTACTACGCCTGTTGCACAGGGTGGGCCAGCAAAAACTTGGATATGCCTCCATGCACCATTCGGAATGGACACAAATGTGATCATACACAACATATGGAGCATGTCTGTGATTATAATCTTTGCTGCTGTACAAGTAGCTCCATGCCACCATGCTGCAAGGCTGCCTGTGTAGTAGGGATGGTTGGTGTCCTGCACAAAGGGACACCTTCCTGCATAACATCAGCTACAAGTGGTCCTACCGTCTCACTAGGGGCGATATTTACAAGTCCTTAGTGCAACAATATCATCATATTGATTGATGGCAATGTGGACTGAAGCTGCCCATACCCCTTTTGCCACATTAACAAAGTTACACAATGCATGTATAGCTCCACTTTGTAAATCTTTGCACCACAATATGCCTGAGCCAAATATGAGGTATGCAAGGAGGACAGCCCCCGCAGGGAGGGCAAAACAAATGGAACAGACAAGCCATTTTATTTTTCAGCATCCTGTCCTGAACCGAGTTTCAGGACGAGGGCGGGGCAGTTGCTGCTGAGGGGCAGCAGGGAGCTGTGCACTAGTTTAAAGTGCGCATGCCCCTTTGGCCAGGTGTCTTGCGACGGCCAGCCTGACAAGCGCACTATAAACTTCTCTAACCCATCTGTCCTAAGACAGCTTGGTTAGGGAAAGCACAGGCCTCCAGTGCTGGGAGAAGCCACTCCCAACAATCCTGATGCTGGTTTCATGCTGGTTACCAGCATGAAACCAGCATCAGGATTGGCTTGTGCAATATCCTGGGTCCCGTGACTGTTGCACGTTGGAGCTGGGAGAGATGACACGAAGAGAGAAGATCGTCGTCAGGTAAGTGCCTTTTTCACATTTTAATCTTATTGTATCCCTCCTCCTGCACCGCTCCTTTATAAATACGAGCTAGCCGTCACTGACCACAATAGTGCCATAGCTCATCAATCTACTGTGGAAAGGTGAACAGTAATGCTAAAAAGGAGCCACCATGGAGTTGTTAGCTGGGGTTAGGGGCTGCACAGAAAGTGGTGCCTCAGAATCAATGCAATACATATAAATGTTGCCCTATGTGTGATACACAATGTAACCCACATTGAACAAATAAAATCATGGGACATACAAGGTTCTCAGAGTTCTTTGGCTAAACTGAAGCAAATCCAGATATGCCAAATTTGGAAGGCATCAGAAGGTGCGGTGGGTTACACATGTGGGAAGATCCCCAACAATACACATGTAATTTCAACTACATGCAGTGTCAGGTGTGAGAGGGGCACATAAATACTAGGCCATGATAAGGCATGAAAGGTGGGGGTAACAGACTGGGAAATGTGGACAGGCAGATTGTGCCAATGGTGACTAAATAGAAATGATGCTCAGGTGGCACAATGTGCCACTAGGGGCCCATAAACGAGTGCCTTGATGTGAAGGTTGGTACCACGTCACTAAGGCACAATTATCAAGAACATGATGACTCAGGTCAACAGCCACTACAGTCCAGGATTGACATTTCACTATCCTATTGCAAAGGATTATGCCTTACCTCCTGTGGAGCTGCCTGTCCTGGATTTCTCTGATGATTTGGATGACCAGCTGACAACAATAACTGCTGACACTCTCCAGGATGTTCTGTGTGTCATCCAGACACCATCTGCAGTTGCAGGGATGATGCACAGGCCCAGATTTATGAGAAGTGGCGCTGCACCTAGTGCAGTGCCACTTTTCTTGCACCCCTCAGCACCTCCCTAATGCCACCATGTGTGCACCATATTTAAAATACGCCACACCATGGTGGTAGTCAGGGAGACAATTTTTTACGCTAGTACGGCGCTTTGCAGGACTAGCGTCCAAAATGTTGATGCTAATCCTGCAAAGCACCCAGAGGCCCATTAAACACAATGGGAGCCTCTTTTTAACACCTGCACTTAGCAGGTGTTAAAAAATGCAGTTAAAAATTACGCGAAGGAATCTCATAGACTCTTCTGCGCCATTTTTAGGGGTCCTTAGCACGGGAACGCCCCCTGGCATACATTATGCCTGGCGCAGGCATAATGTGATGCTAATGGTTACAAAGTGGCGCAATACATACATTGTGCCCCTTTGTAAATATGGCATGGCGGTTTTGCCTTCCCGATGCTACATTAGCGTAAAAAAATGACGCTAATGTGGCGTTGGAATGTTGCTAGGCCACCATAAATCTAAGCCACAGTGTTGCGGGGTCTCCACATGAACCACCCAACAACCAACACACAGCACCGACCAGGACTCTGATGACCCAAACATTATCTTCCAGAAAACAGTGGTAGGAGTCCAGCGGGAGCTAGCACAGCATGTGCGGGTGGGGATGGAGACCATGGCGGGCAGACTAGAGGGAGTGCAGGGGTGCCTCAGTCTTAAAACGGACAACTCTACTGCCATAAGAGGCACCCACTCTCTGCTACGTGGACTCCAGCAGTCCCTGGTCGACATAGCTGGTGTCCAGAGGCAGAGGCTCGAGCAACTGCCCTCCCAAAGTGGCACCAGTATGATTGACAACAGGCTGGGGGCTATCCAAAACATCCTGGAGTCCAGGAAGCAAATGGTGGCCTCCCTTATTGAAATCCTGGCTGCCTAACATTGTGATGCAGCTGCTGTGTTGCAAAACCGGCAGTTCTTCCTTGTTGCAGGCATGCCTTTTATTTTCCCACAGATGACAGTTGCCGGGACACATCTCTATGCGCTGGTGTGTGTGTACCCCCCTCAACTTCAACACCAGCACCACCCATGGCACAGGAGGCACCACACACATCTGAGGATAAAGAGGTGGAAGGGACATAATTCACCAGACAAAAAAAAACAGTAGCTACAGTCTGTGGCACATGGACAGTATCTCTTTATTTCTGTGCTTAAGGCCATGCCAGTGTTGTAACAACTGGCAACATGCCCTCTTCATTCCATCACTGTTGAATAATCACACATGGACTTTCATAGTTTGAAATCCTACCTATTGGCAAATTAAACACCTCCTGACGGATACACTCTTCTCCTACACATGTCTCATGACATGTCCCTCGTCCTTGGACTCTGACTGGACATTGAATGGCTTGGGATCTCTTGTTGGGGTCAATATACTGTACATCATCTGAGACAAAATTCGAACATGTAAATAAATTAGTAAATTAAAATATGTGTTGCGTTTGTTGGTGATCCATTAACTGTTTGAACTGTATGCTTTGTGTGAAGCCAAAACACTGAAGGCCATATTTATGAAAAATGTTGTACAACTGCGCTAACGCAGATGTGCGTCATTTTGTAACGTGAGCTAACGACATTCCCTAATGCCATCCGTGCGCCATATTTATAAAATGGCGCACAATTGCATTAAGGAATGGTTAGATTCTAAAAAAAAAACACTAGCCAGTGAGGGATGGTGTTAGGGAAAATGATGTTAGTGGGTCAAAAATGACATTAGGCTGATTAGTGGCAACATATCTTCTGCTAGTCAGCCTAGTGTTGTTTTTTTATGCACAAGCAGCCAAATAATGAATCCTGTCTACGTATAGACAGGAGTCATTATCACTATCCCAATTCCCAACACAGGGGACCAGTGTCCCCTGGACAAGCCATACATACCCAGTGCCAGGCAGGGGGCCACATGTAAGGGGCCCCCAATGGCACACACATACACATATATTTACCTGCAACTTACTTGGGATGGGCTCCCTCCTTCTGTAGTGTTCCTGTGGTGTGGGTGGTGGTGTTGCTGGGGTTTAGGGTGGGCATCTCTGCGCTCATTCCATGGTGTTTTCCAAAGGAAATGGGCCTACCTGCACTTTAACGCCTGGTCTGACCAGGCTTTAAATAATGATGCTAAACAGGCTTAGCATAATTATTTAGGCCCGCCTCCTTGTTGCGCATCATTTCTGCATCAGGAGTTAAATATGTCGCTGGGGGGCTAGCATCATTTTAAAGAAGGGAACGCCTACCTTGCATCTTATTAACACAAGGTGGGTTTGCACTTCCTAAAAATGGTGCTTACTCCAAAATTTGGATGCTAGATGGGTCTAGCATCAAAATATGAAAATGGAGTTAAGTCAGCGCTGCTTTAGCATAAAAATAAATGACGCTAAGGTGATGCTATCCTTCCAAAATATGGGCCTGAGTACTTAAGAAAAGGACATGCGTGGCTTTGTTTCGGATACCAAGCTACACACATTGCCTAAACATGATTAAGTTGACTAATAGCATTGTGGACCGGCACAAAACTTGTGATTCTTTCAATCATGTAATACAACAGGTACCATGAAGGTTTAGTGATTGATTATATGATACAAAACACAAGTGTCTGGAAAGATCTTGGATTGTTGCACCAGTACAACATTGATGTGACAACCAAATAAGACATATGTAAGATTGTGAGGGACAGCCATGAGTGCGCGAGTACCAATTTCCCAATTGAGGTGGAGTGCAGTGTTCCAAACTTTTAACCAATGAATGTCACATTACTTATCAACACAAATTGATGGCGTCAGATAACCTGTTTTGGGATGTATATCCATACACAATCAGAGTGTCACGAACAGTGCAGAATGGTGTTTTGAGTAGCTGATGTTATATTGCTGCCAATCAGACAGGTACTTGGCAAAAAGGGACACACATAGTCACACAAGTAAATCACTACTGGATGCACACCCAAAGGCATTTCTCTAACGTGGCCTGTGCAGATATTATACCATCCGGATAGTTAATCATTATGGAGCCCATATTGTAGCAATGAAAATTTTTTTTATAATACTAAAACATTTCTACCTATCAATTTCCTGAACTACATACTAACCTACACTAACCTAAACTAAATTATTTAATCATAACGTATCCCTAGAGCTAACTAATCTTATCTTAAATTATCATATACATGTAACACCACACAATAAACATTGAACCTCCACCCACCTTAAGAGACATCAGACGACAAGGACAACATTAACTACAGCTAAACATTGACTAACTAAACCTATCGGCTAAACAAATATATATATTTATATGTACATATATATATATATATATACATATATATGTATATTTATATAATATATATTTTATACATATATACTTTTTCATTTTTTGCACACATACGCAAGAACATAACCCCCCCAAAAAAACCCAGTAAAAACCCACACCCCCTAACTATACAAACTATGTCCTAAAACTAACCTACCCTACGCTAACTAACCTAGCTAGAACTGTTAAATCTAGGGGAAGGAAAGGTACTGATAGAACAGTGTCCTAAGTCAGTGACTGTTCATCTTTTATTTGATGGACCGCAGCATCTTGTCCATCTTGTCTGTTCTTTGCTCCAATTTGTCCAACCTCAACTTTAGGTCTATCATGTCTTTCCGCATTTCCAGTTAGCTATGATTGCTGGTTTTGGCTGGGTATAAGTTGGTGCTGGATTAGGGCCTGTAGACGTTGATGGGTGGTACCTGCACAGCCACCCCTGACCTTCTGCTTAGGCTTACCATTTGTGTGGGTGCTGGTTGCAGTCTGTGCGGCCGGTTCTCCCTGAGGAAATGCTTCCAGAACTCCGATGCTTTCTCACTCTGATACCTTCGAGCCATCCTGTGGTACCCTTTCTCGACAGCACGGCTGTGCTCTTATTGGTCTGCTCTTTTTTCAAAAGCACGCTTCTATGCTGGATTCATTGTGGCCGCTAAAACATAAAGAGATTAAGGCCCTCATTTCAACCCTGGCAGTCGGTGATAAAGCGGCGGTAATACCGCCAACAAGCCGGCAGTAAAAAAAATAGAATTATGACCACGGTGGAAATCGTCAAGACAGACAGCCACTTTAACACACCAACCGCAATGGCGGTAGCAACATGCACCGCGGCGGTAACCGCCAACAGCCAGGCGGAAGACAAGGTTCCGCCCACTGTATTACGAGCCACCAATCCGCCATCTTTTCCCGGGTGTTACCAACGACAACAAATGCACGGCGGAAACAGAACACAGACGTCAAAGGACTCACCTCCGGACACTCAGGGAATAACCACGATGCCATGGAGCCCCAACTGCAGGGAATGCAAGGCCACAGTCTCTCAAGTGGGTGGTTTGCCCATTGCTTGGTCCTGGGGATTGCAGTGGGTGGTTTGCCCACTGCTTGGTCCTGGGGAGTGCAAAGCCACAGTCTCTCAAGTGGGTGGTTTGCCCACTGGTTCTGGAGGGGGCCTTGTGTCCAGTGTGCTTCACCCTGGCAAGGATGCAGTGAGTGGATGCCTTCTTCCACTGGTTCTGGAGGGGGTCTTGTGCCCAGTGTGCTTCATCCTGGCAAAGAGAGGGTGAGTGGATGCCTTCTTTCACTGATTCTGGAGAGGGCCTTGTGCCCAGTGTGCTTCATCCTGGCAAGGATGCGGTGAGTGGATGCCTTCTTCCACTAATTCTGGAGGGGGCCTTGTGCCCAGTGTGCTTCATCCTGGCAAGGAGAGGGTGAGTGGATGCCATCTTCCACTGGTTCTGGAGGGGGCCTTGTGCCCTGTGATGCTGATCTTTTGGATTGCAAGGTCGCAGTCTCTCACCTGGGTGTCATACCCACAGGATTTGCAGGGGGCAGGATGCATGACACTCCATGGAGGCAGGACTACAGTCCATCCGCAGATGGCGATGGCTGCACAGTGGTGGCAGTGCTGCTGGTGTCAGTGCTGCCAGTGGTGGGGGGGAGGCTCCAGCCCTTCCCCTGCAGCCTCGGACTTCTGCCCACTGGGGCTGCTGCTGCTGGCAGTGGTGCTGGTGGCGGTGCTGGTGGCGGTGTTGATGGCGGTGTTGATGGCGGTGCTGACAGTGGTGCTGGTGTCGGTGCTGCCAGTGGTGGGGGGAGGATCCAGCCCTTCCCCTCAAGCCTCAGATGGCTGAAGCGTCATGGTTGGTTTTGGGCAATCAGATTCTGTCACAGCACCAGTCCTCCTGTCCCTCCTGCCTGCAGGGGCAGGCCCTTTGCCCTTGCCATGTGGTGGTGCATCCTTGCCCTTGCCGTCTGGTGGTGCCTCCTTGCCGTCTGGTGGTACCACCTTGCTCTTCCCCTTGTATGCTGGTGGTGCCTCCTTGCCCTTGGCAGTTGGTGGTACATCCTTGCCCTACCCCTTGGCAGCTGGTGCAGGTACACTGCCAGTGCTGATGGGTGTGTCTCCTTGGAGCCTCTCACACCTGCAGTAGCTGCCAAAATTACAGTGACCGTGGACTGGGTGGCTGAGGTGCTGGCCGGGGTTCTGCCCACCCTGGCCCGTCGTGAAGGACGGGGGGAGGTGTAGGGAAGAGGTCAATGGCAGAGAGGAAAAGCTTCTTAGGGACACTGGGGTGGGAAGAGGGCGAAGGTTTGGGAGTGGAGGAAGAGGGAGTGGTTGTAGGTTGTGTCTGTCTGCTGTGTTTGGGTGCAGGTCATGGGCTGGATGCTGTTGTGAGGTGGATGGCTGTTGGGTGTCTGAGTGCTTGCGTTTGTGTACTTTGGAAGGAAGGGGCACAGACTCAGTGGGAGAGGACACAGGGGACGTGTGCATGGATGTGGGGGTGGTGACTGCCAGTGAGGGGCGTGTAGTGATAGGTGTGATGGTGATGGAGGCAGTTAGTGTGGATGTAGTGCATGCAGGTGTGAGTGGAGACGCTACTGGGAGTGAGGTGGACAACGGGGAGGAGGGGGACACAGTGGAGGCAGTGGATGTTGTTATGTCAGCATCTGGATGGTGTTTTTGTGAGTGCCTGTGGGATGATGTGTGGTGCTTGTGTTAGCCAGAGCCACTCCTGTGTGTTGTCTTGGGTACATGCTGCTCTGAATGTTTGCTTGAGATAGGTTGGGGTTCAGGGGCCTGGGACTGGGCAGAGGAAGTTGGAAGGGCGAGGCTAGAGACAGGAGCAATAGCTGCCATCAGGGAGGCGGCCAGAGCCTGGAATGATCTCTGTTGGGCCGCCACGCCAGAGTGAATGCCCTCCAAGAATGCATTTGCATGTTGCAAATGCCCTGCCAGGCCCTGGATGGCATTCACTATGGTTGACTGCCCATCAGAGATGGATCGCAGGAGGTCAATAGCCTCCTCACTCAGGGTAGCAGGGCTAACTGGGGCAGGGCCTGAGGTGCCTAGGGCGAAGGAGATGCCCACCCTCCTGCGTAAGCGGGCACGGGAAACTCGCTGAGGGGCTGCTGGGAGGGCAGTGCTGGCATGGGAGTGGCGGCTGTACCTGTAGTTGGGGTGGGCACAGAGCTGTCAGCCACCACTAGGGAGCCTCCATCGGAGGACGTATCACTTTCAGAACTGTCCCCTCCTGTCTCCGCCATGATGCTCCCCTCGCCCTCCGTCCCACTGGTGCCCTCACCGTAGGTAGATTCGGCCTCATGGGTGCTGTGGGATGCAGCTCCCTCCGTCGCCGGTGCCTCTGCTCCTCCACCAGATGATGCTGATGCACAGAAGGACAGGATGACAAAAAAAAAAAAGGGGAAAGAGACAGAGGATACACTTGGTCAATGTCAGCAACAACACCACCGTTGGCATACACAAGACACAGGGGACAGCCCTAGGCACTAGGCAATGCACTAACAGTCACAATGCTAGTCACCAGGCCATGAACAGTAATATCTAACGCCAGCTGCAGTATACCTGAGACCCACAGAGCCCTGCCCGGTAGTGGATGCCCACTAGCTTGTTTGGAGGTGGAGTTCATCAGAGCCTGCTCAACATGGAACCTACCCTGCAATGTCCGGTCTGGCCTAGGGGCACCTACAGGCGCACATCCCCCACCCAGAGACCACCCCACCATAGCAAGTAGTGTATTAGGAACTGTACTCATGCCCTTGTGGCTGCTGTGATGCCCTCAAGCGCCCATCCAGCTTTGGATAGGCCAATGCCAGTAGGCAGAACATCAGGGGGGTCAGGGTTCGACGGGCACCCATTCCTCGTTGGGAGGCCATTCCCAGCTGGGCCTCTGCCGTCTTCCTTGCCCAGCATCTTAGGTCCACCCACCATTTACGACAGTGGGTGCTCCGCCTGCCATAGACCGTCAGGGTCCACAGGTCCTCGGCGATACCACGCCATATAGCCTTCTTCTGATGGGCGCTGACCTGTAGACAAATAAACATAGAAAAAGGTATAAGTCATACCGTCCGGCCTGCTACACTCCTGGCCCACCATAGCTCTCCCATCCCCTTACTCACAGACATTGCCCAGCATACATGCAGCATGCTGCCCAGGACCCCTCAACCACCCCTCCCCTTACACAAGGCACTCACCCACAGCACTCCATGCATTCATGCCCCATGAATCGTGCTCACAGTGTACTCACCTGTTGGTCTGGAGGCCCATACAGCATTCAGTACTGGGGTAGGACCCCATCCACTAGTCTCTCCAACTCCACAGTAGTGAAGGCAGGGGCCCTTTCCCCAGTGACACGAGCCATGGTCGGTTCCAGACACAGGTCACAGCAGCACTTGCAGTGTAGGTCCTCTCCTATTGAAGGTCAGGTAGCAAGTGAGTGAACAGATAGAAAATGGCAGTCACGTCCGCAGCGGTGCGTACTGTCACCGCCGGCATACATCACCATTGGCTACTGTAACCCATACGGCCCAATGTTAACCAAAGAGGAGTTGCACTGCGGTACTCAACCGCCTTCCGCAACGGCGCACAACATCCGCAGCATTACCTCATTTCGACCTGTCCATCCACACAGGACAGGTGGCCGCCATTTCGGGGGGGAGACAGGCTTTGGCACCTAACTCCGTCACAGCACACTTAGGCACATTTTGGGGATAAACATCAACATACTGTTTCTGTCACAACATGCAATGCACTGTACATTTAGGAAATGTTGAAAACTGACCAGATGCTCACCCTTTAGCCCCCTAGCTTACAACCGCTGCGGATGATTAGGAGATGGAGGCATACCCCTGTGTACAGGCCTCTGGTGGACTTGGCAACAATGGAGGACAGTCACATTATCCTCACCTACAGACTTGATAGGGCCACAGTCCGAGGGCTGTGTGCCGAATTGGAGCCAGACCTGATCTCTGCTATCCGTCACCCCACTGGGATCCCCCCTCTTGTGCAAGTCCTATCTGTGCTCCATTTCTTGGCAACTGGCTCCTTTCAAGTGACAGTGGGCTTGGCAGCAGGAATGTCACAGCCAATGTTCTCAATAGTGCTGACCAGAGTGTTGTCTGCCCTGATAAAACACATGCGCAGCTACATTGTTTTCCCACAGTTGGATGATTTGGCTACAGTGAAAGCTGATATCTATGCATTGGGACATATCCCCAAAATCATTGGCGCAATAGATGGTACACATATTGCCTTTGTTCCCCCCCCGAGAAATGAACAGGTCTTCAGAATTCGAAAGAGCTTTCACTCTATGAATATGCAGATAGTGTGCCTGGTGGACCAGTACATCTCCCATGTGAATGCAAAGTATCCTGGGTCTGTGCATAATGCCTTTATCCTAAGGAATAGCAGCATCCCATATGTGATGGCTCAACTCCAGAGGCACCGGGTGTGGCTAATAGGTGAGCCCATGGTCCCCACCCAGTAGATGTTGGTATAAGGGTGTGGGGTTTGCCCTAAGGTTTAGTGTCTGGCTAACAGGTATCCCTCAGTATTTGCATGTGACTCTGGTTACCTCAACATCTCATGGCTACTGACCCCAGTGAGGAATCCCAGGACAAAGGCAGAGGAATGTTACAATGAGGCACATGGGTGAACAAGAAGAATTATAGAGCAAACCTTTGGCCTCCTGAAGGCCATATTTCGGTGCCTCCATCTCACAGGTGGTTCCCTGTGCTACTCACCCAAGAAGGTGTGCCAGATCATCGTGGCATGTTGCATGTTGCACAACCTTGCCGCACGTCGCCAGGTGCCTTTTCTGCAGGAGGATGAGGCTGGAGAAGGGCGTGTGGCAGCGGTGGAGCCTGTGGACAGTGACGAAGATGAGGCAGACGATGAGGATGTGGAAAACAGAACTGCAATCAGTCGACAGTACTTCTAGTGACACACAGGTAAGACACTGTAACTTCACCTACCATTGCAGTTTTGTGTTGTAAATTTAACTGGCAGGCTGATGTTCCAGTGCAACCCTTAAACCCAAACAAAATAGAAATCCCTAACTAACCCCAACTACCCCAACAAACGTATCTACGCCAAAGACAAACAACCGACAATACTCAGACAATAACACCACAAAATGACAAATACAGAGCAAAATGAGAAAAAACACAGAGAGCAGACAGCACAATAGACTCAAAAATAACTACTCCTCACACCAGCACAAGCACCACACAACCTCTCCCAAGGACAGACAAAAAAGACTGTAAAGGGAAAGTGAAAGTAAGTTAATTTTTTCCATATGTGCAGCAAGGATGATCTTTTACATCACTTCCTGGGCGTATGTGTGACGTGTTTATGACATGCGTCTTTTTTTTTACACATGACGGCCATGCATGTATTTTGCAGGATGGCTGACAGGACATAGAGACAGAATTACAAGGCTGTAGCACCACCGGAACATTACTTTCAGTGTTGCTGGTGTGCGCACAAGTTGACTGTGGTCCCCTCGGCACAGTTCACTGTGCACAGGCAGCAGGCCCCTGACTGTGTCGAGAGTGAATGTAGCCCCAACTGGTGGCTGGGGGGATTGGCACCCTCAAGTTTATAATCAGCACTGCAATGCACAGTCAAGTGCTGATATCTAACTGCACAATTGTGGTCCCATGCCAAACTGTGTTTTGATGACTTTTAGTTTGTTGATGTCAGCCTTGCACTATTATTTACTAGTAACTTACAGCTTGTTTGTGTTGGACAAGTCTCATGATTTACTAGTGATTGATGACTATGTCTACATATGTGAGATTTGTTCCTCTGATGCATGTTTAGGTTATTGGTAAATAGTGGAACAGGGTCATATTTGCAGACCCACAGTACTGTCAGTTGCCACTTGCTTCTGTCATACTTGTTTGTGCTGGCCAAGCACACAGTTGTAGTTGTTGGCAATGTGACTGGAATATGTACTGTGCTAACAGTGTGTGTGAATATGTCAGGTGCTACATGGCATCATTGTTGTTTTGTACAATGAGTATTTGATAATGTGTGATCATTTACGCATATTGAAGGCAGTTTGAGTGATGTATGCTTCTAGATCAACATGGCTGCCACACTTTCTGCAAATTGCCCTTAGTTCACATCTTCCTGATCCTCACTGTCTCTTCATTCATGCACATCATAGAAAGTCATACTTGTCAACTTTATAAGGAACATTGCTTCATCTACAGGCTAAGCAATATTTGACCTAACATTTCCAGGGTTTGCAAGAAACCATGACTGGCCCCTACACATCACTGAACACCAGCCACAGCACTTGTGTAGTGTCTGAGTGACCTGCACATACTGGATGTCAAAGTTACTTAAGGGAGTGTCTCAGCTTCCCTTCCCCATTTCTTTGTTTGACATGAGCTGCATTCCCCAACCTTTGTTGCATGTATTATGAATGTATCTAGATTGTGTTATTACTCCTGACAGCTATGAGTAGAACATGCAAATTTCAACATGTCTCTGTCCTTCATATAGTTTCCCAAGGGTTTGTGACTTGTTTTGACAATGCTTGACATGCAAGCACAATAAAAACTGGATAGAGTCGGACAGACCTAGACATTCAGGTGTTTTGTCCTCTGTATTTAACTCTCTATTAGTCATACATGTGAGCGCCACTAAGGGATATGTGTTTTTTTAGTTGTAACCTGTGATTGTGACATTCAGATATTGATTAGTTACAGAGCAGACACAGACCTACTGTTGTAGTTATTGACTACTCTTGTCCTACCTAGGCCAGACATCTGATCAGAAGTCTTTACATGTTTTTCCTGGGCTGCTGATGCCAAATGTCAACCAAATACAATTGTGTGATATGTGTGTGACAACATAATTTATTTGTGAAATAGGCTATGGCTGCATTTCACCCACGCATTCATGTAGTAGTGCATTGTTCACAGTTGTTTCTTCTTCCAGAGAATATTCCTAAATTATTCACATCTTGTGTGGTCTAGTCATGCTTTCCAAGATGTGGGTGAGTTGATTGGGTATGTGAAGGTGAAAAGAAGTACTTCATGAGAAATCTGTATTCAAGTGATTTATTGACAAAACTTAACTCATTGATGATTGGAGTACACTCTCTAAGTGAAGAAGTTGTGCACAATATTGTCCCTTCTGCGTACTCCAGCAGCAGAGTTTTGTTGTTCCGCATCCTCCTGTTGTACATCATTGTCCTCATCCTCCGTACTGGTGACCACTATTTGTTTGTCCCAGGGGATATTGGTGCATACACAGATGTTGTGCAAAATTGCACAGACTATTATTAATTTGCACACAAGCGGTATATATTAGACTTCCTCCAGTTAGACCTAGCCATAACAAATGCAAAGCATATAGTATGCTGTGATAATGCCAATCTTGATAAGTCTTGAACGTCCGTTAGTAGAACTATTCCAAGAAAGTAGTGAGTTGACCTTACTTGCTTGCATTTGTTATGTACCTGGCATTATAATATGTCTGGAAGCTTGCCCTTGAGAAATTCTTATTGACAAAACACGTGTTGGCTGTATTCTCATTTGAAGGGGCTATTTCTCATATGGAATAGCTGGTGCTCTTACCAGAGACATACGAAAATGAACAAATTAAAATCTTCTTGATGGACCACATTATAGTTTTATACGTTTCTGTCTAAACATACGAAGGACTGAACCTTATGGACTTTTTGGTGTGCCATGGTACATCGTTGTTATGAACTTGGGTTCTTCTACAACCAGCATTTGTGCACCTGAAGTGGCTGGGTGTGGTACCGTTTGGCACCCTCGATACATTGCAGCACAGCATATGACTAATTTTGTTACTGAAGGAAGTGTGAACCATATAGCACAGCCGCTATTGTTTGTATAATATAATATAATTAATTAAAGTAAACTGTCACACATAGACAACAATCACTACTTTCACAGATGAGCTTCTAACAAGAATGGAACCTCTAGGGATTGCGTTTTTAAGAGGAGGGTTAGTCTGAATGCTTTGGTGGAAACATTCCTGTTTCATTATGTCCACCACTTGGGTAACTTGTATGCACTGCAGAAGAAAATCGACGATCTGCCCTTAAGGTAGAAGAGTAACATGCAGGTGAGCACTTATACTACCTTGTCTGCAAAGACTCTTTTTAAAAGGAGAGAACAGCTGAAGTTAGGACCTAGGCGCTTTCCCAGTTCACATGGAATCACTGGTCCTACCGCTTGAAAGCAAGATACCTAGTAATCTCTTTGGTGAAAGAACCCCAAGGTAAACTGCTGTGTTTGGTTTGGCTCATAGCTCAATTGTTGAACAGATTGCCCAGAAAAGCTCAGCTTTTTACCCGATTGTGTGAGTGTTGTTTGTTAGATTTGACCCCTGACACATTTAACCAAGAGTAACATATCATCAACACAGGCCTAAGTATCAGGGCTGCCTCGATGTAGCACTGGTACTGAAAAGCATGGATGGTCTACAAAATGCAACAGGCTTTGAAGAACCCACATGCTTGATATGGCTTTAAATGAAGAAAGTAGATTGTGGAAGAGTTAGGGCCTGATTTAGATTGTGGCAGACAGGTATGCCGTCATAATTGTGATGTATATCTCGTTAGCTGAAAATAAATCCTATAGGAAATTATGAGATTTATATTTTGGTGGAAGGGGTATACATTCATCATTATGACAGAGTAACCTGTCCACCGAAATCTAAATCAGCCCCTTCGTCTTGGTAAACCTCAGTGGAAAGTGGCAATGAGAAGCTATAATGCTGGCCCCTTTGGATGGAAAATACAAATCTAAGAATGTTTGGGAGCAGATGCCAAAAACAGATTTAGGCCCAAATTTACAACAAAGTTGCACAGCACGGTGCTGCGCTGCACCACTTTTGAAAAACAAGGATGCGCTGTATTTACAGCAATACGTTGCACCCCTGAGCCGGCGCTGAATTATGATGCCTGCGCCAATGCAGGCATCCTTGCACCATAGTGCAAGGGTGTCTGCGTTGAGGGGATAGATTATTTAGGGGGTGATTCCGAGTCTGGCGGGCGGCGGCGGCCGCCCGCCAGACTTCCCCCAACAAAATACCGCTCCGCGGTCGCAAGACCGCTGAGGGTATTTTGGGATTTGCCCTGGGCTGGCGGGCGGCCGCCAAAAGGCCGCCCGCCAGCCCAGGCAAATCAACCTTCCCACGAGGACGCCGGCTCAGAATTGAGCCGGCGTAGTGGGAAGGTGCGACGGGTGCAGTTGCACCCGTCGCGTATTTCAGTGTCTGCTTTACAGACACTGAAATACTACGTGGGGCCCCCAGGGGCCCCGCGGCACCCCCTACCGCCATCCTGTTCCTGGCGGGAGACCCGCCAGGAACAGGATGGCGGTAGGGGGTGTCGGAATCCCCATGGCGGCGGAGCGCGCTCCGCCGCCATGGAGGATTCTGTAGGGCAGCGGAAAACCGGCGGGAGACCGCCGGTTTTCCCTTTCTGGCTGCGGCTGAACCGCCGCGGTCACAATGCCCTTGGGAGCACCGCCAGCCTGTTGGCGGTGCTCCCGTGGTCGTTGACCCTGGCGGTCAACGACCGCCAGGGTCAGAATGACCCCCTTAATGTGCAAGAAGGTGTGCCTTCCTGCACATAAACAACCATCCATAGCCTTTTACTCCTTCTGCGTGTGCTGCCAAATGCAGAACACATGGAAAAGCAAAAAACAAGGAGGAATAAAAGTATTCCTTTTTGTTGTGCCATGCAAACGCCACCCATGGGGTGATGTTCGTTTTTGGTGCTGCCTCAGATTTACTCCTTCTTGTAGGTAGGAAGAGCGATTTCAGACTTACTGAGGGAAGTTGAGTGGGCTATATAGACTTAGAATTCAGGTAAGCAAATCAATCAATCAGCAACATCTATAGAGCGTGACTTATCATCCATAGGGTCTCAAGGCGCTAGCAGGGGACGCAGGTCAGTTGAAGAGCCAGGTCTTGAGGTTCTTCCTAAACTGAGCAAGTGATGGGAACTGCCTGAGGTGGAGCGGCATTATGTTCCAGGTCTGCGCGGCGAGGTAGGAGAAGGATCTTCCTCCAGCTGTGTTCTTCCAGATCCTGGGGATGGTAACAAGGGCCAGTTGCACTGAGCGGAGTTGCCTGGAGGGAGTGTAGAAGGAGAGGTCGTGGTTGAAGTAGACAGGTCCGACAGTGTGGAGGGCCTTGTATGCATGGGTCAGGAGATTGAAGGTGATGCACTTGTTGACGGGGAGCCAGTGTAAGACTCTCTGGTGGGCGAAACTGTGGCTCTGGCAGTGGATGTAAAGGATCAGTCTGGCCACGGCGTTCTGAATTCTCGATAGTCTAGCTTGGAGTTTTTTGTTGATTCCGGCATAGAGTGGATTGTTGTAGTTGAGCTTGCTGCTTATGAGTGCCTGGGTGACTGTTCACCTTGTGTTCCACTTGAAGATCTAACGGAGCAGGCGAAGGGTGTGGAAGCATAAAGAGGAGACGGCATTGACTTGGTGGGCTATGGACAGTGATGCATCAAGGATGATACATAGGTTGAGGATGTGGTAGGTCAAAGTTGAGGCAGTTCCGAGGCAACTGGGGCACCAGGAGACATCCCAGGCAGAAGTGGCGGGCCCCAGGATTAGGATTTCTGTCTCGTCAGAGTTGAGCTTGAGGCAGCTGTCCCTTATCCAGTCAGCAATAGCCTTCATTTTGTTGTGAAAGTTCTTTTTGGCAGTTGATGGTTCATTGGTGAGGCAGAGGATGAGCTGTGTGTCATCAGCGTATGACACAATGTTGAGCCTGTGGTGTCCAATGATCCCGGCGAGCAGGGCCAACTAGATGTTAAAAAGGGTAGGGCTCAGGGAGGAACCCTGGGGAACTCCGCAACTGGTTTCCGTTGGCTTTGAGGTGAAAGGTGGGAGCCTGACTCTCTGGGTTCTGGCGGTAAGGAAGGAGTGGATCCATTCCAGGGTGTTGCCGCAGATGCTGGCATTGTGTAGTCTGGTGCACAGGGTGGTGTGGGAGACGGTGTTGAAGGCGAAGGAGAGGTCGAGGAGGATGGGGCAGCTGTCTCACTGTGGTCCAGTAGGGTGCGGATGTCATCTGTGGCTACTAGTAGTGCGGTTTTGGTGCTGTAGTTTCTCCTGCAACCGGACTGGGAGGAGTCGAGGATGTGTTCGGCTTCGATGAACTCGGTGAGCTGGGCGTTGATCGCTTTTTGATTACCTTGGATGCAAAAGGAATGAGTGAGATAGGTCTGTATTTTACAGCTCCGTGGGGTCTGCGGAAGGTATCTTTAGGAGGGGCGTTATCTCTGTGTGTTTCCAGGTGTCTGGGAAGGTGGCAGTTTTGATGGAGCAGGTGATAGTGCGGTATGGTTTGGGAGTGATGATGGCGCTGGCTCGATTAAAGATGTGGTGGGGGCATGGGTCTGAGGGTGCCACAGAGTGAGTGGTATTCATGAGCTTGAGAGTGTCCTCCGTGGTGAGAGAGGTCCAGTGTTCCAATATCGGTTGGTGATAAGTGTATGTGGTGCAGGGGGGCGGGAGGGGTGGTCTGTGATTCCTGCGAAGATTTCCTGGATTTTCCTGTGGAGGCGAGACTGTCGCGAAGGGAGGTGGGGATGTCCATGGTGTCCGTGTCAGGATTTGTGAACTCCTTGACTATGGTGAAACGTTCCTTGCTGTTGTGTGCGTTGGTGTTGAGCCTATCTGGAATGGCTGATTTCCCGGTTGATCTGATGAACTGCTGGTGGGGTGTGACAGCATCTTTGAAGGCCTTGTGGTTTGTAGCAAATAAGAACAATCAAATGATTGTTCAGCCAGTGCTTGTGCTTGTGCTTGAAAACAACTTTAATCATGAAACACAGTTAAATGCTACACAATAAATGCAGAGGACAAAATGGTACACACAATTATAACTGGTGAACATTGGGGTAAACGGTCAGCCCAGTTTTTCTTCAGGCAGACCGTAAATTCTTACAGACAAGGTTATGAAGTTATATCAGTGTGAAACATTTTAAGCTGCCCTGATGTGGCTTGATAGGTATAATCTTCTATTGCTCTCTCAACTTTGTAGGCACAACAACAAAAATCCTGGCAAGATAAGGTTGACTCTAGACTACCAGTGTAGCTACCCTGGGGCGGTATTATCGAAAGTGACCCATGGGCGCAATGGCTATGTGTGCCGGCTCTGTGAACCACTGGGCACTTTGGTATTACAGAAGGGGCCACAGATGATTGTACGGCCCCTTCTTTAATACTGATAGCATGTCACACTATCTTAAGAGGGTCATCGCTCATGTGCATGGGGGTGGGGCCCCATGCAAATGAGGGAATCTCTTTGCTTCGGTGCCTGCGCAGTATTATGAACACAGAAGCAAACACACCTTTAGCAGGTCACTGAAATTGTGTGACAAAAAAATGGCACACTTTCAGTGAGCCTCCCAAAGACAACTCTCTGCAAGGGAGGGAGGGGGTCTAATGGATCCCCCAGACATCCCCTTGTAGGTGGGTCCAGTCAGTCACTGCACCTGACTGCAAGGGGATCCATTAAAAATGCAGGCAGGTTGCCACTGACACAGTGAAACACAGAGCGGCTTTGAAGCAGCTGCTCTGTATTTCACTTGAATGCGCTGCCACCAGTGTAGCCCTACTTCAAGGCTGCCTTGGTGGCAGCACACTCATTGTAATACGGCGTACTTTACCTGTTTGTACATGGTGCACCAATTTAAAGGTGCGCTGTGGCACAAACAGGGAAATTGTGCCATTTACGGCCCCTGGTTCCTGTTTCTGTTATGCTGGTCTCCACAATGTTATAATTGTGCATCGTTGAACCTTATAGTTTAGAATGGTACTCACCTACTTCCCTACTCTGTCAACTGGGGTTGGGGTGAGACACTCCAGTTGGTGTATGTTTTATACAAAGGCTACTGGGAGAGGCAGTGCACCAACGAAGTCTTCAGACCATGCTAGCGTGCAGAGGGATGCCTCTCTGATCCTGGAAACAAGCAGCTGTTTGGGCACAGGAAGGCAGGTAAAGGGTGCACTTTATTCATGCCTGCTAGTAAAGCTGGTATCTTCGACTTCATGTCTTCCTCAGACCAAGACTCAAGCTAATCAACAAATATCAGTGATCTTGCCGTGAGTGATATGAATGCAGGTTTGATTTTCTTAATGTCAGGCACTGTTTTGTTCTTTGCAGTCCTTTTTACCATCACCTGAACTTTCCCCAGCTCCCCCTAAATGGAAATACAGATTCTAGGAGTAAATTTATAAGACCTAGGACCCACTTCAAAGAGAACAGGTTCAAAAGGCCTCACCATACAGCCTGGCAATGCAGATCCTTCTTTGTGCCGAGTTGTTCCTGCACAGCTCTAAATAGTCATTCTCTTCTTGGAAGCCTTTACTTTGTGCACGGGTACCTTCAGTGCCCCTCGAGAGCAGTCAGTTGGTTGGTTATTTAGTGAGCTTCAAGGCAGCTCTTTCCAGCAGGATACAAGGCTTCTAGGTTCCTATTACTGAAATGAAGAGGAAAATTGAGAGTTAAAGACGACAAGCATTGAATTAAGAATCCTTTCTCACCCTTTACTGGTGTGGGACACATAGCAATGGTTTATGAGAAATTATAGCATACTTACTTTGGACTAAGCATTTGTCCTATTTTTCCAGACGTAGATGTGTTTATCTGGTTCTCTTTCTAATTAAGCCTGGTTTCAGGGGAGTGGATCTCTTTCACATAGGCTGTTCAGCTGCATTTCTTCGATCAGAAGATCAGACTGAAAGCAGTGTGAAGATGGACTTAAGTTGTCAGGGTTGTAAAACAGAGGCTTAAAAGGAGAAGGGTCTTCCCTGCCTACGTATTTACATATTAAACGTTTCTACAGCACACCTCGGGGAAAAGAATAGAGCAGGAAAGGGCTGCCCCTGCATTTCAAAAAGGGCATCTTTCATCTACTCTCTATTAATATGAGCCTAAACCACTTTAAAAAGGCCTAAATATTTTCATGGTTTTCCACTAAGTCACATTTCTGTATGGCAGACAGATCATCATTCTTCATCTTGCCAACCATGCACAAATATAAGTCACAATATAGATTCCTACTTGCACAATGTAAGCACAGAAGACACAATCCATATCCATTTGTTGCATCAACAGAAAGCAAGTACACCTATTCAGCTATATCCCATATGACTGAGTGTAGGACAGGTTGAAAGGAATAGCAGCACTTTTTTTAAACAGCAGAAGCTGTAGACAATCCTCCCACTGTAAGCAGTTTGTAACAAGCACTTGCAATGCAATAGGTCTCGCATTTTCTTGCGTTAGAGCTATTGGCATTGTAAATTCATAACTGGACTTTTCTTACCACAACAATTGGTCAACCCTGCCTCATAATTTCGTCTTTTCATAGCATATAATTCCAGTGGCCCTGAATATAACTAAAGCACTTCCATTTACCTTCTTCCTCCATCTGCAGCAAAAAATTGAAATGTTGCTATTTAACATCCTAATTTAAATCTGCCATGATAATTCCAATCGCATACCACTTTCACCACCCCACCATCAGAGTTGCTGGCGGGCTAACACAGTGCCCCACAAAAGACACAAGACAGCCTTCGAGGAGAAATCAAATAGAAGTTTCACCCAAACATTTCAAGAGTGTACAGTCATAGTGAGTGTGGCCCTATTCAGTCTATAGGCGAGTATTATGTGCCAGTCCTCCAGTGTAGCCAAGTCCACAAGGGGTCTCTACAAGGGGGCTTGCTTCCTCCTCCTATTCCCTCACAGTGGTATGTACCTAAGGGACACAAGACTGAGAAGGGAATGACAAACTGAACAATGGACCCACCACCTCAGTGTACATTGAGCTTGTATGTGATTGGACTATGTAAATGGTAATGTATGTACAATTGACAGCAATAATGCAGTTTTCCATTTCAGAATGTTGACCAGCACCATAAAATGGTGATCGCCTGTCCTGTATGTAGGGACAGGTGGGAGTGATGGAACTCCGCCGGCGTTGGGCGTCATGGCGGAAGGCGATCTTGCACCTGTGTGCTATTCCTCATTGGCTAAAATGGGGCTCTATGGAGTACAGTGTCCAATGAGGATCACCTGCGGTGGTGACGGTGTACACCACCATGGACGTGACTGCCATTTTCTGTCTATGACCTCACTTGATTCCTGACTTTCCACAGGATAACACATCCACTGCGTGTGCTGCTGTGACCTGAGTCTGGAACCTGCCATAGTCCGTGTGACAGGGGAAAGGGCCCCGACATTCGCTTGAGAGGAGTTGGAGCGCCTGGTGGATGGGGTCCTACCCTTGTAAGGACAGCTGTATGGACCTCCAGACCAACAGGTGAGTACAGCATGGGGACGATGCATGCAACAAGGTTGCATGGAGATGTGTGTGTGCTGGCAGTGTGTGGGTGGGGGGTATGGCTGGTGGTAGTGTACATGCAGGGCTCCGGTAAATGTTTTTTGTGAGCCATATGTGTGACAGGCAGATTTGTATGGTTAATGGTGTCCTCCTGTCTGTATTTCCTCTGCAGGTCATCGCCCATTAGAAGAAGGGATTGTGGCGTGCCATCACCAACGACGTGCGGACCCTGGGGGTCTACTACAGGAGGAGCACCCACTGCAGGAAATGATGGGAGGACCTGAGACGCTGGGCCTCAAAGACTGCAGAGGCCCAGCTGGGGATGGCCTCCCAACGAGGGGGGGTGTCCATTGGAACCTGACCCCCCTGATCGCCCGCATACTGGTGGTGGCCCATCCAGAGCTGGATGGGCTCTTGAGGACAGCACAACAGTCACAAGGGGTTGAGTACAGTGTTTGTAACAACCATCCTTGTTGACTGGCATGGGATCCTGGTGGTGGGTTTCAGTTGGTGGGTGCTCCTTAATGCCAGCTCAGACATTGCTGCGTGGTGCAGCTCAGGGTAAATGGGTGAATGGGAAAATCGTGTTAACTAGCTAGGTGGCATTTCACGTCAGACAAGGCTTATAGGTCCCAGGAGGGGTGCAGATAGCAGTGGTTGGCTCTCATCTTGCTATGGTACCTAGCCAATGCAATGCCGGTGCGGTGCATAGTGCTCAACTTTGATCCCTGTGTGTGATGGTAATGTGCATGCTATCTGTGGTGTTGGTACTGTAATTGACCCAGTGCTCCCTTTCTCTCTCCCCCTCTCCATTTTCTTCTGTCATCCTGTCCATGTGTGCATTAGAATAATTTGTTGGAGGAGCAGGGACAGTGGCTTCTGAGGAAGCTGCAGCCCACGGGACCCAGGAGGCAGAGTCCACCAATGCTGAGGGGACCAGTGGGTTGGAGGGTGAGGGGAGCACCACGGCAGGGACAGGAGGTAACAACACTGACTCTGATTCCTCCTCCGTTGGTAGCTCCCTGGTGGTGGCGGACAACTCTGGAACCACCCCGGCTACAGGTACAGCCGCCACCCCCGTACCAGCACCGCCCTCCCAGTAGCCCCACACCGAGTTGCCCGTGCACGCTCACCCAAGAGGGTGGGCTTCTCCTTCGCCCTCAGGCCTTGCCCCAGTGAGCCCTGCTGCCTTCAGTGACGAGGCTATTGACATCCTGAGATCCATCTCTGTAGGGCAGTCAACCATAGTGAATACCATCCAGGGGCTGGCATCCCAGATCAGCACTGCAATGCCTACATGGAGGGCATCCACGGAGGGTTGGTGGCCCTACAGAGATCATTTCAGACTCTGGCCTCCTCTCTGATGGCAGCCAGTGTCCCTGGTCCTACCGTCCTCCCTCATACTACCACTTCCCAGTCCCTGTCTCCTCAATCCCAACCCATGCACACATACAGACAAGCCAGCACACAAAACATCACACAAGAGTGGCACAGACAAACACAGACAGCACACTTCAAGCCACAAGCACTCACACAAACAACAGATAGTTGCACACACAACAACATCCACTGCCTCGACTGTCTCCCCCTCCCCCTCCTCCTCCTCCTCCTCCTTCCTCACAGTCACATCCGCACTCACACCTGCATGCACTGCATCAACAGTCACCATCACCACATCATGCAGCACACACACCTCACTTGCAGACACCTCCACAACATTCATCAACACGTCCTGTTTGTCCTCTCCCACCCTGTCGCCCCCCCTAAGAGACACAAACGCTCACACTCAGATACCCAACAGCCATCCATCTCACACATGCACACTGTCCATGCACCTGCACCCAAGTCCAGCAGACGTACACCTCCTACAGCCACTCCCTCTACCTCCACTTCCATCCCTCCTCCCACATCCTGTCCTAACATCCCTAAGAAGCTTTTCCTTGCCCAACTTGACCTCTTTCTTCCCTCTCGACCCCCCGTCCTGCCCGTAAGAGCAGGGTCCCAAGGACCCAGCCCAGCACCCCAGCCAAACAGTCTGCCACTGCTCCCAACAAGAAATCAGCAGCTTGCACAAAGGGGCCCCTCAGTGTGATTGCAGCCTCTCCTAATAAGTGCACACCTCCGCCTCAGAAATGGAGGACTAGGGTGGCGAAACCCAAGGATGATGAGGTCAATGAAGGCACCTCCTAGACCTGGAGTCAAGAACACCAGTCACAAGTCAAAGGCCAAGGGGGCCCGTCACAAGAAGAAACACATGGATCCCCTTCCACCACCAAAGAAAGCCAAGGATCGCCCTCCACCACCAAAGAAAGCCAAGGAGCCCCGTCCACCAGCAGAGAGCAAGGAGCCCTCTCAACTAGCAGAGGCACCCAAGGAGCCCCCTCCACCAGCTGAGGGCAAGGAACCCTCTCCACCAGCAGAGGGCAAGGAGCCCTCTCCACCTACAGAGGAAGCCAAGGAGCCCCCTCCACCAGGAGAGGGCAAGGAGCCCTCTCCACCAGCAGAGGCACCCAGGGAGCCCCCTCCACCAGCTAAAGGCAAGGAGCCCTCTTCACCAGCAGAGGGCAAGGAGCCCTCTCCACCAGCAGAGGCACCCAAGGAGCCCCCTCCACCAGGAGAGGGCAAGGAGCCCTCTCCACCAGCAGAAGCACCCAGGGAGCCCCCTCCACCAGCTAAGGGCAAGGAGCTCTCTCCACCAGCAGAGGCACCCAAGGAGCCCCCTCCACCAGCAGAGGGCAAGGAGCCCTCTCCACAAAAGACTGTTGGGCAAGGAGCCCCCTCCAGAACCAGTGGGCATGTTACCCACTTCGGAGACTGTGGCCTTTCACTCCCCTCCATTGGCAATTGGGCAAGGAGCCCTCTCCAGAACCAGTGGGCATATTACCCACTTCAGAGACGGTGGCCTTTCACTCCCCTCCAGTGACAATTGGGCAAGGAGCCCCCTCCAGAACTAGTGGGCATATTACCCACTTCAGAGACTGTGGCCTTTCAGTCCCCTCCAGTGACAATTGGGCAAGAGGTCCCCTCCAGAACCAGTGGGCATGTTACCCACTTCAGCTGAGGTCTCCCCCCACTTCTCCTTCCCCCTGAGGTGCCTGCCCATTTCCAACATGATGCGCCTGAACAGTGGAGTCCGCATTATGTCAGGAGTCGAGTTGGGTCTTGGACTGTGCCCTGTGGCCATGTGGGCCTTTGGTACTTTGGACTGGCCATTTGCCCCAGGGATAGCGTTAGCAAGGCGCTAAAAGCAGGAATACTTTTATTCCTAATTGTTTTTTTGCTTTTTTTAATGTGTGCTGCATTCTGCAGCATGCAGAGAAGGAGCAAAATGCCAGACATGATTGTTTATGTACGGGAAGGTGACCACTTCTGTGTGCCAAATCGCCATTAGTGATTGTTTTTGTGCTGAAAGGGACACCTTGCCACAAATAAACAATCAACCCCCCAACGCAGACAGCCTTGCGCGATGGTGCAAGGATGCCTGCGTTGGCGCTAGGCAGCTCAATTTAGCGATAGCACAGGGGACAACACAGGGGTGCGCTGTATCCAATTAAATACAGCGCATCGCGCTCCATCATTTTCTATTAAATATGGGCTCTAGTTCTTTATAAAATGACGGCAGTAGGTAACTATGCCTACAAACTCCTAATTTCTGTAGTGTATGGAGGTGGAGGAGCTGATTTGATGTCATGTACTTTGGCAAGGTCTGTAGCCAGCCGTACAGCTGAGAAATGGTATCTAAAGAAACTGATGTGTTGCTTTAGAAACTCTCAGTTGCCAAGGGGAAGAGAGAGCCTTTGTTTCATAGCCTTCCAGTACTTTGCGGAGTCAGCAATGATGTAACCCTAGGGATCAGTCACATAGTCTGTCATCACCAATGCTGATAAACCCAGCTGGCCTGGAGAGTGCTTTCTGTAAAGTGTTCTGGAAATCCTCTGCAGCATTGGAGATACAGAAATGTAAGTGGCATATTTGAGAAAAGCTGTGCCCTTTAACCCTCCCTTACAGTCACCATGTGTGCACTGTACTTAAAATATGGCGCACCATGGTGCAGGGTAGGGGGCAATAGCGTTATTTTTTGACACTATTGATGTATTCTGCAGGACTAGCGCCAACATTTTGTCGCTACTCCTGCAGAGTACGTAGGGGTCCATTATATTCAATGGTATGTCCCCTTTTAATGCCTGCTCTGAGCAGGCATTAAAAGTGCTGAAAAAAAATGTTTTTTTCACCCACCCTAACTGGGGAACATCCCCTTACATACATTATGCCTGGCACAGGCATTATGTAGTGTAAAGGGTTCAAAGTGGCACAATGCATGCATTGCACCACTTTGTAAATATGGTGCACTGTTTTAGGCCTTCTAACGCCACATTAACGTACAAAATTACACTAATGTAGTGTTTGCGTGGCGCTAGAGGTTCTTAAATATGCCCCTCAGTCTTTTGTATAGGCAGAGGCGATGCTGGGTGGAAAAAATTGTATTGTATCTTGCCTCTCAACCCAGTAAGATCTGCTCATCTCCAGGCCATGAATCCATTTTAATAAACCAACATGATCTGCTGAGTTCACCAACTAGGTAATCCGCCGTGTTATGAAGGTACCTTTCCTGCTTAATTAACAGAATTGTGATATGCATAGCCATAAAAAGTTTTTCTTCACCCGGTTGTATGGGCTTCTTGGTGATGACGATCGATGACAGGTATGGTGTGATTTTTCTAACCTCCACATGATGTCAGCTTTTTCTAGCTTCGGTAGCTTTTCTTCCAGTTCGGGCTGGAGGTGAAAGGTGATCCTGAGATGTTGCAGCACCACCAACTGCAATCATCTGTCTGTATGAAGCTGTGCTATCTTTCATTTCAGGCAACCACTTTCTTGGAAGATGTCATTTAATTCTTCAAGGAGTCCGTCCTGATGATTAGCAGGTTCCTTGGCTGTGCCACCGTGGTGCTGCTGCTGTCACCCTCGTGGAGCATGAATAGAAAGTGGTGTGTTATCTGTATTATGGTGAACACTGTTGGGATCCCACAGCTTTTGGCAGTTGCGCTGACATAGGTTGGGCCTCAGAGACACCGCCTCAACAGCAGGGTTTCTCCTTGTCACCAAATGTTGTGTTGTGACCCACACATGGGGAGCCAAAAACCATAGGCACACACTCAGTTTTCCACTTTTACTGTAGCCACCTAACACAGAATCCCAGGCCCTTATACTGCTTCTTTGATGTCTGGAGGGATGCAGCCAACTTACCCCACATCAAAGGGAGAAACAACCACTCCCCCCCAGCTTCAACTCTTCTTAGTGCTGTGCTGACACAACACTACATGCATGTGCCATTTTTAGGTCTAGCATAAGGGGTACGGCCTCTTGTATACTTTTAGTATACTTTTGTGGACTTAAAGACATTTATTTTGTTTGTTTCAGTGTCATTTAAAAATTCTTGCTTGCTACTGGTCAGTCATGCCTCATTGTCCTGCCTTTTCCTCTTTGGGAGCAGGGACTAACTACTGTATATAATTACGCCATGGTGCTTTATCTCTCAGGCACTACTTTTTTTTCCTTTATTGCTGGTGTTACATTGTGGATGCTTCAGGCTGAGCGGGTTGAATTTGTTTGCAACATTCATCACTCCCACTTCCTCCTCCCAAGCTGGAAAAGACCAGCTGTTGTGCTCTCATCGGAGCAGCTCTCTTGTTTAAAACATGACTGCACCATCCTTGCCTGTCTTTCCCATGCACTCCCCCAACTTCATGGCTGTCGCACTTCATGTTTAAGCATGACGGCACGCTGTAGAACTGGTAAGCTTTTCATCATCACAGCGCCTGCTTCATGGCCGTCGCGCTTCTTTTTTAAGCGGCCGTAAAGTGGGCACCGCAATGATTAAACATTAATTAGGTCTAAACCTCATGCTAGGTTTCCAGTGCGTATTTAAACAAGCTTGTACATTGTAGAAACAAAAGAAAGGCGTGCAGCTGCCATGCTTAAACATGAAGCACGGCAGCTGTAAAGCATGGTAGCAGTTCACCTTTCTTTTGTTTCTGATGTGTTCAAGCCTGTTTAAATATCCACCACAAACAGAGCGTGAGCTCGCATTCATCCCTCCTCTCTGAGATTCCGCCTACATAGGGGGGGAAAAGGGTGTTCACATGTCACTATGGGGAATACTGTGTTGTTTACGTGTGGCAACCTTTGGTTTGCAAGCTGGACAGGAAGTGACGTACCAGTCAGCTGGGTATATGGAAGTGCTGGTGATGTTATTCTGTGACACTGGGTCCACAGCTGCACTGGACCTGTGGAAGTTGCCAGAATTCTTAGTCTCCAGTCTGAGGTCTGTATAGATTCTAGCACATGTATAAATATTCCCAGAAATAACAACATTCAGATATGTAATGGTTACAAAATGTAACCCCCCTCCGATAATATCTCTGTTATGTTGTCCAAAACAATTGTAACTCGACCCCCTTTGCCATTGCTCATGCGCAATCATACTCATGATGTCACATATGACATAATCAGTGACAACACCACCCATTGTAACCATACGTGCTAAGCGAATGCCAAGTTTTGTACAAGATCCTCAGTTGGCAACAAAGCTATAAGCAATCCCTAAATGCTTTCATAATGGATGCTTACAACAATAACTAAACAGTCTCCATTGCTGACTATAAAGTATACTTCCATCCCCTGAGTGTCTGAGCTTTGCTTCAACAGCTGCCCACTTACCGACCCTCCCATGCTCATGAACAATCACACCATTGTGTCTAGGACCGAGAATGCATGTTCTGTGCTTGTCTCTCTGTAACACCTTGAGTTAAAAATAAGGATATTCAGTCCACTGTCTCCAGCAGATAACTGCAGTGCTATGTATGTGTGTATTTGAGCAGTAAATACTATATGGGTTGCGATTATTATGCATTTAGCAGTAGGTAGTTTCACTTTACTAACCTCACTGTTCTAAGACTGTTGAATGAAATGGTCGATCTTTTTACGTCCAATGGCCTTGGGTTAATTAAATAATTTATTTTTCCTTTGGTGCGCAGATATCTGATGTGATGGAGCTTTCAATGTATTTTTGTTCTGTTTTATTATAACAGTGTCAATTTAGCACATGATATTTAGATTACATTTCAAACCTTGGGAATACAGGCCCTCATTCTGACCTTGGCGGGCGGCGGAGGCCGCCCGCCAAAGTCCCGCCGTCAGGTTACCGTTCCGCGGTCGAAAGACCGCGGCGGTAATTCTGACTTTCCCGCTGGGCTGGCGGGCGGTCGCCTTCAGTCCGCCAGCCAGCCCAGCGGGAAAGAGGCTTCCACGATGAAGCCGGCTCGGAATCGAGCCGGCGGAGTGGAAGCTGTGCGACGGGTGCAGTTGCACCCGTCGCGTATTTCACTGTCTGCGCAGCAGACAGTGAAATACATGTAGGGGCCCTCTTACGGGGGCCCCTGCAATGCCCATGCCAGTGGCATGGGCACTGCAGGGGCCCCCAGGGACCCCGCGACCCCCCCTACCGCCATCCGGATCTCGGCGGTCCGACCAACTCTGTAGAGTGCCAAGTACAGGTATACATGCCCCTGTGTCATCTATGTGTGCAGATGTCGACCATAGCCATGTAGGATATATCCCAGGAATTGCATCTGTAGAGCCCAACAGCGCGGCGTAGTGCAGGGGGCTTCTGTGTCTGTATTGTTCGCCAACGGTAGCGGTAAGCCATGCACTCAACCTGTCTTTCTTCTGTCATCCCTCCCCTTTTTGGTGGTCTCCCTGTTCTTGTGTGCATCAGCATCATCAGGCGGAGGTACAGTGGCCCCGGAGCACGAGGGAGCTGCATCCCACATGGCCATGGAGGGCCACACCACGGACTCGGAATACACTAGTGGGACGGAGGGCGAGGGGAGCTTCACGGCAGTCACAGGATCTGCAACCAGCAACACGGACTCATCCTCCGATGGGAGCTCCCTTGTCGTGGCGGCAAAATCTGTGCCCCCCACTTCTACAGGTACAGACGCCACCCCCCCTACCAGCACCACCCTCCGAGCAGCCCCTCAGCCTTCGCCCCGTGCCCGCTCAACCAGGAGGGTGGGCATCACCTTTGCCCAGGCACCTCAGCCCCTGCCCCTGTCACCTCTGCTGCCCTCAGTGAGGAGGCCATTGACCTCCTCAGGTCACTCACTGTTGGGCAGTCTACCATTTTGAATGCCATCCAGGGTGTAGAAAGGGAATTGCAATACACAAATGCATTCCTGAAGGGCATTCATTCTGGTCAGGCTGCCCTTCATCGAACCCTGCAAACTCTGGACTCAGCACTGATGGCAGCCATTGTCCCTGTCTCTAGCCTCCCCCCTCCAACTTCCTCCACCCAGACCCAATCCCCTGTACCTCAGCCTATCCCAAGCACACCATTAGACCAGCATGCACACACGTCAACACACAAGGGAAGCTCAGGCAAACATAAGCACCACACATCCCACAGGCACTCACGCAAGCATCACACACATACAGACACACTAACATCCACTGCCTCTACTGTGTCCCCCTCCTCATCATCTCCCTCCTCCCTCCCAGTGTCGTCTACACTCTCACCTGCATGCACTACCACTACAGCCACTACGTCCCGCACCAGCACACCCACCACCACACCACGCTCACGTGCACTCACCACCCCCACTCCCATTTACACGTCCCCTGTGTCCTCTCCCAGTGTGTCTGTGACGCCCCCTCCCAAGATACACAAACGCATGCACACACCCACCCAACAGCCATCCACCTCACGATAGCCTCCAGCACATACACCTTCATCCAAAGTCACCAAACGTACACCTCCTACAACCACTACCTCTTCCTCCACTCCCAAACCCCCTCCAGCTACCCGTCCCAGTGTTCCTAAGAAACTTTTCCTGACCAAGCTTGACCTCTTTCCCACCCCCCCTCCAAATCATAGGTCCCGTAGTAGCACCTCAGCCAAAAAATCTCCGGGACCAGTGGTGCCTGTTGTTACAGGTATGTGGAGTGCACTGGCTGTCACGTACTACACTGGACTTCTCACCTCTGGATTTCAGATTGGCGAATACACCAAGGGGGTCATTCTGACCCTGGCGGTCATGGACCGCCAGGGCCAACGACCGCGGAAGCACCGCCAACAGGCTGGCGGTGCTCCTGGGGCCATTCTGACTGCGGCGGTAAAGCCGCGGTCAGAAAAGGGAAACCAGCGGTTTCCTGGCGGTTTCCCGCTGCCCCAGGGAATCCTCGACGGCGCCGCTTCAAGCAGCGCCGCCATGGGGATTCCGACCCCCTTCCCGCCATCCTGTTTCTGGCGGTTTTCACCGCCAGAAACAGGATGGCGGGAACGGGTGTCGTGGGGCCCCTGGGGGCCCCTGCAGTGCCCATGCCACTGGCATGGGCACTGCAGGGGCCCCCTAACAGGGCCCCATTAAGATTTTCAGTGTCTGCTTGGCAGACACAGAAAATCGCGACGGGTGCAACTGCACCCGTCGAACACCAGCAACTCCGCCGGCTCCATTCGGAGCCGGCTTCCTCATTGCTGGGGCTTTCCCGCCGGGCGGGTGGGCGGCCTTTTGGCGGTCGCCCGCCAGCCCAGCGGGAAAGTCAGAATGACCACCGCAGTCTTTTGACCGCGGTACGGTCTTCTGGCGGTTCCCGCCAGGCGGGCGGCTTCCGCCGCCCGCGGGGGTCAGAATGACCTCCCAAGTCTTCTACAGGTCCTGGATACTCCCAGATAAGGGTGACCCCTTCTAGTAGCCACGGTGCCGCTTGACAGGCTACGCCAAAGCAGACCGTACCCTCCAGAAGGAGTCCCAGAGGGGAAAAAAACCAACACTGGGGAAAAAACCTCTAACAGGAACTCCTGAAGGAAAACAAGAAAAAAACAGGACTTGACAACAGGAAACAAAAATAGGCAATATCCAGGGTAAAAGGCAGGACAAAAGGAACAGGCAAAAATATCCCAAGGCAAAAGCAGGAACAAAGAACAGGCAAAAATCTCCCAAGGCAAAAAACAGAAACAAAGAACAGGAGCGAACAGCACAACCAGAAGGTAGTGTTTGCAACGCAAGGAGGAACAAGACTGACTGACCTATATACTGAGAAAAGGGAAGTGACATCACAGGAAAGGGAAGTAACACCATCTTGGATTGGGAAAAGCCCATAGACCAGTATAGGAAAAAGAAAGTAGTATAAAAGAAAAAGAGAGCATGCTGGAACAAAAACACGAAGAAGACAAGATGGACACAACATGGATAGAGACAGGCAAAAGGACCAACAAAAACCCACCACCAACAATAAAAGAAGAAAAAAGGCTACAAGTAAGTGTAGCGCGACCGGGAGCGAAATATATGCTTCCCAGAAAGCATAGTCAAAAAACGCGGGGAACGGCGCTCCGAATATCGGTAGTGCGTTCCACCCGCAAGGACAGAAAGGGACGCCGCGTCAGAGCGCGGCGTTACAGTAGGTCCCTTCCCCAAGGCACCAGGTTTGTCAGGATGATTGTCAAAAAACAGGCAAACCAAACGGGGAGCATGGACGGAGGAAGCATCCTCCCAAGAATAGTCACTGAGGGGGTATCCTTTCCAATGGACCAAAAACTGTAGTTTGCGTCGAAAAATTCTGGAATCACAGATCTCCTGGACTTCATACTCAGGCTGTCCGTTGATAGAAAGAGGAGGTGGACGTTGGAACTGGCGATGGTAAGGATCAGGAACAAAGGGGTTTAACTGGGACACATGGAAAACAGGATGAACCCTCCAGGTAAGAGGTAAGTGGAGATGCACAATTACAGGATTCAGGATGTGGGAAATTCGAAAGGGTCCATAAAAACATGGTTTGAACTTACTGGTGGAAAACCGGGGTGGTAGAAATCTGGAAGAAAGCCATACCTTGTGGCCCACTTGATACAAAGGTGCGGCTTGCCGATAACGATCCACCTTTCGCTTCATGGCTTGTTTCGAAGCTAGGAGAGTTGTGTGAAGTAGGCCCTGGATTCGACAGATCTGTCGTGAAAAAGAAGTGACTGTAGGCACAGAAGAGGATGTTCGAGAAACAGTAGTGAAAGTCCTTGGATGAAATCCATAAGTACAATAAAAGGGTGTGGTCTTGGTCGCACTATGTATTGTGTTGTTATAGGAGAACTCGGCAAGAGCAAGATATTCCGACCAATTGCTTTGTGTGGCAATACAGTAACATCTCAGATACTGCTGAAGTTCTTGATTCGCTCGTTCAGTTTGCCCATTCGTTTGTGGATGGAAACCCGAGGATAAAGAAATCTCAATGTTAAAGAAGGCACAAAAGGCTCTCAAGAAACGTGATACATATGGAGGCCCTCTGTCCGAAATGACCTCTTGAGGAAGGCCATGGAGGTGAAAAATATCCCGTAGAAAAATGCAACTCATTTCTGGGGCCGTTGGTAGTTTCTTCAAGGCTGAAAAATGGGCTATCTTGGTGAATGAATTTATGGTCACCGTGATTACTTGGTTACCAGAGGAGGTAGGTAGAGAGCATATGAAATTCGTGGATAGAGTACACCAAGGAGCGGAAGGAACCGGTAAAGGTCTTAATAAACCTGCCACCTTAGTTCGGGGTGTCTTAGTCTGGGCACAGACTGGGCATGCTGACACATAGGTTTCAGTGTCTGTCTTTAGCGAAGGCCACCAAAAAGATCGCTGAAGCAGCTCCTGGGTCTTCCTGATACCTCGATGACCGGCTATAGAAGAATCATGGCACATTTGCAGGGCTTCTGTTTTCACTTTCTTGTTAGGTAGGAAAAGAGCATGTTGATGATAGAAGTAGTTGTCCTTCTTCTTCAAAAAAGGAGTCACTCTATCCCATTCTGAAGCAGACAAAAACTGGTACTTGGATTGAATGCGTTCTTGAAAAAATTGAGTGACTCCGATGATCCTGCTAGACTCAATAAGATGTGGAGAAGAGTTCTGGGCTATGTCAGGATATCTGCGTTATAAGGCATCTGCCACTAAATTCTGGGAACCAGGTATGTACGTGATCACAAAATCGTACTGGCTAAAGAAGAAAGCCCATCGAGCCTGATGACTGTTGCGACACTAAAAGCTCAGAAGACACTGGAGATTAGGGTGATCAGTCCTAGCTTCAAAAGGCTCTCTGGAACCCATCAGGAAATGCCTCCATTCCTTACAAGCTACTTTGAGAGCGAGTAGTTCTCGTTCCAGTGCAGAATAATTTCGTTCAGCCTCTGATAGAATATGAGACAGATAAAAGATAGGATGTTCCAATCCATCATTGTCTTGCTTCTGCAGCAGAACTGCTCCAATAGCTCTGTCTGAGGCATCAGTCACAACGATAAATTTCTTGGTATTGTCAGGATGACGCAACACGGGTGTTTGGGTAAAGGCTGTCTTTAATTCTTGAAACGCGTGTTCAGCCTCCTTGGTCTAAATGAAACCCTTCTTCAGGTTCTCTTTCTTAATTGTTTGTGTTCTGAAACTTTGTAGGTGGGCAAAATTCTGTATAAACTGACAATAAAAGTTTGATAAACCAAGAAAACATTGCGTTTCTTTAATGGACGTTGGAGAAGGCCAATCTAATATGGAACTGACCTTGTCAGGATCCATGGATATTCAGTGTTGATTAATACAAAGCCCGAGATACCTTACTTCAGATTTATGGAACTCACACTTCTCAGGTTTACAAAACAATTGTTTTTTCTTGAGTCTTTCCAGGACTTGCAGGACATGATCTACATGGTGCTCAGGATCACGGGAATATATCAAGATATCATCCAAATAAATGACTACATATTGATTGAGTACATCAGAGAACACTGAATCCATAAATCGTTGAAAAACAGAAGGGGCGTTGGTCAGTCCAAAGGGCATAACACGATACTCATAGTGCCCAAAAGGGGTACGGAAAGCTGTCTTGCATTCATCTCCTTCCTTGATCCGAAGGAGATGATAGGCACCCGTAAGTCTAATTTAGTAAATATCTTGGCTCCTTGAATGGCATCCAATATATCTCTGATTAAAGGCAGTGGATATCGATCCTTAATCGTTATTCTGTTGAGTTCATGAAAGTCCACACAAGGATGCAGATCCTTAGTCTTCTTTGGGACGAAGAAGAGAGGAGTCCCAGCGGGGGACGTGGAAGGAGCAATCAAACCGTTGTGTAAGTTGTCGTCTAAATATTCCCTTAGCACCTTCTTTTCTTGGTCTGTCAGAGAATACATTCGACCGAAGGGGACAACTTCATCAGGAATTAAAGGACTAGCACAGTCGTAACTGCAATGAGGTGGCAAAATAGGATTACTAGGTTTCTGAAAAATCCTGATATATTCCTGATAACAATCTGGAACCCCCTGGATAATATTGATAGAGTTAGTGTTATCCTTAGTTGACTGACAGGACCTTTTTGGAGTCCAATAAGAAGTAGTGGAATAACAATTCTATTGACAAAATGGAGACGTTAGGGATATAGTTTGTGCTTCCCAATTGATATAGCGGTTGTGTCGGGCTAACCAGGGAATGCCCAAAATCATGATGTGATTTGGTGAGGCTATGAGATCAAAGGCAACGTGTTCTTGATGCCCCCCAAATGTCAAACAAAGAGTAGGAGTTGAGGCCACCACAGGTCCTGAGGTTCACGGAGAGCCATCCACTGTGTGAACCTGCTCAGGAGTTTCTTTAGGAATGCGGGGAATTCCTTTACTCGTAGCCCAGGTCTCATCCAGATAGAGTCCACTGGCTCCACAATCAAGGAGAGCCAGAAGATGTTCTTCTTGATCTTGTGAACTTTGTAACTTGACCGAGAGGATAAACAGGGTGGACATGCTTTCTTTGGAGGAACATATTGATGGTACTTCAGCTCCTCCCGTCTCCTCCCTCCTTACAGGGGACGGGAGCTGGCGTTTCCCGCAGGCCTTGAGGGACGTACCGGACAACTACCGATCAGGTGGCCAGCCTTACCACAGTATAGGCAAAGTCCCATTCATCATCGTTCCTCCCTTTCTGACTCCGTCAATGGCCCACGAACCAGATCTATCTGCATGGGCTCTTCATGGGGAGGTGGAGAGGCTTCAGATGGACTATCTTCCGTTCGCCGACTCCTAGCACGGAAGGTACCGGACTGGTATGGAGCTCTAGTTCTACGGCTTTCCATCTTGCGCTCTCTAAGTCTATACTCGATGTTCATAGATTGATCCATTAATTCTTTCAAAGAACAAGCTGGAGAAGAGTGTACAAGCTCATCTTTAATTTCTTCACGCAGGCCTCGGCGGAAAAGGGTTACAAAGGTGCATTCTACCCAGGAGGTTTCAGCTGCCAGCTGTTTGAAGCGGGTTATATACTGCAGTATATCCTGATTACCCTGCTGAATGTCACATAAGGCTTCTTCAGCTGCTGCTTCACATCCAGGTCTCTCAAACATTTGTTTGAAAACAGTCAGGAAAGTGGAATAGTTAGCCAGGACTGGGTCATCTGCAGAAACCAGAGGAGTCGCCCAAGCAAGTGCTGGACCAGACAAGGCGCTAATCAGATAGCCCACCTTAGCCTTATCCAAGGAAAACTGGAGTGGACGAAAGGCAAAGAAAACCATCAGGGCGTCCAAAAATTCCTTCATCTTTAAAGGATCTCCGGAATATCGAGGAAAAGTAGCAGATACGGGTGGTATGTCAATTGATCGGGAAGACAAGACCTGTCGTAGCGCAGTGTTCTCTGCCCGTAACTGTTGTAACTCTCGGGCTTGTTGTTTGACAGTCTGTAACATAGCTTGAGCATTTTCTGACGCCTCTCCCTGTGGATCTTCCATGGCGCTCTCGCAACGCAGAATCATTTGGCGTTGCAATCTGTCACGTACTGCGCTGGACTTCTCACCTCTGGATTTCGGATTTGTGAATACACCAAGGGGGTCATTCTGACTCCCGCCGGCCGCGGTAACCGCAGGGCCGGCGGGAGCTGCCAGAATACCGCTGCGCGGTCAGAAGACCGCCGCGGTTATTCTGAGTTTCCCGCTGGGCGGGCGGTTGACCGCCAGAAGGCCGCCCGCCCACCCAGCGGGAAACCCCCTTCCACGAGGATGCCGGCTCCGAATGGAGCCGGCGGAGTGGAAAGGGTGCGACGGGTGCAGTTGCACCCGTCGCGATTTTCAGTGTCTACATGGCAGACACTGAAAATCTTGGTGGGGCCCTGTTACGGGGGCCCCTGCAGTGCCCATGCCATTGGCATGGGCACTGCAGGGGCCCCCAGGGGCCCCACGACACCCCTTACCGCCATTCTGTTCCTGGCGGCCAAAACCGCCAGGAACAGGACGGCGGTAAGGGGGTCGGAATCCCCATGGCAGCGGGGAACCGGCGGTACACCGCCGGTTTCCCGTTTCTGACCGCAGCTGTACCGCCGCGGTCAGAATGCCCAGGGATGCACCGCCAGCCTGTTGGCGGTGCATCCGCGGTCCCCGGCCCTGGCGGATTTTACCGCCAGGGTCGGAATGACCCCACAAGTCTTCTACAGGTCCTGGATACTCCCAGATAAGGGCGACCCCTTCTTGTAGCCACGGTGCCGTTTGACAGGCTACGCTAAATCACACCGTACCCTCCAGAAGGAGTCCTAGAGGGAAAAAACCCCAACACTGGAGAAAAAACCTCTAACAGGAACTCCTGAAGGAAAACAAGAAAAAAACAGGACTTGACAACAGGAAACAAAAATAGGCAATATCCAGGGTAAAAGGCAGGACAAAAGGAACAGGCAAAAATATCCCAAAGCAAAAGCAGGAACAAAGAACAGACAAAAATCTCCCAAGGCAAAAGCAGGAAGAAAGAACAGGCAAAAATCTCCCAAGGCAAAAAGCAGGAACAAAGAACAGGAGCGAACAAGACAACCAGAAGGAAGCGTTTGCAACGCAAGGAGGAACAAGACTGACTGACTTATATACTGAGAAAAGAGAAGTGACATCACAGGAAAGGGAAGTAACACCATCTTGGATTGGGAAAAGCCCATAGACCAGTATAGGAAAAAGAAAGTAGTATAAAAGAAAAACAGAGCATGCTGGGACAAAAACACGAAGAAGGCAAGATGGACACAACATGGATAGAGACAGGCAAAAGGACCAACAAAAAACCCACCACCAACAATAAAAGAAGAAAAAAGGCTACAAGTAAGTGTAGCGCGACCGGGAGCTAAATATATGCTTCCCAGAAAGCATAGTCAAAAAACGCGGGGAACGGCGCTCCGAATATCGGTAGCGCTTTCCACCCGCGAGGACAGAAAGAGACGCAGCGTCAGAGCGCGGCGTTACACCGGCCACCAGGACAGCCAGTGTGACACGGAGCCACAGCACAGCCAGTCCCCCCGTGAAGCACCAGAAGTTGGACAGTGCCCGGCGGGAGAGGGTGAAGACTCCAGCCAGCAAAGCCGCTCACAAGGGTCCCGTGGGGAGTGTCGACTCATCGGTGACACCTCCCAAGGTGGGGAAGGGGCAGAAGAAATCTCCAAAGTCTGGGAGGAGCAGCACGGCGGAGAAGACCGCCATCATCCCCGCTGCCCAGGAGGCCACCGCCAGCCCAATCGTCACTGGCCAGGAGGCCACCACCAGAGTCTGTGCCCAGGAGGGCAGCCCGATCGTCACTGGCCAGGAGGCCCCCGCCAGAGTCTGTGCCCAGGAGGGCAGCCCGATCGTCACTGGCCAGGAGGCCACCGCCAGAGTAAGTGCCCAGGAGGCCACCGCCAGCCACAGCCCAGCTGCCCAGGAGGGCCCCGGCAGCCACAGCCCAACTGCCCAATGAAGGACCGCCAGCCCCAGCCCAGCTGGGCAAAGAAGGACCGACATGGCAAGCTCTGCTGAACAGGGCAAGCACCGCTGAACAGGTCAGAAACTGCAAACTCAAGCACCGCTGAACAGGGCAAAGACCGCCATGGCAAGCACCGCTACCCCATGGGCGGCAGGGGCAGTGACGCAACTGGGACCGTCATGGGGTGAGTGATGCACTCTGGGCACCAGTCCCCCTCCAGAACCAGTGGAGACATGGATCCACTCCATCTGTCCTTCACAGGATGAAGCACTCTGGGCACCAGTCCCCCTCCAGAACCAGTGGAGACATGCATCCACACCGTCTGTCCTTCACAGGATGAAGCACTCTGGGCACCAGTCCCCCTCCAGAACCAGTGGAGACATGCATCCACTCCATCTGTCCTTCACAGGATGAAGCACTCTGGGCACCAGTCCCCTTCCAGAACCTATGGAGACTGTTATCCACTTGAGAGACTGTGGCTTTGCACTCCCCAGGATTGGACAGTGGGAAACCCACCCACTGTAGAGACTTGAGAGACTGTGGCTTTGCACTCCCCAGGATGGTACAGTGGGCAACCCACCCACTGTAGAGACTTGAGAGACTTTGGCTTTGCACTCCCCAGGATGGTACAGTGGGCAACCCACCCACTGTAGAGACTTGAGAGACTGTGGCTTTGCACTCCCCAGGATATGGCTGTGGGCAACCCACCCACTGTAGAGACTTGAGAGACTGTGGCTTTGCACTCCCCAGGATGGTACAGTGGGCAAACCACCCACTGTAGAGACTTGAGAGACTGTGGCTTTGCACTCCCCAGGATACATAAATGGGCATGGAGCCCCCTCGTGGATCTGGTGTGGTGAACTTATCCGGCTGAGGTGCCCCCTCCTTCCCTTCCCCCTGAGGTGCCTGTTGTATTTCTATCTGATGCCCCGGCAGTGTTCTCTCCGTTTTGATCAGGTATCTGGTGTGGGCCTCGCCCATGCATTTTGGGCCCAGTGGTCCACGGACAATGAATGGTGCATTACCTGCACTAATAATCGTGATGTATATTTTGTTTAATGTGTATATATATATATATATCTGTATATATTTGTTACTGTATTTTGATATATTACAATGGTTCCACTCATTTCCTTTTGTCTTTGCATTCTTCCAGGGGGGTTGGGGGTTGTTACTGTAATGTTTGGATATGCATTGGTGTGTGTGTTGTAGTGGGTGAGGGTCGGGGTGGGGTTTGGGATGTTGGTTGTGTGTGTCCCTGTCTTTTTCCTCCCCCTCCCCTATGTCGTAGGTGCAGAACTCACCGTTGTCTTCGCTGCCGGCGTTGATGATCGTCGTATAGGAGCAGGAAGACTAGTGCAGGAAGAATATGGAGTTCCGGCTCCATGGTGCCCTCCTTCCTCGTGGAGTGTGTAGAGGTGAGCGTTTTCCCTTTGAAATGGCTGTTTCCGCTGTGTTTTTATCCACGGGGAATCCACCCCGGAAAAGGTGGCGGATTGGTTCGTTGTGATACTGTGGGCGGTACATTGACTCCACCTGTCTGTTGGCGGTGACTGCCGCGCTGTTTGTGTGTACCGCCGTGGCAGTCTGAGTGTTTAAGTGGCTGTCTTTGTTGGCGGTTTCCGCTACGGTCATAGTTCCAATTTTTTTACCGCCGGCCTGTTGGCGGTCTTACCGCCGCTTTAACACCGTCGCCAGGGTTGTAATGACCCCTTTTGTGTTCTGACTTATCAATAATAAACGTGCCACGTACGGTTCATTATATATATTTTGGGTTCTTTAGGTGAAATGTGCCTTTCTGTTTTTTTTCTTTGTACATTAAGATGGGGTTTGCACATCCACAGAGGTCTGAAAAATCATGCAGGAATCTAACATCCAAAGCACTTTCTTATTTGGGGTCTTTTTGATTCTCTGGTCCCGTTGGTAACTCCTCCATTCAAAGGGCCAGATTTACAAGGCCCTAGCACCTCTTAGCACCACACTAGTGTCATTTGTTTATGCTGAAGTGGGGTTAAGGAGGCCATTCTCCTTCGTCAGATTTACAAAGTGGCGCAATGTTTGCATTGCGTCACTTTGTAACCCCTTGCACCACATTATACATGCACCAGGCAAAATTTATGCAATGGTGGCATTCCCCCACAGGAAACCCCTTATAAATTGGCACAGTGAAATTTAAAACATTCCACTGTGCCATTTTAGCGTAATTTTTAACACCTGCTCAGAGCAGCTGTTAAAATGACGTGCCCATTACTTTCAATGGGCCTCCTTTTACTCTGCAGGATTAGTGCCACAATTTATGGTGCTAATTCTGCAAAGTACAATAGCATTGTAAATTCTGATGTCCTAACGTGCACCATGGTGTGCTGTATTGTATATACCGAGCACACAGGGTGTTGTAAGGGGGGGTGCAAGGAAAGTGCTGCATCACAGCTGATGCACCACTGTCTTGTAAATCTGGCCCTAAATCCTCTAGACAGTGCTGCAGCTGCGTCTCTGTTCATACATCCAGTACACTCCAAACCAAAGCACATAGGCAAAAGGCATTGTCATTTACAATCCCAATAGCTCAAACTCTGCCAAATGCGAGACCTATCGCGCTGCAAATGCTTGATAAAATAAGTGCAAGCATCCCACACGTTAACTCTTTGCAGCAGTGTCATTCAAGCAAGGGTCCCCGGGTGTACAGTGCCCCTCTGACCCAGCAATGCCGGTGGCTCAGAAAAAGGCTTGTCATCCTGCCCTCACTCTTCAAGGAAAGGAGCAATGCTTTGATGACAGCATGCAGCCCAGTGTGGCTGTGAGTGAGCTAAAGGTGTGACACCTGCTATTGCCTTAAAATCAACTAAAGGGGCCTTGCTCAGATTTTGCCTAGCTGGCTATCATTTGTTACTACCTGGCTGAATCTTTGATAGTCAAACTGCCTCCTTTTCACATATCCGTCGCCCACCAACATTGTATGCATTTCCATCAACTTCCAAGCCTTGAGAGCAGGGAAAAAATCAAAATGCCCCCCAAAGGGCCTCCTTAAGTGCAACCAGATCCACTACAGGCTGGTTTTTCTTATGGTGTTTTTCCCTGGCAGTCTGCCCTCTCTCCTCTCATTCTATCATCGTGCGTTATTAATATTTGAAATACTTGCCTTCTCAACACGAAGCTGTTTTTATTTTTCTACAAATGCAATCCTTCCCCGCCTTTCCTCCATTGAGCGGACATAAACCTGTTATAGTTAACATCCTCAATCTATGAAGCAAGACTAGGCGCACCCTTGGGGTCCAGTCATTCATGTGGCAGGACCGCGGTGGTGATGCAAGTAACAGACTACTGCTGGCGGGAAAATATTTGTTCTTCTCAATTTAGAAGTGTAGCACGTTTCCAAAGTTTTTTTTGTGCAGTTTTATACTGTAACCTGATTTTCAACCCGTGAAAGTTATATGCCATTAAACTCTTGACAAATGGTAGGCGCCTGAATACAGAGCGCAGTCCAGAAAGGAGCCAACCTTGTAAATGATTGGAAGGTGCAATGTTTATTTTGTCAAACCTCGTTCTTTTGTGAATGACCACTGAAAGCTTCAGACAAAAACTAACGGTTTCAGAATGCTACAGATTATCAGATGAGTAGTTCTGACCAATCCGGCATATTGGGCAATATGTATTTTTACATTTTACTATGAAGGCTACATAATGAATACATGAAAGAGGATTTTAGGATTTTACGTAGTTGCTACACTAAGCTGCAGGAGAAAGTTATGCTAATGGAGGGTATACACACAACACATATATATATATATATATATATATACACTTAAAAAAACAAAGGTTATAGGGACATTATAGTTAGGTAAGAAATTCATCAATTACAGTTATGTCAAGTAACTATGATTCGTGGCCTAAGGTAACTATAACTCGTGTCCCCGCCAGACATACCTATGACATTCAACCACACATTTGATAGGAAAGTAACATGAATGTTCCATCACTAGGAAGGCTTAGCAGTCAAAATACTAGTGAATAAACAAACACACTGCCAAGCAATACTAGGATTTGAACCTTCAACCTATTGAGTGACGGCACAAGACCTTGACCATTAAGTCAGAAGAGACTCTGTTCTGCCTCCAAACATAACTATAACAAATAGTCCCAACTATATGAAATGTCATTTGAGATGTCCTCACTGATGTCACCAGTGATGTCACTAATCATGTCATTAGTTATGTAATATGTGCGGTCATAAGCAGTGAATTACAGGGTGCAAGTTATAGTTTAGCTCAGGTAACTATAACTGCTAAATTTCAATTGTTTTGTACAAGTGCCTAACTATAATTGCCCTGTAACCTTCGGTTATGTCAGGGAATATATATATATACATATATATATATATATATATATATATGTATATATATATTTTTATTTTCAGTCCAAAGTCCCACCACAGCGTAGAGGCAGAAGCACAGCAATCATATTAAAGTTTCACCTTTGATTATTTTGCCATGTATTGGTGAGCAGGAAAAAAGTGGCCGATGCGTTTCAGCGTTTGCCTTCAACTGGGCTATAGAGTCAACCCACTTACACAATGTTTTTCAAGTGTCCAAATCTTACCAGTCCTTCTTTCCTAGAAAAACAACTAGAAAGCGAATTCTTTCTGCAATATTACATTGCAGACACCATTTTATGCACATCACCCATGTTATAAACCCAAGAATAATTCTCTAATTTAGGAACAATTATTACCATGGAATTCCTCCAACATCTCAGCAATTATGTTCAGAAGAAATAACTGTTAAGTACATTTCTCAAAGAGTAGAGGAGTAATTTTCTTCAATTGCATAATAGCACAAGACAGCTCATTCAATGGAAGGCAAAAATAAATTTCAACATCACACCAAATCATGAAACACTTTCGTCCCCTGTACATGATATTTTATGGTACAATACGATTCTAACTCCTTACTGCACAATCTCAAAATAAGAGATGGGAGAGGGAGTTCACATAATTTAAGATGACCTGATGTTCCTATAAAAAGTACAACAGCACAAATGTGCAATCTTTATCTGATCTTTCGCATGGTGAAGACACACTATGAAGTATTGTGTGTCACCCCTAAAATCATAATATTAGAGAAGTGCATAGTTCAGGGAAAAAATGTGAAGTTGTAAGGATGTAAAAGAGAGGAGGTTTGTTGAATCATCTAATTGAAACAATGCGAAAAAAGACCATGATATATATATATATATATATATATACATGTATATATACACATATATATATACATATCTATACATATATAAACAAATGTAAGTGATGTTTTAGTTAGTTAAAAATGTCAGTTAAAATTTAACATTTTAAATTTAAAAAAATATTGAATTCACCAGTTATAGTTAACTCAAGTAACTGTAATTTGTGCCAAGTTATAAACAATGATATCATTTCAAATGTCAGGACTGATGTTATTATTGATGTCGCAGAACATGTCAATTGTTTGCAGTCTATGAGGTCATAAGAAGTGCGTGGGCTGGCGCAAGTTATAGTTTCTTGAGTTAACTATAACTGGTGAATTTTAATGGTTTTTAGTGTCTAAAATGTTATGTTTTAACTGACATTTTCACTTATCTGCAACGTCACTCTTTGAATATTTAGTGAATTTCTAAGGTTTTTAATCATAAAGTAATGTCTTATTACCATACCTAAATATGCGAAACCTCGACTGAAGGTTGTGTGCAGAGTGGGGTTGGCTGCAGGGCCTGCCCACCTCACAGATGGCTAACCCTGCGCCTACAGGAGTAGGTGTGCAAGGTGTGGGGTTGTCTGCAGGGTCTGAGGCCAGGCCGTGTACCAAATCACATGCTGGTGGCCAACTCTCTGTTGCTGGCCAACTCAGCTTGGTCGAGCATTGCCACATGGACGCCCACCCCTCATTTTTTACTGCAGTGCCGGCTACTTGGCTACTTGACACTCACAGTGTTATTTGCAGTTGTCATCTGCAAGAGGAGAGACAAGCTATTGTAGCTGGTTGTATAGGCTTTGTTCTTCTTACAACTGTCTGTCTGGCTTGTGTTAGAGTGTTTGGTCAGTTTGTTTGTATATTTCCAGTGATTGACAATCTGAAAGGGTTTGTGGTTGAGGTTTGGGGGCAGACAGTTCTTGGCAAAGATTTTAGGAGCCATGCTGTCCTATTTTGTGCCTCTTTCTTGTTGACTCTGTTGATTTTCTTTCACACAGATTGACAGCCCTGCAAACCAAAGAGAGTTATTCTTTTAACTGATCCAGAAACCTCTCTCTGAGGTCAAGGGGTCACGTAAAGGGTAGTCCTGTTTCCAAGTGTGGCTGTAGCCATCTTTGCTTAGGTTGTGAGATACTAAAACTGGTGCTAGAGTAATTGTAGTGAAAGGACATACATTTTAACCGGTATCCTTCTGGGGCAGATGCCTTCTGTCCTCACCCATTTAAAAGATTTGTTCAGTGTCCCTTAACTGTTGTTCTTCACCTGCATGGAGGGTGGCTGTACATGTAGGTGCATGATTGTGGGCAGGTGTGAGGTTTTGAAGCAAGTTCAGTCAGCACTCCTCTCCAGGCTGTCACCACCTGTGGGCATTCACAAACCAAGTGGATAAAGTACGTGCCCTGTGTGCCACACCTAGGGCACCTAGTGCTGACACCTGGGAACAGTTGGCCTAGTCTATTTGGAATTAAAAGTATTTGGTGCAAGCAGTTAAACTGCAGCAATTTGAGTTTAGTGTTTTGTGATACCATTGTGCTGTATGCTGTGGTTACTACCCATTGCTTGTCAGTAATATGGTTTAGACATTGTGCCCACTTAGTTCGGGTGTTATAAATCGGCTGCGATAGCTGTGCCCACAGAGTGGTGTATGGGGCAGTTGCAGCTTTATGCCCACGACTACGTTCTAGTAAGCACTGTAGCACCCCATCAGAGGATGGTTCCTCCTGTCCCCACATTATGGACACTTTCTTCTCTATCGCCGCATTCAGCACAAAAAGTCCAGTGCCCAAGTAAAATTTATCTATCAGAGTCTCATAGGTACACAGCATGTCCTGATCGTATGTCTCCTGTGTATTTCAGTCCTGCCTTGGCCCATTGTCTGCTATCATAGTTCATTAGTATCTTCCTTGTCTCCTGGAGTGACCACAGAGTGATGAGCGAGTATGGTCGCCGCACCGGTCCTATGCCTAGGTATTTGGTCTTGCAAGTCTTTGCAGCTCTGTAAGGTTTGGGCAGAAACATGCTCCGGCAGTCAGGTGCAAACAGCCAGCCCACAACCTCATTGGGTCCCAATAAGTGTTGAGCACCTTGAGTTCAGCTCAATCAAAAGCGTTTGATTGAATTACAGCACCACGCGTACTCGCGCTGGACTGCCGATAACAGGATTTGATGCGCGTGAACATTAATTAACTATTAGATATTCACATAGAATTACTTTGGATACGACAATAAGATATATCTAAAATACTGATTTTGGACCTATTTACTATAGCCCTGATGAAGTCATTGGGAAATTCCCGGACGAAACACCTGTTGGCTGTGAATCTGAGAGTGAAATCAACACTGACTACGAGATACCTTTGAAGAACATGACTTAATTTGGATTGAAGGATTTGGCATTTTGACTTTGAATTATATCACAAGTTTGGAGCATCAATTTTGATTATTTGATCACATTGGATTTGGACATTGTTACTTAATTGAAGGACATTGATATATATGATTTATATTATCTCATTTTCTTTTTGTAGAAATATATAATACATGTAAATAATGAGTACTTACTTATGAGCACTGCTATATTCGATTTCATAACGAATCTTACACATTGATTCTAGAATACTGGATATTATGTATGTATGAGTGCCTCTTTTAGGTAATGGTATTTATGAGTGCTTAGCACACATTAAGACCCAGGGGTGGGGTCTTTCATGGGTGAACCGTCAGATGATCTAAATAATAATTTTGTGTGACTTTTCCCTATTACCCAGAGCGCCTAACATTCCCTCAGTTAAATACACCCACATACATTTATATTTATTTAGGTATCTTGCCCCACTGAGACTCAAAAGTTGAAGAAGATCCCAATGGTCAAAAGTGATCATAAGTATAGGCCCCCTCAACCAATACCATGCTCCACACCTAAGGAGGAGCTACACAGTAGTGTCACTTGGAAGAATTGGTGATCAAGGGACAGGAAACTGCTGGCCATTATCTCCCCTACCACACCACGACAAAGCTTGAGATAAAGACTCGAAGAACTGATGTGACTGACCTGTGCAAGGGGAGAGTCTTGTGCCAGGGAGGTGCCTGCCTATCAGTGTAGCCTAGAACACAGTTGTCAGAGAGGACCTGTGGGCACTGTCTGAGACTGCCCCAGCTCCAGAACACGGGGTTCCGACGAGCCAACTGGTCAAGAATCCACCCATACCATCAGCTGATTTGCCTGGCTCTGAGTGAAGAGTCCTCACTTTCTTCTATGGTGGTGGGTGAAGCACCTCCACCTCTGACCCACCTTGTGCAGCCATAAAGAATGTGCACATCTTCCAGTGGGCTTCAAAGGCCCTGAGAATTATCTGAGCCTGGATCTGTTAACTTCAGCATTATAGCCCAAGCAGTTCCGTAGTTACATGTAGGAACTACCCAAGGAAGTGACCTGTCTCCACTTGCCCACAGTCCAGGGTTCTCAAAGTATAAGTCCTTGAAGATTTTCACCAACTTCCTCTGAGATTCTGATGCCCTGGCCCTGTGCCCACTCACACAGCACCACACACTGGTGCTGCCCCTGCACTGTAGAAGGAGATTAGTTTTCTTGGCCAGTTTGGGTGGACTCTTTGTTGCTTTTGATAGTTCCTTGGATCAAGCGGGTTTTGAGGCAGGGCACTGAAACTCATTAATATTCCACAATCAATAAGTGAGACCAAAATCATTGCTGTGCAACTGAAGAGTAACAACATGAAAATGTATCCTTTGAAGTATAATTTGATGGAGCTGAGAATTAGAGAGCTACTCTTTTTCTGGGGGTTTTACAAGAACCATGGACTTGACTTTGTGAACAATTTGTGAATGCTATACCATGCTTCTTGTTGTATCTCTGGCCTTCTCTGTTAATACTGCTTTTCTGTATAGAATATTTTCTTATTTACTTTTAAATAGTAAAGCACTGACTGAAAAAGTAGGTAATGTGTCATACTGTATTCTGGGCGTTGGTCTGCTTTGATTTGTTAACCAAAGAGTGTCAACTTATAAACAGGAGTACTTAGTTATTGAGTTTGAGGAGCAGTAGTGTTGTGACACAAAGACACCACTGGTAAATGATTGCTATTGTTACAAATGTACCCCAGTAACTTCTGGGTATAATGTGATCCAAGGAGCCTGTCTCTATCAAGAAATTATTGAAAGAGACCCTGTGATCTCCTGTTAGGACTATGGGGGTCATTCTAATTCTGGCGGGCGGCGGAGGCCGCCCGCCAGAATTCCGCCCCCATAATACCGCTCCGCGGTCAGAAGACCGCGGAGGGTATTATGAGTTTTTCCCTGGGCTGGCGGGCGGTCTCCAAAAGACCGCCCGCCAGCCCAGGGAAAAACTCCCTTCCCACGAGGATGCCGGCTCGTAATCGAGCCGGCGGAGTGGGAAGGTGCGACGGGTGCAGTAGCACCCGTCGCGTATTTCAGTGTCTGCAAGGCAGACACTGAAATACCTTGCGGGGCCCTCTTACGGGGGCCCCTGCCGTGCCCATGCCATTGGCATGGGCACGGCAGGGGCCCCCAGGGGCCCCGCGACCCCCCCTACCGCCATCCTGTTCATGGCGGCTTTCCCGCCATGAACAGGATGGCGGTAGGGGGGTCAGAATCCCCCATGGCGGCGCAGCAAGCTGCGCCGCCATGGGGGATTCTGAGGGCAGCGGTAAACCGGCGGGAGACCGCCGGTTTACCCTTTCTGACCGCGGCCAAAGCGCCGCGGTCAGAATGCCCTGCGGGGCACCGCCGGTCTGTCGGCGGTGCTCCCGCCGACCCTCGCCCCGGCGGTCGAAGACCGCCGGGGTTAGAATCAGGGCCTATATGTTATGTTTGCAGAAGTTCTAAAGTAGCTCATAGGTGTCCCATCATCTAATTCACATGCTTGGGTTTCATTCGTAAGCCAGTAGCCAAGGGGAATAGCAACATTTGTGAACAATTACGGTATCTAGAGTTCTGACAAAGTAAACTGTCAAACCGATCCCACCAACCAAGGGGGACTACCAGAGGAACTAACTGAACTATTGCTCACTTGTGATAATCTGAGCTACTTCACATGTGACTAACCGAGCTGCTGCACACAAGGAATCACACGGACTTTCATATAATTGTGACTGACAGAGCACTTCTATTCGAGTGACCAGGTGGGTTACATCATACTTGGACCGAAGCAAGTTATGGCACATGTGATCAATTGAAATATTTCACAAAGGCAGCAAACTGAGGAGACACATTTGTAATCCAGTAGAATTCAATAATTTTCCTTACTATTTCTGCTTAACAGTGGTTAAGCTGGCGAGTGGTTGATATAAAGGAAGCAAGGAAAGCAGCTCACTTGAGACAGTTTTTCTCTGGTCCAGAACTGTATGGGTCCAAACAAATGTCTGGGAAGATGTGTTTTCCTGTGCACAGATTTTTTCTAAGTCAGTCTTGTGGCAGGGTCTAGTGGAAAGGAACATAAAACAATCTCATCCAATATGTTTAGGTCATGAACAGCAGCGGTTCCTCTGTGGAAGCAGAGGAGCTTCGCCCCCACACTGCTGTACAGAAGGCATCAAAATTAAAATGGTAATAAAATGATTTTATTACCATTTTATTTTTGACACTTTCTGCAAGAAAACGGAGGGTAGGGTAGGGTGGGGACAGTGTGTCACTGCTGCCAATGACTGGCAGCAGTGAGGTTTGGCCACTTAAGTTTGAAGGGCGCATGTTGGTTTGGCCAGCTACCGTGCTACTGCCAAACCGACATGCGCAATTCAAACCTTTTCAAACTGGCTGTCTTGGACAGGTGGGCTGAAGAGCAGGCACAGGCCTACAGTGACTTTTGGAGCGTGAAGTCAGCCTGCTCCAGCCAATCAAGATGCTTTACACACACTGCTTAACAACATGAAAACAGGGTCTTGATTGGATAAGGGAGTTGCCTGTAGGCTTTACTCTCGGAGGGCGTGCTGCAGGACAATGGGGACGTGCTGCAAAACATCGAGTAAGGTAAGTGATTTTTTTAAATACTTATATTAGTGAGTATGTTATGTGTCGTTTTTTGTGTATGGGTTTTGCGCCCCTCCAATGTAATTTGCCACTAATAGCCACGGGTCATGAAAGCAGGAACCCAAAACTTTTGGGGAGGCCAACTTTCAGGTAGTGGCTGGATAATCAACTTGTCGAGCCTGTTGCCATGGGTTCAACTGTCTCTTTCCCATAGATGGGACCGGTTCTTTTCTTTCAGACAAGTGTCCAGTTGAGATTTCAGGGGTATAACTAATAGAGCTTTCACGCACATGTGAACTATTCATGTGTATTACATATGAGGCAAACTGAGCTATCATGCATCAACAGCTCCTACAGGTATGTTCAATTTAAATACCCACAGAATTGTCTAACTGAATTATCCCACCAGTGTGACCAACTGAACTATCTTTCGCATGTAACAAAAATGTCTCCTAAAAAGCAAAGCAAATACTAGGCTAGAATTTCCAAGCATATCATAACCAACTCTGCTTGCACATTAAAAAAAAATCATTCTGGGGATTAAAGGTGGTGAAAGTACAAGCCTTGGTGTGTCCGGCTTGCCCTTCAAGATCAGTCTTCAAGTGAGCATGTTAAAAACAACAGATGCTTTTACACTACTAGCGCTCACAGCCCCCATTCTACAACCAATCTTCCAAGATACAGTAAAGACATTGAACAACATACGTACAGTACTGAAAGCGATAAGAAAACCACAATAGATAACCTGCCATCAATATGCAGAATTAGACAGTGACCTATACAAATGAGCGCACAACTTTAGGACACAAACAATGTGTTAGAAATGGGGTTTCCAGTTGGCAGTGGTTTGCACCCTGTCCAAGTAGGGACCCTCACTCTAGTCAGGGTAAGGGGGGTCACACAGCTAAGATAACCCCTGCTCACCCCTTGAACTTGGCTCAAGCAGTTAGACATATCTCAGAGGTAATGTGTGAAGTATTTGTACACACACACACACACACAGTAACACAGTGAAAACACTATATAAAGAATTCACACAGGTTAGAAAAATAGCCAATATTTATCTGAATAAAACAAGACCAAAATGACTAAAATCCAACTTATACAAGTTAAGATACTAGTTTTCAAAGATTAAATGTAGTGTTTCACGTAGAAACACAATAGCTCCAACTGGGGCTATCAAAACAGCTTGACAGAGTCACTTCCAACAGTCTGATGCCTCCATGAGGGAGCATGGACGGCCATGGAATCGTGTAGACCCCGGTTACAGTACCTTGGAAAACGATGAGGAAACAAAGATATTGCACAGAGTTGGGGAGGTGAGGCACTGGTTCTCTACTGCTAGGCAGGGGAGGTGAGACTTCGGTTCCTTACGGTTGCAGGGGAGGTGATGCAGCATTGGTGGCAAGGTGCCGGTTCCTTATGATATGGCAGGGTCAATGAATCCAGCCAGTCAAGACGTGAGGCTCAACTTTGTGGTGCCAGAGGGGGCACAGGTGTTGTGGTGGAGACAGAGTTGGGTGCCAGGGGCATTGGTGACACAGCACTCTCGACTCGTGCTGTGGCAGGACTTCGGAGGCACTGCAGCAGCATCTGGCCTGCGTTGTAGGTCACAGTCTTTGCAATCAGCAGGGACCACTGCACCACTGAAGGCAGCGGTGCGGGGACAGAGAACGGCGCCAGTTCCAAAGTCGTTCTGAAAGTTGATGCACTGGTTTCTTCCTTGTTGCACCAGAACTCACTCCCAAGGGCCCAGGAACTGGATTTGGTACCACTTGGTAAGTCGGGACTCTCAGCAAGAGAGCCTAGGCATTGGCAGGGGAAGTCTTTGATGTCCATGAGACTTCTTAACAGGAGCAAGCTCAGTCCAAGTCCTTGAAGAACCTTTGGAAGCCGGATGTAGAAAGCCAAGTACAGTCCTTTCACTACCAGGACAGAAGCAGCAAGCACAGGCCAGAACAACAAAGCAACAGGCAGAGTGGCAACATCCAGCTCTTCTTCCTGCTAGAATGTCTTCAATCCAGAAGGAATCTAACTATGTGGTCTCAGAGGTCCAGTACTTAAACCCATTTCTGTCTTTGAAGTAGGCAAACTTCAAAGAGGAGTCTTTGTAGTGCACAAGACCCTGCCTTTCCTGGCCTGGCCCCAGACACACTCCAAGGGGTTTGTGCTTTGTGTGAGGACAGGCACATTCCTATTCAGGTGCAAGTGTCAGCTCCTCTCACCACTCTATCTCAGGAAGTCCCATCAACCTGATGGTGGGCCATCAGGATATGCAGGGCACACCTCAGCTCTCTTTGTGTGACTGGCTAGAGTGAATGCATAAATAGCTCAGCTGTCATCCTGATCCCGATGTGTATTCCACAGACAGGCAGAGGCGCAGAATGGTTAAGCAACAATATGCCCACTTTCTAAAAGTTGCATTTTTAAACTTACAATTCAAAAACCAGCATCACCAAAAGATGCATTTTTAAAGCTGTATCTGCCCCCAATGGGGAATTACATTTAACAGATATTTCAAGGCAATCCTCATGGTACCCCATGGGAATGATAGGCCTTGCAATAGTGAAAAACAAAATTAGTAGTATTTCACTATCAGAACATGTAAAACACACCTGTACATGTCCTACCTTTTAAATACACTACACCCTGCCCATGAGGCTGCCTTAGGCCTAACTTAGGGGTGTCTACAGCTAATAAAAGGGATGGTTTGGCCTGGCATGGCAGTTTAATACTTTCCTCACAGGCACTGCAGTAGCAGCTCTGAGTCATGTTTACAAGGCTACTCAAGTGGATGGCACAATCAGTGCAGAAGGTCCAGTAGTTGCATTTGATTTACAGGGCCTGGGCACACACCGTGCACTGTACTAGAGATCTACTAGTAAATCAAATATGCCAATCATGGAGAAACCACTCACCGATACATTTTAAACAGGGAGCATATGCACTTTAGAACTGGTGAGCAGTGGTAAAGTGCCCAGAGTCCGAAAGCCAACAAAAACAGGTCAGAAAAGAATAGGAGGAAGAAGGCAAAAAATAACCCTGCAAAAAGGAACAAGCCCAACACAATGCATAACAAAGTCATACTGAAAGGTTTTTGAAAAGTTCAAGGAACTCCTTTAGGTTTGGAAAGAACTGCTGAAAATCCTTAAATTACTGGAGAAAACTCTAATTTTAAAGTAGAATCCACCAGCTGAATTTTCACCATAATATTATCACCACGCTAGAGGAAATTAAGCCAGTGGATTATTCCTTGTACTTAGTTTCCTTCAGAAATGTGGATATTTTCAGTCCCCTCCAAACTCTAAATGAGCCCCAGATGTATAACACCAACGGTATTTCTTGGATCTTTGTTTAATGCCCACAGCCTCAATAGCCACATATCCTATGTTAAAGGAAGCTGGAAGTCAAAGGACTTGCAGTCATACCGACCCTCACCTTCAGGCATCTCGTGCAACACATTTTCCCCTCAACACCAATAGCACGTTGAAAAAAATACCAAAGGAAAAAAATAACAATTACAACTCCTACAATGTTGTAATGCTGGGTCTAAGGGACTTGAAAACAAATGTGTGCACAAGCAAATGTAATATCTCACTTTATCGCTCAAAGCCAGAGAAATGAAAAAGAGTGAGGCTTCACGGCGACAGAAGAGGCAAACAAGGTGGTGAGGAAGTGACGTTGCATCTGGGGTTGCGTCTGGGTCGAGTAACACTATTGCAATGCAAAAATCCAGTAAAACTCAAATGGTGTGCATGAGACACTCAGTGTGGAAATGAGTGAGACAACCCTGAATTTGATCAGACTGCCGAAACTGTAATCGTTTAGATCGAACTGAGAAATGTCAGCTAGTTGCAGTGAGTTAGGCATCACTGATCAGTTTGCATGGGCGTAGCTAAATTAGTATGATTGGGAGGAGGGGGTGTTAGCTTCAGATTTCCCGACAATCACGCTGGAGCATGATGTTAAAATACATTATATGACAAGCAGGGCGCACCAGAGGGGCGTAAGAATCAGTAGAAAGGGAAAGACATGCGAATTCGTAGGTGGACTAAGTGAGACCACATTATTTTGTGAAATAACTAACATTTTTGAAATCGTTGTTAACAGAGAAAGGGAGAGAGTGTGTTCGTTTTTTGTCTGCGTGTATAAAAACTCCTGGTGAAATCCGACAGAGACAGTGCAATACCCAACTGAAAGCCCTTGCACCCAACTATTTATCACAAAACACATTTATTGGGGGATGTAACACCCCTCACACACCATGAAGCTACGCCTCTGTCAGTTTGATGCCATCGACAGAGCGGTGAGTGACCCTTCTCTGAGGTGGAGACTCATATACTCATGGGAGGAGTAGAGCTGGCATAGTTCCGTAGGCAGTACGGAGCAGTAACAGGAGGCCCAAGGGTTACCACCTGAGAGCTGATAGACAAGTGGAACGTTTCATGGTGTAAAGACCGTGTGCTGCAACAGATGCTCTCACACGACAGCTGCACTGTTCCATCTCAGCCGCCCGGGAGTTAACTGGCCGTCAGCAGCAGGGTGAGGTTTTCCTGGCATGAGGTGGGGGCGGCAGGTTATGGGCTGGTGGAACAGCGCAGGAGAGTTAATCAGTACCATTTGTGGACAAGGCTCACTGTTTATTTACAGCTCCTGGCAGCCTTCAGCTTATTTTTTTATTCAGTCCATTCACAGAAATTGTTTCCAGATACCATCACCGAGAGGGACCGGAGCCCCTCCTGCTCGCCTGTGGAAGGGAAACCCAGATTAATGGTATATTCCACAGCAGAGGTCTGCCCAAGTTCAGCATAACTTGAACTCAAAAAAAGGACTACTTGGAGCACTCGCAGGTGATGTGTGGAAAGGGGTGGAGATGTGCGGGGTGAAGAACTGTGTGTGGGTCTAAAAAAGGAAGTATCAGTGCGGCTTCTATCCCACTGAATGGGGCAGTGACGCCTTCTCCTCACCGTCAGGCAGTATAGGGACTTTAAAAAAACAGGATCTTCCTCAACACTGTGAGAACCAGTTAAAATCTAACGCTGGAGTCCAGATTTCCTTCCAATGAGCATGGGTGAAAGAGTGAAATATCGCATCGAAGGAGGCTCGGCTACTAAAGGTGTCCACCCATTCCTACCCGAGGTAGCTTGAGTGCCTCTGGAGTTCAGGGACCCAAAATGGCTTTCAGAGAATGAAGGAAGGGAAGCTGACAATACTACCCTATGCTGAGCAGAATATCTAGGAAAGCTCTTGTTTGCTTCAGAATTGATGCAATGAGAAATGTATCTGCTGAGGATGCTTCCCAGCCTAAACTGATCACTCTGAGCAGTGATGGAAAGCCTATACATTCGCTGCCATTAAGACTACCCAGCAGAGGATCAATCCGCTTTAGGTGAGCTTTGCTCTGGAAAGGATTTTAGGTATGGGATGGCTCACGGTGGTCGTGTACTCCAAAATAAACATCACTGACCTGACTGCAAGGCTTTGTGCTGGAATAATTTCGTCCACTTTAGGTCCATATCCTTCCCCTTCATGGCTCTTGAAGGACACATTTGCCCTGTGGATCCAGGGGTGCTGCATTAGTCAGTGCCATGACCCAATATAGACAAGCAAAAGAAAAAAAAGAAAGGGTTCTATTGTGTGTAGTAAAGTCTGAGATATAGCACCAAGAGATTGTCGTCGACCAGACAGGGGCACAAGGGAAGGCCTTCCAGATCCGGCAGCAGGCGTGGATTAATCGGGGTAATTAAAAAAGTGCTTTTCTAGGCATGTGACTACAAACTGTATTTCTTATCCCTGTTGCAATTTGCAAGCGATCTCATTAATATTGCAACCCACTATAACTCCAAATTTTTCAAACTGAACTATTGGTACATAGGTCAGTTTATAAAAAGTGTTGCCAGTTGCAAATAATGGTTGCAAACGTTGGCAGTTATTCATACATCTGTCCCATATGTTATTTTTATAAATATTGCTAAATAACACCTGTTTTGACATTTTTAAACCCAGCAAATGAGAGGTATTGCTCAAATTCTCTAATTATTGTGCTGCTGTTGATTATTCAAGGAACATCTTTGACGGGTGGCTATTGGTTGTACCTGTGACTAGCTCATGAAGAACCGTGCACTTAGATAGCTGTGTATTGTTCTGGGCTGGGTGCTCACCCATTATCTGATCCGGGTCTTCTGCTGTCTGATGTATGGGCGACTGATTCTGGAGGCGACAATGTTACCACACACTGAAATATGTGTTAAGCAAGTGCTCTTAAAATTCTGCTACCTTCTTAGGAAGAAAAAGCCAAAGGCGTAAACAAGCCTCTATGCTGGATGAAGATTTAAAAGATTGAAGAAAACGAAGAATCTGAAATCCAATAACAGAATTCTTTGGGGAGGAGAAATTAGGATCAGCAAGGAAAGGGAGCAAGACAACAAGTGAAGGAACACCACTTTTTTGCGACGCACTCTGCAACCAGAATGTGTCCTTTACATAATAAAAGAGCAGGAAAAAGAAATCACATTTAAAACATTGCCTGGCAGGAAACACAAAGGATTGAGAAAACCAGAAATTAAGATATAGGGGGTCATTATGACCCTGGCGGAAGGCGGAGAAGCGGCGGTAAGACCGCCAACAGGCTGGCGGTCTTTTTTTTTGTATTATGACCATGGCGGTTACCGCCATGGTCATCCGCCGGTTCTCCGTTCCGCCCGCCGGGCTGGAGATCTGGGTCTCCAGCCCGGCAGCCGTCACTATACCTCTGGCGGTATTTTGACCTGGCTTACCGCCGTGGATTTCCTGCAGTTGGAACAGCCATGAAATCCATGGCGGTAAGCACTATCAGTGCCAGGGAACTCCTTCCCTGGCACTGATAGGGGTCTCCCCCAGCCCCCACCCCCACCCCGACTCCATCCCCTACATCCCCCACCACCCCTGCCACCCCCCCAAAGGTGGCAGGGCCCCCCTCCCCACCCCGACCCCCAACATCACAGAACACACACACACACTACACGCACGCAGGCACCACCAACACACACACGCACACACACCGACATACATGCCTACATCCACACACACAGTCAGACACTCACACCCACATACAAACATACACGCACACATCCATACAGACATACATACAGACATACACGCCCTCATTCCCAAAACACGCAACACCCCAGCAAGCATACAGGCACTCACACACCCCCTCTACATACACAGACGCACACCCCCATGCACCCACACAACACACAACACCCCCCCACCCCCTCCCCTAATGGACGATCGACTTACCTGTTCCGTCGATCCTCCGGGAGGGGACGGGAGCCATGGGGGCTGCTCCGCCGACACCACACCGCCAACAGAACACCGCCGAGCCGAATCACAGGACGTGATTTGGTGGGCGGTGTTCTGTTGGCGTGGCGGTGAAGGTGGAGCAACCTCCACTTCCCCGCCACCTGCCAGTATGGCTGCTGGCGGCTCTCCGTCCGAAAAAGGACGGAGAGCAGCCAACAGTCATAATACGCCAAGCGGCAAACCGCCACTACTGGCGGTCTTCTGCACGGCGGTCCCACGGCGGTCTTGTAAAAAGACCGCCGAGGTTGTAATGACCACCATAGTCATGAAGGAAAAGGGAAAGAAACAGGACTGAAAACCTGAACCGGGCTAGTGTAGCAACTTTAAAAGGCAATTGCAAACCCTCAGGCAGGTGACTTCCATATTGGAGCTGGAGGAGCCAGGAGCAGCAGACAGGAACCTATAAGCATGAGGGAACTGTGTCCTAGGTGAGTGAGACTCCTAGCCTACACCCGCAGCCTTCAAGCAGCATTTCTTGAGACCCGGGAACTGCAGAATCACACAAGGTACCGCAGTTCTCTGATGTCCAGGTGGCCGAGAGGCTATAGTTGAAATAAATAGATCCTGTTCTCAGGCTCCCGACTTGGCTACGGAACTGGCTTAAATGCAGTACTGCAGATCAACAGACACTTTGATGGCGTATTGATGTTAGTCTTCTCTTTGGCATTATATGGATAGCAGATGTCAGTCACATGACCCACACAGTTTCAATGTACTTGGAAGAATAAGAGCCTTCAGGGGCCATTTGGCCCATCCGCAAGCAGAAAATGAGGCCTTGTTCTAACATGGCCCTTACTGAGGCCTATGCCTCTGGGTAGTGTACCCAGTCACCCCGCCCTCTGAAGAATGCATACACTAATGCCTTGGATGAAGATTTCAGACACAAATTATATTTACATACCCCTTAAACAAAGACGTCCATATTGTCTCATTGTATACATTACAGAGTTTGGCAGTCAGCACACCCACGTGCTTTCACTTGCACATTTTTTTGGGTTAGAATCCTGGCAGGCTCTGAAACCATCAAGGCAGATCTCATCTGCTGATTCCAGGAGATATATTCTGGCACTCTTCCCTTACTACCAGCACATCTACCACAACCAAGCTGAGACAAAGGGCTTTGGTGTCGTTGTCGGACTCTCAAGGTCACTCACACACAGAACCCAACAAACTATAACCCACAGGCTTAGATTTGAATGGTTTAGAGCACAAAAATAGTTTGCAATAAAAGTGATGATCTGAGAGTTGATTAATGACGATGGGACTGTTTGAATTATTCAGAGGTGAGACTGTATTCCAGAGAACAAGAGCCACATTCAGTGGATGAGACATTAAAAACCTGCCTGCTCATAGTACTGCCTAAAGAGGGCTGAGGGTACAGTCTTAAAAACACTTAGGACCTTATTTACAAGGAGTGGCGCAGCGTGACGCTGCACCAAAATTGGTAGCGCTGCGTCACTTCGGAAAGGCAGGAATGCACCATATTTATCAAAATGTGGTGCATCCCTGTGTTGTCCCCTCCACTGGTGCTAAAATTAGTTCCCTAGTGCCAACGCAAGCACCCTTGCACCATAGTGAATGGTACCTGCGTTGCTGGGAATTATTGTTTATGTGCTGGTAGGTGTCGCTATCTGCACATAAACAATCAATAACAGCAATTTGCTCTTATTATGTGTGCTGCAGAATGCAGAACACATAGAAAAAGAAAAACGAGGAGACATTAAGATATTTCTCCTCCCACGCTGTGATGCATGTGAAGGGGCCGTATTTACAAGGTGGCATTAAGCCACAAAAAGTGGCTTAACACCTCCTTGTAATTATAGCGCAGGGCATTGTGCCACCGGAGCTTCGCTAAGTGACGCTCCATTGGCGCAAGGGCCTCGTAAACGAGACCTCTAGTCACATACTCACTGTGTGCTTGGAGTACGAGTGCACCCGCGTTTTTTTTAAGCACTATGGTGGATCTAAAGTCTAACGTGAGGGGAGCGAGCCGCAGAATCTCTCTCTGGTAAGGACTTTATAAACAAATATGGCTTTTGTTTATAAGATAAGAAAACAAAGAACCACACAGATGCAGTGAGAATTAAGCAATCCCCATTAGGGTCGCAAGAAATTAGACAAATGTTCTGAGAGACAATGAGATTGTGGATAGGGCAGAGTTATGTGTAAATATGCTACAGGGGAGAATGCACTGGCACTCCACAACTGACACCTTCATCAAGTTCTTCTGATCTGCTGATTACATTTACAAAATGGGAGGACGGGTGCGATCTCTCTGCAGCCAAGGCATGACAAAGCCACGGACCAGCAAGGTAACAAAATTAATTGAGACTTATTGCTTTACATTTAGATAGCGCTTCTCACACTTGGTGAGGCACTGTTGTGCTTTGAGGATGGGCGGCATGCTACTTCATGGAAGTGCTTTGGGTAGAAGAGTGTGGCTGTAGTATATGGGAAGTGTAGATGCCTTGAATGAGTGAGTACTACGGGGCATATTTATACTCCGTTTGCGCCGAATGTGCGTCGTTTTTTTCGACGCAAATTTGGCGCAAAACTAACGCCATATTTATACTTTGGCGTTAGACACGTCTAGCGCCAAAGTATGGGCAAATAGCGTCATTTTTTTGCGTGAACGCCTTCCTTGCGTTAATGAGATGCAAGGAAGGCGTTCCCGTCTAAAAAAATGACGGCGACGCAAATGCGTCGTATTTATACTCCCGGGCAAAAATCACGCCCGGGAGTGGTCGGGTCAAAAAACCCCGCATTTGCGCCACTTTTTAACGCCTGGGTCAGGGTAGGCGTTAAGGGGCCTGTGGGCTCAAAATGAGCCCACAGGTGCCCTCCCCTGCCCCCAGGGACCCCCCCTGCCACCCTTGCCCACCCCAGGAGGACACCCAAGGATGGAGGGACCCATCCCAGGGACATTCAGGTAAGTTCAGGTAAGTATATATATATATATTTTTTTTTTTGGGTGGCATAGGGAGGCCTTATTTGTGCCCCCCTACATGCCACTATGCCCAATGACCATGCCCAGGGGACATAAGTCCCCTGGGCATGGCCATTGGGCAAGGGGGCATGATTCCTGTCTTTACTAAGACAGGAGTCATGTAAATGGCATCTGGGCGTCGTTAAAAATGGCGCAAATCGGGTGGAGGTGATTTTTTGCGTCAACCTGACTTCCACCATTTTTAAGACGCCCTAGCGCCACTTTTCCCAACGCCGGCGCTGCCTGGTGTACGTGGTTTTTTTCCACGCACACCAGGCAGCGCCGGTCTGCTTGCGCCGGCTAACGCCATTCAATAAATACGGCGCCCGCATGGCGCTTCAGAATGACGTTAGCCGGCGCAAAACTTTTTGACGCTAAACTGCGTTAGCGCAGTTTAGCGTCAAAAAGTATAAATACGGGCCTACGTATTTATCACTGTGTCTACACAAGAGCTAGACGTCAAAATGAATGGGGGAGGTCGCGGAGTCTTGCAAGCAGCCAGAGGAGTGTCCACACATTTACCAGCCATCTGATAATAGCAGTGCCAGCAAACACTATATGGAGTCAGCCCAACCTCTGTCAGTGGAGTGACACGACCAACTTTTAGAGCCCTGGGGACTTCACTTAGTACTGAAGAAATATTCATAAGGGTATTGGGGTATCCGCTCTGAGTAACGTTTTTTGTAGTGTGATAGATTTCAATCTGTTTTAATTTTTTCTCGCATATTTTTCGCACTTTTAATTTGTGTCGATGTTGGATGAGGTTTTGCATTGTGTTGAGGTTTATTGTGTTGTATTGGTAATGTTATTCACGCTGAAGAATGTAAATATATATACAGGTTTAATAGGAATGAATGTAATCTCCGGAGCAACGTCTGTACCGCTATACCCACCGCTCAATCTGCTCCATTCACCTCTGCAGGATGACTCCACGGCTGCTCTCGGGGGAGAGCACGCCCGAAAGTTCACAGCTGTTATCGCCAGAGTGAAACTGCACCGTGCTCTGAGAAAACAAGATGCCGAGTACCTCGTATGTTGACACAAACTAAGTGCACTGACCTTGACATGTCTCATGAGGAAATCAGTCTGTCAATACAATTAGTCATGGCGGTTTTAAATACTTCAGGCAGTTATCTATTTCCCTTGTCTATCGGCACGACAAGGAGGCAAGCTCACTCCTCTCTGGCCCTCTCCATCTCTCTCTCGCGTACACACACTAGGGTGACCACCAGGCATTGAGGCAAATTCTGGACAGGACTGTTAAAAATTCAGGACAAAGGGTCAAAATTCAGGACAAAAATTCAGGACAAACGGTCAAAATTCAGGACAAAAATTCAAGAACAATAGTCAGTTTTACAGACACGCGCAAGAGAGGCCATGCCTCACCATGTTGTCAGTGCATTTATTTACTCTTTTTTTAACATAGCACTATTTATTCACTGTGGACCTTTTGTGATTGCCTCCTGGTATGCTACATTCAGGTGTCATATTACGTCCTTGTTCAGTAGTAAATTAATGCCCTTCAGTACTGCGGCAAGGCCATCACCCCTACCCAAATCTACCCGATCTTTCCTGAAGAGAAAGTAACAGCAAAAATTTGATTATGTTTCTGAACATTTTAAAACCCCTGGCAAACAGTTTGGGACACATTAAGGTAATTAACCTTATGCCAGTTTAAACAAATTGAACAAAAACATCTGGCTTACCCCAACCGCCCATGGACTTTAAACCTATTTTTTTTTTAAAGAGGCAGGGCAGATGGTGTGGGCGACAGTCTCACACCTAATGTCAGGATGTGATGTACCTATAACTTGTCTGTAGTCTCACTGCACTAGAGTGTATAAATGGAACTCTACATTTATCTCAGAAATTGGAGCCCGGACTACCAATCAAAGATAATCAAAGAGGAGGATGAAACTGAGATCAAATGGGAGATCCACGGCAAGTAATTCAAAGGGTTGTTGCTAAGAACTGGATCAATAAAGAAGAGAAGAACAAGGTGGGACAATTCCTACAATCAGACAAGATGGGTCCACCAAGACTATTTGAAGGTATTAGCCACCTGGGGAGTTGTCTCTGCACACAAGAGCGAAACAGAAGAGGCACTGTCAAGTGGTTGAACAAGCAACACCCATCAACCTCGGCAAACTCTTCTGGTGCAATGGTCCGCTGTTAGTGCTTTTGAAGGGTGAGCAGGGGCCAGACCCCTTGCAAGGTTGTGAAAGGCAATTGCCCGCTTTGTCCATGTCTTTATATGGTTTTGAAATTGAGCAAAAGCCAAACTAGAGATCTGGGTTATCCCGAAGGGTCAAGTACACATAGAATCTTCAAAATATTTGGGATGTAAATTGCACAAACAAAATTTAGAAATTTTAAAATGTAATTAGTGTTTCTTTAACATATGGCACTGTTTTTGCCTTCATATACAATTAGATCTCAGGTTGAACTGGAAACCAGTTACCTTTTGATACCTAGTGATTAATATCTACCATTCTTACACTGATTTCCAGGATGAAAATCTCTGCAGAGCGAACGGTCCCCCCAAGCCTAGTTTGCTTTTTGGTCTTCTCTTCTGCTTTCTGTAAAGGCCACGTGGCACTAGTGAAGATGGTGTGCTACCCCAATGATAGTATTATTTTGCAAACCTTCCCCTGCTCGTCCTTCATTCCTTCTTCAGATAGGCCACACGTCTGATTTGGTCACTGCAGCGCCATCGGAGCTCTTTCCACTCTAAAGCTAACTGCGGGTGGATTAGGTCTTCTGGACTTAGGATGCTATTATTCAGCTGCACAGGTCCAATGGGTGGCTCACTGGCTTTCTGCTCACCTCCCTGCATGAGATGGGGTTTACCAGTAAAGACTTTTAAGGAAGGCTTAATGCACTGTTCATTGTTTCCTACTGACCATTCTACGGATCACCATCCGGGGTTATCATGCACAGCTTTCTCTTGGCTTGCCAGAACCTGTAAACTGACACGAAGAAACCTTATGCTCCTGCACTACCCTTGCTAAGCCTTCCCATTTACACAGGATGGCTGTGCTCGGAGCAACTCCATCAGTGGCCTGTTGCAGGTGTCTTAAAATTGGGGACTGAACAGTGAGCTACTAAATTTCCAAACCCTTGTGGCAGACTACCATGTTCACGCCGGTCAACTCCTTACTTACAACCACCTTAAATAATCATTAAATGCCCTATTTCATGTCTGCCACCTAGCACTAACCCTACAAGAGGTGTGCCAGAAGCTCTGTACCATAGGAAATGGTGGCAAACTGATAGAATGGGTGTACAGACCTATCCTGCAACATGGAAACCACTCCAGGTCTTCTCGCCATACTACCTGGGTGATTGATGTAGCCAAACCTCTGCAAGAGATGGACTAAAATACTGGACTTTCCCCACAAAGTACCCCACAGCTGTCACTTTAAGTAAATTCATAGTGCTTCCTTGTGAATGCATTCTGCCCGTTGCTTGCCATTGACTTTGCGGTTTGTAACTCACAATTTGTTGCTTTCAATTTGCTGGCTTTATTTGTTTTAGGCTATGCAGCTTGAATTCGGCCCTTCCCTTGCCAAAACCTTATTTACAGTATCCTGCTGAGTCCCTTTCTGTAAACAGGCCTGTAAATCTTGTTCTTATCTTATCATATTTGCTGTGCATTCAAAGAACAAAGTCAAATGTCAGGCTCTGTCTTCGGTGGGAACTTAGGCCCTCATTCGGACCTTGGCGGGCGGCGGAGGCCGCCCGCCAAAGTCCCGCCGTCAAAATACCGTACCGTGGTCGCAAGACCGCGGCGGGTATTTTGACTTTTCCCCTGGGCTGGCGGGCGGCCGCCGAAAGGCCGCCCGCCAGCCCAGGGGAAAACGACCTTCCCACCATGAAGCCGGCTCGTAATCGAGCCGGCGGAGTGGGAAGGTGCGACGGGTGCTACTGCACCCATCGCGTATTTCACTGTCTGCTATGCAGACAGTGAAATACTAGCGGGGCCCTCTTACGGGGGCCCCGCGACACCCCCTACCGCCATCCTGTTCCTGGCGGGCGAACCGCCAGGAACAGGATGGCGGTAGGGGGTGTCAGAATCCCCCATGGCGCGCAGCGAGCTGCGCCGCCATGGGGGATTCAAATGGGCAACGGAAAACCGTCGGGAGACCGCCGGTTTTCCAATTCTGACCGCGGCCAAAGCGCCGCGGTCAGAATGCCCAAGGGAGCACCGCCGGCCTGTCGGCGGTGCTCCCGCCCCCGTTGGCCCTGGCGGTGCTACACCGCCAGGGTCATAATGAGGGCCTTAGTGTTTCCTTTCCTTTCTCTGACTTCAAAGTGAGAGGGTTTATGCGACAATCTTGCTGGATACTGGGGTTAGGAAAGAGTTTTTTCTATCACATGACAACATTTAAATAAACTTCAGAATATATCAGAATTAGAAGTACAAATCAAGCACATTTTTGTTAATTCTGAACTGTGCTGGAAACAAATACCTTTACATGATTAAAACAAATCATTGCGTTAGGTGATGCAATTTCCACACATCATCATCTGTGCACAGTATAGTTTGATTTGAAAAACTGTATATCTGTGCAAATGTAATGGTCATTTCAATCAAAAATGTGTTGTCTGTAATGGAGGTGTGTTAGCATATCATCCATACTGCACTCCACTCTGCTCTGCACCACTACACGCCACTGCACCCTAGTCTGTATCACTCTACTCCACTCCATGCCACTGCACCCTTCTCCATTCGGAACCACTCCACATTATGCCACTGCACTCTATGCTATCTCACACTATGCCTCTCTACTCTACTCTGTACTACTCTACTCTATACCACTGCACTTTATGCCTCTCTACACCACTGCGCTCTGCTCGTCTGCACGCCATACCACTCCAGTCTAGGCAACACCAATCTAATCCGCACAACTCCACTCTCTGCCACTCTGCAACACTACACTGTACGCCACTGCACTCTAAGCTAATACACTCTAAGCTAATGCAGTTTACTCTGTAACACTCAACTCTATGCCCCTGCACTCTACATCAATACACTGTACATCACTCTAATCTACTCTGCACCCCTGCACTCTATGCCACGGCACTCTACACTACTTTACACCATCACACTCTATGCCACTTTATGCAACTCCACTATAACCTGCACCTCTCCACTCTAAGCCACCTCACTCTACTGTGAAATAATCTACTTTATGCCACTGCACTCTGTGCCACTGCATTCTATTCCACTGCACTCTCCGCTCTATGCAACTGCACTCTACTCTGAAACAATCTATTCTACGCCACTGTACTCTATACCACTCTGACCACTGCACTCTAGTTCAATGCACTCTACACCACTGCACGCTGACACTCTGCAACACTGCACTGGCCGCCACTATATTCTACAACACTCTGCTCTGTACTACTGCATTCTGCACCAATATACTCTATTCCACTGCATTCTATGCCACTCTACTCTGCCCAATGCCACTATATGTAACTGCACTCTACACCAGTGCACTCAAAACAACTGCACTGTACCCTTTACTCTGCACCACTGTACTCTATGCCACTGTTATCTGTACCACTCTACACCACTACACTGACACTCTACTTTGCAACTCTGCACTCTACACCACTCTACGCCACTGCACTCTAGGCACTATGGCCCTCATTCTGACCTTGGCGGGCGGCGGAGGCCGCCCGCCAAAGTCCCGCCGTCAGGTTACCGTTCCGCGGTCGAAAGACCGCGGCGGTAATTCTGACATTCACGCTGGGCTGGCGGGCGGCCGCCTTAAGGCCGCCCGCCAGCCCAGCGGGAAAGAGGCTTCCACGATGAAGCCGGCTCGGAATCGAGCCGGCGGAGTGGAAGCTGTGCGACGGGTGCAGTTGCACCCGTCGCGTATTTCACTGTCTGCGCAGCAGACAGTGAAATACATTTAGGGGGCCTCATACGGGGGCCCCTGCAGTGCCCATGCCAGTGGCATGGGCACTGCAGGGGCCCCCAGGGGCCCCGCGACCCCCCCTACCGCCATCCGGTTCCCGGCGGGCGGACCGCCGGGAACTGGATGGCGGTAGGGGGGGTCGGAATCCCCTCGGCGGCGCAGCAAGCTGCGCCGCCTTGGAGGATTCCAACGGGCAGCGGAAAACCGGCGGGAGACCGTCGGTTTTCCTGCACTGACCGCGGCCAAAGCGCCGCGGTCAGAATGCCCTGCGGGGCACCGCCGGGCTGTCGGCGGTGCTCCCGCCAACCGCGAGCCTGGCGGTCACAGACCGCCAGGCTCGTAATGAGGGCCTATACTCTACTCTACACCACTCTACAATACTCCACTCCGCACCACTCTACACCACTGCACTCTGTGCCACGAGTCTACGCTGCACTCTATGACACTGCACCACTCTGCATTACTGCACTCTGCTACTCTATTGTATGCCACTCTACTCCACTGCACTCTATGTAACTCTACCCTATGCCACTCTATGCCACTGCACTCTGCGCCAATGCACTCTAAACAACTGCACTGTACGCCACTGCCCTCTACTCTGTACCACTGTACTCTACACCACTGCTCTCTGTGCCACTCTACTCCACTCTACATCACTGCACTGACACTCTACTCTGCAGTGTTGCACTCTCCACCACTGTACTATAACCAATGTACTATGTACTACTGCATTCTATGCCACTGCACTCTATGCCACTCTACTCTGCATCACTCCACTCTACAGCACTTTGCTCTACTCTGTACCACTCTACACTACGCCACTGCACTCCCTGCAACGTGAGTCTACTCTGCAATCTATGCCACTGCACCACTCTACGCTAGTGCTCTCTCTGCCACTCTAATGTATGCAACTCTACTCCACTGCACTCTATGCCATTCTACTCTGTCCCACGCCACTCCATGCCACTGCACTCTAAACCACTGACCTCTACGCTAATGCACTCTAAACAACTGCACTGTACCCCGCTGCACTGTACTTTGCACCACTGGGCTTTACGCCACTGCTCCTATGCCAGTCAACTCCACTCCACACCACTATGCCACTAACTTTAAGCCATGCTGAACAGCAGCTACTCTGGTGTATAACATGGCTAAAACACATTGGCAAAGCCAATAACTCTTTTGTAGATGAGACCTATTGCTTTGCCAATGTTTGTTAGTACTATGAGGTGCTGAAGTACCTGAAAGAACTGTGAAAAATACAATTACATCATAATAAAGGCTGCTACAAAAAGCGCAAATACATTTTGGTTAAATAAAAAAAAAGTGCTTCTGAAATACAGATTTGAATAATATACAGTTTATACCTAATACTAACAAAAATTAAAACACTCCATTAAAACCACACACTCCACAGCTCACCTTGGAACACCATTACAACACCTCTCTAAAAGTAATGTCTTTGCCATCAGAAAACTTCAAGTGACTCCTTTTAGTAAAGTCAATGGGGTTTTCAAGCCCTTTTGTATTTGCAGATTTACCAGTTGTGCACATTTGCATGTCTTTAGGGAAGGAGACCCCCTGGCAAGAAGGTCTGATTCTTATCTGTCTGCCCCTCCCTCCCTCAGAGCACAGGAGACTCCCTGCCTTTGAAACCTGCTGGGGAAACTCATCTGCCCATAATTTCTCCCTGCCGTCCCTTGTCCTTTAGGTGAAAGGCTGAAATTACGGACAAATGCCGCCCGTTAAAGGTTTCATCACGGACAACGGACGGCAGGGCGAAATTACGGACAGTCCGTGAAATTTACGGACGGGTGGTCACCCTAACACACACATACACAGCCCACACACAGGAACACACACTTGAGCACACCCACACGTGCAAATACATATATACTACATGTTCATACATCTTTCACACAAACATAGGCATCCCACCCATCCACTTCATACTTTTGCAAATATTTAGGAGCCCTTAGCGTCACCATACCATATTTTCTTTACACTAAGACGGCATTAGAGTTGCTTTTCTGCCATGCCATATTTACAAAGCGGCGCAATGCATGCATTGTGCCACTTTGTAACCCCTTGTGACATATTATGCCTGTGTCAGGCATACTGTATGCAAGGGGTGCATTCAGGAGCTAAGAGGCCCGCAAAAATCACGTAGTGCAATTTAAAAGATTTCACTGCACCATTTTTGGCATCATTTTTAACGCTTGCTCAGAGCAGGCATTAAAATGACATTCCCATAGTAACCTAAGGACCTCCTTGCACTTTGCTGCTCTAGCGTCAACATTTTTGACGCTAGTGTAGCAAAGCGCCACAATATTGTCAAAAATGTTGTTGCTATTGTGCTAACAACTGCCATGGATCGCCATATTATAAATATGGCGCAACCATGGTGTCATTAGTTTCGGTAGGGGAGGTGCAAGAAAAGTGGCGCATCATGGCTGAAGGGACACCTTTTCTTAAATATGGACCATAGAGTCTATGCACATAAATCTTTCTCACACACAATCATATATATCCCACACATTCCTACGCAGACAATCACACTCCTACATATCCACAAATGGAAACAGATTATATTCACATTAGTCACACACACACACACACACACAATCATACACCCCACACATAAGAACATACTCATACAAACGCACAGAAACCCTCACACAGTCCTACGCATCCACATGTGCAAACAAATGTATACTCCATACTCATAAATCTCTCACATACACAATCACATATCTCACACGCATCCAATCATACTCAGAAACATGCATAAACAATCACAGCACACACACTCTTACACATCCACACATGCAAACAGAAAACCGACGTACTAAATGAACAGACATATCACACACACACAAACACACACACACACTCATCTGCACCCGTTTGTATACTCTATCCACCGATATTTGGGTCACAGAAATACACAAATGTACAGAGCTCAGAAATGCAAACACACACATCTACACACAAACACTCTTACATACCAACACATACAAACAGACGCACATATACAACGGGGACCTACATCTCCTTCCCTCACACATTCATGTACATTCACGTACTCCATGTACAAACATCTCTCATAAGGTTCGGGGGGCATCCAGATTAATGGCATTCCTCCCCTCCCCCTTCCACACAATCCACTGTAGAGGTCTCCCAAGCTAAGCCTGACTTGAACTCACACACTGGGATTCAAAAGTCCTTGCATGTGATGGAAATGGAGAGTGCTGGTGTAGAAACAGCAAGTAGGGGGTCCAGCGACAGGGATAGAAATGAATGAATCAGTGGTGCTCCAAGCCTGCTGTGGAAGCTAGTGATGCCTTCGTACCATCAGAGAGTATGAGGACTTTCAAAAGACAAGCTCACATTCACCAGATTGTGGTAACCGGTTCAAATTCAGCGATGGAGGTGTGAAGTATAGCATTGAATACTGCTCGTCTATCGATTTGACTCTACCAACTGTATCCCTGTTATGCGCTTTGAAGCCATATCGTTGTGCTTCAAATCACTAAGAATTGAGATTTTCCTAGCCTTGGTGTCTGAAAGGCTAGATTTTATTAAAGACACAGAGGCGAGTATTATGCAGTCTTTTCTTACTTTTAATGTAAACAGCAGCCAAGAAGAAAACTACATTTCCCAAGAAAAGTAAACTACAAAGTGACATCACAATGAGGACAACAAATAGGACATCAAGTACAGCTACTAATACATTGACTGCGAACAACAAGTCCTCTTTTATTGATGCGAGAATTAAAGAGGAGAATAAGTAATTAACAAAACTGTATAGAAAATAGTCATCACACTGAAAATGTCAATAAAGCAATCCTGTAGTTGGCGAGCGTAGACTTGAGCACAGGAAGGAGAACAGTTGAAGAAATAATCCTGTCTTGATGGAAGAACCTCATGTCGACTAGGAGGAGCCAACGCTGGAAGAGGGAGTTGGAACTGAAATAAAGGAACAGGGAGGGGTTAATCGCGTGGTGGGATAATACTCGCCTCTGTGTCTTTAATAAAATCTATCCTTTCGAACACCAAGGCTAGAAAAATCTCAATTTTATTACAAGACCGGAGGCTCATATTATGCATGTTCAAACCATAGCAATAACAGAGTCTGAAACATGAGAGATTGGCTTACAGTAAAAAGTTTTAAACGTGTTTTCATTAGACCAGTCTGCAGACTTGAGAATATCCTGTAAAGAGGCCCCTGCCCAGAAAACCCGAGAGGCCATGGCCCCTCTGGCAGAATGGGCTCCAAAAGAATCTACATTGATCCCAGCTAAAGACATGATCCATTTGACCCAACGTGCTAAGGTAGGTGAAGAAACAGGTTTATGGGGTTCTGTAAATAAATAAGTAATTGAGAGGCTGAGGACGATCTCAAATCTGCAGTATGAGTCACATAGCACTTTAAACAATTTCCAACACACAGTTTGGGCTGAGAGGGAAAAAATGGGTAATGAACCAATGCTAGGTTAGTTTTAGTACGTCTTTGAGCCTGAAAAGAAACACCAAAAGGAGAGAAGAAGAAGGAGGTAACATCCAAAGCTTTAACATCCAAAACATGTTTTAGGGATATCAGACATAAAAGCATAGTCAACTTTGCCGAAAGTTGCGTAAGAGAAAGCAGATCATTATCCGGCCAGCCGTAAAGATTTTCAACACTAGATTAACATCCCACATTATATTATATTAAGGAGATGGAGGAAAAACACATCTTACTCCCTTTAAAAGTTGACAGGTCAGGGGATGTTCACCAATCGGTCTGCCATTGACTCTATGATGTTCGGCTGAAATGGCTGATCTGTAAGTGTTGATAGTGCGGTAGGCCTTACCCTGGGAGGCCAAGGAAGCAAGGAAATTCACAACTAGCACTACATCAGCTGAAAAGGGATCTGAACTCCTGTCCATACACCAGCTGGACCAAATGCCCCAAGCGGATTTATAAGCTCTTGAGGTACCCGTTGGTCTAGACTGCTGGATGAGTTTAAGAGCATCCTCCGAAATTCCTGGGGTTCTCCAGGACGACTCGAAATCTTCCAAGCAATGAGGAACAAGGCGTTGTCGAGGACCATGTGGTGTTGTCGACCCTGGGGCTCCAACAGCAGGTTGGGGAAATGAGGAAGCCAGACCGGACAGTCGGCTGTTAATTCCAAACGAGTTGGATACCAGGGCTGAGCCTGCCAAAAGGGGGTTATGAGAACTAGAGTGGATTGTTGTCTGCGTGCTTGTGCAAGAACTCAGGGAATCAGAAGGAAAGGAGGAAAAGGGTAAAGAAGAGATGACAGCCAAATCTGAAGGAAAGCATCCGTGGCAAGAGCCTGCGGATCCAGCCTCCAACTGAAAAAGGAAGGAAGGTGGGAATTGCGACGAGAAGCAAAAAGATCTATGGACCTTTTGCCAAAGATGAAAATAAGATGATTGAACATTGAAGGGTGCAACTGTCAATCGCTGGAATCGTGAAGATGTCTGGAGTACCAGTCTGCAACTGTATTCAGATTGCCTGGCAGGTAAACCGCTTTGGCCAATATTTGACGCGGAAGGGAAATATATCCAGAGATGCTTTGCTAGGGTAGATAGAATCTTGGACCTGGTGCCTCCTAGATGGTTGATGTATCTGATGGCGGTTAAGTTGTCCATCCTGAGAAGAATGGTGCAACTTACCTTGTCTTTTGTAAAGGAGCGGATGGCAGAGGGACCTGCAAGCATCTCTAAACTGTTTATGTGCAAGAAGGACTCCTTCGGAGACCATGCGCCTCCAGTCAAGAACTGACCACATCTTGCACCCCAACCAGTCCGACTTGCATCGGATTCTAATACAAGATCTGGGGCAGCATAGAAGATAGTTCTACCGTTCCAGGCATCTAGGTGTGTTAGCCACCACAGAAGTTTTTCTTTGGACTCGGAATTTAGAACCAGTGGATCGGAATAGGCAAGGCCTTTGTGAAGATGGCGTATCTTCAAGCGTTGGAGGGCACGATAATGCAGAGGACCTGGGAAAATAGCTTGAATAGAGGAAGCGAGAAGCCCCACTAGACGAGCTAAAGTTCTGAGGGAGATGTGAGGAAGGGATAAAGAGTGACAAATCTCTTTGATTAAAGAGACCTTGTACTGGGGAAGTTGAAGAATTGAAAGAGCAGTGTCTATGAGAAAACCAAGAACTTCCAGTTTCTGAGTTGGAACAAGGGCTGATTTCTGAAAGTTGATGAGGAAATCTAACTTGAGTAGAAGATCCTGACAAAAATATAACGGCACAAGACAAAAACCTTCTACTTGTTCAGTTAGGAGAAAGCCATCTAAATAAAGGATCAGACAGACACCGTGAGATCGAAGGAAGGCCGCTACAAGCTTGAGAATCTTGGTGAAACACCAAGGGGCCGAAGAGAGTTCAAAAGGAAGAACCTTGAATTAGTAAAAAGAGTTTTGCCATTGGAATTGAAGGAATTTCCTTTGTGAGGGATGAACTGGTACTGTGAGGTAAGCATCTTGAAGGTCTAATCTGACCAATCAATTGTTTTGTAGCAAAATATCTGAGATGGAGGATAGTCTCCATCTTGAAATGTCAATAGATTACAAAATTGTTGAACTTCTTTAGGTTCAGAACTAGTCTAAACTTCTGTTTTTTCTTTTGGAGCAAGAAAATGGTACTGAGAAAACTGGAGGAGTCGAACAGAACTGGTTCCATGGCTTGTTTGGAGAGGAGAGACTGGATCTTGTTGAGGAGAAGTTGGTTTTGCTCTTGAGAAAAAACAAGGGGAAGAGGAAAAAGGAACTGACTTGGGGGTTGATAAAATTCTAAAAGGTAACCTTGAATGGAATGAATTATCCACGGAACTGGCGTGAGAAGCAACCATGAATCTAGAAATAAAGCCAGCCTACCTCCTACTGGAGGAAGGCCAGAACTGAAAACACTTACCGGACAATTGCTCTCCTTTGTTGGCATAACTTCTGTTACAATACCCTCTTGAGCAATGTGGATAGAAATGTGGTTTGCATCCTGAGTAGGTATCAAGCTGGTTTTCCTGGTTGTAGGAGTCTCAGTTGGGATATTGACCTCTGAGGGAGCGGCCGGCAAAGCGACTCCTGCCTTTGCCGGCCCTGGCGAAAACCCGTGACAAAAAAATCTTCTTAATAGAAAGATGAGCTTTGTCCAGGGTGGCAAAGGTGGAGACGCACTTGCTCAGTTCCTTCATGAAGGAATCTCCAAATAACAAACCTTTAGCCGAGGGGCCCACGTCTTTGGAGGCCAAAGACGCCAGCTTGGGATCGATCTTTAAAAGGAGACTCTTCCTGCTTTCAATAGATATTTGGGTGTTTGCATTCCCAAGCATGCAAAAAGCGCATTGCGCCCAATTGGAAAGGACCACAGGGTCTATTGGGGAATGTTCCATTTTGGCTTCCTCAGCCATATCAAAAATCCTAGTCAGAGGTCCCACCAAATCTAAAAGTTTATCCTGAAAACCAGACCAGGCTCTATCCACTCCTTTCTTAGGGTCTTTTCCGAATTTTGTGAAGAGCATGTTTGTTGCCCGGTTCACAATGAATTTGTGAGGTTACCGGCGTGCAGTGAGGCACCTACCCCCTCATATTCGGGAACGCAGCCGCGGGGGTAGGTGCCTCACTGCACGCCGGTAACCTCACAAATTCATTGTGAACCGGGCAACAGGCCTGCGTGATCCCATGAAACACTTCCTCTAAATAGAGATGGGTGACTAATAGGAAAGGGAAGCCAGTCCGGTTTATCTCTAGTAAGTGACCAATGACGTCTTGACTGTGAGCGTTAGGTTGCAGGAGCTGATGAATTTTCCTTTGTTTTCAATTGGAGAAGTCCAATGAATAAATAGGTCCTGAAGAAGCGTCAAGGGATCCTGTTGGACCATGAGAGACGCGAAACATGTCGACCGTATATTGACCTTATACTGAGGGACTTCGGATAATTACCGTCTTCCTTTATCTTGATTTTTGTACGAGTGTCTGAGCATTACCTCTTGTTTCACTCCCTTGCTACTTTTTTAATCTTGACCAATTCCCAACAGCGAACAATAAATTATTTAGTGAGGGTTTTGAGCCAATTTTATCCTCTTCTTGTCTTTTTTCTTTCCTCTTTTTCGGACCCACATGTGGTTCCGCGGCTTCATCATTAACTAAAAGATCTCCGGTAAAGAGCCCCCCTTTGGGGGGTGCCCGTCAGGCATTGCAGTGCCGGCCTGACGAGGAGCTGTCCTATGATGAAGCATGACACCAAAAGTGGTGTGTGAGGACTTGTGCTCCTGATTATCAGGACTTCTCCCTTTTCCCTTTCACCAGTTTTGGAACAGTGTATTATATTATATTATCAGTTTGACTGGAGGGTGTACACTGGACCATAAAATCCTCCGATCCCTTCTCTTTATTTGGAGTAAAGAACATAAGCATGTACCCCCAATGTTAGAGAAAGCAAAAGTTAAGACCTGCGCAATGCCCGAAACCCAAAGCGGGCATTCCCAAATGACCCCTGCACTTCGGTGTGACTCTGGGGCTCAGTTGCCAGAACAGGAAGGCCCAGCCATTGAGTGTAAGATTTGGATTTCTGCCTCTGTATATTGATGAAGTGATTAATGAAGGTGAGAGTGCAAACACTATCAAAAGTAAATCGAGTGAGCAAAAGTGTGTTCAGAAGGTTCTGGAAAGCATATTGGCCATCATTGTTTGTTTGAGGGAAGACGTTAGTGCCCTCAAGGACGTTAGCACTGGTCTGGAGAAAAAGGTTGGGGAGGTGGTAGATCAAAATGTAATTGCTAAAATGATTGAGAGTGGAGGTGAAAAAGTTCTGGGCAGAATAAATCATGCCAAATGTCCCCTTTGCCCCCAACTCCCAGAGCCAAACCCAAAGTAAGTGCCAATCCCCAACCCTGCTCTTATAGAAGAGGGAAAGACTATGGCAGAAACCCAGCTAGGGACTACCAAATAACCAAGGATTATAGAAGGAAGGTGCTTTGGACTGGGGGACAAGTGCTGAGGTGATAGGCCTCTGAGTCCCCCCCCCCCAGTCCACTATACCCAACCTCTGCAATCCAGGAAATGGTTCTTAGAGGGATAAACACCAGCACCCTAGCAAGTACAGGTGATTTTACAGTTTACTTAAACCAAGTTACCATGATGGCAGAGGGGGCAAAGGAAGATAAGGATTCCCTACTAATTAAGGATATGTACTGGTTCCAGAGGGTTCAGCAGTGTTTCTCAATTGTTAGGAGTGATATATTCAATGTTGAGAGACTGAGCCCCAGGGGACCATTGGGATTAAGTAAGGGTGGATTTTAAACTAAGAACTGATGGATGGTCTGATTGTGATTGATGCACATACAATATCTAAAGCAAACACCCAAATTCTGAATAAGTATAAACTCCAAGCTGCATTACAGCTAGATGGCAACCCAGTAATTGGTGATGCCCAAGGAGAGCAAGGGATCCCCACCTCAATCAATCAAGGATTTGTGAAGTGTAGCTAATCACCCATAGGGTCTCAAGGCGCTGGAGCTTAATGGAGACTAGTGCAGTTATTTGACTGGGAGTCCTAAGCAGCTCTGGAACAAACTGGGTTAGTGACACTACTGGGGAGAAATACTTAGGGCCATATTTATACTTTTCGACGCACAACTGCGCCAATGCAGTTGTGCGTCAAAAAATCTAACGCCATTCTGAAGCGCCATGCGGGCGGCGTATTTATTCAATGACGTTAGCCGGCGTTAGCCGGCGGAGCTGCCTGGTGTGCGTCAAAAAAAATGACGTACACCAGGCAGCGCCGGCGTAGGGGAATATGGAGCTTGGGCGCCAAAAAATGGGGCAAGTCAGGCTGAGGCAAAATTTTCGCCTCAACCCGATTTGCGCCATTTTTTTTGACTCCCAACCCCCATTGAAATGACTCCTGTCTTAGCAAAGACAGGAGTCATGCCCCCTTGCCCAATGGCCATGCCCAGGGGACTTCTGTCCCCTGGGCATGGTCATTGGGCATAGTGGCATGTAGGGGGGCACAAATCAGGCCCCCCTATGCCACAAAAAAAAAAAGAAATTACTTACCTGAACTTACCTTATGTTCCCTGGGATGGGTCCCTCCATCCTTAGGCGTCCTCCTGGGGTGGGCAAGGGTGACAGGGGGGGTCCCTGGGGGCATGGGAGGGCACCTCTGGGCTCCTTCCGAGCCCACAGGTCCCTTAACGCCTGCCCTGACCAGGCGCTAAAAAACTACGCAAAAGTGGCTGGACGTCATTTTTTTTGACCCGCCCACTCCCGGGCGTCATTTTTGCCCGGGAGTGTAAATACGGCGCACATGCCTCGGAGTCAATTTTTTAGACGGGAACGCCTACCTTGCATATCAATAACGCAAAGTAGATGTCCACGCTAAAAAATGACGCAAACTCCATGGACTTTGGCGCTAGACGCGTCTAACGCCAGAGTATAAATATGGAGTTCGTTTTGCGTTGAATTTGCGTAAAAAAAAACAATGCAAATCCGGCGCAAACGGAGTATAAATATGGCCCTTAGAGCCTCATTTACAAGAAACTGACGCATCGGCCTGATGCATCAGATTACTTCTGCTGCCTAACAATTCCCTAACGATGCCATGGATGAGCTGTACAGAACTCCCAAGTTTCCACAGAAGGGTCAAAAATTCTGACACATCAGTGACGCTAAACTTATGCATTGGTGGACTGGCGTAAAAAAAAATTACACTACTCCAGCAATGCAAGGAAGGCTTCTATAGGAAAAAGCACAGCGTCAGTTTAATGCCTGATCTGAGCATCAGTTCTGCATGGCATTTGGAATGCCTACCTTGCATATCATTGCCGGTAGCTGGCACTCAAGGGTAAAAAGTGATGCTAGAGGCTTCTAGCGACACTTCGTACATTTGGAGGTTTTTTTCGCGCCACTGCAGCAAAAAAAAAAAGATGGTTCAGCAGTGCAAGGACCTTGTAATAAGGTCCCTTAGAATTCAAACAAGAGGTATGCAGGAAGGTAACCTCTTTCTTAGTTACCCCCATTTTCTGCCTGTTTCAGTGTGTTTAACTGTGTTCACTGGAATCCTGCTAACCAGGATCTCAGTGATTATGCTCCCTCCCTTTACACTTTGGTCAGTTGAAGCAAATACACCCCACATGTGGCATACTGGCACTCCCATGTAAGTCCCTAGTATATGATACCCATGGCACTGTGGTAGCAGGGGATCCCCCATGGGCTGCAGCATGTATTATGCCACCCATGGGGAGCCCATGCAAGGTGCCATCGCAGCTTCCGTGAAAGAGTGCATGCAGCCTTTTTACTACAGGTCACTGTAAGTCACCCCTATGGTAGCCCCTCCTAGCCCAGAGGGACGGGTACAAATACCCATGTGTGAGGGCACCCCTGCACTAGGACAGGTGCCACCATGAACTCCAGTTTCATTTTCCTGGACTTCGTGCGGGGATGCCATTTTATGCGTGTACTGGACATAGGTCACTACCTGTGTCGAGCTACATAATGGTAACTCAGGACCTGGGCATGTTGGTTATCAAACATGTTGGAATCATACCCCAATACTGTTGCCAGTATTGGAAAAATGATTCCATGCACTCTGGGGGCTCCTTAGAGGACCCCAGCATTGCTCCTACTAGCCTTCTGGGTTTTTCCGGGCAGCCCAAGCTGCTGCCACCCCTCAGAGAGGTTTCTGCCCTCCTGCAGCTTGAACAGCTCAAGACCCTGACGGCAGAACAAAGGATTTTCTTAGGAAGAGGGGGGTAACACCCTCTCCCTTTGGAAATAGGTGTTACATGGCTTGGGAGGGGTAGCCTCCCAAAGCCACTGGTATGCTTTGAAGGGCATATGTGGTGCCCTCCATGCATAAACCAGTCTACACTGGTTCAGGGACCCCTAGTCTCTGCTCTGCTGCAGAACTGGATAATGGAAAGAAGAGTGACCACTCCCCTGTTCATCAACACCCCAGGTGGGGTGCCCAGAGCTCCTCCAGATGGTCCCTGGACTCTGACATCTTGAATCGAAGGTGGGCAGGGGCCTCTGGGAGCCTCTGAGTGGCCAGGTCAGGCCTGTGACATCAGAGCCCCCTCCTGATAGGTGGTCACCTGTTTAGGTGACCAATCCCCCTTTCAGGGCTATTTAGGGTCTCCCTCTTGGGTGGGTCCTCAGATTCATCTTGCAAGATGCCAGCAGGACTCCTCTGCAAACTACTTCAACTTCTAGCCACTGGAACTGCTAATGGACCCTCCAGGAACCCGACAATCTGCATCTACAACAAAGACTCTGCTTGCAACATTGTTTCCATGGCTCCTTCTAGCTTCTGAAAGATCCCCCGTCTGTGCATCCTCTGAGGACGGCAAGTCTTCAAATCAAATCAAATCAAATCATTAACATTTATAAAGCGCGCTACTCACCGTGCGGGTCTCAGTCTGTACGAGAAGGAATCTCCTGTGAAGTGAAGGAGTCACTCCCCTGCATTTGCAGGCACCAACTGCACCGACGACCGGCTTTATGGATCTCCTCTCCTGAGCTGCTTGGTTCCTGCATTACAGGTGGTGGTCGGGAGTAGTCCCTTTGGTCCTCTCTGCTAGATGTGCAACCTTGGTGGAGATAAGCCCTTGCCTTCTCACGCAGGATAGTATCCCCCAGGCACCGCATCTCTTACAGCTACTAAGGATTGTTGGCATCTACTTCAAGGGATCTTCAGGCTCCATGTAGCCCCATCCCTCCCTCCTGTGACGCACAGCACGCTGCGTGCTTCTCCTGCGGCGTGGGACCCTCCTCCAGTTGTGCTGGGAGGGCTCCTCTGCGACTCCTGGTTCCTCTTCTAGTGGGTCTCCTGTGGGAGCTGCCTTTTCTTCTGTGGACTCTGTCTTTCTGAGGGTCTCCCAGGACCCCCCCCCCATGGTTTGAGACCTCCTGGACTTTGCTGGTCCCTGGCAACTCCATTTTTGCTTCACTGGGACTTCTGCTTTGCCAAGGCTTCTTGGTGGCTTTTCCACGCCACTGACTGACTGCACTCTTCCATCTGACGTGGGACGTCAACTGCATCCTCCAGGAACTCTTCTCTTGCTCCAGGTCTGCATTGCTGACCATCCTCGTCCTACAGTCGACCAAGTCCTGCAACCAGACGGGTGGGTAGGGGCTCCTGCACCAATGGACACTCCTTTGATTTCTGGACTTGGCCCCCTTCTTCCACAGGCCTTCCTCTTCAGGAATCCACTGCTTGTTTCTTGCAGTCTTGTCTGGGTGTTGCATTTTCTTCCTTTTAGTCCTTTTGGGTGGTTTGGGGAAAATCCAGTAACTTACTCCTTTTTTCCTGGTCGCTGGGGGGCACAGTGGTACTTACCTTTGGGGTTTCCTAGTTCCCCCAGCTCCCCTCTACACATTTCACTTACCTAGATGGGGGTCCTGCATTTGCATTCCATTTCTTTAGTATATGGTTTGGGTTCCCCCTAGGGTCACTATTGTCTATTGCTATTTGCACTTTTTTCTATTGCTATTTATGCCTATTTCTGGTTACTAGTGTACATATTCAGTGTGTTGCTTACCTCCTATTGGAGGGCTGCCTCTCTAATACTTTTTGGCGATTGTGCCACTAAAATAAAGTACCTTTATTTTTGTAACAAGGAGTGTTTTTTTCATGTGTGTAAGTGCTGTGTGACTACAGTGGTATTGCATGAGCTTTGCATATCTCCTAGATAAGCCTTGGCTGCTCATCAACAGCTACCCCTAGAGAGCCTGGCTCCTATACACTGCCAATGCTTAACTAATAGGGGATACATGGAACTGGTATAAGGTGTAAGTACCTTAGGTACCCACCACACCCAGGCCAGCTTCCTACAAGGTATCAACCTTGCCCTTGATCCCCAAAATGGGGGGACTGAATCTTCTACCAAGTGGCATAGGCTGACCTGCTAGCCCCTCTAGGTGAGCCGGCAGTGAAACTGAAATGAATTCTATTGGCAACAACAATGCGAGGGGGGTGCCTAGTATAGAGTAGGTGAGTAATTCCACTGAAGGTTCTCTTAATCAACTAAAAAATATTTCTTGGAATGTGGCGGGGAGCAGCAAGATGTTAACCTAAATAGATTGGGGACATTTTGTTGATGCTCATGACATCTCCCTATATCAAGAAAAGTGGTGTCTTGCCTTTATACGCAGGAACAGGTTCCTCTCCCAGTGTAATAATGCGGTCAAGTTTGGAAGAGGAAGACCCTCAGGAGGCCTCGCGACCTGGGTTAAGACAACTTTTACAGTGCAAAATAAGCCTTAATAGCATTGACTCAAACATATTGGTGATCAGATAAGCTTTGCCTTCAGGAATTAGTCTGACAATAGTTAATGTTTACAATTGTGTAGGAGATCGAAATGCTGAGACCCTGGGGCTAAAAGAGGTAGATTATGCCCTTAAAGACTCATCTGAAGAACATTTCTTTTTAGTGGTGACTGATTTAAAGACAACTTTTGAACCTATGGTGGCAACTCCTTATGATCTGACTTTATAACAAGACAATCAGTGGAGGATTCCGCAGCTCGACCTTCCCTGTGTGAGATGGTCGAGCACGGCTATTAGCACTAACTTTTAACTATGCTAACTATGAGCTAAGAGCAGCGAATGGAAGGACATTCTATGATAAGGAGATTAGAGTTACTTTTAATAGGCGGGCCACACCAGCTGCATTGATTACTTCTTAGTGGGGTTAAGCCTCTGGCCATTTCTGATGGACATGGTTGGCTTGGATAGAATGGGCAGTGATCATAAAGCATTGTCCCTGACTCTAGAGGGCAGTATTGTTGAGAAGCAGTTGACTCTGTATAGCAGGTGTGTTGGGGATGTGTCAGTCAAATAATGGAAAAGAAATTCCGATGTGAATGGGTGACTAAACACCCTGAGGTTCTCGGATCAGTTCTTACAATAGCTAAGTTAGAAGTCGAAAAGTTAAATGTGGTTTGTCTTGAGAAGAGAGTAATAGGATTGCAGGATAATCACGAAAGCTTCTACACACAGATTATAGATCTTTAGTCAAAGGAAAAAGAATAGGTACCACAAATGCAAGGGAGGTGTCCTGGTATAATCAGTCTTGCAGGGAACCTAAAGCAGATTTGTTAAGGGCAGTCAAGTTGAAGTGTAGGTCCAACTGTGCAAGGTATATATCAGTATATAAGCTTAAACTAGCTAAAGCAAAGAGAGAGAGGGGAAAGTAGTATGTGGGAAAACCTGTACTCAGTGTTAACTAAGGATAACAGATCTTCTTGGAAAATTTTGCCTCAGGCTGTGCTATGGGATTCAAAAGAGATTTGGACTTTTGCATCAAAACACAAGAGTGGGTCGTCAACGTTGGTAACATATATTCTAGCAGTGAAGAGTCCCCCCTATACTTTTAAACTTTGTGATAAAGCAGATTGGAATTTGATTTAAATGAAACTGTGGCAGCTATAAAATCCTGCAATGCATCTAAAGCCCCTGGTTCAGGTACGATTCCAAATGTTTATATATGCCCATCCAGAAGTATGAAGTCCATGCAGAAATTTGCTATGCAATGCTTAGTGATCAAATGGGAACTGGGTCTCTAACCCTGTAATTTATGTCATGGAATGTAGCTGGAATACGAAACAAGCTAGATGATGTTGATTAGGGGCAGTATATTGATAATTTTGACTTCTGTTTATTCCAGGAAACTTGGGCTACTTCAAATGTTTATAGACAGGGGGTTAGCTCTTTCTGCAAGGTGGCTAGTCCATCTTCTGCTGCAAGAGCAGCCGGGGGTCTTATCACATGGATAAAAATCTGAGGTGGCCAAAATCAAGGAAATGTATGTGTATTTTGTCGATATATTGGCACTTTCAGTACAGCTAAATCAGGGCCTTCTGCTTTTGTGTGCCAATATTTATAATAGACCAGGTCCCTCGAACAAAATGTCTAAAACTATTTCCCTGTTGAATGCCCTTCTGTTGGATTTTCTTTCTTCCCATTTTATTATTGTAGCCGGTGATTTTAATGTGTTCCTAGAGCCAAACTCTCTCTTCTCTGAGATAACGCAGGTATCTGTAGAATTCCTTCCTTCTCATCTTCGATAAAACAGTCTAAATCCAGTATTAGGGCCCTCAGGTTATTGATCTCATGATAACTCACGGTCTACGCTCAGGAAATGGACGCTTCCCCTCAGATATGCCAGTTAAACCTTCTTTTTTATAGAGGGTCCTATAGCAGCTTACTCGATTTTGTGCTTATTGATGTGAGGATCTGGCATGCTATTAAAGAGCTTAGGGTTGCCAATCAATATATTAGCGACCACTCGCCAATTCTGGTAGCATATGATGGACGTTTTTTCACCAAAGGAGATGTACAACAAGAGTCTGAAGGTACTCTCCCTTTAGTGGTCTCAAACAATAAGAGTGCCATAAAATGGGAGTCCATTATAAGCTCAAATGATTCAATGGCGAAACTGCACGATCTAGTTTTAACTCACCAAATTTCTGTCAGCCCCTCTATATACTCTCCGAAGATTTCTTCTCTGTCATGGAAGAGCCATTTTTTTTTTAGAACAATCAGGGGGAAGAATCAACCTAAGGTGGGAACCCATCACAGGTGGATTAATAAGGGATGTACAGAAGCTAAGCACAGTCTTTTAAAAGCAATAAAACTTAAAGATAGATCTATGATAATCTCTGCTAGGCGTGAGTATGTATCTGTAACGAAGTTTAGCAAAATTCATTAGGAAGAGACAACATGGCAGGAATTATTACTAGCTGTAAAAGATAGTAATTTTAAACTTTTTTGGTCTCTGCTGTCCAAAAAGGGGTGGAATGAAAACCCCAGACCCAATTGTCTTATTCCCCCTGAAAATTGGATTGCCCATTTTCTGATCTATATAGACAGGAGTCTGTTCTTCTTACTGGTAAAGACAGTACAACAATGTGTGCTTCATCCGCGCCAGGTAGACTTACACCGTTTACTCTTAAGGAAACTGAGCTAGCCATTAAGGCCCAAAAACCGGGAAAGGCTCCTGGCTCAGATGGAATACCTTCTGATTTGTTTAAATCTGATCTTAACCATTGGAGCCCCTATGTCAATAGTGTGTCGAATGCCGTTCTGGCAAGTGGTAAGCACCCCTGCTCTTGGAAAGGAGTGATAATTGTCCCCATTTATAAAAAAGAGGACAGGCTAGCTTCGGGCAACTATAGACCAATTCGCCTGCTAGACAACTTGCAAAAAATATTCTATCAGGTCCTGAGTAGGCTAAAGGACTGGATAGAGGAAATCGAAGAGCTTAGCAATTTGCAGGCAGGCTTTAGGCAGAAGACAAGCACAGTTGACCAGGCCTTCCGCTTCCTTACGATCAATTGGAAGACGGTGGATCTGGACTTAGGGAAACTTTTTGTTGCCTTTGTGGATCTCAAATCTGCTTTTGATCTGGTCCTTCGTCCCTAATTGTGGGAGGTTCTGGACAGAGCTGGAGTTCCAGGACCCCTGCTCAACCTGATCAAAGAACTGTACTCTGAGAGCTATGCCAGAATAAGGTGGTGAATAAATGGGGAATTAACAAGAGATTTCAATACAGAAGGGGTGAGACAGGGATGTGCATTGGCCCCCACACTTTTTTAGTGTTTATAAATGCCTGTATTCCTTACTTATTTGATTGTGCTAACGATGCACCCAAAGTAGGTGGGGCTAAGACCCCATGTTTATTGTTCGCTAATGACACCTTACTGCTATCGCAAACTTCCTCTGGTCTTCTCAAGCTACTTGAGAAGTTTCCGGGATTCTACATGGAGCATGGTTTACAAATTAACACCATTAAAACCAAATATATGGTCTTTGGTGATATATAACACAAAGTGAGGAAACAGATACTGTTGGAGGGCAAAACTTTAGAAAGAGTATCAGACTTTGACTATTTGGGAGTTAGGCTGGAGGACTCACACAAATGGTTGGCCCAACTGCTGAAGTGCTCTATGAGCTTGAAACAAAAGTCAGGGGGCATCTTGAGATTTGCTGCCAGATCTCCTAGATTCTCCATCACCCCTCCAATGGAAATTTACAAAAGCCAAGTCAGAGGGGGGAAATTCTATATGGCGCAGAGCTATGGGGTCATAGCAATTTGATAGATCTAGAGAGAGCAGAGAATTATTTTATAAAAGCTTTGTTGAAAATACCTGCAAGCTCCCCCACACTGCCCATTCATATGGATCTAAATCTATATTTAATCTCAGATATATCTGCTATAAGGCCATTGTTGTACTGGATTAGGATCTGGTCCACGGACACCCTGATCCCATATAGAGCGTGGCTGAGCACCCTGTTGAGTGCTCCCACAGCCCAAAAAATTGCGTGGTGCAGTTACGTTAAAAATACTCTTTCCAAACTTGGGCTGGGGGCTTATTGGACAGATCCCTCCTATCGTCCAAAAAAATGCTATCCAGATTGTAAAGGACACATACTGGCTAAGTTTGTAAGTAGAAAAGTTATCTGCGGTTCCCTCTTTTAGCATGACGGATAGCTTTTTATTAGTAAAGTGCCATTATGAATTTGAGCATTACATGGATTTGATTATTTCTCCCTTAGCATGAACACTTTATATTAGATCTAGAATAGGATCTTTACCTTTACGTGCTATTACCTATAAATGGAACCAATCTGAAGGTCATACAGATTTATACCCAATGGGATGTGAGATCACAGAATGCATTGCCCATGTTATATTTCATTGTCCAACCTATTCCAAGCAGATGGCTCGCTGGATTTTACCACTTTGCCGATCCTTGGACCTTAGGAAGCGGCTTTTGGCCCTTAGGATCTGCAAAACAAACCCTCATGGGCTTGTGGCATGCGCATTTGCAACATTTCTGGAGGCGATATGGTGTATGAGTGCAAAAACTGAGGGCCGATGTAAAACATATACTTTCTAAGTCTAAACTTGAGTGTTGACCCCTGAGTTGCAGTTCAATATTAATGTTTATTATAAATTAATTCTAGAATGTGAGGTACTGCAGTAACAATGAGACACCCGTTGCCTCTATGAGGGCTTGTTTTTTTATTAGTCTTATATGAAACTTGTGGCTATGTATATATAATATATTCTTATTTTTATTACTGACCCTGTTTTTGGTATACACTATTAACTTGGATGCTTCATTTTATTATTATGCAGAGGACTATATTCTTGTGTTCTTGCTTTTTTAGAATTTTCATATTTATTAATAGTGTTTTTTAAGTTGTGCTTTTATGGTATTTTGTACCAAAATAAAGCTGAATTGAATCAATATGTAATGCAATCCTACAGGGAATAGAAATTCCTCCATCTTGGAAGCTGACCGAGATTATCCCAATATACAAAAAAGGGCAATGCAACAAACCAGCTAATTATGGACCAATCAGTATGATTGATGGATTGCAAAAAAATCTTTTGTAAGCAGGTGTTGGTCCATTTACAAGATTGGATGCAAACTAATAACGTTCTAACGGATCTCCAGGCTGGTTTTTGGAGTAATATCAGAAGAATTGATCAAGTATTTTGATTTAACTGCATTTACCGGAACATGTCAGTAATCAGCAGAGGCAAACTCTATGTTGCCCCTCTCAATTTGAATGCTGCCTTTGATCTAGTACCAAGGGGCAAGTTGTTGAGGATGCTGGAAGGAATATGCATACCCCCAAACCTGTTGGATATTTTAATACGGCTGCATTTTGAAAATTGTGCCAGAGTCAGAAGGGTGGAGCAAGGTCAGTTGACGGATCCCTTTAGGATTGACTGCGGTGTCAGGCACGGCTGCATCCTTGCACCAAGTTTGTCCTCCCTGTATTTTAATGGGGTAGTTGATTGTTTGGGCAGAGATAGATGCGACTCAACAAAAGTGGGTGGTTGTTGGGTGCCCACATTACTCTTTGGGAAACACACACTTTCATGATCAAAATCCCCCAGGGGCTACATCAGCTGTTAAATGATTTTAACGCTTTTCGTGGAGAGCAGGGGCTTGAGTTAAATAGCTTGAAGACAAAATGTATGGTATTCAACACCACAACCCAAAAGGAAATGAGGAAGGTTCAAATGCATGTAGAAAAAAGTGTAATTGAGCAGGTGTTTAGTTTTGACTATGTGAGAATATGATTAATGCCAAAGTTTAACTGGGATTTGCAACTTTAAAAAAAACAACAAAAGAAAACACTTACTATTAGCTTACAAAACTGCAAATATAGTCAAAAGGACCACATCAAAGAGGGTTGCACCAGCCCTGGAGATATATAATATAAAGGCCCTAGGAGCTATTATGTATGTTTTGAAAATCTTGGTATGTGCAAACATTTGAACACTGTCAACAATTGAAAATACGTTTCTAAGATCGCTCTTGGGACTTCTTATGAGTTCTCCAGTGGTCCAATTGTTTTTGGACCAGACCGAAAGGAGAATAATAGAGATGGTCAAATGTAGATATCTGATTTAGTGCCATATTCTATGGTCTTCCCTATGCTTTGAACCATACCGAGTGGGTCTAAGAGTCTTGATGATGCTGGCAGGGATGGCTCCTCCTTTCCCGCGGAGGAGTGTCGCCCCTTTCCCTGCGAGCAGCGGCAGCTGCAAAACTTTTAAAAGAAAAAAGGATGTTAATCTTTGTTAATTATCCTTTTCTCTTAAAGAGGCGGGGCCACGGGGGTGACTAGCAGTGCGGGGAGAGTGCTCAGCACTCCCCCCTCACTGCACATGTATGTTTGCCAGCTAAGCACACCTGTGCAGTAGGCTCGTTCCAGCCCGGCAACACAGTTGCCAGGCTGGAGAGAGCCTGCACGGGCTCCCAGTCTTCCTGGGAGTGCTCTGGCTGGGTGCTCCCAGCCAATCCTGAGTTTGGTCACAGGGCAGACTAGGCGTCTGTGCCTGCAGCCTCAAGTGATGAGGTACGGAGGAGTGGCACGCAGCGGAGGAGGTAAGTGTTTTTGTTTTTATTTTAATTTTATTTATACGCGCCACTCTGCCCCTTCTCGTTGCTGCGAGCCTTGACTGGATGCTGGGGAAGGCTTCCGAAATTCCTTGGTTCAAATTTGTGAAAAACCTTTTAAGTAAATTGGGCCTAGAGAGATTTTGGTTATCTCCAGACGACATAAGATCAGTCTCAAAAGCAGGCTTAAAGAGTGTCTATTGGGATACCGTGGCAGTTCAAAGTGGTATTAGCTGCAAGGGTACCTTATTTAGGGAGTTGCTAGACTGTAAACCATGTCCCTGGTATGGGTCTACAATTGATTAAATAGTGCCATCTCTGGCACGCAAATTGTACATTCAGTTTAGGTACAAATCGCTACAGACAAAGACGTTTTGTAATAAATGGTCAGATACAGCTGTAAAAGAAGACTTATGCCCAGCTTGTGTGGGAGCAACTGAGTCACTTACTCACATTATTTTTCTGCCCTTTGTATTCTTCGAAAAGAGCCAAATGGATACTCCCCTTTGCAGAAATCTGGGAAATAGAAAGCATTTGGAGGCTTGTAGAATTCTTAGCACGGATTCCAACAGATTAACGTTTTTTGCCATTGCCAAATTTCTTATGTTTGTATGGATATGGCGTACTAAATGTATCCAAGCCAATGGATAGATAATGCATCTTTACCATGTTTTTACTCCTGTTGCATTTTTTTAAAAAGTTTTTCGGCAGATACATGCGAGTAGAGCCTTCTTGCATTTATATGATTTTGTTTAGTATGATATAGGCTATATTTTAAACTATGTTAGAGATGGATCCCCTAAGCAGGATTTAGTGAACGATCCCACTAGAAATCTACAAAGTGATTTGGTATGTTGTTTTTACCTCAGCTCTAAAGTGGTGAAACATTGATCTCTGTACTAAAAGTAAAGGGTAATGCCAGTGTTATTTAATGTATTTAAATGTCTTTTTAATGATCATTGTTGTTGTTACACTTATGTCATTTTCTTTTAACAATGCTTTTATGATCCTGTTATGATGTAGAGTCAGACACGAAACCAATAACAGAACTAGCTCCTGGGCAGAGTTTGCATAGTCGCGCTACGCAAAGCTATGCAAAGAGGAAAAAACTCTGCTTCCCTATGCGGAACTGCGGGTGAAGTTTCTTTCGGCACCGTTCGCATGATATTTAACTTCACTGGCAATGTGAAGTGCGTTTTCGCAGTACTAAATTTATTTCCCCCTAATTTATATTCATAATCTTACTTTTTCTCTTTGTGTTTTAATATTTTTTCCTAATGTTTTGTGTCTTTTCGTGTTTTTTGAACTTTTAAAGTTGTTTGCTTTACTTTATTTTTTTTCCTTCCTTCCTTCCTTCAGTTTTCCTTTTTCCTATTTCCCTCCCAAGTGCCCAGTGCCGTGGCAGAGCAGGGTCTGCAGCGCCAGACCCCCCCAAAAGCACCACCGGCAGCTGTCTTCATTGCAGGTGGCAGCATCGTGAAGGGGTGCAGCACTGTGTCATTTTTTCAGAGGTGGAGGTGGCAGCATTAGTTTAGGTTCAGAAGCACTTCCCCTCCACCCTGGCAGAAGGCAGCAGGCCTGGGAGTGGGTGTGGCCTTCGGGAGCGTAGTCAGTGCTTGGAGAGGGTGCGCCAGGCTGTGCGCCGCAGCTCTGGGGTCCTACGTGCCCAGCAACAGATTACGCACCAGTGGGACGACATCCTGGATGAGGAGATGGGCCTGCTAAGTGTGGAGGTTGCGGGGCTCGGTGAGTAAAAAATTAATTATTAGTTGTGTTCTATGCTAATATTTTTTCCTAAATACCAAGCATGCTGTCAGTGCTCACACGCAGGCAAGTTAACTTCATGTTACAAATATTATGTGATCGTCATCAAGACAGGTGGTAGGCGCTACCTAATCCTACTTGTTGGTGATCACTTGAGCTGATTATTTAAGAAGTAATGCAGAGACTCCTCCTGTGTTGACTCCTGCCACTAAAATAGTGATAGTATTAGTGAGTTTGCACAGTCTCTCACTTCTCTGTGCCTTTATTTGTTGTAGCTCGTACATTGCCAAACAAATTCCCAGTGATGTGTAGTTATGCATGCATGCATCCATCTATGCATTAAAACATGCAGGCTGAGTTGGCCTGTCAAAGGGTGTTTGGAGATGGAGATTGAGATGAGAAGCAAAAAAAAATAATAATAATTCATCGCAATTTATTAGTAATTCCAAAATTTATTTTAGGAAATTTGGAATAGCCTGGTCCATGATAAAAGTATTATACAGGTGCTCTGATTTTAAGAAGTTCTATGTTACTGCATTTGCCTTTTCCTTTCAAAAAATATTTTTGGAGAGGTTTTTATTATTAACTGTACCACTAATCTTTTTTAATTTCCTTTCTTTCTATCATCATTCAGCATCCAGGGGCAAGAAGGGGGTTTGTCGGGCGAGTGAGGAAGCTAGAGGTGCCCCCGCCACAAGTGCCGGAGCAGATGGCTTTGCTGTCCCCAATGAGCCCTCTTCTTGTTAATATTAAAATGTATTTCCCTAACTTTCACCACTCCACATTTAGAATTATTTTTTACCCTTTTACTGTGCCTTTCTCCTAAGGTTTTTCCAGCTCCTCTTCAATTTATCTGTTTCCTAAATTCTTCTTATCCCTGCATTATCCTATGTACTTATTTTCTATATTTCAAGTTTCTGTATACTAGTCTGTCTGTACGTGCATCTTTTTTTCTGCTTTGTTAGTAAACTTTCCCCATCCCCTTATATTTCTTGTGGACTGGTGGTACTGTAAGGCTCAAAGAACCCATGTACTCTAGTTTGAGGAATCAAGATTACATGCCCAAGTAAAGTATTATATGCATGTTTGTTGAAAAGGCTTTCTTTTTCTTGCTCTAGCTCAATCACAAAAAACATGTTTGGACATGGTCATGTAATTGTTGGACCCTCTGAATGTTGTGTATGTATTATATTAGTATAGTATACCAGCAGTTGATAACTGTGCACCATGGTTGGAAGTATGAGGAGGGAGGCCCCATTGCATTTGCCAACCAAGACCATATGTCCTTCATTGGCCAATTCTTGCACCTTTTTAATGCTCTTCAGAAACTCATATTCATTAATAGCTTTGCCTCTTCAGTACAAAAAGTTTGTTTGGAATGACTACCAGGCTTTTCAAAAATTGACAACCAACAAAGTGGCCACCTAGTATTTTGATACAAGATAGCTCTGTAACCGAATTGTAGTGATGTATTGTGAGTGTATTTTAGCTATTAAAAAAAAAGGGGGAATGTGGATCAGGCATCTAAAATATGCAATGTTTTTTTTTTTACCTGCACCAACCACCAGTGTCGGGGCCAGCACTGATAGCACCAGCACAGACGGGGCAGCGGTGGAAGGGGGCGTCTCGGCTGCAGCAGTGGCAGGCGGTGGTAAGTCATATTCCTTGCTTATTGACAATTAGTAATATACTAACTGCAAGAATGTAGTGGGCTGGTGTTATTGTTGACTTGCAGGTGAACACCCTGCTTTAGCAGATACAGCAGGAGTTAAGTATTAATGGCCTCTCTCTTCTATCTGCACCTCAGCAGACAAAGGTTCATAATGAACTTTAACTATGATAGGTTTATGGAAAAATGAAAGATGGATGGAATTAGAAAGGTGGGTGAAATATATGAGTGAAAGCATGTGTGGGCAGAAGGGTGCATAATATTCATATCGGTGGGTGATAGGATGCATGTGTGGGTGTGAAGAAAGGATAAATGGGTAAACAGATGATAGGATGCCTGCCCAGGTGGATGAAAGGCTATGGGTAAAATGATGCCTGCCTGCATGGGTGAAAGGAATCCTCTGGTGGGTTAGATCTTGGATGGGTGACTGGGTGAAAGGATGCATGGGTGGTATTGGGTAAATGGATGTTGGTGAAAGGTTCGTTGAGAGCCATGTTTGGAATCTGGATGGTTTTAAATGGTGAAAGACTAGAAAGGAGAATGTAAAGCTTAAATTGTGTGTATCATATCCAAGGGTGAAGAAGACGAATAGTAGAAGAGCAATGCAATGATGAATGGATAAATGCTTGGAATGAAGAAACAAGGCAGCTTTTCTGGATAGGGGATTTCTATCACCTACTTTACCTGCTTGGAATGGTTTTAGCAAAGCTTTGATTCCAAGGGTTGGGATGGTATTTCTGACTATTCCCTTGACTCAGTATTTTTCAAGCGAGGCAGATAATAATACGTATCCCATCATCATTAATCATCACCTCCCTCCCTACCTATGACATTTTCACCAGTGCAACCCATGATGAACTAACAGCTACATGGTTCAATTCGGCAGAATTGGCACTGCAATGTTGGCTGTGCAATGTGCCTCTGTTAAGTTAATTTAATGTGCAATTTATGTCCAAAGTTTTCTATGTATAGCAATGCAAAAAAAGGTGTTTCTCTTCTCTCCCAGGCCCCATTCACTCAGTCACTTCCTAGTACTTCACTCCTTTAATGTTTTTTAAGTTCTGTTCCAGCCTTCCGAAATTGTTTTTTTTTAAAAAAACATTCTTTGCTTGCGCCACATTTTTTTAGCAAAGTGATATATTTCATTATGGTTTTAATAACGGATTAACATCTGTTCAAATTTTTCCTTTTTTTGCCAACCACACTTGATGGTGACTCACACACTGAGCCAAACCTTAGGCACATGGTGATGATGATAATGATGAATTGATCAGTAAAGGGTCTACTCTACCTACCCACCCTCATCTCCTAACTTACCCTGCAGTAGAATCAGTAGAAGTAGCTAAGATTCCTTTCCTTACTGCCAAGGAAATGTATTTTGTTGGAAAAAGTAATTATTATTACAAAGTGTGGTGGAGGGGTGTGATGAGAGGTTCAATGAGTACAGTGGGACTAATTAAGTGACTTGAAGTTTGTGGATAGGATAGTCTGTGACAAGCATGCCAAATACAATCTCCTTATCCTGTTCCTTAATCTGATTCTTTCCCCTGTACTGCAGTACATCGTTTTTCCCACTGTCTACTTACCGAGTACAGGATGTCTGCATGACTGATTTTGTTATAGTATGTGGTGTGTATCATTCATCTGCCTTGTAGTCAGGGTAAAATTGAAAGGCACTTTGGAGGAGAGCAGGGCGATTGGAATATGATAATTATCTATTACAGCTGCAGACAGTAACGAGTATGACAAGGGCCGCAGGCGCCAGCTGAGCTAGCATGCCTACATTAATTTAGCAGACCAGGAGAGAGAAGAATACTTGAACTCCATAATGCATAATGGCTGTGAGTCTAATCACATCAAAATTGAATGGCCTGAGGTGACCATCAAATGTACTGCTACAGTGCCACTACATGATTTTAAACAAGTGTTTTCCACAGAGCATTGTTTACAATTTCTCTTTTTTCTTTCTTGATATAGCTATTACTGCTGGTCCACCATCACAGCAGGAAATAGCAGCCCGGCTTGGGCAGCAGAAGCTGGAGGCCATCAGGGCTGAAAATTGGTGGCTGGTGGTACTGGAAGAGGAGGAGGAAGCAACAGCTGCTGCCAATGCCCAGGGCCCCAGCCCGCCTACAGCCTCTAAACACTGTTGCCACAGTTTTCTGCCAGCCGCCCACCACCATTGAATCACTGCTGCCCCCCACATAGACACCATTTTTAAACACTGAGTCCTTAGAAGGGTGGCACGAATGGAAGTCGGGCAGGCATGCATAGAGTGGCTCTTCAAACAACTCCTGGCCTGCCGTTAGTGCCCTCTTCTGCCCATTTCTTTTAACATTTGTTTTAGTGGGTGGGACTTGTTTTGGGTGGAGAAGGTGGGAATGGGTTTTTGGGAATAAGTTCAGGACTGTTGAACTTTGTTTCCTTTTCCTAATGGACAATAGAGGTTTTTGGGGACAGGGAGATTTGTTTGGGGAGAGAGGTGGGCCACTTGCGGGAGGAAGGGGTGGGTTTATACTTTATATTCTACTTGTTGGGTGAAAAAATATTTATATGATGTAATTTATGTCTCAAATATTTTTTGGGGTGTTTGTTTTACTTCGCACTGCTGCATTTTAGCGCAGCGTGTTTTAAAAATCTGCTGATAGTGTAGAACAATAAGTTATATGGTTAGGTACCTTTGTCCTACTATGTCCCTAGTCTCTGCAGTGTAATCTGCAACTATATTTGACCCATAAGGAGTTGGGGGGGATTCGCTATTGACTATTACACTGCCTAAGGCTAAAAGTACAACATTACTCCTTAGTTCTCTTACCTGAATAGATGAAGTGAGGCCTGCATGGTTTCCCAAGGTCCCATGGTGGTGGTGGTGGTAGTAGCATGCTGGCACACTATCAATGAAGGCATTGGAAGCAAGGTCCCACTCCCACCTACGTGAACTCAAATGAAGATCCTGCACGCTGAGTTGGTGCTGCTTCCACCACATCCGCCCCACCAAGTGTGTGATTAATTAATGGTGAAAATTATTAAGTCACACCTTAATAAATCACACACCCTGAGGGGGTGGGGGAGAAGAGAGTTGGGGATTTGATCAATGGATGGTAAAGGGGATTTAGGGAAAAGTGTGCCAAAAAGACAAATACTAGACAAATACAATATTCATCTGGGCAATGATCAGCAGCCTGTTGTGCGAGGATTAGAAATGAATGAGTATGACACAGTTAATTTAAATGGATTGCAAAAATTCCATCAGCCCCAGAGAGGCCCAAGTTATTATAATATATACCTAAATGTCTGTCACCAAGGATTGCAAAATAGTAAATACAAATAATGTTGGAGTGAAGCTAACACACGCAGTCCTAAAAAAAGATTATTAAAACAAAAATGATACTAGCCTGTATTGCCAAATTGGGTGGTGCATCTGCATTCTTCTTGGATTTATCCATCAATATTGAGTACCTGCTGGCTGAAGCGGTCCAGCAAGGTAAGCATGAATGTTATGGTGCTTTTGCCTTTTTGTGCAAGAGAAGAGAAGGCCTGGGGATTGTAAAAGTAAACAAAAATGATTATGTTGAAGAATCAAGAAGGATAGAATGGAAGGTAAGCTTCATGAGCTGTAGATTAGAAAGAAGACTCAGAGGAAGCAGAGCAAGAGCGTAGTCTTTTGCAATCATTCATTTTATGACTGGTGTGCGATCAATTAAGTAAGAACAATTACAACAACCAACAATCACAGACAAGTGGCTGCATGTATATCGGGATGATCAAACTCGCAGCTGTCCTGATCATCATCATAATATTAACATTTAGCCTAGAGCATGTGCATAATGTGATGATGCATGACACATCACTCATCCATCAGATGTCTGTCTCCTCCAGTTACCTACAACAGGCCCCCCACCTAACCACGTAGTTTCAAATTTGAGCCACCAGCACACACACAGCAGCATTGCAATTCCCAAATCAAGTAATCAACGTGCCTCTCACCAGTTCACAGAGTTGAGTAGGCCTCTTAGACTCATCATCATCCATGTTGATTTCCATGAAGTTGCTAGCTTCCTTTTTCTGTCAGTTGTTGAAGTTGTCAATTTGCGCTCCGAGTCCTTCCATCATCCTCCTGACCCTAATAAAAAATTATGTCCAACCCCGCATCAACTCCTTTAGAAAATCCCAGTCTTCCGACCTAATTGAGATAGATAGACCTGTAGCGCAGAGGTGTGTTTAACAACAAGAGAAACAGTGAGTATTTTTTTTGTTTAGACTTGATTTGTGTTTGCTAGCTAAATGGACTGTTCGGGTCTTTGAGGAATGTGAAAGCAAAGAGTATGAAACCGGCAAACAAATTCACTGCCTGTCAAAGGGGAAGAAAAAAAGACACAAATTACCTTCAGGAACAAAATGGCCGCCAACATTGTAAATCAATCACAAACACAATTAAGTGTAATAATTATAGTTAAACAATAAACACCACTCTCACTATCTGCCACCACATGACGTGAACCATGGCAACATTGTAACAAGAATCACTCATATCACTTGTTGGGGCATAGCATTACTTACCTGTTCCAATCAAGCATGGTGGTACATTGCTAATCCTCCTGGTTCATGAAACAAAACACAAATTGGCCAGTAAGCTATAAATCAAATATCTGGGGCATTCCTGCTAGGGGATAAAAGAAAGGATAGGCACGGGCTGGAGGCAGGCATTGTCTCTCCAATGTCCTTGAAAGGATTTTGGGGTGGTTGTGGGCTTCTTCACTGCACACTGGTCCAACTCCAATCCAGCCATACATGTGTCTAAAACGGTGGCGCTTCATTGGTCAGTGAGACACAAACAAACAAATCAATAATGTTCCCCTAGCCAGCTATATCTTTTTTTCTCCAAGCAGTTTGTCAATAGAAAAAAGAAAGTTCTATGGTGGCCCAGGCCTACTCAGTAGTCAGGGAAGTCGAGTTTGTCCTCAAACTCAGGTTGTTCACCCAGAAGTTGGTCAACTAACACACTACCATGACCTGAGTCTGACCAATCATCCTCATCCACCTCCTGTTGTTCTTCGGGTATGCTGTAATTCAGGGGTGTAAAGTGCTGATTCATTTTGATCATGGTCAACCTCTCGACGTTTTGGGGCGATAGGCGGGTCCTTCTCACTGTGACAACTGCACTATATGCACTGAACACAATCTCAGCAGACAGACTGGCTACAGGGCAAGACAGATACCTTATTGCCAGCCTGCTGAGCACTGGCCATTGGTGCCTCATCCTATACCAATACAGCAATGGGTTTTGATCCAGATAGACCTCCGTTGGGCCATTCAGGTAGGCCTGTACCATCCTCTCAATCATTGGTGCTCCACCTTGCTCGACCTCTTTTGCCTTCGCCTCTGCAATAGACTTAGGCTCTGCCTTTAGAAACCAATCAAATGCAGATTTTGGGGCTCCTGTTTTTGTTGCTGGTGTTGGTTTGGCTGCTGTGACCTAACAGCACTGTCTGCAGGCTCTATGTAAGTTGTATGCTGCACTCCAGAACTTCTGAGTGGGCCACTAATTCCCACCCATTCTTTTTCTAAGTCTCTAGCTTGCTCAGCAATCCATGTCTTGTAGGTTGAAACATCCCCGTCTGAAAAAGGAATGAAAGTGGTCAGTAATTGTTTGTGGGTCAAGAATTGTGGCACAGGAGGGGGGTGTGGCTAACAGCCGGAAAGATGTGCACTTCTTAGCGCACCTCCGATCCCCCATGTAAAGCAAACCTCAAAACATCCGTAACCTGATCTGCCCACGGACAGAAGGGCTCACCGGAGGGTACAAATAGCCCGGGGAACCTGCTGAGCTGTTCTGGCATGACTTTGGACCGGTGCTGAGGGCGAGATGGCCGGTGCGGCCTGCTGCAAGACAGGAGCCTGAAGAGAGAAGCGGTGGCCCAGAGACAGAGGGTAACCGCAGGAGAACCGGAAAGCAGGGGCTCCAGGGGAGACCCGCATGGAGGATTGGTTGGCTTCCACACCCCCGGCACCGGGGCAAGTGGAAATTGATCGGCCCGCAGGATGTCGGCAAGCTGGCAGCACATGGGGGTGACTGACTTGGGGGCACACTTGGACCCTCCGCCCCTTGAGGTGGCTGTGGGCCAGCATGGGTGTATGCGCCGATTGAAGCCCGTGGCCTCAAAGTATGTGCTAGGGAGGAGCGCACAGCAGCCTGAGTAACAGAGTGGACCACCCACCCTCATTTGATCCAAGCATACATCGGAGCGGTGCACGTGAGACACCACTTCAAAGGGGGAGACGAGCGGAGCGGCAGGGAAACCAACAGGCCGACGGGGGTACCTGGAAGACCCCCAGGTTGGGCAGCAGGGAGTACCGTTGCGCCGCTCACCCCCAATTGTTCCTCTACTGCCTGAGGAAGAGACCCACGGTTACCAGTGACTGGTGGCCCGACCATGACTGGAGGCAGGGGAGGATGTACAGTCCATCAGTCCAAACTGGACAAGTATGCACTCCTGAAAGAGGTTCCTGAAGTGGGGGCATCACTGGAATCCACTACAACTACTCCAGATTGTCCTCTGCCCGAGGTGGGGTCCCTCACACTTCAGGACATCATAGTAGCCATACAGGGGGTTCGCACCTCCCTGGAAACCAGGATCGACTTGGTGTCAACAGAAGTGTCACTGCTAAGGACAGACCTGCGAAATATGGCAACGCAAGTGAAAGACGTGGAGGAATCTGCTGCTGCCCTCCAGGGCGACACAAAGACGCTGCAAACACAGGTTGAGAAACTGCAAGCCCTGGCTACCATTCTACAAGCCCGGCTGGAAGACTATGAAGGACGATCACAATGAAACAACATCTGCATTATTGGGGTGCTCGATAGTGCAGATAAGCACGCAGTAGACTTGTTTGTTGAGGAACTTATTCAAGGAACTGCAACCAAGAGGCCTATTAAAGTTCTCTCAGTGGAACGAGCTCATCGTATCCCGGGAGTCGCCCCATGCCTGGTAGCGCCCCAGCGACCAATAGCAGTTCGGATCTTCAATTTCCGGGATTGAGACGTGATCCTGTAGACAGCCCGCAGTGCCCCTCCTGTACAGTATTAAAACACAACTATAACCTTTTTTCCAATCTTCACCATGCATGTGCAAAGACTTCGACGCAACTCTTTGCGGGTAAAGAAGGCGTTGCAAGATCATGGCATAAAATATTCCATGATGTTCCCCGCCGAGCTATGAGTGGTGGCCGAGGGTAAAACATGGTAATTTGAGAAACCAGAAGATACTTTTGGCTGGCTGGAAGGATGGCGTACGGTAGAAACGCCGCAAAGGAAGTCGCACCCGGGACGAGGTGACAAGAAACAGACAGACCTGGCCATCGAACAGCACAGGGACATCCAAGAGAACACAGCGACTCACCTGAGCAGACTGAGACCTAAAATGTCCTATAGCAAATGGGAGGCTTGATTACCTCAACTGCAGAATGACAGTTGGCCCTGGGGACAGCCCTTACGGGGTGGTTCAGCTCCCCATGAGCTCAGCAGCTTCGCAGCGCTCTGTTTATTAAGATGGTATGAAGCAGTGACCGGACTGGACAATCCTGATATCACAAATGGAGCAGCGGAAGCAGGGTAAATGCTTTCCTTATAAGAGGCATCAGCTGGGGACATCTGAATGTTGGTAACTGCCACCTATAGTTAAATATGTTGGATTGGGGCAACAGGTACTCTGCAGTTTTGGGGAGGTGGGCAGTTTTAGATCCACCATGCAGGGAGGGGTGTTGGGTTTGAATGCTGCTTCGTTTTGTATGGGAAGTGTTATTAATACATTCAGCAAGCAGCACACCCGATTTGTCATGACACACAGCTCTTCCTAGGGGTTGGTATACTGAGATTGGTTACCCGCTCCCTCACAATGCTCAACCGCCCCAAGTGGCAGATTCTTCTGTCTTTACCCATGACATCGTCCACACCTGAGATTAAGTTGATCTCCTGGAATGTTAATGGTCTGGGTGCCAAACTAAAGATAGGAGTGGTACTCCAATATCTAAATAGGCATGCCCCAGATGTCGTGCTCTTACAAGAGATACACCTACAAGGTAACACCTACCAAGCCTTAGCTCGCTGGGGATGCAAACTGATAGTACATGCGGAATACACCTCAAGTTCCTGGGGAGTGGGTATTCTGATGCGATAGACCTCAGCCTTCAGGGGTCAGCACACTTGGGCGGACCAATATGGGAGATATGCAGCAGTTTTAGGACAATCGGAGAACACTACGGCTAATATAGTATCAATGTACACCCCCCACAACTACACAACACTGTCTTTGCCACACTGAGCACCCCCACACTCAAACTCCCGGAAGGGGAACTGTTGCTGGCAGGGGACTTTAATACGGCACACTGAGATTAAGGACTGCTGGCCTTCCTGGAGGACTGGTTTGTCTTGCCATGCCTTGTTGGAGTTTCTAGGGGCCATGGGGCAGGTGGATGCATGGCACATCTGCCACCCACATGAGCTGCAATACACATTCCACTCCGGGCCCACTGAAGTATGTCACAAATTGACTATGTCCTTGTCCTTCCCCACATGACCCCTTGTCTTAAAAAGATCGACCATTTGGGGAGAGGTATATCGGATCACTCTCCGATCTGCCTGACGTATGGTGACCCACCTGTCTCGGAGCAGTGCCATCTGGTAATCAACCCCTGGTACCTCCATATTCCAACTATTCGTGAAAGCCTGACCACAACAGAGAAGCACTACTTCGATGAAAATACAGGCTCAGTAGAGTCAGCACAGATGTTTTGGGAGGCCTACAAGACAGTAATAAAAGGCCAGGGGATCTCACTTATTGCAGGGCACAAGAAAGATAAGAGGACACGCCTAGAGGCATTGGAGAAGGAGATTCTAGGCCTAGAGCCCAGAAACAGTGCATCACCAATTGGCCTTGAAAGAGAAGGAGTTTAGTGATATTGCGAGAGACGTGCCTGCTCACAGTATATAGCACAGCAACGAGGCTTGTACAAAGTAGGTGACAAGGCTGGAAGATTACTGGCCTGGCTGGATGGCAAGGAAAGTGCGAACCGATGGGTACCTGAAATCATGACTGACGGTGGGGACCGAGTGAAAAGGGGCAAGAGATTGAAGATGCGTTTGCGGCTCACTACATACAAGTATATTCCACTTCTTCACCGGTTACAGCACTCGAGGCTCGGGAGCTGCTGGCAGATGTTGAACTCCCGGTCCTGTCTAAACTGGACATAACTCTACTAGACAGGAGAAAACAGTAGATGAAATAACCCAAGCTATATGTGAATTGTCTACTGGCAAGGCCCCGGGACCCAATGGTCTCCCTATCGAAGTATACAAACTCACAGCTACTACGATTGCCGCACACCTGCTGACAATGTTCAGTGAAAGCCGCAACAAGGGAGCTCTACCTAGAGATCAGAGGCTTGCTACCATAGTGGTCATACTCAAGGATGGCAAACCGTCAGAGATATGTACTTCATATAAACCAATCTAGCTCCTTAACACAGAAGTGAAAATCTTGTTTAAACTCTTGGCCTCCCGGTTGGTCAAGGTGATCCCCTCCCTGGTCCACCTCGACTAGTCCGGCTTCATGGGGGGACGAATCACAGCCCTTAATCTGAGACATCTTTACGGCATCCTGGGCCAGGTGCCTCGTATTCGTGAAGATGCCTCGGTCTTCTCTGTCGATGCAAGGATTTCCTTCGATACGATTAAATGCCCATATCTATTCGAGGTCCTCCAGCGATTTGGGTTTGGGGCACGTTTTGTGGAGTGGGTGCACCTCCTCTACACAGAGCTCCTGGCTCAAGTAACCGTGAATAGAAGTACGTCTGCACCATTCCAACTGCATTGGGGTACGCAACAGGGCTGCCCACTATTACCCCTTATCTTCGCCCTAGCTATGGAACCACTGGCGGTCAGGATATGTGGCGACCCCCTGATCCAAGGCCTGACATGGACAAAGGATTGGGAGGACAGAATATCCCTATATGCCGACAACATTTTACTATATGTAACGGACCCCACATGTACACTTGACAGAATACTCCATGTCCTAACGCAATTCCCCTACTACTCAAGCTACACTATCAACTGGGATAAGTCTCTGATCTACCTTCTCTGTGGCGCGGCTCCAAGTTTGCCGAACGGACGCACCACCCAAATAGCTACAGAGGGGTTCCGGTACTTAGGCATCTATGTCACTATGGACCCAAGTGAATTTAGAGCCCATAATTTGACACCCTGGCTGACATGTTTACAGAAAGATGTGGAACGATGGCGATCCCTTCCACTGCTTATTTAAAATGATGGCCCTGCCTCACTTTTTATATTCTCTCCAGAACACACTTTACCCCATTCCTACCTCTTACTTCCTACACATTGATGGAGCGCTTCGCACCCTGCCCTGGGACACAGGCCTTGCATGTATAGCCAATAAAAACCTCACAAAAAGTTGGTACAAAGGAGGCACTGTATTGCCCGATGTGCGGGCCCTTTACAGAGCAGTTCAATTGGTACCTAATAATCACTGGGGCCCGGATTGAACTGCAGGGCCATGAAACCTGGGGGCTTCCTGAGGGCACTATATGGAGGTAATAAGCTTTGGACCTTCCCCATTTCCACGGCGGTCGCTCTCACAATCTGGCACAAAGCACTTCACTCACTGGGTTGGAAAAATAAGATTACGCAGGCCACCCTGCTGTGGGACACTGCAAGATTGGGCACGTTAGGCGCACACCCGGGCTTTCATAACTGGGACATTATTGGAATAGCGAAGGTGGGAGATCTGTGGAGAAATCTACAGGCAGAATACCAGCTGGCACCCACAGAAACATTCCAGTACCTACAAATCTGACACGCATTGTGCACGCGCTACCAAAAGGGGTGGACCAACCTGAGTTCTCCCTGCTTGAAGAGCAATTATTAACTGAATACATGCCCAAGAAAGCCATCTCTCTTACATACCAGAAACTTATTAATAACTTCCCTGACGTTTTGGGGAATTTGAGGGGCCAATGGGTGCAAGACCTGGGAGATTTGGACGATGGGGAATGGCAAGAGGCTCTCGCTTCCCTGAGGCAGGTGGCTGTGCACTCTAGATTCTGATTATTTCAGCTGAAAATCCTCCACAGAAGCTATTATGCCTGCACAACTTTGGCAAAGATGGGCAGAGTGGGAACCTCCCTTTGCTTACGAAATTGTGAACAGGGAGGGACATTTTATCATTTGCTATGAAGCTGCCTAGTCATACAGAGTTATTGGGAATCAGTGATATCATGCCTCAACACTGTGTGCGGAAAGGTTGTTGAGCTTTCTCGTAAGCGGCAGTGCCGTAGAGTGGGTTGTCAGCACCCGGGGCAAGGCAAGTAATTTGCGCCCCCTAACCCGGGGCAAGGCAAGTAATTTGCTCCCCCTAACCCGTGGATTTTAGCACTCGAGTCTCTTCCAAGATGTTGCGCCCGGTGCGGCCGGCCCCCCTGCACCCCCCACGCTACGCCACTGCTAAGCGGTGCCTGTTGAATATCTGGGGTGAAACAAATCGGACCGGGTATGGATGACTCTGGGGCTGATAATAGCAAAACATAATATTGCCCGTGCATGGAAAGCAAGTCGGGCGCTGGTGGACTAGAAGCTTGATCTGTACACATCTACGCGAGCAGTCAATGCCCAAGGAAATGGACTGGAATCTGGGGAAGTGGAATGCCTACAGGGGTTTGTGTTCTCCACCCTGCCTCGTGGGGGCAGAGGACGCAGCCAGATATGACCACATGTTCAAGATACGCCTTGACGTTGCCGGGGGGGGGCAGGGAGGGAGGGATGGATTGAGCCACCATGATTTTTCTGAGAGAAGTAGCGTGGTCAAAATCACATCCTAATGTCCAATGCGCTGCTGCAATGTTTTGATTGTTGTTTATTTGGAATAAAAAGAATTGAAGAAAAAAAATGGTGGCACAAATGTAATGTTTGGATGACACTTTGGCCTAGATTTAAGAAACGTGGAACTTCACTACATGAAACACCACTTGTCTTGCACCCCATTGCGCCCCCCCTAACGCCACCATGTTTGCAACATATTTAATATACAGTGCACCATGGGGCACGTTAGGCACAATAGCATCATCATTTCTGACACTATTTTGGTACTTTGCAGGATTAGCGTCAAACATTTTGGCACTAATCCTGCAAAGTACATAGAGGGCCATTATAAATAATGGTGTGCCTCATGTTAACGCCTGCTCTGAGCAGGCATTAAACATGATGCTAAAAATGGTGCAGTGGAATCTTGTAGATTCGACTGCGCCATTTTTTTCTGGGCCTCCTAACGGGGGAATGCCCCCCTTGCATACACTATGCCTGGTGCAGGCATAATGTGGCTCAATGTTTTACAAAGTGGCGCAATGCGTACATTCCACCACTTTGTAAATATGTCACAGCATTTTTGTCAATCTAGCACCACATTAGAGTAAAAAAAGAATTACGCTAATGTGACACTAGCTGCGCTAGGCCGTTCTTAAATTCAGGCCTATGTGTCTTTGCAGCCTTGTATTAACAGATAAGAAAAGGATTAAGCTATCCAACAACTCCTGTGCATCTGTTTTTTCATCCACACCTGCGTACATTTCAGACATCTCCTTTAGCTGTTTCTGCAGCATATGCAACAATGGGATAGCTTGGCTGATGGTACAGTCCCCCTTGCTGACTTTCCATATGAAAATTACAAAAGAAAGCAGCATCTCTGTCAGGCATTTGACCAGGTCCCATTGGTCCATCTCAGTGATCATGCCTTTCACAGTTGCATCCGCTCTTTGCATGACATATTCTAGATTGGTCTGTACTGCTCAAACAGACATTGCAATATGTAATAAGTTGAATTCCGTATGTTGGCATCTCTTGTATGAGTGCTTTAACTGGTCATCTATTATCACGCTGGATAATCCTCAACAGCTTCTGGCCTTTAAAAGAATTGCTGAAATGATTGCAGATTCTTCTGTATGTGGACATTAAGGTGCGGACTATGGGTTCTTTTTTGAGAAAGTCCTGCACACTGATGTTGATGCAGTGCGCCAAACAAAGGACCCTGAAACAGCCACCATCTAATATGGCCTTAACTATATTACTCCTATTGTCCATAGCAACAAATCCATGTTAAGCCCTCTGGGGCGCAGCCATTCAAAGACCTTGTTGTTAAAGTCATCCAAGATATTTACACTTGTATGGGATTTCTCCATGGCAAATATAGCTACCGTTGCATGCTTCTGAGCACACATTTCAGCAGCGTCAGCCCCTGCAGACATCATTTCTCTAACCCCCCACAAAGGAGATCCAGTGTGCACTGATACATATGTAATCAGTGGCTTGGCAACATGTCTGTTGTCCGGTGTATTGTGTGGACAGCACTCTGCTGCAAAGCTTGACCAACCAAATCCAGCAAGTTTCAAGTTCATTTTTCTTTATGATTTGGAACTTCCATGGAGGTCTACATAAAACATACATATAAAAAAAAGACCGAAAAATAAAAAACCAAAACCTTCAAGGACAATTTACAATCTTCATTTCTACAAGGTAATTTGATAACTAAATTAATACAAACTTAAACATTAAAAAAGTTAAACATTTTATGACAGAACATTTCATTTGGGGAAAGCAAGGAAGGCCTGCAATACTTCTGATGCAGCACGTAGGGCAAGTTCAAGACAGACAGGACGTAACCACCTATGATAAAATAACAGCAAGGCCAGACACATTTAAACAACATGATTCAGGTTTTGATCACCATTTAGGCAGAAATTAAAAGTGGCCGAAGATCCATACCATTTAGCCCGTAATGTATTAGGAGGGAGCAGCCCCTGTTGCAATAGGAGCCAGAATCGTCTGATCCCGTGAGGCAGGTTCCAGCTAAGAAAGGGCTGCATTTTCTTCAATAGTATAGTATTAGTTAAAAATTGGAAGCCCTGCCTTGTGTATAGGCCTGCTTATCCAGGTAGAGGCTTGCGGACCAGGTGGCTTGCCTGGTAATGGATTTTAGCTTTAGTGGCGGGAGTGTGAGAATAGAGACGGGGTCTAACTAACAGATCTGTGGCATGTGTGAAATTCCTGCCAATTATGTATTTTGCCTTGCTGCCAGCCATTTTTTTTTTTTTTAACAATGACCTCAGAGAACCATCACCACAATTTATCAAACTAACCACCCAGCGTACAACCCCGGACAGTCCTTGCACATATGCACTACGCAAGCCTTAGGGTTGCTGCTGAGAGGGCAGAGTTTGCGGATGTTAGATTCCTCAGGATGCAGCCTTCTAGTTATCTAAAAAAAAAAAAAAAATTAGAAACTCCAACATGCTCTAGATCATAAAGTAAGGAGGGAGGTATCTTTGCTTGGTAGACCTCTAGGAGATGTTTAAAATGTCTTCTGCCGGTTGCCCTATAGAGGGCTTTCAAGCCATTAGCTTGAGATAGAGCCTTGAGTTGGTTATGTTCTATATGAACCCTGTTGCTGAGGTGCCCGCAAACAGTTTTACCTAAGAGATTTTACAAGTTTACCCTTTCGAGTTTGAGCTCCCAATGACCAGCAGAAATTATCATATTTAAGCCTTTTTTTTTTACAGTGAAAACACAGAATTTTACTTTTGGAGCAGTTTTTTTTATTTTTTATGGGTTTCTGTGAACTGCCATAAGACTTGGAGGCAATAATTTTGCCCTTTTGGTGTACGATCTAGAATGATTATATCATCAGCATGGAGAAAACAGGATATAAGCCTTCCTCCCAACATGGGGGCGAAGTCCTCGCTCAGATTTAGGTGAGAGGGTAAATCAGAGATGTACAAGGAAAACAGCAACGGGGCCTACATACAACTTAGTTTTAAACCATTCTGAGTTGGGATTTCATGGGACAAGCCTCTATCTCCCCCTAACTGCACCCTAAACCAGGTGGAGCAATGGAGCGGAATCACCACATCTAAAAGGATACCTGGCATGCCTAAACAAGAGCTTTCTCTACAGCATGGCCTGGTCTACTTTATCAAATGCCGTAGAAAAAAATAAATCAATAAAGACTGCATAAATTACCTCCTCTCAAAGAGACATTTCTCATCTATTGCCTGGAGGGCTGAGAGGTTATCAATTGTACCATGCTTTTCTCTGAAACCAGAATGTTCCAGAGGGATGATTTTGTTCCTTTCTGCCCAGTCACTAATCTGGGAAATTAAGTATTTAGCAAATAATTTGCCAACCGCATCCAGCAGAGTGATCTCGTGGTAGTTCCCAGGACAGTTGCGGTCCCCCTTCTTATATAGACTAACAATAATACTACACTTCCAGGACGGGGGGTTCTTGTTTGGGGACCAGCTTGTTTGGTTGATGACCATTGGAAGTGATCTAGTTCTTGAACCACACCCATCTGCTACCAATGACCAGAAACGCCTTGAATGGCCATTAAAGGCTGCTTCCCTTACATTAATCCAGAATCTGTCAATTGTATCTCTTTTTAAACATGCTCTTAAACACCTCCTTACTCTTTTTAATAGGCCCAGCTGAATATGCCTTTCTAATGTATATTTCCCATATTACTTGCAAGTTAGGGTATTGATTTTTCTGTTCAGAGAAAGGAGGGGACAGGGCAGGTAGCTGCTGAATAAACTGAGAATTTCTCCGAAACATTACCTGCCCAGTTTGAGGTTGCTAGAGACAGTCAAGAATACCTTCCAGCCCCTTAACCCTTTTATAGGACCAATGCGCTCTACTATTTTTAATATTAAACTTTGATTTTGGCCCATTTAGGCTCCAGGTATCAGCAAGGGGAACTTTCAGGTTAATAGATGCTACTAGAGTATTACGATCACTGAGTACTGTCTCTATCACTTTTATGTCATGTACCAAGGAGAATGTCTGATAGCTGGTTTCCACATAATCAAGAATGGCTGTGCCGCCTGGTATTGGTGCTTATAATGGGCTGGTGAATGGGAGGAGAGTCTACCATTTGCTATGATACAGTCACTCGACTTAGTGCTCAGGGAGAAGCTTCCCACACTTGTAAGTTATTATTTTGTGGGGATGGGTACAAGTGGGAATTCCAAATGCTCCCTCTTTTTCCTCATCCCAGAATTGTAAAAAGGGGGGATTAGAAATTTTACAATTTAAGTGCCCACCCATGATAATTTGAGTTGCAGGCTCCCTGTCGCAAAGCTTGTTATTAAAAAGAAATATATTAGCCAAAAGGCTATCATGTGAGGCACGGGGGTTTATAGGAGTTTATAAATGCCAAGGGAGCACCATCAGAACACTCTCTAGCACCATATAAGATTATGGGCAGGAACAGATTGCTGGGATCTCAAAGACATTTGTAACGCCAGTTAAGCCTATTGGACAGCAAGCAAGCTACCCCACCCTTAGCACGGTCTCTCTTTGAGGGGGTAGCATTACAGCAAAGAGAATATTTGTCGCATGAGAGCTCCCCAATAGACCAAGTCTCTCGTAGGCAAATTATGTCTGCATTTAAAGAATTAAAAAACGTGTGATTTAGTGCTGGAACAGCAACTCTGGCAAAATAGGTTAGGCTGGGAACCTTCCATTTCGGGCAGATGGCTGCAACAAATTCTAGAAAACCCACTCATTCCACAAAAGACAATGGGAGGAAGTCCAGCGCTAACATTTTAGACAGCTTTCCATTATACAAATGTGCCGTTGGGTGGTTGCATTCGTACTGCCCCTCCTGCCTAAACATGCCAGTAATAGCCTGGATTTGTTTTCTTTACTGGTGCCACTGATGCAGGCAACTTCAAAGCAGAAGGCAATGGTAGGCTCAATGTTCGTCTCAGCAGGGCAGCCACTATATGTTCTTGCCTTGGTGTTTCGACCTGAGTGAGTCTTCTTGTGCCATTGCAATGTTGCTGATGTGGCTGATGATACTACTGCACTACTGGGGACAGGGCTGATTTATGTAATGAAAATTTCACTCTCATCTTTACCTTCACCTTCCACCACGATCAGATCAGATTCCCAGGATTCATCACCTTCACTAATACCACTTGCAGGTTTTTGTCTGCTGAGATGTGCCTCCCAACGGATTGCATGGTGTTTTCGCAAATGGGTTGATTGGCCTCCAGTACAATAGTTTGTACCAAGCTTACCCTGGCTAACACTCGCTTGGCAAATGGAGCATATGGAAATGTTTGGCTCATTTTCACTAACCATAAAGTAGTCCCAAAGTGGGGAGGTCAACTTTATAACACTGGTGCCACTGCCAATGGTGGAAGAAGTGGTAGTAGGTTGGTGTTTTGATGATGTTTGCCTATCTGCATTGCCTACTTCTACGGAGGTAGCTGTGGATGTAGGTCACAGACAGGGCCTGGTTGTAGATACAGACGCTGGTGGTGGTGGTGGTGATATTTGTGCCAGAACAGGTTGAGAAGATGGGGTAATGTTTGACTGCACTGGAGCTGGACCTACATCCAAGATGACTGGCATGTTGTCAGACTTGTCATCCTCTTTTTCTTCATCCGTAACTCTAAGGCTTTCAGGAACCTTCCTTTTCACCCTTTGCCTCTCCTGGCATGTCTCAGACTGAGGTGGCATTGAAGTGGAGTCTTGATCATCAGAAGGGAAGCTTGAAGAAGAAGATGGCAAAGATCTGGAAGACAGTTATTCTTGTGAAAGAGTGGCTTCTTTGTCTTCCTCAGCATGAAGCTCAATGTGCTGGTTGTGGCTGTTGTTGTCCTCTGAGCTGAGTTTCTGGCAATGATTGGGTACTACATTGAGAAAGAGACAAGTCCAATTCAACATCACTGCTCGTCAGCGTTGCCTTAATTAGAAAGGCTGTCTCTATGCCAGACATGGACTTGGGCCTAGTTTGGAGTGGAGCTGCTGAAGGGGTAGTGCTGCTCCCAGCTTGCTCCCCAGAGGCCGGTGTGGCAGACATACGTTTTTGCCCGAAAAAAGTCTGGGGCGTCATATCAGCTGTCGGAAGCTCCTTCATATCACTGGCCTCTTTCTTGGTAGCACCTTTCTTTGGGGCCATCTTGAAGCTGTCAGTTGGCAGTAGCACTTAGCTTCACAAGCTGAAGAGATGTCTTTGTTGTGAGTGTGGTCACATGTCACGTCATGCACAGGCCTTTTCTCTAGCAGTACTGTGGGTAATGTCTCTTTCTCTTCGTGCACCTAAAAACAAATATGCAAGAAGAACATCAGTGAAATGTGGCACTGCTGCAGTTGAATTAATAGTAGAAACAATATCATTTAGTGGTTACTTTATTTAAACATATTAATAATAATAATAATGATACAGTGTGTCCATTCATAAAACCACACCAGCATCAATTCGTCATCATGTACACTCAGAAAGGAAATGAAAAGCAACAACTACAACATACAGAATGTAAATTTTAGCTTTATGTGCACCCAGTTAGCATGTGGCACTCAGAGAGGTGCTGGTGACAAATGGAATAATCCTCAAATAATGTTGTGCAGCTGTGCGCCTATGCCAGACATGGGGCTGACAGTGAAAATGAAAAAAATAAAATAATTGTTTATTAAAATTGATTACAAAAATTCTAAAATAAAATAATAACAAAATGTTTATTAGATAAAATAAAGTTTGTGAAACAAATCATTAGAACAAAATTAAAAAATACAATCGCTGATGTATTAGGGGAAGGGGACTACCATGGAAAACCACAGGGATTGGGGAAGCAAGGAGTGGGGCAGGTGAAAAAGTATATAATATAAAACACTGTTCGTACAGTTCATTTAGTAATGAGTATTGATCTAGTAGGCCTCAAGCATCACACACAAAATAGATGCCAGCCACTTAATAAAATGACAACAACCCAGCAAGGAGGCATGGCCACCACAACAAAGAAGAACACATTGCAGGCCCACTGGCTGCCAACACACAATGGCCACCAGTCACATGGTCAGACAACAACAACCAGCAAGGAGGCATAACCACCACAACAAAAAAGAACACATGCAGGATCACTGGCTGCCTATACAAAATGGCCACCAGCCACATGGTCTAGCAACAACCAGCAAGGAGGCATGACCACCACAACAAAGAAGAACACATGCAGGCCCGCTGACTGCCTGCACAAAATGGCTACCAGCCACATGGTCCAGCAACAACCAGCAAAGAGGCATGGCCACAGCAAATAACGCCTGCAGGCCTAAATGCACACTGGCTGCCTACACAAAAATGCCCACCAGGCCCATGGTCAAACAAGCGGAGTGGACAGAAGCAAACAAAAACACATATTGGACTATAATTGACTATACAAAAAAGGCCCCTGGCCTCTTGGGGAAAAAAGACAATTGGTGGCCTAATGCAAACACTCTCACACACACTCGTCAGACAAAGGAGGCATTGGTACAGAAAAAAATAAAAAACAGCATTAAGTCATCAAGTCCCCCCAAACAATAAATGGGCTAAAAAAAGTACATTTTACAACAACAACACACATCATACAAAGGCATCAAATATATCAGCCCACCATACACTGTTTGCAGAAACAAAACAACATCCAGCCAAAATACATTTTGTACATATTTAATCCAATGCCATCCATGGTCCAAATGATATTTCATTTCAGCAGACAACACAAACAGTTGTTTCATCATGCACCTATAACTAGTACAGGCCCGGGCCTACAGCTGGAAGGCCTATTCCATTAGCGGACTAGACCACATAACAGTGAACTAAATGAATGCTGCAAATTTACAAAACATGAAGAAAATGTACTGAACTGTGAAACATTTTCCCTTTGAAGAAGAAAAATTACAAGTGAAACAATAACTACTAGGCCCCTACTGAAACTGCACACCACACACCACAATAAAAGTAAAAAAAAGAAAAATAATAATAACAACAATCGAATAAAAGTACAGATAAATCCTGGTGCATGCCCTCTAGCCAACAAATAAGTTGAACACCCTCATGCAGGTGTTTTTGCACTTACTTGTAAATTCTCAAATACAACTAAGTCCTTAAATCCAAAGATACATCCAGGAGACAAAAAAAGGAATCCTTCCAGCTTGAAATCTAAGTGACAAGTGACCAGGAGATGGACAAAGCACTGTGGGAGCTTGCTGGACAGGAACAGGAAGTTGGAGTCTCTGGGGGCACTTCCTGTTGTTGAAAAAAGAAGAAAACAAAAGTAAATTAAATAAGTATTACTCGCAAAAAAAAAAAACACAACGCGAACGGTTTTTAACTCAAAATTGTCTTTGAGGAGATTTTAGCTGCTTGAGCTTCACCAGGTTGCAGCTGTGGTTGGTCGCATTCGCCTACATCACAAAAAGATGCGCCGAAAGTCTCCACAGCACAAAATCTCATGGGCGGTTACAAAATCTTGTTTGTGCTTGTGAGTGACCGGAAGCTTCCCACGCACTAAATAAATGACATCAAGCTCGTGCAAACAGGGGAAAACTCTGCTCCGTTGCAGAGTGCGGAGTCTATCGGTAATGCCACGTTCTCTGCGGAATGTGGAGTTGCCGAACCATGCAAACTCTGCCAGCGGAGTGGTTTTCACCCAGGCCTGGATAGAACCACCTACAAGGCTGTGTTCAGACGCTACAACCAGCAATTGAGAGACACTAAGAAAAGAGTGCTAGCTAAAAGCATCAAAGGGAGCTCCAAAAGCTGCAAGGAGATCTTCTTAATCAACAAAGACTTCACAACACCCTCAGCCTTTGTCGACAACATCAACCTCTCCCAAGAACTCAGAGATGACCTGTCAAATGTCATCCACAGAAATCACAAACATCTACAGCAAATTAAGCACACCAACCTGAACTCAGTGACTTCATCGCCAACCTCACCGTGAAAAATCAACTTGGCCACCTGACTGAATAGATAACCCTCACGAGAGACAACACAGCATCAATCATGTGGACCATCCACTCAGGTGCCCCACTGGATCCATGCCCCCACAATATCTACAACCTGGGATCATCACCAATCAGCACCGCCCTCACTTGCATCTTGAACACCTCCTTTACATCTGCCACATTCCTGGAAGGCTGAAAGCACACATTGGTCAACATCCTCCATAAGAAGCCACCGGCCACCTTGAACCATCTGAGCAACTTGCACCTGATCTCCTTGCTCCCCTACCCAGCCAAAGTGATAGAGAAGGCTATCAACAATCAACACACAGCCCACCTTGAACTTACCACTGACTGGAGAACACACAACCAGGATTCAGAAAGAAGAACAGCACTCATAAAGCACCCATCATAGCCACTGATTGCATCTGGACCATCCTGGACCAAGGAGAAACAGCAGCCCTCATCCTGCTTGACATTTCTGTGGCATTTAACACAGTATCCCACAACACACTCTTCTGAAGACTCCACCAGATCGGCGTCCAAGGATTGCTCTTAAATGGATCTGTTCCTTCCTCACAGGGAGAACCCTAAGAGTCAGACTGCCACCCTTTACATCAGAATCCCATTGGGATGGTCCCTCAGCCCCACCCTGTTCAACATCTACAAGACACCATGCACCAACATCAACTGATCCCAGGGTATCAACATAGTCTCCTACGCCGATGACACTACAACTCATCCTCTCCGAGAGACAAGATGATCCCTGCTAGAACCAGCTTCACCAACTGCATGATCATGGTAGTAGAATGGATGAGTACACGCTGCTTGAAGCTCAGCTCTCACAAGACTGAGGTACTGGTCTTTGGAAAGAACCCTACCCCAAGGGATGCCACTTGGTGGCCACAAAGCTAGGATCAACAACAACACCACCATCACCACCCACCGACCACGCCAGAAATGTGGGACTCATCCTGGATGACAAGGTCACATGACAGCACAAGTCAATGCTGTGAATGCTGCCCACTTCCACATCCTATGTATGCTATGAAAAATCTTCAAGTGGCTGATACAGAACACCAGATGTACCTTCATGCAAGCACCGTAGGAAAGTGCCATCTTTCTTGGCATGTTACCCCCAATTTCTGCCTGTTTGTCAGTATGTTTTACCTGTCTCACTGGAATCCTGCTGGTCAGGACCACAGTGCTCATAGTTTGTGGCCTAATGTGTGTGTTGTCAGTAGTGCTTAACTGTCACTGAAGTTCTGGTAACCAGAACTTCAGTGCTCATGCTCTCTCTGCTTCCAAATTAATCACTATTGTTTAGTGACTTCATATTCCAATTCCAATTGGCACACTGGACTCCCCTCATATGTCCCTAATATATGGTACCTAGGTCCCCAGGGCATTGGGTACCTAGGCAAGGAGATACTTATGGGCTGCAGCATTTCTTTTGCCACCCATAAGAAGTTCATACAAACCATTTCACAGGACTTTGTGAGTGCAGGGACGCCATTACACATGTGCACTACATATAGGTCAATACCTCTACGTAGCTTCACAATAGTAACTCCGAATATGGCCATGTAAGGTGTCTAAGATCATGGAATTGTCCCCCCATTCTAAATCTGGTATTGGGGAGCCAATTCCATGCATCCTGGGGGCTTCACCATGGACCCCCAGCACTGCCAAGCCAGCTCTGAGGTTTGCACTGCAGCTACAGCCGCTTCCACCTCACAGACAGGGTTCTGTCCTCCTGGGGTCTGAGCAGCTCAGTCCCAGGAAGGCAGAACAAAGCATTTCCTTTGGGAGGAGTGGGTTACACCCTCTCCCTTTGGAAATAGGTGTTACAGGCTTGGGAGGGGTAGCCTCCCAGAGCCTCTGGAAATGCTTTGAAGGGCACAGATGGTGCCCACCCTGCATGAGCCAGTCTACACTGTTTCAGGGACCCCCGCAGTCCCTGCTCTGGTTCGAAACTGGACAGAAGAAAGGGCAGTGACCACTCCCCTGTCCATCACCACCCCAGGGGTGGTGCCCAGAGCTCCTCCAGTGTGTCCCTGGCATTATACATCTTGTTTTCCAAGGTGTGGGGACACTCTGGAGATCTGAGTGGCCAGTGCCAGTAGGTGACGTCAGAGACCCCTCCTGATAGGTGCATACCTGGGTAGGTAGCCAATCCCTCTCTCAGGACTATTTAGGGTCTCTCCTGTGGGTTCCTCTTCAGATTCAGCTTGCAAGACTCCTCAAGGAATCCTCTGCCTCCTCCGCTTCAGCTTCTGACCATCGGATCAACTGCAGACTGCTCCAGGAACCACTGTAACAGCAACAAAGTATCCAGGACGACTCCTGTGACCTGCAACTTCAGCTCCAGCCACCATTTGCAACAGTTTCCAAGGTGTGCACGCTCTGAGGACTCCCTGTCTTCACCCTACACCAGAAGAACCGAGGGAATCTCCCGTAATCCAACGGAGTCACTTCCCTGCTCCTGCAGGCACCTTCCAAGAAGACGACCGGTTCTCTGGGACTCCTCTCCTGACGACGAGTGTGCTTCCTGGAACACGGGGTGGACCCATCCAACCTAGTCTGAAGGTCCAGCTGTCCAAATTTGGAGGAGGTAAGAGCTTGCCTTCCCGGTATGCGACAGTACCCCTGTGCACTGCGTCATCTCTAGCTCCTTTGGCTTCTGTGCACGTCTTCCAAGAATCCTTTGTGCACAGTGTAGCCTAGGTCCCCAGCACTCCATCCTGCGACGCACAGACCTTCTTTTGTTGTGCTGCACCGACCACAATTTGCACCTTCTTTGTCCCCGTGTCCTGGGACTCCCCTGGGTGTTGCCTTGTCATCTGTGGGCTCTCTCAAGTGTTGGGAGCCCCCTCTGCCTCCTCAGTCCGAGTAGAGGCCCCCAGGTCTCTCCTGGGCCCAGGCAGTGCCATTTTGATGCAAACCGCGTCCTTGCTTGAATCAAGGCTTGTTGGACAAATCCAGTGACGCAAACAGCCTGCATCCAACTTCGATGTGGGACATCTCCTGCACCACGCAGGAACCCGCAGCCATCTTCTTTGGTGCTCTTCTGCAGACTTCTTCTAACCAGAGAGTCCTCTTTTGCAACATCTTCTAGGTTGGCAGGGGCTCCTATCCTTCCTGGAATCTTCTGCAACTTCTGGACTTGTTCTCCTCTTCGGGTCTAAGAATCCACCATTTGTTGCTTGCAATTTTGCTTGGTTCTTGCAATAACTAATCACGACTTGTAGTGGGTCCTGAGGAAACTTGCAGTACTTTACTCCTACTTTCCTGTGCTCTGGGAGGGGTATTTTACTTACCTTTGGTGTTCTCTCACACTTCCAGCGCCCCCCCTCTACACCCTACACTTGCCTAGAGGAGCATTTGTGATTCGCATTCCACTTTTTTAGTATATGGTTTGTGTTGCCCATAGGCCTATTGCATTCTACGGTATTTTCTACTGTTTGCACTATTCTATGACTATTTACTTACCTTATTTTGGTATCTAGTGTATATATTGTGGATAATACTTACCTCCAGAAGGAGTATTGCCGCTAAGATATTTTTAGCCTTGTGTCACTAAAATAGAGTACCTTTATTTTTGGTAACACTGAGTATTGTCTTTTATTGTGTATAAGTACTGTGTAACTATAGTAGTATTGCAGGAGCTTTGCATGTCTCCTAGTTCAGCCTAAACTGCTCTGCTACAGCTACCTCTAGACAGCCTAAGCTGCTAGAACACTGACTACATTTCACTAATAAGGGATAACTGGACCTGGTATAAGGTGTAAGGTGTAAGTACCTAGGGTACCCCCTACAAACCAGGCCAGCCTCCTACAAGCACTCTCCACTAGCAGGCTTGACTATAGCAACACATTCTATGCTGGAATCTCCAAGCAAGTCCTAGACAGACTCCAGACCATCCAGAATGCTGCCACAAGATTCATACCAGGCCTCCCGCGCCGAACACACATCACACCCCACCTCAGAAAGCTCCACTGGCTACCCATTCACAAACAATGCAAGCTCCTCACGCACACATACAATGTGTTACACAATACTGATCCAGCATACCTCGGCAACCTCATACACTTTCACCATGCCTAACAGAAATATACGCTCAGACTCACTTTAAATCTCACTCGCACACATCCCGTGCAGTCTCAGGAGCATAACAGAAGGTGGTTTGTTCTCACACAATGCACCTAAAACATAGAACAACCTCCAACAACACATCAGAGCCTCCTACTCACTTCTTGAGTTCCACAAGAAGCTGAAGACCTGGCTCTTCAAGTTACTCTGAGGGGACACCCGCCTGCACACCTACTCAAGTGTCTGGATACTCTCACAGGTGATTAGCTCACTATACAAAGAGACATAACATAACAAATCCCACCCATTACTGAGTAGCAGAGTGCATTGAAGAATGAAATAATGTACTTGGTTATGGGGTGACTGAGGTTTGCTATGTTACAATCTGCACAATTTAGTGCAAGTGAGCACTGGTTCAAGTTTGTGGGGTTTGGAAGAGGCAACGTCATCTACAGAGGAAGATAGCTACTCTGTAATTTGCTCCTACCATAGAGGATGCTGCTGGGGTGAGAGCACCTGGGCTTTAAGTGGGGCAAATACGGACAGGTCTCAAACCCAACAGTTTTAAACTCCAACCTTGATACAGGTCCCTACGAGGAACTGTATTAAAGTCCTTAACTGGCAAAAATATGTATCAATTTATCAAAAGGAACTGTACAAACCATTATGGTATTGCATGTCAGTGACGCAAACCCTGTTTGCAATTCACATTTTACTTTCCCTTGCATTTCCTAACACTATGTTTTCAAGGTTCTGTGTTTCTTCAGTTTTTTTTAATGCAACACTTGACTCTTGTATAGTGCATACTTTCAATTCAATCACCCTTAGTTGTGGATAGTGTAGTGTCTTGCATGATTTAAAACAAAACCTTTCTGGCTTCCCAAGGACTCAGTATCTGTATGACATAATCTCTAGAAAAGAATGTATTTAGAGTTCACAGGTACACGCAGAGGAATAAAGAAGTGTGATTTACAGCTCCACGTGTGCCCTAGTCATTCAGTGGGTACCAAACTGGGGAAGACGCTACAATTGGCAACAAGATAGTGGATAAGTAACCTAACGATGGTGCTCTTCTGGAGAATTTGCAGTGTCCCAAGCAAACTGCTTGTGCAGGCCACGTGTGCCTTTGTTGAAGTGCAGAGTCGATGGTTGGCATATGTGGAGTCAAAGCGCAACTCTAGCTGATGTGAAGCACATGAATGGAAAGAGATTCACGGAAACGTCTACGCATTGTTGTTCAAGGAACTACCACCAAGATCATACCAAAAGGTACCACGCTGCCAGGCAAAATAAAGCAATACAATTTGCAGAGTGCTAACGCTGAAGGTGGATTCAACTAGGTTTAGAAAGAGCAGTTGAAGACAGGTATCAGATACCAAATAGTGCTACAAGGCAGTGATCAACCAGATGTAAGACAACACAAATTGAAGTAAAAAAAGAATATACTATGTAAATATATATATATATATATATATATATATATATATATATATATATATATATATATATATAAAATATATTTTAAAAAATGGAAGTAAATACCTTACGGATCCATCATACTCCAGTCGACTGTGTCCCTTAGAGAAGTGCCCCAGGTTGTGCTTAAAAAGCAGTCCATATTTCCAGCAGCCAGAAAAGTGGAAGACCACCGTTCTGCTGATGATACCCATCAAGGACGACCCTGAGGCCAGCCCATCGCAAGGCTAGGGCTGGGACAGGAATGGAACAGATCCTGGTTTCCAGTCAAAAGGGACCAGAGTAGCCTCCTGTCCTGACATCAGAAAGGACCACACTGGTCTACAATGCTGCCACCTTCCTCAAACCACCACCATCATTCAACACTGCCAAACAATATATTGGTGATAGATGGACTGCATGGATAGAGACGTTTGAAGATTTCATGGATGCATTCGGAAAGACTGATAAGAGGAAGATTATCAAATACCTCAGAAATCTTGCTGGTGAAGGTGTAAAAGAAGTCATAAAGAAAATGGCAAGAACCGACGAAGAAGTCATATACCGTCAGATTGAGAATGCGTGAATCTCAAATTTAATCCAGTACCAAATGTCGACTATGAAGGATACGTTTTTAGTCAAGAACCATCAAAGAGGTTGGGAAACATTCAATGAATTTGTGGAACGACTTGACACACTCAAAATACTAAGTTTAAAAAATATAATGATGAAGAAGCCTTGCGGCTTAGAGTGACTGATGGATGCTTGTCCAATTCATTCAAATGACAAATGCTGCGAGAAACTTAGTTTGGAGCAAGTGTTGATGGCTGCCCAAGCTGAGGAACATGCTGAGAGACAAGATGCCGACAAAGGCCGGAGGTGTGCAGAGCAAGTCATTCATGAGTGTGAAAAGTAATCGAAACAAAAGACTGAAGGACACAAAGTGATGTCTACATGGAACAAAACTTTTCAGATGTGGATTTTCGTTTCCACATGAAGGAAAGTATCCTGCTATTTGTAAGATATGCAAAGGCTGTGGTAAAGAGAACCATTTTGTGATGATGTGCACAGCGAAGGAAAAAGCAAGTGAGTCACAGCGCGAAGGCTAAATGGCCACCAGGGTGTTCCAGAACCAATGTTCAACATGCACCACCAAGGTGAAGCAGCAACATCTGTCGAGGCGAGTAGATACTAAACGATGTTGATTGCCATCTAAATCATAGTCAAACAGTTCTTCATCCTCAATAATAAGTGAAAGTGAGGAAAGTGATTTTGTCGTGTCAATACTTACCTCAGAAAAATGTGCACATAGCGGCTTGGTCACCTGTGAGGCGAAAAGTCAGTCAAAGAAATGTCAACATGTTAAAGCAATGAAATTATACAAACACTGTCCAAATATTACATTAAAAATAAAACAGATGTCCAATACCTTTCATTATCATTAGCAGTGCATTAATAAATAGAATGCCTGAGGAGAAGTACAATGAACTGTCTCCGTTATTGTGGTTTACGCTGTCCAAGACTAAGTATATATACTTGAGCTACACCGACACCCATGAAGAGTATTGATTCATTTGTAGGGACAGTGAAACATAAGAAAACAAAGGTGCAAGCACTGATCTTTTTGCTTCAAGGTACAGCAGCAAGTGACTGCTTGCTCGGTTTTCAATACGGCTGCTGACATGAGATTGATGTCTGAATTACAACATGAATGCTCATCACAAAACAGTAAGGCATTTCCCTTCAGTGTTTCATGGTTCAGGAAAGACTATGAAAGTAAAACTGCATATTAATAAGGATATCTGTCCTATTTCTCAGGAACATAGGCAAGTTGCTTTTCATGTACAAGAAGCTGTTGAAATAGAAGTCAAAACATTACTTAAGAGTAACAATATTGAACATTTCACTAGCCCAACGCCCCATGGTCTCTCCCATAGTAGTAATGCCCAAAAAGGACCATGAAGGAGCTGTGCCCATATACGTTGACATGCACCAGGTCAACAAAGCAATTGAATCAGAACAACATCCAGGTCTACACATTGCTGACATGATCACACAATTGAATGTTGCCAAAATCTTCTCACGACTTGATTTAGTTTTAGTTAGAACTGGAAGAAAACTGCAGATGAAGTAGAACCTTTGCTACATATGTTTGTTTGATTAAAGACTTAGGCCAAGATTTAAGAGGGCCTTGTGCCTCCTTGCACCACATTAGAGTCTTTTTTTTTGTTTATGCCAATGTGGGCCAACGAGGCCAATATCGCTGCGTCAGATGTTCAAAGTGGTGCAATGCATGCATTGCACAGCATTTTGTAATCCCTTGCGTCACATTATGCTTGCACGAGGCATAATGTATGCAAGGGGGCGTTCCCTTGTTGGGGGCGGGCAAAAAAATGGCACACTGAAATCTAAAAGATTTCTTTGCGCCATTTTTAAAGCCTGCTCAGAGCAGTCGTTAAAAGAGGGCATACCATTATTTATAATTGGCCTCTATGAACTGTTCAGGGTTAGTGCCAAACTTTTGGTGCTAACCCTGAACAGTACATTAATATCCTCATAATTTTTGATGCCATTACCCTCCCCTTCCCTGTGCCATGGTGCGCTGTATTTTAAATACGGTGCACACATGATGGCGGTAGGGGGTGCTAAGGGGAGCAAGAAAAGTGGCGCTGCACTGGGTCCATGGCCAGTTTTCCTAAATCTGCCCCTTATTTTTGGTGTGTCATCTGCCGCAGAACTTTTCCAAGATGTCATATGATGCATCATACAACTGGTTGTGAATGCATTCAATTATAGTGAATGACATTGGTTTTTGGAGATACACAGAAGGAACTGAGGCCTACATCAAATTAATTGTCAAGTACATCAGCTGCTGTATCATTAACTCCGATTGTTACTGCTACAAGTCATGATAGTGACCTGCTAAAGTTAGACATAATTACACATCAGTTGTGGAACAAACACCTTTGAGCTCTCAGTAATGATTGGGAATACAGACCTGCCACCTTGAGAACAAAATCAGAAGTGGGATGAGGGGGGGTGTTGCTTTGGAGAGGGTGGAGAACTTACAGAGGGAGCCTTCTGCCCCATCCTGTGTCCCCATCAACCTCCTTTTTCCACCACAAAAAACTAAAACAAAAGGTTGTTGAGGCTGCTGGGGATGGCCTGGGGTGTATTCATACCCCTTAATGGACACCCCCTACCTGTAGCCTCAAAAGACGAGCTGGAAATCCATTCTCTGAAGTGGTTTCCAGCTCGGCTTGCCTGCCACAGTGTGATTTTGGCTCCTCACTCGGTGACTGTGTGAAGGGAGCCAAAATTGGGTGACACAGTGGCACTGTGTGAGTTGGTAGGTCTGTGAATATCAAAAGCACAATAATGTCAAAGATGAGTTATCCATACTCAAAAAGGAGTTATACCACGAGGATGAGGATCCTGATTCCGGAGGAGTCTTTTACAAAAGGTGATAGAAGTGTCTCCTGAAGGATATCTTGATATTGTTGCTACAAAGAGAGCTCTCCAAGACAGAGTTTGATTTCCATAGTTAGATGAAAGAGTTGAAAAGGAACCTTAGGCCTGCCAAATATGCAATTGCCTTTCAACCAAAGTCACTCAACATACTCTAAACATGTCAGAACTCTCTAAACATGTCGGGAGAGAATAGCCATCGATTTATTTTATCCACTTGACAATGCACATCATTTAATGGTAATTGTAGATGAATATTCAGATTTTCCTTTGGTTGAAGATCTCTAATCCAAGACACATGAGCGTGTAATCGTAAAACTGGATGGCACCTTTGCAATATTGGACTTACCAGCCATTGTGAAATCTGATAATGGTCCAACCTTCAACAGCAAAGAGAGTATGGTCCACAGGGTTGGGTGACCTTTCCAAGTACACATGATAATTTCTCAGTGAGGCGAAACTAAAAATGTCAGTATTTTAAGAACCTACACAACTAACACTGAACTCCCCACAGATTGCATAGAACTGGTCTTCTACCACATGATGGTTGCTGGAGGTGTGGAGCAGGGGTTGTAACCTCCCACACATCCTCTGGCATTGGTACAGCACTTGCTTCTTACTGGGCCGCCATGTGGCCCTTAATGGAAAGTACACCTTGCCCTCTTTTATAATATGGTGGAGTGTGTAGTGGACCAACAAACATAACCAATGATGGTTAGCAACACTAGCTACTGGTAAGTTATGTACACTATCATTCGAGGAAGCAATCCTATTCTACCCTTTCAGAATGGTCATTAGAGCTCACAGAGATGCAGAAACTGAGCGAGTCACATACATGGTCAATCACCAAATTAAGTTCTTTGAAGTAATCTGGGAACCATTCATGAAACTCTCAACAAAGTTGAGTTAACTGATACTTACTAAAAAACGAGGGCTTGTGCCTACTGAGAGCATCATTTACTAAGAGGTGCAAAACACTAGACCAGACCCCCTCTGCACATTGCTATAATGAGAGCCAGTTGGGGTATACTGAGAGCTGGGTGGGAGGTTACTCAACATTGTTAGTGATGGCTGTGGGTGGGGACCCACTCTTTTGGGCACTTAGACCCATTACAGCTAGCCTAGGTGGAGTTTGCGGAGTTCCGCTATGCAGAACTCCACGAAGTGACCAAGAAGCTGCGCTACATGGAGTTCCGCAAGTGGCAGAGTGTGTTAGGTTGTACTGTTTGCGCTGATTTTTACTCCAGGTGTTTGTCCCGTACTGAGAAATCAGCGTGACTGGCACCACGGGCAGCGCAAGAGGGCACTGCTTCTTTTTTGCTGCTCAATTAGATTTACTTCTCGAGCAGCAGCTTCTTCAACGCAAACCTTCCGTGTTGAGAAATCTCTGTGGGTGTGGTCTGGATTAAGATTTTCATTGCTCATGCTCGTCGACTTAGCATTGGCAAGCGCAAACAAGAAAAAAAACAACAACAACAAAAAACTCCACTCTGCTATGCAGAGTTTTTCGGAACTCCATGCTCTAAAGGGGAGTAGGAAAAACTCTGCAAACTCCACGAGCAGAGTTCACCACCCACCCCTAATTTAAGCCTCCTTTCTGAGCAATACCCTTTGCGGTACTTAGTGACATGTCTTCACTGTTTCCCTCTACGGGACCAAATGTGTTACTTATTAAGAACCCCCCAATGAGATACATCATTGTTTATAATGCTGTATTTGGAACGTTGAGTTGTATGCTTGTATATTAATGACACTGATCATAATATCAATATTGAGGGGTTTTGTTTAAAGGTAAAAAAATGGTATTACAAATAATGATTGTGGGCTTTGATAGGAGTCAGATGGAGTGGGAGAGTGGAGCAAGGGAGGGTAAACACAACGTTTTGACAGTTTTCCATAATGGGAAATGGTCCAGCGTGGAGCAAAGGAGTTTTCTTTTGCCCAAGAATATATTGAAAGGATGTGGTCTAGTTGTGGCTTTCTTTGAACTCAGTTTTGTACTTGGACTCACATTTGCTATTTTCAAGCTGCTATGCATGTGCACCCTGTGACTAAGAATGAGGCCTGCGCATTGGAATTGCAAATGCAATCCACATTCTATTTGGAGCCACTAAGCTTCTTGTAGGATTGTAGACATAAGTGTGGGAATTCTGTCACCACTGACATAAACCTTGTTTGAACTAGACCTTAATCTCTCCAATGGTGAGGTTGTACTCTGAATACTGAAAGGCTTCTGTAGGTGGCTGGCCCAGTGTGTGGTGAACACCTAGGGTGTTGCACCTTCTACCTGGTCTAGGCAACCTTTATTAGCTAATGTTAGTGTCTAAGTAGCGAGAGCTCTCTAGTGGTAGCTGTGGTGAGCAGCCAAGACTTATCTAGAAGGAGTGTGAAGCACTTGCAATACCACGGCAGGCACACAGGGGGTCATTCTGACCCTGGCGGTCGGTGACCGCCAAGGTCACCGACCACGGGAGCACCGCCAACAGGCTGGCGGTGCCCCGTCGAGCATTCTGACCGCGGCGATTCAGCCGCGGTCAGAAACGGAGAGTCTGCGGTCTCCCGCCGACTTTCCGCTGCTCGGGAGAATCCTCCATGGCGGCGGAGCGCTGTTCCTGGCGGGTCTCCCGCCAGGAACAGGATGGCGGTAGGGGGTGCCGCGGGGCCCCTGGGGGCCCCTGCAGTGCCCATGCCAATGGCATGGGCACTGCAGGGGCCCCCGTAAGAGGGCCCCACAAAGTATTTCAGTGTCTGCCATGCAGACACTGAAATACGCGACGGGTGCCACTGCACCCGTCGCACCCCTGCAACTCCGCCGGCTCCATTCGGAGCCGGCATCCTCGTTGCAGGGGCATTTCCGCTGGGCCGGCGGGTGCTCTTTTGGAGAGCGCCCGCCGGCCCAGCGGAAATGTAAGAATGGCCGCTGCGGTCTTTTGACCGCGGTGCGGTCATTTGTCGGCGGGACTATGGCGGGCGGCCTCCGCCGCCCGCCATAGTCAGAATCAGGCCCACAGTAACTTATCACACATGAAAGGAACCACACAGTGTTGCATAAAGGTACTTTATTACAGGAACACCAAACTAGATTACTATAGGCAAACCCCCTTCTGGAGGTAAGTACACAGAAAATATACACAGGAAAGTATTAGGAAATAGCATAAAATAGCAAGGGCCCTGTAGAGGGGCCAAAACATATACTAAAAAAGTGGAATGTGAGATTAGATCCCCCACCAGAGAATATGGAGTAGTTAGCCAAGGACTGGGAGAGAGTGGCACCCCAAGAGGTAAGTATTTAGAAGACCCCCAGAGACCAGTAGAGCAGAGGTAAGTTACCTGGTCGTTCCACAGACTAACATGGGGATCACAAATGGAATATTGCAAAAACAGAACCAGGCCGGTGAAATCCAACAGTGTATTCTGGATTAAGAGAACCTGCAAAAGAAGGGGACAGAGTCCAGTCCACACAGGAGTGTTCAGGTGGGGCAGGAGGCAATGCCCACCCTTTTGTGGGTGAAGAACCGGGTCAATGGTGGTGGATGAAGTCCAGCTGAGGAGTCCAGGAGCTGCAGAGGAGATCCTGAAGTCACCTAGGAGCTGTCCCTCGATGGTCATCGGGTTGCAGATGAGTCAGTGCTTAGGAGTACCACCAACAAGCACAAGCAAATGCAACTGAAGAAGTTGGAGATTTGCAGAGCTGAAGAGGACCAGCAAGGTCCTGGGGACTCGACCCTTGTAGGGGAGCCATGGCTGACCTAAAGAAGACAGGAGAGCCAGAAAAAGCATTTGGAGCTCCCACAAGCAACCTACTGGCAGCAGGCACAGTAAGACGCAGTGAGGCCCAGGCTGCACCCCTGAAGAGGAGTTCCACGTCACTGGAGCAGCAGAGAGGAGACTGTCCCTGCAGAAGTAGAGTGATTTGGGGCTGGAGCTACTTTTGGCCTGTAGATCCCTCGGATCAGGAGTCAACAAGCCTTGGTTGCTGCAACGGGTGCACATGGGTTCTGTCTCGGAGGAAGAGTCAAGGACTCACCATCTCCGAAGTTGAACAGCAGGCAGAGAGGACCCAGAGAACTCCTGAGAATTACCACCTGTGTTGGACGATCTTTGCAGGTCCAGAGGACAGCAGATCCCAGCAGCCAGGCATTGTTGTCTTAGGTGCCTGCAGATGCAGGGGAGTGACTCCTTCAATCCAAGGGAGATTCCTTCTTGCTTCTTTGGGGCAGCTGAAGTCTTGCTGACCCCTGAGGATGCATAGCCATGAAAATGTTGTAAGTTTCTGACAGGAGCAGTGGAAACAATGTTGCAAGGAGAGGTCTTCTCGGAGTTGCAGTCTTGTTTGGTTCCTGTGAAGCCCAGCAGCTGTTCTGGTGGACAGGAACAGAACAGGTCATTGCAGAGGAGTCCTGGTGGAATCTTGCATGTGGAATCTGGGTACTCACCTCACAAACTCACAAAAGGGGCTTTGTCACTTTTCACGGTGGCCACCTATCAGAGGGGGGTTCACGGACATCATCTGCATAAACTGACCAGTCAGATGCTCCCAGGGGGCCTCTGCCCATCTTGTTTTCAAGATAGCAGAACCAAGTGGCCACCTGGAGGAGCACTGAGCACCACCCCCCTGGGGTGGTGATGAACAGGGGAGTGGTCATTCCCCTTTCCTTTGTGCAGTTTCTCGCCAGAGCAGACCCAAGGTCCTTGGACTGGTGCAAACCGGTTTATACAAGGAGGGCACCTAATGTACTGGCATCAGTATTGGGGTTTGATTCCAACATGTTTGATACCAAACATGCCTAGGTTCGGAGTTACCATTCTGTTACTCGACTATAGGTAGCGACCTACTGCCAGTACATAGCTAAAATGACTTCCTCCCACTTACAAAGTCCATGGAACTGGAACTGGAATTCGTAGGGGTACCTCTGCTCCCATGAAGGGTCTACCATAGGGGCGACTTAGTGACCTGGTGCAGTGACCAGCAGTGAAAGGGTGCATGCACCTTTTCATGTAGGCTGCAAATGGCAGGCCTACAGACACAGTTTGCATGGGCTCCCATGGGTGGCATAATACATGCTGCAGCCCATGGGGGACCCCTGGTGTACCAATGCCCTTGGTACCCAAGTACCACATACTAGGGACTTACATGGTTACACCAGTGTGGCAATTTTGGGGTGTAAAGAGTATGAAGACAACCAAATTTAGAGGAGAGAGCACAGTCACTGGGGTCCTAGTTAGCAGGCACACTGACAACAGGCAAAAAGTGGGGGTAACCATGCCAGTAAGAGGGACTTTCCTACAGCTCCCGTCAATCTGGGAACTTCATTGAAGTCTGCACATCATAATGTGTAAAGGGGCGATACCTGGAATGGTAGGCAGAGAACAGTAGAGCACAGCTATGCTCGGAGTCAGTTTGAAGGCTTAGGAGAACTTAGGATTGTTGTTGTTTTTTTTAATATTAGTACAATGTGGGTAATAAGTGAGCTCATCACCCACTAATGTATTAGCATCCAACCCCACGGTAGTAATCTACAGGTCATCAGGGTTCTTTTTTTCCCCCAGATGCCGAAACAGAGCACCATTGGCACACACAGATCTGCACTTTCAAGAGATTTAAGCCAATGGAGCAGTCAATATGGTGATGACTCAAAAGGTGGCATCAAGGTCACCCGGTTACCAAACCATGCACTTGCTTATCCATTCTCTGCAGCTGTCTGCTCAACTCACCAGAAACATGCTACTACTGGATTGTATTTCTATCCACTATTCGGTAGCTCTACTCCTGGCTGCTTTGAGTCATCAGTTCAGCATTTGGCACTGATTGTTGACCACCATCACGTGTCCTCTCACAGTTTTCCCTAATGTAAACTTACTCAAAATTCCATAGCTGCCAAGTTTCCCAGGCCCATGCGTGATGTGCTACTCCAGTCCAGGTTTTTTATTTGAATTCTGGAACTTATAGTTCCATTCTTAAATGGAAGAAACAAGACTACAAGCCCCAGAATTCAAAGCAAAAACCTTGACTGCGGCAGCACTACAAGCATGGAACTGGGAAACTTGGCAGGACTGAAATTCTAAAATGTAGTTCGACAGCTCTCACCTTTAAAAATGTACCATACAGTGTATTTTAGAGTGCTGTCCTGAATATGCAACATGCTCCTGAAAATCAATTTTTCTCTTGCTTAACAGCAGAGTAACTTTGCAGCCTTCTTTCAGTTGTCGGTCTTGACCAATGTGAGATTGTGACTGGCAGTATATATCCTTAATTGCCCTGCTGCTTTAATCAATAACCTGTCTGAATCTGAACTACATTTGAAGTCTACTCTTACTCCAAGATTAACAAGTTACTTACCTTCGGTAATACCTTATCTGGTAGAGACTATCTAGCTGCAGAGTCCTTACTTTTGAATATCCCAGGCCTCAGATTTGATCCGGAAGATTTTCAATCAACACCCCTGCACGCTGGTTGGTGATGTGGTTCAGTTTTTCGTTGGCATCGTCTGTTTCAGAAGTGATGAGCGCGGTACCTATATAGGTGCCACCTCAACATGTTGACATCAGTTAATTTCACGACTTTCCATAACAGGACCACAGAGCCACAATGAGAGTTGACCACAGGTGTGGAAAATACTAAGGCTCTGAAAGGGGGTGTCTCATACCAGAACCGGTTTGCAGAACGGGGAGGATGGGAGTGTTGGTAAGGAATCTGAAGCTAGGTAAAGTCTCTACCAGATAGAAAGGTACTTAACTTGTTTATCTGATATACTTCTAGCCATGTATTCCTAACCTTTGAATAGATACCCAATCAATACCTCCCCAGAGGAAGGTCTGCGAATCTGATTAAACCAAAAAATCCTGCAGGGCGGAACTGGCGAAATGCCCGTCATGACAGACCTGACTGGCCAAGCAGTAACATTTTGTAAACGTGTGCAGGGATTCCCATGTTGATGCATGACAGATATCCAGGAGAGGAATGCAGCACTCTACTGCAGTGGTTGCAGCCTTGACTCTGGTAAAGTGCGCTGAAAGTCTTCAAGGGGCTGTTTCTTGGCCAATGTGTAGCAGATGTTAATACACAGGACAATCCATCGAGAGATGGTTCTTTTCTGTACAGCTTTCCCCTTTTTTTGCCCCGACATAACCCACAAATAGTTGATGCATCTGTCACTACAGTCAACTCTGGTTGGGAAAGGAAGAGGGGTCTGCCACTGACGCAATCGTGGCTTGTTAGCCACCACTTAAAGTCCTTTGCAGTTCCCTCCAAGATATGGACTACACCAGAGAGATTCCCCAGTTGCCTATGGGCCTCCAGCTTCCACTTCAGAGCCAGCATATGACAGTGGGCACGTCACCAGCAGGATGTAGGATGCCATGAAGCTAAACAGCCTCAGAGTCAATCTCACCGAAATCCAGGATCGAGGTTGAAACATTGTTATCATGGCCTGAATATCCTGGACTCACAGTTTAGGAGGATAGGCCTGAAATTGCACTGTGTCCAGAACAGCTCTGATGAAAGGGGCCATCTAAGAGGGAGTCACGTGTGACTTCTGCATGTTGACAGTGAACCCCAGAAAGTGCAGGAGGTTTGCCGTAGTCTTAAGGTGAGGGGCAAGTACCTGAGGCGAGCTCACCTTCAACAACCAGTCATCGATGTAGGGAAAGACTGAAATCCCTGACATCAGCACATGAGCTGCAACCACCTTCATCAGCTTTGTGTACATCCGTGGGGTGCTAGCATGGCCGAAGGACAGCACCGTGAACTGAAAGTGCTTGTGGTTCACCGTGAACCTCAGATAGTGTCTGTGGACTGGCAGGATGGGGATGAGGAAATAAGCATCTTGCAAGCCCTACGCTGCCATCCAGTTTCCCGGATCCAGAGTAGAATAGGTTGAGAAGGTACAGACCCAGGAAAAGAGGGAGTCCTCTGTCCTTCTTTGGCACCAGAAAGTAGCCGGAATAGCAACCATGACCTACTTCTGGTTCAGGTACCCCCTCTATGACTCCCTTGGCAAAGAGAGCCTGCACAGGGTACTGTTCAGGGCCACAGCCACCCAGTGCACTACAACAGCACAAGAGGCTTTCTCCCATAACCACAGTAGGAGGACACGCCAGACCAGTGTGAGATAAGGTAAGGTGCCTAACCTACTGGCCTCACTTAGATCTTCATACCAGTTGTCCTACTCAACTGGTTCCTCTCCATAAGGGCCCTAGACCCCTCCCAAATGTCTCCCTCTCCAGGCCTATCCAATAAATAAGGCACTGTTTCCAATCCAGGGAGGATGTCCTTGGTCAGTGCCAGAAGCAGCATTGGACGACGCCCATCCAGCTCCATGTCAGAATCAGGTATGATGGGGAGGGCACCGCCTAGGGGTGTTGACGGCACCTGAGGCATTGGCACTGAAGCAGGTGCTTAAAAAGGTCTCAGTCTCGCCAGTAGCACCACTCCAGATTCACCAAGAGATCCCTGTGATCTCACTGGTGCAGAGGGTGAACCCGCCATCTTGGTTCTGTAAGGGGACCCTCACAAGCCTGTGGGGCCTGAAGGTGCTCTAGAGAGGTCGGGCAGCCCAAAAATTAGGCACATGGCTTCATAGAAATTCCTTTAACAGGGCCACTCTGGCTCCTGGAAAATCGCGGAGCACAGAGCAGACCTAGGTTCAGACATCGCCGACTCGTGGGGCCTGGAGTGCTGCTGCATCCTTGTCGGATGACTTTGACAGACTTGGGGAAGTCGAAGAACGCTTGGACTTCTTTGACTAATTTTGCTTGTGGGACTTACCTGACTTCCCGAATGTCTTTGAATATGACAAGGAACTTTGGGACGAGCTCCTCGAATGGTACCAGGACAACCCATGTAAAAGGGACCTCGAGTGTTGGGCAGGCGGTGAGGAGCTTGAGGGATGGCTCCCTCAGAACCTTCATGTGCATGGTGCTGCAGCCCCCGCTTTCCTTAGAGTTGTGTTCCGGCTCCAAGCATCACAAACACACCCAGTGGGAGTCTGTCACCGACATTTGCCTGTGACAGTACCCGCATGGTTTAAAACCAGCCGGTTTCTTAGGTAACACATCGGGAGCAAAATGTCAGAGAATGGTTGACAAAAAGTCGAAAAATGACAGCATGATCTGGATTGGGTATTCCCTCACTCACTTTTTGGCTATCTGGTGGGGAAAGGAAAAACCTGCATCAGCGCGCCGAGGATGGCTCTCGTATACGTGCTGCGCACGTCACTTTCAGCGTGGAAGATGCTGATGACACAATGCAGAACTGAACAACGCCACCTACCAGAGGTACTGCTTAAAATCTTCTTGATTATTTGCCACTTGTGGATCATCATAGGTATGGCATCTGCGGATGGAAGTCTCTATCAGATTGTTACATTTTTATGAAGGAAGACAGAGCTGGGCTATTGACAATTGACTCGCACTTATTTCCTCTTCATCCATTTGACAGTTGTTGTGTCATTAATTTTTTTCTTCTGCCTTTGCAGCATGGAGCATTGGGCAGTAAATCAGCCCACTCCAGCCACTGGCTACCTTCACTGTGAAGGACAACATCCTGCTCCTTCACAAAGAGCGCATCTGCATACAAGGTAGTTCTCTTGTGTGGCAGGAGTTGCTATGTCAATTTATACTTTATGCTTTTAACCAATACTTTTTTTTATATTGGTGGATACACAGCAGCTCCTACAACAATAAAAAAAAAGCAAGACAAAATAAAACTAGCATTGACGATGACAAAAGCCTAGCAGCACACCTATTGTTTTGTCAATCCTTGTTTCTCCATGATGTGTGTTTACTACATTCATGTCTCCTCACCTTCTAGAGCCTAAGATAGGTGTATTCGTAAGTGGAGACATTGGTTAGCATGTAGCATGGCATTCTTTGCGACTGAGCCCTTCTTACTCTCTCCATACGGTGCCCAACTCAGACTAATGGACCTTTTTATTGACGAAACATTACTGTTGAATCACTCCCCACAAGGCATGACCTCAACTCTCAACCGTCTCACCTTCCTAGAGACAAAAGATTTAGGGGCAGATTTAAGAGCCCCTAGCGACTCCTTGGTCCACATTAGCATCATTGTTTTACGCTAATGTGGCCTATTGGGGCCAAAATTGCAGCGCAAAATTTACAAAGTGATGCAATGCATGCATTGCGCCACTTTGTAACCCTTTGCGCTACATCATGCCTGTGTTAGGCATAATGTATTCAAAGTGTCATTCCCCCATTAGGGGGGCCGAAAAAATGGCGCACAGAAATTAAAGATTTTTTGCGTCATTTTTTTCGGCACTTAACGCCTTCTGAGAGCAGGCGTTAAAAGGAGGCACACCATTGTTTACAATGGGCTTTGCAGGATTAGCGTTAACATTTTTAACTTCCTGTAAAGCTCCGAACTAGCGTCAAATATTTTGATGCTAGTTTCCCTAACTACCCTTGGAGCGCTGTATCTTAGATACGGCACACACATTGTATTGTTGGGGGGGCGCTAAGTGGTGCGAGAAAAGTGTCGCTGCACCACTTTTCTTAAATCAGGCCCTTAGTTGCTTACCTCCCTCCAATGTCTTATCTTCTCTCACCCTGCAGACAGCTATTTGTACAACGCAGTGCCATAAACGCGCCTAATTCAATCTACTACTTCAGAAAGAGAACTATTGTGAAACCTGGTATTTAAACTTCTGCCAACTAGTGTACCTCATGCTGTCTGGCATGATTACAGATCAAGTTGTTACACGTGTTTTTTCGCTCCTGTCTTTCTGCATAAGCCTTCGATTGTCTTTTCCTTGGCATTGCTACGCTGGAATATTATTCAACATTAACTATACATGGATGATTATCTAGTCGTATTGCATAAGCCGTGCTTTCTATTAAGACAGTTCCTGATAACTCTTGCAGGAGAAAGGTGATAGAGCGGAACGTGGTAACAATTTACCTGCGTTCGGACGCTCTCTATGTCGATGAATCTTTTGACTAAGTGGGAACTCTCTGTACTATTAATCGATCACTCACTTTATATCGTTAATCAATAACGAACATAAGCAACACCTTGAACAACATAACACTTAACAATTAATCCAGAATACATTTCGGCGAACCCTGACCTTTCAGCCAGGAATAACCACACCAGTTTATTGCAAAGTTAGTGAATTTATTTCCCTATATTAACAAAGCTAGCACAATATAAATGTGTCTCAACACCAAATGATAAACATAAATGAACATTAATAGCTGTCCATATCGTCGAAACAAGTGTAATGTATGTAGCATTTGAATCACAAGGCATTCGATAGTGGCAATGCAAAGCACTAATACGATAATCTGTAATGGGCTAATTGCGTACATTTAGTCAGCATAACAAGATCTCCAATTGCATCGTGCGACATATGGAATCCTCATCTAACCTCAAATTAGCATCAGCATGTGGGACTTCATGCAAAAACAATTTGGCAACATCAATTTAGAAAACTCCTAGCTAGGGTCCTTATCAAAATCAGCAGTTGGTTACCTAAAAGAAACACAATGCAATTTTACAATTTCCTTTCATAATTACCAATTCTAATCAGCAATCAATGAAGTCTTCGTCTCACAGGTATCGTTTCTCGATCAGCTTGGGTCGGGACAAAGGGGCAGGGGTGAACGGGGCAATTGCCTCACGGCGGCAGGTTAAGGCTACTACTTCATGCAAAGGGACAAATCAAAGTTAAAGTCTCTAGGGCAAGAATCATTAAAGTCTCTTTCTCTCGACTAGAGAAAGCATCAAAGTCTCTCAAAATGGCGTCGCAGCAAAATGGGTCATAGTAGCTATGAAGTCAAAATGGCGGGCTGTCCGAAGATAGAGAGAGCTCCCCTCTCGTGCACCTGGGTTTTATAGACAACAGTTCAAGTCCAGTAGGGTCTCCATTGGAGGGTTCATAGGTTAGCTTCAAATTGACCAATCAAAAACGACAGTTCTCAAGCTTTTACTTAAGCATACATTATCCTTGGAGATGGGTACGCAAGTTGCAACATTGTTTCTCCATTAGCTTACTCTCAGAGCCTCCATTGTCCGCACCTGCAAGCCGACCTTGAATTAAGGAGAAAATATGCCATGCTGGCACCAACTTCAAGATAAGCATGTGAACAGTCTCTGTGGAAAAGCACAGCTTCAAGCAGAAATACACGTTTAATAGCACAGTGGAAAAATACGAACATTTAAACCGTGAGACCAGGCAACTAGGCCAAAGCCTCTGCTAAAGTAATGCTAAGCTAAGGCATTTCAAATAAGCAATTCGTAGCACACGTTTATGATTATGTCGGATTAGTGCAATTCTAATACACCACGTTATATGAAGCACGCATATAAATGTTGGCAAACTACTCTAAGGGCACATTTTGTCCCCGTACAATCTTTATTAATTCGGTTAATGACACACACGATTATATCAGCACTACGTTTATGCGTTAATAAATCACAACCTTCATTTTCTGCTTCATCAATCCCTCCTCTGATGACTACTTGTCATCACACAAATTTAGCCCACAAATTTTATCCCATTAAAATTCTGTCAGCTCCCTTTTCCTTTTAGTTCCCCTAGTTTGCGCTTTGTATTCTTCTGCCATTCTTTTCATTATTTTCTCCTCCTTTCTTCTTTTAATTCTTTCCATAATCATTATTATTCCCCTTTTTATTCCCCAAATTCCAAATACACAAATTATTACTATTAATATTCCTTCTATTATTTTCAATAATATTCCATTCCAAATTCCCCCAATCCAATGTCCCACTGAAGCAAGTCCCTTTCCAACCTTCTCCCACACTCCTGGTTCCTTCAGTTCCTTCAAATCTGCACTTTCTTTTGTTAGATTAGCAAGCATAGTTTTAATCTTCACACTATTATCAGGTATATAGGTGCAGCAGTGACGTGCACCAATCATTTTGCAAACGCCTCCATCCTTTGCTAAAAGAATGTCTAAAGCAAGCCTATTTTGAAGAGTCATAGCTCTTTCCGCTGCAAGTTCAGCATCCATCAGGATTATAGCACCTGAAAACTTTGTCAACATGTTATCCACTATAGTAGACAACTTTCTTATTTTGATGGAATTTAACACAACTCCCAATGAAGGAATCATGGCTCCAAATATATCGCCTACCACAGCAGCTGCGGTCTCTCTTTTCTGGATACGATGGGATCCAGGTGTCTTTTCAATCATCGATATGTCATCTAGTTGATAAACCTTTGGAAACACTATACCCAAATAACATCTTCCCCACCATCCCTTTGGAAGACGATAATAGGCATTATGCCCACAAATGTAATACACCCCTGGAATGACAGGGTCAAGTCCGTCCATCATGAATGTCCATTTGGCCTTAAAGATAAACGTATGTTTGCATTCACTCGCTCCTACAAAAATATTGTCATAGTAAGATTCCCCTCGATATATACAAAATTTCCCTACATGCCAAGCATCTAAAGCAATTTTCCCTTGTGTCTTTATAGCAGCAAAGTCATAGTTATCTACTGAAGTCCTCTTATGTAGTTCTTTTTCTAATTTCGCCTTCATTTGAGCCCTTCTATCATCTGTGCGATCTAAAAAGCTTATTTCTACAGCAGAGACGGAGCAAGTAAGGTTCTCCCTATGAGCATGAGCCGTTTCAAAAGGTTGCATTGGCTCGAAAAAATCCCTCATAATTTTGTAATCCCAATATTTTGCAGTCTCGCTTAGCTGCGCTATTATAGGAACATAAGCAAAGGTAACATCATAATTTGAGAAAAAATACTGTATGTTAGCTTGACCATAAAACCTAGACATTACTATACTACATGTAATCCCGTATGTAAGAGGCATGTGGTGATAAGTCACCCCTTCCTTTACTGATGTCGGTATCTGGGTACACACATAACAATCTTTCGCATCCATAGTCTCAACATACTCTGTTAGTAAGCGATAGAAAACGTTATACGAAAGCTCTTTCTTATCATGCAAGAGCCTCTCATCCATTGCTAGTCTTTTCAATGGTGTTAGTTCAGTGACAGTAACAGGAACAATAGTAGAAGCAGCAATAGTCTCATTCTCACCCTTTCCATGCATTCCAAACACAATTGCCATTATTATTAGTACACATGTTAGTACCAAGCCTATACAAACGTATTTACAATACTTCTTTCTATTGTTTTGCATAGCGTACCCAGGCATGATCTGTATAGAATCAGAGAGCTAGAAGCACCTATAAATGAAACTACTTAGCAATTCAGTTACAAAGCTTGAATGAGCACAATGTTCACACCGTTTTCTTCAAAAGGCCAGACACTTATCGGTTAGCAGCATTTGTCTCAGCTGGTTGTTTGTCTCACGTTAGATTGCAGCAAGCAATACCATTCACTACCTTTTCAATCAACAGAGTCTATGAAACTTTTCTTTTCTATTGGTATCTCTTCTTCTTCTTCGTTCTCGATGCTTAGAGATACAAACTCATCAGTCCAATCATCATTTACCGCATATGCCCATTCAGGACCGGAATACCTCTTGTTTGGTATCCTTTTCCTCTTCAATTTTGCTTCTCTCTTTGATTCTGCTTCGCTGGCACTCTCCTCCTTCGCCAAGTCCTTTTCCGCACTTGACGATTGTTCCACGACAGTCACTTCCTTTCTTTTCTCTTTTACTTTCGGCCTTCCTCCTTCGTTCAAACCTTCTTTACCCTTTTCTTTTATCGGTGAGATACTTAGTCTTCTTTTTGCACCATGTCCGTTTGATGGACCTGCGATCCTTTCTGTAGACGTTTGAGCTCTTTCGTTCTGCTCTTCTTTGTCCCCACCTTCAGGGGAATCAGTCACGTTTTCCTTCTCTTCTTCTGTATCGTCTGTTTCTGGGAAAGCCCCCTTCTGCTCAGGCTCTCCTGCCTTCTCACTCTCTTCGAGCCCTTCGTCACCGTTACTTTCTTCAGGCTCTGTATCACTTTCAGCTGCTTCAGGTTCCTTGTCACCTTCAGCTGCTTCAGGCTCTTTGTCACCTGCAGCTTCGTCGTCGCTGTCTGAACTTTCTCCTTGGTCTTCCCCAAGTGAGTCGGACTCTTCGTTCTCCAATAATATCTCTTTTTCTCCTGCTGTTGCTTGTTCGCTTTCAGTTCGCTTTTGTTCTGTCCCAGCACTTGGTACCGTTTTATCAGGCACTGGTAGTTTCAGCGCTTCAACTTCCTCATCTGTGGGACACAGCACCTTCTTTGTATGACTGGCGTGAATCCAGTTGGTAACCCCCGCGCACTTCACAGCGGTAGTTGTCGTCAGGATCACTTGGAAAGGGCCTTTCCAACGGGGTTCCAGACACGACTTCCTCACGTGCTTCTTTATCACGACTCAATCACCTGCTTTCAGGGCGTGTCCTGGACCTTGGATCGGTGGCAAGGTGGTCGCTTCCACCTGGTGAGAGAAAGAGCGAACCACGTCAGCCAGACCTTTGCAGTAGTCTAACACCATATCATCTGTAATATTCAAAAGCATGTTTGCGGGAACTGCAGGAAGTCTCATAGCCCTGCCCATGAGAATTTCGTGCGGAGACAATCCAGTTTTTCTATCCGGAGTGTTTCTCATTGACATTAGCACTAAGGGCAATGCGTCAGGCCATTTCAAATTTGTTGATGCACATATTTTTGCCATTCTCGATTTCAGCGTACCATTCATCTGCTCCACCAGTCCTGATGCTTCAGGGCGATAGCTACAGTGCAGCTTTTGCTCAATGTTCAGTGCTTCGCAAAGTAACTTCATCACCTCGTTGTTGAAGTGACTTCCCCTATCTGATTCTAAAGAGATCGGGAATCCGAAACGTGGTATTAACTCCCTCAATAATAGCTTGGCAACTGTAAGACTGTAATTTCTACGTGTGGGGTATGCCTCAATCCAATGACTAAAAATGCACACAATCACCAACACATATCTTAAACCTCCATGTACAGGCATCTCAATGAAGTCCATCTGCATACGACTAAAAGGACCGCTTGCCCTACCAATGTGGCTCGCGTTCACAACTGTTCCCTTTCCTGGGTTCATCTGTTGGCAAGTGACACATCGATGGCAAACTGCTTCTGCAGCTTGACGAAATCTGGGGTTAAACCAATCAGTTTTGAATAATCTTATCATGGCATCTCTCCCTAGGTGAGCTTGCCCATGATAGAACCGCGCAAGCTGTGATAAGAGACCATTTGGCAGAACAAATTTTCCCTCATGTGAAACCCATAGCTCGTCTTGTCTCTTTATACATTGTGATTTAATCCAGGAATCTCTTTCATCCTCCCTGACATTATTCTGTAGTGCTTTTAGTTATTCTATGGTATCTACGACCTTCAAGGCAAATGCTTCAGCTGGTTCGAGTTCTGGTTCACTTATTGTATTCCAATCATCCCTTAACAATATACAGTTCAAGGCACAAAATCTTGCGACTTGATCTGCATAGGCATTTCCCAGAGACACATAATCCTGTCCTTTCGTGTGAGCACTGCATTTTACCACTGCAACTTCAGCTGGCACTTGAATGGCATGTAACAACTCCCTTATTCTCTCCCCATTTTTCACTGGGGATCCTGAAGAAGTCAGGAAACCTCTCTGTGACCACAGTTGTCCAAAGTCATGCACAATCCCAAACCCGTATTGGCTATCAGTGTAAATGGTGACTTTCATCAATGCAGACAATTGACATGCTCTAGTAAGGGCTACAAGTTCTGCTACTTGTGCAGAATAGACTCCTTGGAGCCATCCCGCTTCCAAGACCCCTGTCACAGTACATACAGCATATCCTGCTTTCAAAATTCCCACCCCATCTCTTAGACATGAACCATCAACAAACAGAATTTGGTCATTTACATCAAGTTTTGTATCCTTGATGTCCGGTCGGGGTTTTGTGCAAAATTCAGTCACCTGAAGGCAGTCATGCTCGACGTCTTCAGCGTTCTCAATTTCAGCATTTTCTCCAGGAAGCAAGGTAGCTGGATTCAACGTAGTGCACCTTTTCAGCTGCACATTCGGTGAGCCCAGAATAGTCGTTTCATACCTTGTGAGTCTTGCTCAGAGTCATGTGCTGCGTTCGGGAGTGGGTCAAAAGTATCTCAACTGAGTGAGGGACCATGACTGTTACTGGGTGTCCCATCACTATTCCTTCACTCTGAGTGAGGCTGATACCAACTGCTGCTACGGCGCGCAAACACCCTGGGAGTGCTGCTGCGACCGGATCCAGAGTAGCTGAAAAATACGCTACTGGTCTGTTTACGCCACCATGGGCTTGTGTCAAGACAGACAAAGAACATGCATCACGTTCATGGCAAAACAATGTGAAAGGCTTCGTGTAGTCAGGCATACCTAAAGCTGGAGCCCTGCACATGCATTCTTTCAGTTCAACAAAGGCATCCATCTCGTCTCCTCTCAGCTCAATTTCATCCAAAGCATCCTTTTGGGTCAATTTCAGTAGGGGCTTCGCTAGAGACGAAAAGTTGGGGATCCACTGGCGACAATATCCCACCATTCCCAAAAACTTCCTCACCTCCTTCCTTGTTTTTGGCGGACTCATTTGAAGTACACTGGTAATTCTTTCCTTCATTATTTTCCGTGACCCTTTCTCTATCTGGTGACCCAAGTATTTCACTTTCTTCTGACAGAACTGTAATTTGGAAGGGGACACCTTGTGTCCATTCCCTCCCAAATGGTTCAACAGAGCAATGGTATCGGCTGTGCAGCCACTTTCTGTCTTTGATGCAACCAGTAAGTCATCAATGTACTGTACTAGGGTTGACTCAAATGGCAACTCTAACTCTTCCAAATCTTTCTTTAGGACTTGATTGAATATCGACGGTGACTCAGAGAACCCTTGAGGAATTCGACACCAACTATATACTCTGTCTAGGAATTTGAAACAAAAGAGGAATTGGCTATCCTCATGAAGAGGCACAGAAAAGAATGCTTGTGACAAATCGATGACTGAGAACCACTCAGCTTCGCAAGGGATCTGAAACATTATCACAGCCGGATTCGGTACGACAGGGCAGCACTTGATTATGATGTCATTTATTTTTCTCAAATCTTGTACAAGTTGGACTTTCCCACTTGGCTTCATTAGTCCCATTATCGGTGAATTACATGGGCTGCTCAATACTTCTTTCAGTACTCCCTGCTTCACGAATTCGTCGATAAGTTGGGCAACTTTCATGAGGGTATCTTGTGGCATGTGGTATTGTGGGGTCTGGGGAAAGATCGCATTGGGCTTTACCATCACTTTTACTGGTTCTACTCCTTTCATCAATCCCACCTCTTTCCCTGTCATGTCCCACACTTCCTTTCCGACTGTTTCCCGTAATTCTGCTGGGATATCTTCTTCAGTTATCATTGGTAAGAGACAAATCAGAGGATACTCTTCGTCAACTGTTTCTATCTCATCACCCTCTACACTGCCCTCTTCTTCCCCATCACTGCTCGTCTGTATTGTTATTCCCTCGTTCGAGCACATTATCGAACAACCCAACTTGCACAATAGGTCTCTTCCTAACAGTGCAATCGGGCTTGAGTCACATACTACAAACTGATGTACCCCTTGATAGTTACCAATGTTGACTGGTATCGGATCTGTTATTGGGTTCGTCAGATGCCTGTTTGCTACTCCCACCACTTGAACTGTCCTCCCTGAGAGTGGCAAATTTGGTACTTCACTGCTCTTAACAGTTGAACGTGTGGCTCCCGTGTCAACCAGAAATGAGACGCGATGACCCATTACTCTTCCCTCTACGTACGGACCCCTTTGATCAACTTCTAGAGATGCCGCAAGCACACAATCTCCTTCCTCTTCTGAGCTTTCACTCTCCCATACATTGTTTATTCCACTCTCACTGTGTAATGGGAACTGTTGTACTGTGCCGTTTGTGCTCATTACCTGACCCGTTACCTGTGGAGGAACCATCATTTGCTGCTGACTCATTGGTGCCAAAGGTATTTGCATTTGCTGATTAGGTACCATAGGTAACTGCTGTTGCATCGGCTGCATTTGCGTCATCTGCACACGGGGCATCTGCATCTGCTGCGGCTGCATAGGTTGTAATCCCTGCAATTGATTTATGGTCTGAAAATTTGGGTTTAGACCTCTCATTTTCGGTCCTCTCATTGTCTGAAATGCATTGACATCATTGTTTTGCTGACCAACACCTACACCTGCACCTGCGCCTTCCTGCACCACCATCGGGCACTCGCGTTTCCAATGACCTACGTTTCTGCACGCGTGACACGGCATCACCTTTTTCATTGCCTGCACACCCGTCACAACAGTGTTCAAATCTGGACCATTATTCACAAAACCTCCTCTACCTCTGCCTCTGCCCTGTGGCTGAAACGCCATGTTTCCTTGTAACTGCGGCTGCTGTTGCTGAAACACCATGTTTCCCTGCAACTGCGGCTGCTGTTGCGGTACCTGCTGTTGGAACCCTTGCATCCCTGGCAACCCTTGCAGTCCTTGCAGACCTTGTAAGCCTGTCTGAGCCGCCTTAAGCTGCATCATCATCACCTTCTCTTTCAGCTTTTTCTGTTTCACCTCAATTTCGTCGCTACAGTATTTCGCATAAGTCAAGACTTCATCAATCGGTTTCGACTGCCAGCAGATCAAATGTGATTTTATCATCTGACTTATCTCTGGTCTCAGCCCTTCCACAAATCTGAACACAAAATGAAGCATATCTTTCGCCTCTATTGCTTCCGTGCCACTGTAATTCTTGAACGCCTTCAACAACCTCTCATAGTAACTATGAATCGATTCTTTAGCCTCTTGGGCAGTTCGATCAATTTTCTGCCAATCCACATTTTTCGCGGCAACCTTCGTCTTCAAATGCTCAATCACCTTATAGTACAGACACATCACCATAGGTGATGGTGCACCCGTCTCTCTGTCTCTCTCTGGTTCACTTGTCGGCCAACCTACAGCTCTTTTGCAATCCTCCCACAAATCTGCCGGAACCACAATCTCGAATAAAGTGTTCAGGTCTTCCCAGAGACATTTTGCAAGCTTTACAAACCTATCAGTCTGTTGATACCATTCGATCGGCTTCTCCCTCAGTTTGGGAAAATCATTCGTAAAAGACTGATTATCGCTCCTGTGCCATGGTACATGTACTAATTTTCCCCCTGCTGTCTCCCTCATGGGTAACATGGTTACGGTCTCGCTGCTCTGCGGTCTTTTCTCATTATGCTCTGTAACACTGTCCCTCCTCTTATCCTTCCTCTTTACCCATCTGCTTTCCCACTTGTCTAAACACCTCCACACTTGGGCGCTCTGCAACAATTCTCTAAGGTGTGCCTTCATGCCTGCTGATCTCATGTGTTCAAAATCTGTGGTCCCAAAATCCAGCCTATAGCTCCTGCTCAAGTGTTTCGTCTTGCCTATGTCAATCCCGTTCCTGTCTGCTACTTCCTGCAAACTTTTATGTACCTTGTTTACCTCTTTCGTGATCTTTGGACATAGATACCTCAACTCCTCTTCCGTGTAGGACTCTAACCTGTTCACACCCATATTCCCTTCCACCAATTCTTGTGCTTCCATGTTCAGCCTCATCCTGCTCAAGTAATCGTCTCCTTTCCCACTGTCTGAGCTTTGTGTGGAATTTAAACTGTTGAACCATTGTGTCAGCTGTTGCGCATTTACCCCCATCAGTGTAGCATTCACATCGACTGCCATTGATGGTTGCGGCAACTTTTCAGTGTTCGATGTTAATGGTATTATCAGTGGGGGGCTCGACCTCACCAGTGTTGACTGAGCGCATACGGGACTAAACTCCATCAAGGACCCAGACCCAGTTGGCTGAGCCGCTATCGGAGTTATCCCTGGAATGTTTTCTATGCACCTTCTTTCTGTCCCATTCTGCAGCATCTGTCTCTGACTGCTCATACCTAAGTTAGGCTGACTATACAAAGGTACCACTGGACCTACAGTAATGGGCAGTGATATCGCATCTGGATTTTGTCCATTTCCCATATTCTGAGGCATGTTCATCCCCATATTATGGGCCATCATTGCCAGCATGCCCATCTGACTCCCCGTCATTTGAGCATGAACATTTCCTCCCTGCATCTGCTTTTGAGGCATCATAAACTGAGTTGATTCAGCTTGTGCCATTGTTGGGTTGTAACCATTCTGTACGCCCCTTACGGTTGGATCTAGAATCATTCCTCCACTATTATCACTGTTGTAGTACCCTGGCATCTGCGGCTGATAATTTTCTGCTGGTTTCAACACGGGCACATCTGGATACATTCTCCTGACCTGTGGTATCTGTGGGGTGAGCAGTAAGCTCGGATCCTTAGATCCCGATGGTGCTCCTGGATTCTGCGTTTCACTGTTCTGTACCGATGCCGGAGGGGCAGAACTGGTACTTGGACCTTGTCCATTCTCTGCATAAGGTGGTGGACGATCGTTCAACAATTGCATTATCAACTCCTCATCCTCTAACTCCTCTTCTCTTCTCAACTTTTCCTCGTCCTCTCTGTCCTTGGAACACTTCCTGTCTGTCTTACAGGTAGCTTTCTTACCTGTCTCCTCTTCATCCTTAGTAATCGCGGGGAACAATTTTATTCCCTGCAATACATCTGACCTCCACACCTTCTGCGCATTATCCCACCTAGCATCCGCTAGTGTCTTTTCTACCTTCCTCATCCTTGTTTCAAACTTGTTTTTCTGTTGCTGCCTAGCCATGAGTTCCCATATTGCTAGGGCCTCAAACTGTGCTGGCCTTGGAGGTACTTTCATGTCATACATCGTAAATCTCAAATTCTCTAGGACCCTTATATTGAATGTCCCATGTATCGGGAATGCTACGCTCCCATGTTTCTCCGTCCACTTGTGCCATTGCTTTAGCCAAAGACACGGAGCTACCCCTTTTTCCTCCATTACAATGTAAGCTGGTGTACCCTCGGGCGGCGTCTCCTCTCCTACGCTCGCTTTAATGTATGACTCTCCTTTCATCGCGCTCCTGAATGCTTTAAGGAATTTCATTTTCTCGTCTTTTAATTCACAAAGTTTATAATCAATAGGTCACTTTTATTCCACAAAATTTGTAATCAATAGGTGACTTTAATTCCCGGAATACTCTTCACCTGCCTTTCCCCTTCCAATCGAGTCCCACGGACTGCGTCCAATCCGTGCGCGACCCTTCTCTCCAACCAACCTATCCCAGCGCGGCTCTTAGTGACGTCACACTCACACACACTGCGGCTGACAAAGCCTCGCGGCTAGTCCTCCTTCACTCAGCCCCTCTCGTAACAACTTTTTTTGCATGTATCGCGAGCTACCAAAAACCCCAAAACAGATCTGTCGGTTTACTACAGGAAGGGTAACATAATCGCTTCAGGACCTTAGGGACCTTTCACTAACCTCGGCCACTATTCGATCTCTTTCACCAGCCTCGGCCGCTATTCCGTCTTTCTCAGTCCCCACATTCGCAAGCAAATCTGACCCGCAGACCTACTCTCAACTTGTCAATGATCTGTTCTAGTGCACTTAGAATCTCGTCAAAGCCCGAAGTCGAAGTTCCTATCACTCCCTAACACACGTACCCACTCGTTGACCACGCCCGATCAACCTACTAAACCGCCCAGACCACAACATGGATCAACATACTCCGGAGTCTCTTGACCTCGCAGGGCCCGTCTCAACAACAACAACCACGTGGACCTTTTTATGCACAAAGCGCCAGACGCACATGAAGTTCGACGACTTCCCTACTCTCACACTCGGAGCCGCACCTCCGCTATCTCTATGAAGTTCGACGACTTCTCTACTTCTACACTCGGAGTCGCACCTGCGCTATCCTTAAAAGAAAACCCTCACAACCTTTTCACACACCCTGCGGCAATAAGCTGTGCAAGCGCAAAACCCTAACTTCACTCATACCATCACTAGTACTGCCAACGCTGTTTCCACATCTCCTTTCTCTCCATTCGCAAGCTTCGAGATCCCGGGAAAGTCGCGGTGGACCTAGCCCATCATCATCTTGTCAATCAGTTTTATCCAAGAAAAATGTAACTCAACTTCTCGAATTATGCCTCAAAATGCGTAACCGTTAATTCAACACCATGTACTCTACTGATACAGGGTCCCAAAAGACATAACCGTCCTCTGCTACCATCTACTGATAGAGCGGAACGTGGTAACAATTTACCTGCGTTCGGACGCTCTCTAGGTCGATGAATCTTTTGACTAAGTGGGAACTCTCTGTACTATTAATCGATCACTCACTTTATATCGTTAATCAATAACGAACATAAGCAACACCTTGAACAACATAACACTTAACAATTAATCCAGAATACATTTCGGCGAACCCTGACCTTTCAGCCAGGAATAACCACACCAGTTTATTGCAAAGTTAGTGAATTTATTTCCCTATATTAACAAAGCTAGCACAATATAAATGTGTCTCAACACCAAATGATAAACATAAATGAACATTAATAGCTGTCCATATCGTCGAAACAAGTGTAATCTATGTAGCATTTGAATCACAAGGCATTCGATAGTGGCAATGCAAAGCACTAATACGATAATCTGTAATGGGCTAATTGCGTACATTTAGTCAGCATAACAAGATCTCCAATTGCATCGTGCGACATATGGAATCCTCATCTAACCTCAAATTAGCATCAGCATGTGGGACTTCATGCAAAAACAATTTGGCAACATCAATTTAGAAAACTCCTAGCTAGGGTCCTTATCAAAATCAGCAGTTGGTTACCTAAAAGAAACACAATGCAATTTTACAATTTCCTTTCATAATTACCAATTCTAATCAGCAATCAATGAAGTCTTCGTCTCACAGGTATCGTTTCTCGATCAGCTTGGGTCGGGACAAAGGGGCAGGGGTGAACGGGGCAATTGCCTCACGGCGGCAGGTTAAGGCTACTACTTCATGCAAAGGGACAAATCAAAGTTAAAGTCTCTAGGGCAAGAATCATTAAAGTCTCTTTCTCTCGACTAGAGAAAGCATCAAAGTCTCTCAAAATGGCGTCGCAGCAAAATGGGTCATAGTAGCTATGAAGTCAAAATGGCGGGATGTCCGAAGATAGAGAGAGCTCCCCTCTCGTGCACCTGGGTTTTATAGACAACAGTTCAAGTCCAGTAGGGTCTCCATTGGAGGGTTCATAGGTTAGCTTCAAATTGACCAATCAAAAACGACAGTTCTCAAGCTTTTACTTAAGCATACATTATCCTTGGAGATGGGTACGCAAGTTGCAACATTGTTTCTCCATTAGCTTACTCTCAGAGCCTCCATTGTCCGCACCTGCAAGCCGACCTTGAATTAAGGAGAAAATATGCCATGCTGGCACCAACTTCAAGATAAGCATGTGAACAGTCTCTGTGGAAAAGCACAGCTTCAAGCAGAAATACACGTTTAATAGCACAGTGGAAAAATACGAACATTTAAACCGTGAGACCAGGCAACTAGGCCAAAGCCTCTGCTAAAGTAATGCTAAGCTAAGGCATTTCAAATAAGCAAATCGTAGCACACGTTTATGATTATGTCGGATTAGTGCAATTCTAATACACCACGTTATATGAAGCACGCATATAAATGTTGGCAAACTACTCTAAGGGCACATTTTGTCCCCGTACAATCTTTATTAATTTGGTTAATGACACACACGATTATATCAGCACTACGTTTATGCGTTAATAAATCACAACCTTCATTTTCTGCTTCATCAAAGGCTACAACTCAAATAGGCTCTTAACACGCCAACTGCGTTTGTTGAAAGAATACCATGTCTCCAACGTGCTTCAATGGTATTCTCAAAAACTCCCATGTGAGAACTCTCAATTATTTCATAATCAATGGATGCCCATCCGGCTGAGATCCTGGACAGGCCATAGCTTTTAGACCTACTGTAGTGTGGTGTCTCTGGAGTACCCACTCTGTCTCCTAGGACATATCATCGATACGAGTCCGGGTCACCTCGAAAGGTGTCATTGGGCTTTTTTTTGGACCACCTGTAAACTCTTGTAGGAGCCCTAAGCTCACAATGACATGCAAATTCACTTGTGCGAACTCAGGAAGATTCAGGGTCCCTACAACCCCTTGGTCTGTGAATTCAGACTTCAGTTGCAGGAGACCAAGAGATGACTCTCCCTGAAATGTTGATCCTAGAATTGATCCAAGGCGGATGCAAGAAAATCACATCCCACAGGAATAAAAATATCTAACACGTAGAGAACGAGTTAATCAAAGGAAACTTTGCAAGCCTCAGAGCTCTAGGCCTCTGATATGCCCCATGCGATCATCAGTGAAGCAGAACGTTTTTCACCTCTAGCAAGTCCAGTTCTTTTTATTTAATTATTTTGTCATTTAAGATGCCACTTATCTCTTATTTGTGCAGTATCATTATACTGTACTGCGCAAAAGATCTACGCAAAATGACAATTTGAAATACAGCAAGGGGAAAGAAAGTCAGAAAGGGCAAATCTTGCCAGCTTCTCCCGGCATGTGGAGCAGTCTGTATGAAAAATGCTATTTCTTTCACTGACAGTGACTTAGGCGACCTCTTTTGATCATTTATTGTGGAAAAGGTCCCTCCCTCTGTATGCTCAATACAGTTATTTCTACAAAGAGTTATAATGTGAAGTGGATCAACCTTCATGGCTGGTAATCCCTCATGCATAAACACACTTTGTAACACAGGACAAATCAGGTACCTTCCTATAAGAGAAGGATCCAAAATGAACCACATAATAGTGAAGCACCAGTACAATACAGATAAAGGGTATATACCCGAAAATTCTAAGCACAATGGCCATCCTGGTGCAAGTGAGTATAATTAAAGCACAATCATATCATCCTGGCACTGTCTGCAATATAAGCACACTTGACTAGAGCCAAGGCCACAGCAACCACAGTGGAGTACCCCCTGTGTCCTCATGCACTTCACCCAGTGTTTCCTGCATACGTTTTTTTTGGATAAACATATTTTATTGAATTTTGCACAGAAACGTCAATAAGACGTGCAGGCAGCACATTAGACAAAACTTTACAGGTTTGAGCGAGTGAGCACAACTCAGTTATTGAACGATAAGATACATTAGCAGGAGATAGCACAGCTATTCCACGTTTAGAAATGACCTTAAGGTATTTGCCCCAACCACGTCCCCCACACTCAGCCATGTTTATAAGGAAAGACCCGGGCCTCATAGACTGGTCTTTCTTCCTGTGCACATCAGTCCACCCCTCGGTGCCATTGTGAAAGGGTAGGAGGGGCGGAGGCTTTCCAGTGAGCTGCGATGTCATGCTTGGCAACTAGCAGAAGCTTGTCCAGGAATGCTCCATCAACCGTTGTACCTCCAACACTGTCCAGAACCCCTAGCAGAATCATCAGTGGAGATAGTGGGACCTCCCAACCCAACACTTCAGTGAGCTTGCCCACTACAGTGGACCAAAGGCTTTGAATCTGAGGGCACACCCAAACCATATGGTAGAAGTCGGCAGGGGCAGTGCCACAGCGGGGAAAAATGGGCTCAGGGAGGAGGTTTATGGGGTGTACTCTAATTGGGGAGAGATAGGCTCTGTAGAGGTAGTATGTTTGAATCAAGCCCAAGCAGGAAGAGAAGGTGAAGGTCCTTGGTGCCATCAGGATGTCCCTCCAATTGTCATCCATAAAGGGGCCCAACCAGTTCTCCTATTGATTTCTGGAGTGGGACAAGTTGCCTGTGGCATTAAGGATCAGTGTTGAGTAGAGTTGAGATATCCTTCCTTTGCCTAATGGCCCCACATGAAATTTGGCTTCTAGCGGGCTGAATTCCGGGAGAGGGTCAGTGTGGGAGACGTGATTAGAGAGCATGTCTTAGTTTAGGGTATTTATAGAATTGCACGTTAGTAAGTGCGTAAGTGTGCTGAAGCTCCTGAAAATATCACATATGTGTCCCTGCCCATACATCTCCTAATTGTGAAAGGCCAATGAGGTCCCATCTCTTAAAGCCCATTAATGCTGTTGTCTCACATAGTCAGGTGCCATGCCAGAGGGGTGTTTGTTTTGTAAGTGTATAGACCCAGCGAGTATGGCACAGTGCAGCTCTCCATGTCAGTAGGACTGTTTTGGATACTGGGGCAGTGTCTTGGGGGATAACAGAGCCGTATGGCATCACTAGGATTTGAGAGAATTCCAGAAGAGTTAATTCTAGCTGATAAGCGGGAACCAACAAGCCTCCGTTAAACCAATTGTGGATCACTAGAAAATAGGATGCCTGGTAATACAAGTACAGGCTGGTCATTCCCAGGACCAAACACATGGAGCATGTTGTCAATTATTGAGGACGAGATGGGGCCTGGAGCCATGTCACAAAAACAAGGTTGCAGTCCTGTCTTGGATATCATGACTGTGGTATAGGTAGTGGGGTGTTTTGAAGTATATACAAGAGCCTTGGCAGGGTCATCATTTTGTATAAGGCGATGTGGCCCATTACGTTTAACAGAAGAGATTTCCATTTAGCAAGATCATTTTTAGCCTTTCTCTCAGGGGCTCAAGGTTTAGAGTTCAGGCAAGGTTGTGGTGATGTGACACACAAATACATAAGTGTTTGAAGCTAAAATGATGGATCGGAATTTCATTTTGCCAGTCAAAGCAATCCCAGGATGGGGTCAAAGGCACCAGCACTGATTTGGAGGGGGGATTCATCCAAAAGCCGGAGACTTCTGCAAAGAAGTGAAGGATATGAAGACAGTGAGGGCCAGTTCTTGAGGGGCCTGCCAAGTAGAGAAGGACATTGTCCACATTTAAGGCTATGCTGTCTACATGTCCCTCCCCTCATTTCCATATGCACATCTTGTCGTCGCTGTGAATAAGATGGGCTAGGGGCTCAATCACTAGCGTGAAGGGAAGAGGGGATAGATGACAGCCCTGTCTAGTTCCTCGCCTGATGGGGAAGGCATGTGAGAGAACGCCATTAATTTGAACCCGCGGGTTGGAGTAGAGAGCCTGACCAGCCAACAAAAATGGGGTCCCAGCCCAGTGTGCAACAACATCCACTGCAGAAACCCCCAGTCCACTGTGTCAAACGCCTTTTCAAAGTCAATAAAAAGTTAGACTAAGTCGGGATAGAGGGTGATGGTGGGCCAGAGCAAAATGAAGACGTCGGATGTAATGCCTTGTCCTGCGAGTTGGCATAAAGCTGCACTAGTCAGGTGTATCAAGGTGTGGAGAACTTGCTTAAGCCGAGTGGCAAACAGAGTAACAAAGATCTTGACCTCTCCATTGATATGGGAGATTGAGTGATAAGCCGCACTGCATTTGGAGGGAGGTTGTGTTTTCAGAATTACCAGAACTGCAACAGTATCCATCTCTGGTGAAATGGCACCTTTCTGCCCAACCTCGTTATAAAGGGCCAGAAGTTGAGGGATCAGGGTATCTCTAAAGGTTGTATAATATTCTGTAGGGAAGCCATTGGGCCTGGAGTATTTCAGGAGGCTGTTGTAGATAGGGCTGTAGCTATCTCTTCAGCTGTGAAAGGTTCATCCAGCCTCCATATGGGATAGCCAGGGGAGGAATAGGTCATGAAGAAAGTGTGTGGAGTAGTCAGCATTCTCCTTAGGTGAGGCGCTATAGATTTACAGTAGTATTCGGCAAAGGCCTACATCACCTCTGGAAGCTTATGCAACGTGCTGACCTGGTCATCTACGATTTCAGGCACTATCCTGGTCGTATGGCAGTGGGAGGCAGGCCAGTAAAGGAGCTTTACAGTCTTATCCCCACATCCATCGATTTTTGGCAGTTGTGGCTTGCCATATATGTTTGGCAGCTTCAAAAGACTGGTAACGTATTTTGTCTTGTAAAAGTGAGTCACCGGGTTGTGTCTTCACTTGGGTAGTTGCAATGTTGCTCTCTAAGTGGAGCACGCAGGCCTCCAGCTGGGTGATATGGAGTAAGCGGGTCCGCACATGTGCTCAGAGGTAGCCTTTAGCAAATCTTCGTAGGGTCGTTGTACTGGAGGGCCAGAGGGTGCCAGCTTAGGAGACCGAGCCTTCATTGTTACAGAAGCAGGCTTGAAGTTCTGCGCCAAGAGTTTGAATGTAGGATTTGTCTTGTAAACATCATGCATTGAGTCACAACATGGGTGTAGTTCATCTTTGGAGGGGCTAAGGTGAAGGAGAAGTAGGGTGTGGTCAGAGATGCCCCTGGGGAGAATTTGGACATAAGTGACAGTATGACAATCAAGAGCAGGCATAAAAATTTGGTCTATTCAGGAATAAGTGTGGTGTGCCACAGATGTGTGTGTGAGTTGCACGCTTCGCTAGTGCTATATGCTTCACACGTCACACAGGCTAAGAGAGGCAGCCCAGTCGGAAAGATGACAAGCTCCTGCACATCGAGATGCGGAGGAGGGCTCTGAGGTGTCAGTTTCAGATACGGGGATTGCATTAAAGCCTCCCCGTATCTGAGTTAATCCCTGTGGGAGATCTAGGAGGTGCTTGATGAGATCTTGAAGGAAGGTACTGAGAGCTGTCAGGGCGACATATACACTCACCAAATTGATACTGTGCCCTTCAAGTATTCCAGTACGGGCCAAAAAGCGACTGTGAGGATCTCACTTCGCAGGAGACTGTCATAGGAAAGGACCGAAGCAGTAGTATGGCCACTCCTCTAGATTCTCAGGTATACCCTGAATGAAAAACTGTTGTAACCTTTACGGGCTAAGAAGGGACAGCAATTACCCAAAAGATTGGTCTCTTTGATTAATAGGACATCAGAAGCTTGCTGGTGTGAAAAAGCAAGGACTGCAATACTTTTCACATGGTCTCAAAGACAGATAGGATTCCAGGACAAGGCGCAAAAGGCTGCCATGTTAGGAAAGTGGAAGATCACATGTACTCAGGATGAGGCAATGTAGATCACCCCTGTGCATCCAGGAGGATAAGGGCGGTCCAAGAGTGTGTGCTATTAAGTGAATCGTAGGTCATGTTGTGATGAAGATTTGTGCCTGAGTGCAATTAAAACCAAGAAAGCAAATGTATAAACAGGTCCACACTGACAACATAAGAACTTTGATATTATACTGATACCCAGTCCCCCAATACCCACCCCACCCCATACTTCCACCCAAAAAGCATCTGTCGCTGTACTAAAAAAACTTGAGAAGGAAAAAAATACACAAAAAAACTAAAAGGGAGTGGTGGACCCCTCCTTAGTTAAGGATAACTATTAGCCGTCACGATTAACAAGGTTTAATTTAGGGATATTTTGTGGCTCACAGAGAGCAGGCAGATTGAGATTCATAGTGAAGGGATTCAGGAGAGATCAGAGTCTTCGCTAACATCAATTTGTGTGGACGGTGCTCCATCCAAGAGGTAGTACCGGTTTAGTTGGCGTACCTCTGTGTCTGGGATCCGAGGAGCCTGTGGCAAAAGAGGAGATCAGTCCTGGGCCTGGGAAGATTGTGAGCAGAATCTGGAGCCGAGATTATGGTGTCGCTTCCATGAGAAGGCACAACGACATTGCAGTTTGGGTTTTGTATCTCCATCATATAATGACCTATAAGTTGGGTCCTTATAAGGCCTAGTCACGGAGTGGACGTTCCTCCATTAGCTATTGCTAGGCGGGTTTGAAGTATCAAAATAGTGAGTTTTATTGCGTGAACAACTTGGAGCCTGACGGGAAATAGGAGGCGATATTGGAGTCCCATTGCCCTAATTTTCTGCTTAACTTCTGTGTAGGATTGGCATTGTTGTTGGACATTGCAGGTGTAGTCAGAGAGGGGTAGAACTTTGGCTTTGCCACATTGGAACTCAGGCGGGAGCGGGCCTCCTGAAGAATGGCATCCCTGTCTCAGAAGTTAAGGATACGGGCTATCACTGGCCTAGGAAGTGCACCTGGATGTGTTTTGGGGGCCAGCGCCCTATGAGCCTGCTCAGTCACAAACCAGAACATAAGTTGATTTGATGGCATCCACGTTTTGGTCCATGCTTCTGAGAATTCACCAACTTGCTACAGTTCAAAACCTTCAGGGATGCCAATCATGCGCACATTATTGCACCACGTGCAATTCTCTGCGTTTTCAGGTCAGTAATGCTGTTCTGCTGTATGTGCATGAAGGCTTGTAACTTGGGATTTGAAGGCTGTGACCTCATCTTCCACCATGGACAGCCTGGACTCAGCAGCTGTGATTCTGTCTACGGAGTTAAGGAGATTCTGACGGAGTAAGTCAACACCTTCTCATACCTCACCAATTTTGTTTTCCACAGCAGCTTAAGAGGATTGAATGGTTTGGAAGATTGTGGCGAGGTCACTGGTGGATGAAGAGGTTTTCACCATTGTGAATTCTCCAGCATGACCATTAGTGGGTCCTGGGGTGTATTGCTCCATGCAGGTTTGGGAAGTCAGCGAACATGCTGATTTGTCTTTACCCATGATGCTGGAGCACTCACTTCAAGGGCTCTTCCTACTTGCCACAAGGTCACTGCAGCAGGAGCAGCCAAGTGGCTAGGGAGGATTCCCTGGCCAAATGAGGAAGAATGCAGTCTGTCTGTTGGGCGCCGGATCCATGGAAAGAATTGCTCTCTAACCTTCCCTTGGGTTATAGTAGGGGCTGCAAATGAGAACGGTTATGCTAGGTGATCAGGTGGGGCGAGTTGTGTCTCGGCCCCAGAGTATACACAGAGGTTCTCAAGTTGCTTCCATAGGGGAGGAGTGCCATGTGAAGGGCACCATTAGGTATGGGCCACCAGTCCTTAGGGGCCAAGGTTCATGCTGTAGAGTGCCAGTCCGTTAAAGCAGAGATGGACAGAAAACAATAAAGCGGGGCTAGTTCGGGAGAACATGGCTGCCGGCATAGCAGCAGGTCATTAGAGTGCCAAGCGACTGGGGGACCCAGTCAGAGCTACAGAGGGCATAGATGTGTTGGCTCACCCTCAGAGATTTGGCAAAGGGTGGAAGTTGGCCTGGCAGGCCTTGAGGTGGTGTCGAGCCGCCCTGGAGCTCCTGAGAAGCTGCAGTGCAGTTGCACGCTTTCCTCTCCGGGGGAGTGGTGGCAGAGTCAGCACAAACAGTGTGGAGTCCGAGGCAGAAGGGGTGGCTGTGCTGGTGGTGAGAGGAGATTCTGCTGGCAAGTTTTTGATGTGACACCAGGAGGTAGGAGTCTCGTGGTCACCAGTTAGAAGAGGAAAATGGGGGCAAGGGGAGAAAGACTCCTGGTGTAGGAGCTTTGAGAACCCTGCTGCAAAGGTGGGCACTACGAAAGATAAGAGCCAGATTTTGACGGGCCCAGGAGGGAGAGGTGGCAAAAATCCCTTTGTGCTGAGTACGGAGGAGGGTGCTTTCCAAGGGCAGGAGATAATAAAGACTCGACTGCCACACCTTTCTGAGTCTTACAAAGCTAGCCAGCAACTATGTAAAACCAAGTTGGGAAAAACAGGAAATTAAATAAAAGGTCCCCTCCCATTAGGAGGCTGAAAGTGGCACTCTCTTTAAGATCCTACTAAAGAGCCCTCCCATCAGTAGGTTAAAGTAATGAACCTTCAGGACCTCGCAATTTAATGTAGGGCGAAGTGAATTTGGAGGTTTTGCCTCCACCCGAAATAGAATCTGGGAATGGAATGGGTGAATGTGGTGGAGGAGGGAGTACGTGCGAAGGATTGAGAAAAAAAGTGGAGAATACGGTTGAAAGTACTAATGGAGAGTTTTTTGACTGGCAATTTAAGAGCCCCGAGGCATCGCTTCTTACAGGGAACATTATAAGGAGGGTGGAGGTACAGCAGCCTAAGCAAGTCCTGATAGAACCCAAAACTGGGCTTGCACATTCGAGTACCTTGATAGAGACAATGATTATAGCACTGTTTGAGGAGATTAAAAAAGGTTTTGCTGTATCTGAAGCCAATCAAGGACATATTAGAGAGGCCTGTGAAATATTGGAAACATTTTATGATTCTCTAGCTAAGAGAACTCAGGTGCTAGAAGAATCGGTGGGGGTTATGAAAGAAGAATTAAGGAAGAACAACCAGGAAATTCAGCTGTTGAAGCTAAACGAGCAAGAAATGCAGGATAGGCTGGAACGGCTGGAGAATGCTGCAAGGAGGAACCACCTTGAGATTCCTTAACATATCTGAAGGGGTGGAAGGAGAGGATCTAAAAGCATATGCAGCTGCTCTTATCAAGAGTACATTGCAGCTAGGGGAAAGTAAAGACGCTATTGCAAAAGACATTAAGAGGATTCATAGAGAACCTTTTAAGAGAGATCCCAGTAAAAAGAAACCATGCAAAATTCTGGTAAACTTTCAGACTTAAGCCCTGAAGGAGAAGACTTTGCTAAAGGCTTTAAAGTTAAAATAACTAAAAAGGGAAGGACTTCTCTTTTGAGATAAGGTCAGATCTCTCCAGAAATACTCTGAACACGCAATGGGACCTAGGGAGACGTTTAGAGGAGTTTAAAAGATTAGGCAGTTTGGCAACTTAAATTCCCAGCCTTCTTGCATGTGATGTACAACAATAAAATGTATAACGTGAGAGACCAAAAGCAGCAGATGAGTGTAGGAAAGTACCATCTTGCCTGGCATGTTACCCCCATTTTTCACTGTATATATGTTGTTTTAGTTGTATGTGTCACTGGGACCCTGGTAACCCAGGGCCCCAGTGCTCATAAGTGTGCCTGAATGTGTTACCTGTGTAGTGACTAACTGTCTCACTGAGGCTCTGCTAATCAGAACCTCAGTGGTTATGCTCTCTCATTTCTTTCCAAATTGTCACTGACAGGCTAGTGACCATTTTTACCAATTTACATTGGCTTACTGGAACACCCTTATAATTCCCTAGTATATGGTACTGAGGTACCCAGGGCATTGGGGTTCCAGGAGATCCCTATGAGCTGCAGCATTTCTTTTGCCACCCATAGGGAGCTCTGACAATTCTTACACAGGCCTGCCACTGCAGCCTGAGTGAAATAACGTCCACGTTATTTCACAGCCATTTTACACTGCACTTAAGTAACTTATAAGTCATCTATATGTCTAACCTTTACCTGGTAAAGGTTAGGTGCAAAGTTACTTAGTGTGAGGGCACCCTGGCACTAGCCAAGGTGCCCCCACATTGTTCAGAGCCAATTCCCTGAACTTTGTGAGTGCGGGGACACCATTACACGCGTGCACTACATATAGGTCACTACCTATATGTAGCTTCACAATGGTAACTCCGAATATGGCCATGTAACATGTCTATGATCATGGAATTGCCCCCTCTATGCCATCCTGGCATAGTTGGCACAATCCCATGATCCCAGTGGTCTGTAGCACAGACCCTGGTACTGCCAAACTGCCCTTCCTGGGGTTTCACTGCAGCTGCTGCTGCTGCCAACCCCTCAGACAGGCAGCTGCCCTCCTGGGGTCCAGCCAGGCCTGGCCCAGGATAGCAGAACAAAGAACTTCCTCTGAGAGAGGGTGTGACACTCTCTCCCTTTGGAAAATGGTGTGAAGGCAGGGGAGGAGTAGCCTCCCCCAGCCTCTGGAAATGCTTTGTTGGGCACAGATGTGCCCAATTCTGCATAAGCCAGTCTACACCGGTTCAGGGGACCCCTTAGCCCTGCTCTGGCGCGAAACTGGACAAAGGAAAGGGGAGTGACCACTCCCCTGACCTGCACCTCCCCTGGGAGGTGTCCAGAGCTCCTCCAGTGTGCTCCAGACCTCTGCCATCTTGGAAACAGAGGTGCTGCTGGCACACTGGACTGCTCTGAGTGGCCAGTGCCACCAGGTGACGTCAGAGACTCCTTCTGATAGGCTCCTTCAGGTGTTAGTAGCCTATCCTCTCTCCTAGGTAGCCAAACCCTCTTTTCTGGCTATTTAGGGTCTCTGTCTCTGGGGAAACTTCAGATAACGAATGCAAGAGCTCATCCGAGTTCCTCTGCATCTCTCTCTTCACCTTCTGATAAGGAATCGACTGCTGACCGCGCTGGAAGCCTGCAAACCTGCAACATAGTAGCAAAGACGACTACTGCAACTCTGTAACGCTGATCCTGCCGCCTTCTCGACTGTTTTCCTGCTTGTGCATGCTGTGGGGGTAGTCTGCCTCCTCTCTGCACCAGAAGCTCCGAAGAAATCTCCCGTGGGTCGACGGAATCTTCCCCCTGCAACCGCAGGCACCAAAAAGCTGCATTACCGGTCCCTTGGGTCTCCTCTCAGCACAACGAGCGAGGTCCCTCGAATCCAGCGACTCTGTCCAAGTGACCCCCACAGTCCAGTGACTCTTCAGTCCAAGTTTGGTGGAGGTAAGTCCTTGCCTCACCTCGCTGGGCTGCATTGCTGGGAACCGCGACTTTGCAGCTACTCCGGCCCCTGTGCACTTTCGGCAGAAATCCTTTGTGCACAGCCAAGCCTGGGTCCACAGCACTCTAACCTGCATTGCACGACTTTCTAAGTTGGTCTCCGGCGACGTGGGACTCCTTTGTGCAACTTTGGTGAGCACCGTTTCACGCATCCTTGTAATGCCTGTTTCTGGCACTTCTACAGGTGCTACCTCCTTCAGAGAGGGCTCCTTGTCTTGCTCGACGTCCCCTCTCTCTGCTGGTCCAATTTGCGACCTCCTGGTCCCTCCTGGGCCTCAGCAGCATCCAAAAACGCTAACCGCACAATTTGCAGCTAGCAAGGCTTGTTGGCGTTCTTTCGGCGGGAAAACACTTCTGCACGACTCTCCACGGCAAGAGAGATCCGTCCACCAAAGGGAAAGTCTCTAGCCCTTTTCGTTCCTGCAGAAACCTCAGCTTCTTATGTCCAGTAGAAGCTTCTTTGCACCCACAGCTGGCATTTCCTGGGCATCTGCCCATCTCCGACTTGCTTGTGACTTTTGGACTTGGTCCCCTTGTTTCACAGGTACCCTAGATTGGAAATCCACAGTTGTTGCATTGCTGGTTTGTGTCTTTCCTGCATTATTCCTCTAACACGACTTCTTTGTCCTTAGGGGAACTTTAGTGCACTTTGCACTCACTTTTCAGGGTCTTGGGGAGGGTTATTTTTCTAACTCTCACTATTTTCTAATAGTCCCAGCGACCCTCTACAAGGTCACATAGGTTTGGGGTCCATTCGTGGTTCGCATTCCACTTTTGGAGTATATGGTTTGTGTTGCCCCTATCCCTATGTTTCCCCATTGCATCCTATTGTAACTATACATTGTTTGCACTGTTTTCTAAGACTATACTGCATATTTTTGCTATTGTGTATATATATCTTGTGTATGTTTCCTATCCTCTCACTGAGGTACACTCTAAGATACTTTGGCATATTGTCATAAAAATAAAGTACCTTTATTTTTAGTATAACTGTGTATTGTGTTTTCTTATGATATTGTGCATATGACACTAAGTGGTACTGTAGTAGCTTCACACGTCTCCTAGTTCAGCCTAAGCTGCTCTGCTAAGCTACCATTATCTATCAGCCTAAGCTGCTAGACACCCTATACACTAATAAGGGATCACTGGGCCTGGTGCAAGGTGCAAGTACCCCTTGGTACTCACTACAAGCCAGTCCAGCCTCCTACATTGGTTGTGCAGCGGTGGGATAAGTGCTTTGAGACTACTTACCACTCTTGTCATTGTACTTTTCATAAGAGAAAAATATACAAAACAAGGTCAGTGTATATACACATAGCCAAAAAGTTTTGCATTTCCTCTTTTCACTCTTTTCTAAGTGCTGAAAAGTACTTCTAACTTTCTAAAAAGTTCTAAAAAGTTTTATAAGTTTTTTTCTCTGTCTTTCTAAAAGCTCTGACAAACTTTTTATCTTTTACTATCACTTTAACTCTCTCTAAAAATGTCTGGCACAGGCCAAAATGTTGATCTGTCCAAACTTGCATATGATCAACTTAGCTGGAAAGGAGCAAGGAATCTCTGCATAGAGAGAGGTTTGAGTGTAGGGAAGAATCCTTCCTTAGAACTGTTAATTAACATGCTTAGAGTACAGGATAAGGCCATAAGTGCCCAATCTGGTGAAAAAGTAGCTAATGGTTCTCAATCTGATCCAGGGACTCCCCCAGGAAAAGATTCAGGAATGAAACTTCCTAGCCTGCCCATTACTAGACAGTCTAGCATAGTTGGTAATGATGATGAGCCACACCATATAAAAAGTGTTGTCTCACATCATAGCAAAAGCATTTATTCTCACCATACTGGTAGTGATGTTTCTGTTAGCCAAGCTGTTAGGGTGGCTTCTGTAAGGGACAGGTCTCCTTCTGTCCATTCTCACCATACTTCTGTTTCAAGACATGGCCCTCCCACCCACCCTGATGACAGATTGTTAGAAAGGGAACTCAATAGATTGAGAGTGGAACAAACCAGACTGAAGCTCAAGAAGCAACAGCTGGATTTGGATAGACAGACTTTAGAAGTAGAGAAGGAGAGACAGAAACTGGGTTTAGAAACCCATGGTGGCAGCAGCAGTATTCCCCATAGTCATCCTGCAAAAGAGCATGATTCCAGGAATCTGCACAAGATAGTTCCCCCTTACAAGGAGGGGGATGACATTAACAAGTGGTTTGCTGCACTTGAGAGGGCCTGTGTTGTACAGGATGTCCCTCAAAGGCGGTGGGCTGCTATCCTATGGCTATCATTTAGTGGAAAAGGTAGGGATAGGCTCCTTACTGTGAAAGAAAATGATGCTAATAATTTCCAAGTTCTTAAGAATGCACTCCTGGATGGTTATGGCTTAACCACTGAACTGTACAGGATAAAGTTCAGAGAGACCAAAAAGGAGTCTTCACAAGACTGGGTTGATTTCATTGACCATTCAGTGAAGGCCTTGGAGGGGTGGTTACATGGCAGTAAAGTTACTGATTATGACAGCCTGCATAACTTAATCCTGAGAGAGCATATTCTTAATAATTGTGTGTCTGATTTGTTGCACCAGTACTTGGTGGACTCTGATCTGACCTCTCCCCAAGAATTGGGAAAGAAGGCAGACAAATGGGTCAGAACAAGGGTGAACAGAAAAGTTCATACAGGGGGCGACAAAGATGGCAACAAAAAGAAGGATGGTAAGTCTTCTGACAAGGGCGGGGACAAATCTAAAAATGAGTCTTCATCAGGCCCACAAAAACTCTCTGGTGGGGGTGGTGGGCCCAAATCCTCTTTTAATCAGAACAAGGAAAAGAAACCATGGTGCTATTTATGTAAAATAAAAGGCCATTGGACAACAGATCCCAGTTGTCCAAAGAAAAGCACCAATGCTCCTACCACTAGAACCCCTACTGCTACCCCTAGTGTCCCTACTAATAGCAGTGGTGGTGGGAGCAAACCTACTAATAGCCAATCCAAGGGAGTAGCTGGGCTCACTATTGGTAACTTAGTTGGGGTTGGCCTTGTTAGGGAGGCCACAGAGGCTGTGTTAGTCTCTGAGGGGGCTATTGATTTAGCCACCTTAGTTGCTTGTCCCCTTAATATGGATAAGTACAAGCAACTACCCCTAATAAATGGTGTTGAGGTTCAGGCCTACAGGGACACTGGTGCCAGTGTGACTATGGTCATAGAGAAACTGGTCCACCCTGAACAACACCTACTTGGTCACCAGTACCAAGTAACCGATGCTCACAACAACACACTTAGCCACCCCATGGCTGTTGTTAATCTCAACTGGGGGGGGGTTACTGGTCCAAAGAAAGTTGTGGTAGCCACAGATTTACCTGTAGACTGTCTACTAGGAAATGATTTGGAGACATCAGCTTGGTCAGATGTGGAGTTGGAGGCCCATGCAGCAATGCTGGGCATCCCAGGGCATATTTTTGCTTTGACAAGGGCTCAGGCCAAAAAGCAAAAAGGACAGGGAAGCTTGGATCCTGGAACAATGGACCAAGTGCTCCCTAAAGGTAGGGCTAGTAGAAGCAAACCACTTCCTACTATCCCTCCCTCTACAGTGGATTCTACTTCTGAGGAAGAAGAATTCCCTCCCTGTGCAGAACCTACACCAGAGGAGCTGGAAGCAGACACTGCTGAGCTTTTGGGTGAAGGGGGGCCTGCCAGAGAGGAGCTGAGTGTGGCACAGCAAACCTGTCCCACATTAGAGGGTCTCAGACAGCAAGCTGTCAAACAGGCTAATGGGGATGTCAGTGACTCTCACAGAGTTTACTGGGAGGACAACCTCTTGTACACTGAGCATAGGGATCCTAAACCTGGAGCTGCCAGGAGATTAGTGATTCCTCAGGAGTACAGAAAGTTCCTCCTAACACTGGCACATGACATTCCCCTAGCTGGACACCTGGGTCAAATGAAAACTTGGGACAGACTGGTTCCATTGTTTCATTGGCCTAGGATGTCTGAGGACACAAAGGAATTTTGTAAGTCCTGTGAAACCTGTTAAGCCAGTGGCAAGACAGGTGGCACCCCAAAGGCACCCCTTATCCCACTGCCTGTGGTTGGGGTTCCCTTTGAAAGGGTAGGGGTTGACATAGTTGGCCCCCTTGACCCTCCTACTGCTTCAGGCAATAGGTTTATCTTAGTGGTAGTGGACCATGCCACAAGATATCCTGAAGCTATTCCTTTAAGGACCACTACAGCACCTGCAGTGGCAAAGGCCCTCCTGGGAATATTTTCCAGGGTGGGCTTCCCAAAGGAAGTGGTATCAGACAGGGGAAGCAATTTCATGTCTGCATACTTAAAGGCCATGTGGAAGGAGTGTGGTGTAACGTACAAGTTCACAACACCCTATCATCCACAAACAAATGGACTGGTGGAGAGATTTAATAAAACTCTCAAAGGCATGATTATGGGTCTCCCTGAAAAACTCCGCAGGAGATGGGATATCCTTCTACCATGCCTCCTTTTTGCCTACAGGGAGGTACCCCAGAAAGGAGTGGGCTTCAGCCCCTTTGAACTTCTTTTTGGACACCCTGTTAGGGGTCCACTCACACTTGTAAAGGAGGGTTGGGAACAACCTTTAAAAGCTCCTAAGCAGGATATTGTGGATTATGTACTTGGCCTCAGATCAAGGATGGCTGAGTACATGAAAAAGGCCAGTAAAAACCTTCAGGCCAGCCAAGAGCTCCAGAAGCAATGGCATGATCAGAAGGCTGTTTTGGTTCAGTACCAACCAGGGCAGAAAGTGTGGGTCTTGGAGCCTGTGGCCCCAAGAGCACTCCAAGATAAATGGAGTGGTCCCCACACAATTGTTGAAAAGAAGGGAGAAGTCACCTATTTAGTCGACTTAGGCACTGCCAGGAGTCCCCTTAGGGTGCTCCATGTCAACCGCCTGAAACCCTACTATGACAGGGCTGATCTCACCCTGCTCATGGCAACTGATGAGGGACAGGAAGAAGACAGTGATCCTCTACCTGATCTCTTCTCTTCCACAGATCAAGATGCTCTTGTGGAAGGTGTAGTTTTGGCTGATTGTCTTACTGCTGAGCAGAAAGACAATTGCATAAATCTCCTAGATCAATTCTCTGAACTCTTCTCTACTGTGCCATGTACCACTTCTTGGTGTGAGCACACTATAGATACTGGAGACAGTTTACCTGTCAAAATTAAGATCTATAGGCAGCCTGACCATGTCAGGGACTGCATAAAGCAAGAGGTCCAGAAAATGTTAGAACTAGGAGTGGTTGAGCACCCTGACAGTCCATGGGCTTCTCCTGTGGTACTGGTACCAAAACCCCATTCCAAAGATGGAAAGAAGGAAATGCGGTTTTGTGTAGACTATAGAGGTCTCAACTTGGTAACCAAAACTGATGCTCACCCTATACCCAGGGCAGATGAGCTCATAGATACACTGGCATCTGCCAAGTATCTAAGCACTTTTGATTTGACTGCAGGGTATTGGCAGATCAAATTGTCAGAAGATGCTAAACCTAAGACTGCATTTTCTACCATTGGAGGACATTACCAGTTTACTGTAATGCCTTTTGGTTTGAAAAATGCACCTGCCACTTTTCAGAGGTTGGTGAACACAGTCCTGCAAGGGCTGGAAGCTTTCAGTGCAGCATATCTGGACGATATAGCTGTCTTTAGCTCCAGCTGGGATGATCACCTGGTCCACCTATGGAAAGTTTTGGAGGCCCTGCAAAAGGCAGGCCTCACTATCAAGGCTTCAAAGTGCCAGATAGGGCAGGGTAAGGTGGTTTATCTGGGACACCTTGTTGGTGGGGAACAGATTGCACCACTACAGGGGAAAATCCAAACAATTATTGATTGGGTTCCCCCTACCACTCAGACTCAGGTGAGTGCCTTCCTAGGCCTCACTGGGTATTACAGGAGGTTCATTAAGAACTATGGCTCCATTGCAGCCCCTCTTAATGACCTCACATCCAAGAAAATGCCTAAAAAGGTATTATGGACAGCAAACTGTCAGAAAGCTTTTGAGGAGCTGAAGCAGGCCATGTGCTCTGCACCTGTCCTGAAAAGCCCTTGTTACTCTAAAAAATTCTATGTCCAAACTGATGCATCTGAATTAGGAGTAGGGGCAGTCCTATCACAACTTAATTCTGAGGGCCAGGATCAACCTGTTGCTTTTATTAGTAGGAGGTTGACCCCTAGAGAAAAGCGTTGGTCTGCCATAGAGAGGGAGGCCTTTGCTGTGGTCTGGGCACTGAAGAAGTTGAGGCCATACCTGTTTGGCACTCACTTCATTGTTCAGACAGACCACAAACCTCTACTTTGGCTAAAACAAATGAAAGGTGAAAATCCTAAATTGTTGAGGTGGTCCATATCCCTACAGGGAATGGACTATACAGTGGAACATAGACCTGGGAGTAGCCACTCCAATGCAGATGGACTCTCCAGATATTTCCACTTAGACAATGAAGACTCATCAGGTCATTGCTAGTCTTATTGTCCTTCGTTTGGGGGGGGGGGGGGTTGTGTAGGAAAGTACCATCTTGCCTGGCATGTTACCCCCATTTTTCACTGTATATATGTTGTTTTAGTTGTATGTGTCACTGGGACCCTGGTAACCCAGGGCCCCAGTGCTCATAAGTGTGCCTGAATGTGTTACCTGTGTAGTGACTAACTGTCTCACTGAGGCTCTGCTAATCAGAACCTCAGTGGTTATGCTCTCTCATTTCTTTCCAAATTGTCACTGACAGGCTAGTGACCATTTTTACCAATTTACATTGGCTTACTGGAACACCCTTATAATTCCCTAGTATATGGTACTGAGGTACCCAGGGTATTGGGGTTCCAGGAGATCCCTATGGGCTGCAGCATTTCTTTTGCCACCCATAGGGAGCTCTGACAATTCTTACACAGACCTGCCACTGCAGCCTGAGTGAAATAACGTCCACGTTATTTCACAGCCATTTTACACTGCACTTAAGTAACTTATAAGTCACCTATATGTCTAACCTTTACCTGGTAAAGGTTAGGTGCAAAGTTACTTAGTGTGAGGGCACCCTGGCACTAGCCAAGGTGCCCCCACATTGTTCAGAGCCAATTCCCTGAACTTTGTGAGTGCGGGGACACCATTACACGCGTGCACTACATATAGGTCACTACCTATATGTAGCTTCACAATGGTAACTCCGAATATGGCCATGTAACATGTCTATGATCATGGAATTGCCCCCTCTATGCCATCCTGGCATAGTTGGCACAATCCCATGATCCCAGTGGTCTGTAGCACAGACCCTGGTACTGCCAAACTGCCCTTCCTGGGGTTTCACTGCAGCTGCTGCTGCTGCCAACCCCTCAGACAGGCAGCTGCCCTCCTGGGGTCCAGCCAGGCCTGGCCCAGGATGGCAGAACAAAGAACTTCCTCTGAGAGAGGGTGTGACACCCTCTCCCTTTGGAAAATGGTGTGAAGGCAGGGGAGGAGCAGCCTCCCCCAGCCTCTGGAAATGCTTTGTTGGGCACAGATGTGCCCAATTCTGCATAAGCCAGTCTACACCGGTTCAGGGGACCCCTTAGCCCTGCTCTGGCGCGAAACTGGACAAAGGAAAGGGGAGTGACCACTCCCCTGACCTGCACCTCCCCTGGGAGGTGTCCAGAGCTCCTCCAGTGTGCTCCAGACCTCTGCCATCTTGGAAACAGAGGTGCTGCTGGCACACTGGACTGCTCTGAGTGGCCAGTGCCACCAGGTGACGTCAGAGACTCCTTCTGATAGGCTCCTTCAGGTGTTAGTAGCCTATCCTCTCTCCTAGGTAGCCAAACCCTCTTTTCTGGCTATTTAGGGTCTCTGTCTCTGGGGAAACTTCAGATAACGAATGCAAGAGCTCATCCGAGTTCCTCTGCATCTCTCTCTTCACCTTCTGATAAGGAATCGACTGCTGACCACGCTGGAAGCCTGCAAAACTGCAACATAGTAGCAAAGACGACTACTGCAACTCTGTAACGCTGATCCTGCCGCCTTCTCGACTGTTTTCCTGCTTGTGCATGCTGTGGGGGTAGTCTGCCTCCTCTCTGCACCAGAAGCTCAGAAGAAATCTCCCGTGGGTCGACGGAATCTTCCCCCTGCAACCGCAGGCACCAAAAAGCTGCATTACCGGTCCCTTGGGTCTCCTCTCAGCACGACGAGCGAGGTCCCTCGAATCCAGCGACTCTGTCCAAGTGTCCCCCACAGTCCAGTGACTCTTCAGTCCAAGTTTGGTGGAGGTAAGTCCTTGCCTCACCTCGCTGGGCTGCATTGCTGGGAACCGCGACTTTGCAGCTACTCCGGCCCCTGTGCACTTTCGGCGGAAATCCTTTGTGCACAGCCAAGCCTGGGTCCACGGCACTCTAACCTGCATTGCACGACTTTCTAAGTTGGTCTCCGGCGACGTGGGACTCCTTTGTGCAACTTCGGCGAGCACCATTTCACGCATCCTTGTAGTGCCTGTTTCTGGCACTTCTCCGGGGGATACCTGCTTCAGAGAGGGCTCCTTGTCTTGCTCGACGTCCCCTCTCTCTGCTGGTCCAATTTGCGACCTCCTGGTCCCTCCTGGGTCTCAGCAGCGTCCAAAAACGCTAACCGCACGATTTGCAGCTAGCAAGGCTTGTTGGCGTTCTTTTGGCGGGAAAATACTTTTGCACAACTCTGCACGGTGAGAGGGATCCGTCCACCAAAGGGAAAGTCTCTAGCCCTTTTCGTTCCTGCAGAAACCTCAGCTTCTTCTGTCCAGTAGAAGCTTCTTTGCACCCACAGCTGGCATTTCCTGGGCATCTGCCCATCTCCGACTTGCTTGTGACTTTTGGACTTGGTCCACTTGTTCCACAGGTACCCTAGATTGGAAATCCACAGTTGTTGCATTGCTGGTTTGTGTCTTTCCTGCATTATTCCTCTAACACGACTTCTTTGTCCTTAGGGGAACTTTAGTGCACTTTGCACTCACTTTTCAGGGTCTTGGGGAGGGTTATTTTTCTAACTCTCACTATTTTCTAATAGTCCCAGCGACCCTCTACAAGGTCACATAGGTTTGGGGTCCATTCGTGGTTCGCATTCCACTTTTGGAGTATATGGTTTGTGTTGCCCCTATCCCTATGTTTCCCCATTGCATCCTATTGTAACTATGCATTGTTTGCACTGTTTTCTAAGACTATACTGCATATTTTTGCTATTGTGTATATATATCTTGTGTATATTTCCTATCCTCTCACTGAGGGTACACTCTAAGATACTTTGGCATATTGTCATAAAAATAAAGTACCTTTATTTTTAGTATAACTGTGTATTGTGTTTTCTTATGATATTGTGCATATGACACTAAGTGGTACTGTAGTAGCTTCACACGTCTCCTAGTTCAGCCTAAGCTGCTCTGCTAAGCTACCATTATCTATCAGCCTAAGCTGCTAGACACCCTATACACTAATAAGGGATCACTGGGCCTGGTGCAAGGTGCAAGTACCCCTTGGTACTCACTACAAGCCAGTCCAGCCTCCTACAATGGGTTTTTAGAAACTAGGCCCAGACGGTTTCAGCCTGGCTGATGAAGGGTGATACCCAGCAGCCGGTCCCAGGATGCTTGTTTCCTGTCCAGGGAGGACCTGGCCTAGCAGTTCGGGCTGGACTGTTCCCATGGGGAACAGGGTCAAGACTGATTTGCCTATGATGTTTAATACAATTCCATTGCAAATGAACAAGGTATATCTAGAAAAGTTTCAACAAGCAATCAACTCATTTGTATGGGCACATAAAGGGTCCAGAATATCTTGGCAGAAGTTGCGTAGAAGGGGGGGTGACTTGCACTGCTTGGGCTTTCCTACTCAATAATGCAAGGATGCTTTTCTCCTCTCCAGACTAGTCCGATGTTGGATGTATGTTTGAGGTTATAATAAGGGGGTGTAAAAGGAGCAGCAAATCATTTTCTGTTTATGTTTGGTGACCCCAAATAGTTAAAGAAAAAGAAAAAACTAGAAGTGCTGCAAGATATGGCTAAGATGTACTATAGCATAAGGCGAGTAATTAAGGTAGAATATTGTAGCCATTGGGCTCCTATCTGGGACTCGCCAGGTACACCAGAGTGTTTTGAAGATTTACTGGTTATTCCAATTAGAAAGGCAGGTTTTGAATATTGGGGAGATTTATTTAGAGAAGGCAGCCTACTCCAGCGGGATGAACTATTTGAAGAGACTGGGGGTAAACTGTCAAGATTAAAGTATTTGCAGCTGAAAGGGTGGGCACAGAGAAGCTGAGTGAGCCTAGGTCTGAAGAATTGGCTGGAGGAAAAGATAATGGGAAGACTCCCACCCGCAAAGGAAGTGTCTACTTGGTATTCGGAAATGTTAGACCTGGAGGGTGATGAGTTCAAGCTGGCAGAAGACCTTTGGGGAAGCTGATTACCAGGTGTGCAACTACAGGACATATGGCAAGCCTCAATGCATACTTTATTTGTAATGGTTAAACCTGCCGCCTATAGAAGAAATAATCTGATTCTATCCACAGAGTTTACCTAACCCCGCACAAACTGTCAAAAATGAGGAAAGGAGGAGTGGCTAAATGTGGAAAGTGTGGTTTAGAAAATGCTACAGATATTCATATGTTTATGGAGTGCCCAGCAATATACTTTTTCTGGGAAAAAGTAGTTTAAATGGCGTTGAATGTTGTGGGGGTTGACATCAAGGTGCGCCTCTCTAATAGTTTGTGGAATTATGGAGAGGGCTGGAATATTGCGGAGTGATATGCAGAAATTGCTTTTCTATGCTATACTGTTGGCCAGAAGGGAGATGTGTCAGAAATTGGTAGGAGAATTATCCCCTTCATACTCAGATTGGCTGGATGAGCTTTGTCACGCTTAAAAAAAAATTTATATGGCAAGTGGGATCTCTAAAGCCAAGAAATTCTTGCTTCCTTTGGTGGAATGGATGGGGAAGCATAGAACATAGGACGCTGCCTTGTTCAATGATTGCACTCTTTCTGCGCTCTCACAGCCGTGTTGGTGTAGTGGCTTCCCAATCGGGGTATGGTGAGAGAGGAATGGCCCCCCTGGTTAAGGTATGACTCTGAAAATGAGAGGGTGCGAAGTAAGTTAGCTCGGAGAAGACTTGGAGCCTGAGGTGAATAAGGGCAAAAAAAAAAAACACACACAAGTTGCTTCTGAAGGGGAGGAGTGCCAACCGGAGAGCACCAGTAGGTATGGGACCACCAGTCTTTAAGGGCCAAGGTTCATGCTGTGGAGTGCCAGTCCATTAAAGAACAGATGGACAGGAAACAACAAAGAAGGGGCTAGAAAATTGCTTGGTTGCCGCTTCAAAGCACCATCCACAGCAATGGAGAGGTAGGTGCAGACAATTATGCCCAAGGAGGGGGCAGGCTAAAGTCCATCATGGCCAAAGAGGTCAGAACAGCCGCTCAGCAGCATTTGAGGCTCCCCAATGTTATTGCTGCAGAGAAGGAATGCGTGTCTGGAGAATGTTGGGATCCTCGCTCGCAACCAACAGCGTTAGCTGCTCAGATTGGCCACTCTCCAGACCCTAAAGGACTCGTCACTTCTCCAAAATCAGTACTACTGCAGGAAATAGGCCTTCACTTTAGCTGCTTGGTCCCCATTGAGAACTACGCAGTGCAGAAGAGGTCTACATTGTGGTATGCCTCGTTTGTGCAAGCCCAGCCACTCAGGCTTGTCATGCTCTCCACCTCGCTGTCAATTCAACAACCCGCCTCTCAATTGCATGTGATAGCTGAGGGGCTTGAGTCAGGCTCGCTGACATCCCCACATCCTAACTGGGCAGTACGCTGGAGTCCAAAAGGATGGAGGAGGCTTATGTCGAAGTCTCTTTGTGGTCAGCCCCTCCACCCCGCCCAGGGAAGCCGGTTGCAGGAAGGCCTGATGACGCTACAGTGGGGGCCCCATGGGATCACCCAAAAACAGCAGTAGGCTCCTCTGGAGTAGGCAGAGGGCCACCAATGATCGGGGAGGGAAGCGTTGAGGGCCAGGAGCCACCGGGTCACCGCAATCCTCCTTTTGGGTATCCAATTGGTGTGCTAGCATTTGGGGTCCCACCTATCCCTCTATGCTGCGTATGGTGGTGTCTTTCTTTGCGGCACCAGGAGAAGCCAGGCAAGGCAGTAGGCTGCTGTCATGAGGGGGTAGGCTCCAATTTCAGGATGCAGGAAAGCAGCTGCGGGCAGGGTAGGCAGCGACAACAAGGGGGCGGACCCCCAGGGCGACAGACGGGGGGGGGGGTGGGCGTAATATAGATAATCTCCTCCAGCCACCACAACTGCAATCACCAGGGCCTCGCCGCACCAGTGGCCGCTAGTTGGTGCCGGCTGCCATGTTGAGACAACAGCGAGCATCAGTGGAGGCAGCCAGCGAATGGAGCAGCTGTGCCATCTTTAAGTCCAAGAATCTGCAGGGGGAGGTCCAGGGCAGCATGGGGCAATAATCAGGACTAGTTTGTGTGATCTGGTGGCTATAGATGAGGGCGGTTGATGGAGGGGTCCGGAGCACTCCTAGAGTGCGACTGCCATCTTGACACCCTTGGCCATGCCCCCCTGCATATGTTTTATGCCAACAATTCATACCAGCAACCATATTTGCAAGTTAAAGCAAGCACTTACATGAACAAGGATTGCACAGAGTCTGGATCCATGATCTAAGAATGTGATACTCAATGTCAATACAATGTGTTGAGGTTCAATGCCACAGGCTAACAGCTTTGTGAAAATCTTGGTTTTCCTGGTGTAAACGGTAGTGTGTTCACAGAAGAAACCAGATCCCAGACTATTCTTTATCCAACAGTCTAAAAACATAACTTTAACACTTTTGATGTTGCTAGGTCTGTTGGTTCTACTACAGCATTAAGTCCCCCTAGATTCAGTTGCGTATAGGACCTTAAGCCCCCCCCCCGTAAAGTACCTGTAGGAGGCCCCTTTCCCCCTGGACGAAGTCAGGGACCTCCCACCCGTGCGCAGTGTACTGTACTGAGGGGGGCCCTTGAGCGGGGGAGCTGCAGGGGCCTTTGTTATGCCATTTCCTAGATTGCAACAGTGCCATACTGAAATGTTTATGTTCACTCTAAGACCTAGATATTGTACAGAGTGTCTCAGACTGGACTGCAGCAGTTTCAGCATGTTGGGCAAACCACCGCACCCATTAGAATGAAACTCCAAAGTACAGTGTCTGCTTACAACAGCATCAACAGCCTTTGATCGCCATTAACATCTGCACATTGAGCATCAGGATAAACAAAAACTCCTACATTTAACTGTCTCAAGAATGCATTATTCTCTTCCCTCTTAGCTGTGTTAGATCCTATGCCTCACCAATCTCATCCCATCGCTTCTTGTCCCACCAGCAGACTCTCCAGCTGCTTCAATCTCTTCTACTCTTATACACTCAATGATGTCCTCTAGTTGTGCCTTCTACTTCACCTTCAACAGTTCATACATTTGCTACTCTTTGAAGAGTATGCCTTTTCTCCTCTACATTTATTCCGCCTCTCGACAGCCAGCTCCTCCTCTTCATCTATAACTGCCTTCACAACAATTTCCCAACCTTTTCATCAAAATCATCATGATCCGATAATATGTGTCCTACTACATACCTGACACACTCATGCTGGTCCAGAGATCAACCACCCAAAGTTAGCCCCGCGCCACTTCTCGAAATAAACAGCAACAACCTCATCAACTACGTCTCCACTTTTCATCCTATTGGAACCCTTCATTCAGGATTCAAGAGCAAACACTCCACTGAAAGAATTTTGAACATAATTTGCAAAGAGGACGAAAAACGACACCTAGGATAATTTTAAATAACAATGTTATTATTTTAAGTAACAACGAACAGAACCCATTGTAGTTTTTATTATTAATGGCACCAGAATTGTAGGGTTAAAGTTAGGGCTGAAACGGGTTTTGAGTTAAGTTTGTTTTAATGGTTAGGCTAAATGTAGTGCCTGAGATTAGTGTTGTGGTTGAGTCAAACTTTAAGAATATGATTAGTGGCGTGGTACTTGTAAGGGTTCTCTTTAGTTTTGGGGTTAGTGTTAGATTTGTGGGGCAGGGTAAGAATAAGGACTGCAACTGTTAAGGATGTCCTTCATTTTGCCGTTCATTATAATTGTCAATACACAATTGTCTCACATAATTAGCTCTTCATAAATGTACTTCATAATTCTTCATTATGACATGGCCCCCTCTTGAAGCTGTCTCAGGTCATGTTCGGATGCATGTGAAAGTCAAGAGACACTAGTCTGTCTTTGTAACAAGCGTTACAATTAGCCCTGCAAGCGAAGAAAGCACACACCACTGCACGCTCAAATAAGTTGCCAAGCCCTTTCTTTTTTGGCTTCGACCTTCAGGGTGTAGCGAAGGAGGACAGTTAAGACTGGGGGCCCGAGTACGAGTGGCCAGTACTTTGGAATTTATCCGCTGTAATAAATAACACCTATTTCAAGTTTATTCTCATTAATGGCGAACGATATGCAGAGTATGAGCATTGTGGTGCCTGGTAATTACGATACAATAGTTATGCTGAGCAAATGCCTACCTTGTTTCACTCCTTCAGGTTTGATTAATCACGCCTCGCCAGGTAGTGATGCTTCCTAAACTGCAATAGATACTCTGTTTTCCTGCCATGGCTACTACCTTGCTTCTGTCCTACAGTACTGACCAACCACCATCAGAAAACTAAACTGATCTCAAACAGCTCCCATGGCTCACCATCTTCCATTTCTTGTCATGAATCAGTGACTAACCCATCATGCCAATAAACATCAAAGTATATATATATATATATATATATATATATATATATATATATATATATATATACGCACCTCACTGGCTAGGTCAACACAGAAAAATAAGTGTGGGGACATGAGGATGAAGAAGAATATCAGAAGATGCGAAAGAGAGAACTTTCACTGAATAAACCAAATCATACAAAACAGTGCAGGAGAGAAGATAGAATGAGAAACATGCCTTTGTGAAACACAAATGCAACATGGGTTTGTGGAAACACAGGAAAGGGGGCATTGGTCTAAGAAGAGTATATTTCAGAACTCCAGGAAGGATTTGCACAGTTTAACAAACTAAACAAAGGAGCTGACTCCAATTTAAAAAGGATATTAGACCACTCTACTAATTCTTAGGATTAGTTGGAGAACTAGACAAGCACATATAGCAACCTGCCACTACAAACAAAATCATCCACCTACCAACAGGAGAGACATTTCTTTGTTGCAGGTTGTGGTCCAGTGAGATCCCAATCAAATGGCCCACACTTCCACAGGTGACAAATGTTAGGTGGAAATTCCAAAAACTCACACTCCTACCAAGAGCCAAACTGCAGAGATAACCTAAACATGTATCAGCCTGAAGGCATATCTTGCTTTCAAAGGTCTTGTAAGATGTCAAAATGGTCTGAGGAGAAAACGTATCTTGAATGCTGTGTACTGCTATCACAAAACACTTTCTGTTGAAGCAGTCTTCTGCAAGGCAAATAGCTCCAAACTTAGCAAAACATACTCACGAAATTAACCTGTGCTTAACCCTCTGGTACCGGACCCAGGACAGAAGGCACAAATGGTTGGAACAAGAAAACTTTATAAAAGTGCAATTTTCAGAATTCCTTTGAGTGTAAACAGTTTATCTCTGTCTGCTCCCAATCTAAACGTAACACTTATTAAATGTAATAAAGTAAACCAGTGTTAAATAATGGGAGAGGAGGTCTTACAACAGTGAATAATTACTTAAGGGGTTTTTCACTGCCAGGACATTTAAATCTTAAGTACGCGTCCTATTTTTTTATTTTTTAAATACAATGCACTCTGCCCTATGAGCCTTTAGGTGTAAGCCAATTTTGCTATATGTTAGGGAGAGAGCACAAGCATGTTAGCACTGGTTAGCAGGGGTAAAGTGCGCAGAGTCTGGGGCTCTAAGGACCACATAGTCCTTACTGCACTGCTGACCTTGTTTGCTGGAGGAGGTTGCACACTTTACCTTGGTTCCATAGAGCACGCATCTGTGTACCGATGCACACTTTGCACTCGGTTGGTGCCTGGGCCAAGTAAAGGCAAAGAGTAGGCCCCTCAGAAACTGGCTGTTTGAGTAAAGATCATCCCTCCACTTCCCTATTTCGATGTTTTAACAAGTGCTATGGGGATCTTCATCATGCGATCTATAAAGCTGAGAAATGCCTGAGTGTCACTAAATGACTTGCTGGAAGGCTTGCAGACCATTCCAGCAATGAAAATTGTTAGCCCTGAGGTCAACTCAAGTAACCTGATGGAACGGAGGCAGCTTGTATTTCGCAGGGAATTGTAACCACTCATTCTCAGAGCCTGTTAATGCTGTGAAACCTTTGACTGATTTTCTCATCTCACCCCCAACAAAAAAATCAAGCATTTGCAATGCCAGTAGGTCTGCTTTAATGAAATGTTCTATGGAAATTGATATGAATTTATGTGGAAGCAAAACAAATTGTAGAATAATAGTGGGGTAGGTTTAAAGGTCAGGTGATAGTTGTACATGTAGGGTAATAACTGCACTCCTCCCATCTGTGCTGCTGTCAGAGAAAAAATACCATACATTATCTAGTTATCTAACACAATTTAGCGTCAGTACATGTCATGTGTGGGCTTTGAAAGACCAAGCTCGAGCAGCCAGATAAATGAACAAAATGATTATAGATTTGCAGATGGCAAGCCCTTGTTTTTTGAAGCACACAATTTCTGCCCAATCCAGACATGTACTCCTGGGTCCAAACATGTGGAGAGAGCCAAAGCCTCCATCTAGTGATACTCACATAATTATCTTGTGACAACTGCGCTGTCAAGCCAGACCATAAAAATTAACCCTTTGTGTGCTGTCTGCCAAAGGGATAAAGTGCTTGGTTGAGATTATTTGACTCAGTTATGGGTAGACTAAAAGTAATTGAGTCCACTGTCTCAAAACTGCCCACACACACCACCTACCTAAGTTAATTCAAACAATTGAGGTTGCCATGGTACCCGCAGGATTGGTTGTGATCGTTCCCATGGGACTATACAACGCTCTGATTCAGATAGTTGTATTTCCAAGAAAACTAATACTATAACATTTGTCGCTCCAGTTAATTCCGCTGGTCGTACAGATATGGTCTTCCCAATTTTGGAACAGCCCCCAAATGTCATGTTTCATACCTTTTTTCTCCAACTTCAGAGAGTTGTGATGGTTCTCTCCGTCTGCACTTGAAGGTTCTGGTCTGTCCAAAATAAGGGCAACCCTCTCTGGTAGCCATAGTGCTGCCAATAGAGAACGTCAGAGCAGACTGAGACCTCCAGAAGGAGTCCCAAGAGGAAAAAAAAGACCCTGTAGGACAAACCCTCTGATGCAGGTAGAATTCTGAGGAAAAGGCCACAAAAAGGAGATGAAGGAGAGGTCAGCAAGAACTACAAAGGAAACTCAGGACAGGAGACTGAAAATCACAGAGAACTCCCAAGACTCTGAGAAGAAAAAGAAGCACCTGGACAGAACAAAGATGCACCAAGCAGGAGCATGCTGCACCAACTGGGGCGAGGTCACACCTGCCAAAGCAGAGTGTTGCAATGCAAAGGAAATGCAATTACAGCCCCTTATATAGCCATTGGGAGGAAGGGATGTAGTAGGAAGTAAGGAACGTCCATTTTGGATAGGGAAACAGTAAGGGAAAATTAGAACAAACGCCATCTTAAAAAGGTGAATACAAAAAAGCTCCCCAGGCATGCTTGGAGTAAGAAGAAGAGCGAAGACGAAAGAACATTGTCCCCAGGGTGAGGTAAGCAGGCCCAAACCAACTGTAGTAACAGTGGTTCCAACAGGAGACACAGCATTAATAACTGGAAAATGGGCCGCTATGCTGACATGCACCAAGCCCCATAGAAAAAGGCAGGTGTCGCGGAGTGTGGCCGGCATGCCAAATAACCACAACCGGCCGCCACGCAGAACCTCGGCGACCCCTGAAAGAAGGGGGAGGTGCCGTGGGTCGAGCTGTCGCCCGCAGCGGCAGGTATGAAAGTATCCTGGCTGACCCACAGCCCGCGACGCAACACCAAGAACCTCTTCAATTGCCACATCAAGCAACTCTTTTTTAAACTGTCTTAAAAGAAGCTCACCCCCTCATTAAAACCTGCACAGGGTGAAGAATGTCAGCAATTGATTAATGAAGATATCCACTGGATCGGCAGTAGATTTTTTTGATTGTTTTCACATAATTAAATTTTTATGGTGAGAAGGGTTCCTTGGGATGGGGAGGCAATTGGGTACAAGTAAGATTTTGGATGCTGCAAAATGATCAATTTTAGTAAAATGGGTGTTGTTGGTAACTTCTTAAGAATGCTTAGTTCCACCTTTTTGTGTCACTGTAAGATAAACGCGCTACTGCTGGGGTATTTTTTCAAGCCAACTGACTGTTTGCGCTCTCGGGTGTCACAAGTAATCAGGGGTGTTACACCTTCAGGTTATTACTCTTACAAGATACTTGCTGATAAAAATAACGATCCGCTTACGCTAATTGACTATCTAGATTGACACAATACCTTGGGGTTGGCAGGCTGTCAATCATCACATGTGAACAATGCAGCTATTTTAGCAGATGATATGGAAAATGGTCAACTATTACTTGCTCATTCAGTCAATAATAATGAGGCCAACTCTGTTAATAAAAGGCAGTCGGAAGCAGGCGCGGAGAGAGCTGCTGCCCTCTCTCACACCTGCTGCCCATCGCCCATGTGTTCGCAGGCCAGGTGCTGGAGTACAGGGTGCCGGGTGCGCTGGGAGGTGCTGTCCACTTGCCCTTGTGCCGCACCTTGATTTCTCTGCCGCGGGTGGGTCCGGGTGCCGGCTCCGCACTCCTGCAGACAGCTGCTGCCATTCGCAGCATGGACACCAGGGGTGCAGCTGTGGGGTCTGAAGCTGGGGCAGTGTGTCTTCACTTCAGATGTTCACCCCCTATATTCGTTTGGCTCCCCTCCACTTCCGATTCAAGCTGCCAGCATGAGGGCTTTGGGGAGGACTGGGGAGAAGAAGCTATCTGATTTGAACAGCGGCAGTGGCAGCGACAGCTCTGGGGTAAGTGGTCGCGCACCACACTACAGCGAGGGGGGGGTGCATTCCCATATCGTGGTTCTGCTGTTCCCTGCTTGGTGCCTTGTGCCATACGGACCTGAACTTTGTGACAGAGAGGGTGTAACAGGGCTGATACAGTAGGTTAAGCCCCATGGCTGCAGAGGCAGCCCGACTAAGTTCGGGTGCAGCTTATAGCCTGGGGAGTGCTCCCACCCTTGCCCCCTACCTCTCCACGATTTCCACAACTCTTCAATTTTGAACCCTAAATCTTTGAATTTTGAACTCTGATTCTTTTAATCTGAGTTCTGCCATAGATACAGAGCTCCTTTAATAACAGCCCTATCCTCCTCCCTCTCTGCAGCACCCTGTTGAACCCAACTGGGCCCTGCTCCTGCTCGTTCTATTCTGCAGTTGTGTTGAGTGGCACAGGTGGTCCTGGCACAGCGTGGACCTGTGCCAGGACCTGGAGGCAGCAGTCCTTCCTATTGCTACGGGGTTGGTGCTTTAAGGGCGGAGGATCGAAGGAGAATCATAGTCTGCACTGAAAAGCGGAGCTCAAAATAGACCCTTCCATTCTTAAAAGTACTACACTGTCACAGCTTTGTCATGACACTAACAAATAGACAAACCAAACTGACAGCCCCCAGGAGCTCTCTGAGAGTCTATAACAAATTACTGGGGAACTGTCCAAAAGGAAAGGGCAGTATACGAAGGGATAACGTAAGTACTCCTGAACCAGTGGCTTACAAAGTGTGTGCAAAATCTGAGGTAGTAAACCACACTGCCATCTAGAATTCTAAGGCAAATCTTCTTCCAAATTAATAACAAGTCTCTATCGGAACATCGCAAAAGAGAGTGTATTGGTACATCCAATGGTGGTGTGCCAAGGCCTGCAATACTGGCAAGCGGACTACCTGGAAAACTGACTGCTCGAGAATTTACCCTTGGCAAAATCAGGCCAACCCTTCGTGGTGAAGATAGAGTGGATGGTAGAAGTCTAGAAGGGATGGGTCTTGAGTGCAAAAGTGACTTTGGGGACAGAAGCGACGTCCAAGGGGCTAAATCCCAGCCTGAGGAGCAAATACAGTTCCATTCTCAAATAAGGTCTCTAAGTATAATGGACACCTCACAACGCATAGATAGAGGAGTCCATGCTGAAGCCCGTAAAAAAGTCCAGCAAAAACCCTGTACCTCCCACCCACCCTCTCGAGCTGGCCAGTTACCCTCCAGCTAGTCTTGCAAGAGTGCCTGCCCAGCGGGATGATAAATGTCCAGGCAACGACATGCTGAGCACCAGCTCCTTAATGTTTTTCAGATTATACCATGCCCGATGTACCTTTTGGTGGCCCAACGTGTGGTTGGGCAAATAAAGAGGTGCCCAAGAACCTAGAGATCCGATTATTACGTTGGAAGACACGGTGGAAGCCCAGGTTGCCTCAGACTCTCCTCCAGCAGAAAGTAATTGAGCCTCCATGTAAGGGCCCCACTTTGACAACTCAGTCTTTTTTAACAATACAGGTAACCAGTCCCTGAGGTGTACTTCTACCAATTTGGAGGTCCCGCAAGATTTTGTACTTTCAGAAGCTACAAACGATTGTAATAGAATCCCTTCTCAATCCTTTGGGTTCTAAAGAAGATGTTAGGTGGGCCTGATCATATAGCATCTCTGCTGACCCAAATACTTTGCATTCTAGCACACTCTGCCGGAAAACAAGATGTAACCTCCCAGACAGACTCCCCCCAAGTAAAATCTGGACCATCTGCTCCCCCGGCAAACGTAGCGATACCCAGCAAAACTATTAACTCACCAAGCAACACTAATGAAACCAGGTGTCTAGGATTGGGAACCACCCCTTGCATGGAGGAATGTGAGCCTGTGGTCACAGCTGGCACCCAGGGGCACGCTGATACTTCACTGTGCCACCTAGGAATTTCTGTACTGCCGCCCATCAGTGATAGAAGTGTAAGTTCAACCAGTAGACTCCAGGCTACAGAGAAGAATGTAAACAAATGAAAAAGGGAATAACTGGCCCCTCTCTTTCTGTATGCTCTCTGATGTGGCTATTTTCGAACCCCTAAGGGTGCCACCAAGAATGACGTGGTTCTTAGAGATGGTGTGGTAAAGACTGACTCTACAGAAAGTGAAACCACTTACGATGTAACCCCTACCCACCCAAACAAGGTGCTGAATGGCGCCTGTACCACTAATAAACCAGTAATTTCCACTCTGGGTGGTGAGGACCAAGGTCCTGGAAATTAGAACCATGTGAAAAATCCCCTATGGAAATCAAAAGGAAAAAGAAAGCCAAGAGGAGAACTCACCTTACAAAAAGAGTTGCAGCGGTGACCCAGCCAGGAAGGGCAGAAGAGCCTGGACCATTGGCAGTGCCAGAATCAAGCCCGGCTCAGCCTGGGCGCTCAGGTGCCAACTGTATAGGGGCGGCTCGAACAATAACCAGTCTTAATCCTCTGTCTCTGATCTTTGTTAGGGCAGAAAGTACTAAGGGGTTCAAATTGTAAAAAAGTGCTACCAGCTGGACAGCAACTCCACCTCAGCTGATGGGGAAGTAGAGGATTGTTGCATGGAGTTTATTGACCTCTTTCCAGATATTGGCCCTGCAAAGCCCTTAAACAGATCTAGACTGTTAGCCCTTTTATTTGCAATCTCTGAGTTGAGAGTGGTCTTTGTCCGGTGACCTGAGGGCTGTGAAACTGTCCATCAAGGATCCTGGGCTAGCCCCAAGGGGGAGCAATGTTTATACCGCAAAGGTTGAATTCATTCTACCTGGTTCTACTAGATTGGTGTTTAGTGATGTACATGGTTTCCATGTTATGGGGGTCGAGGTTTTGCCCAGCTCGTGTTTTGGTTACAAGGGTATTGCTACATCAGGTCCTAATCGAGTGCAAACAGCACCCACCGACCAGGAGTGTCTTTTGATCTATAAGGTTCCAGGTGGTGCAACAAAGAGTGACTCTGAGACTACAGATGGAGTTATACATAAAAGCTTGGCATTAAGTCACAAAAAAACTTAAGGACAATAGAGGCCCTAAACCCAGAAAGCAGACGAAAAAAAGCCTTATGCAGAGACTGGTCATGGTTAGCAGTGGTGTTGGCCCCCTCGCCTGTACAGTATGGCAGGGGGGTTTGGGCTGAGTATGGTCGACTTCACCTCCTGTGACAGCTGCCCTAGCCCACGTAGGCTCTCCCAAAGTGGTCATGATGGGCTGGGGAGACAATGACTATCCTCTTGTTCTATCGTGGAACATTTTGGGCCTGGCTGGTAAAACTGAGGATGATGACTGGTTAAAGTGTATTTTAAAAAAAAGTTTGTTATTTCCAGGAAACTTGGGCCCTTGACAGAGTCAGTTTTAATGTTTTTTTTAAACCTATATTCAGGATGCCAGGAGCAAGAAGGGACGGCCTTCGAGGGGGAGGGAGGGGGCTTTCTGTGTGGGTTTCCTGGAAATTTAAATGTAGAATAGAACAATTGTGAGTAGCAGTACTGACATCCAGTGTTCAGCACATGAGAATTTGGCTGTCGGGTTCTGAAGACAGAGTGGTTGACATACTGAATGTTCACATTCCCAGGCGGTGGTCGCCAACTCTTCAAGGGAAATGGGAAAACTTTGTGTCCTACATCGAGAGTATCGAGGAGGAGGTGGCTAACTGGGAGCTACTAATGGAGGGGAAAACTGGGAGGTACTTGCTTCTGGTTTGTGGCGATTTTAATATGCAACCATCTGAGGCGATCATTAATAGTGAAGTTTTAATGAAAAATCATTGGCAGTGTATCCCTGACACAGCCCTGGATAACTTTAAATCTAATAAGAAGGGCGATGCGTTCTCTGACCTCTGATCTAAATTGTTATCTGTGTTTTATTAATGGCCGCACCCCCTCAGAATGCATCACCATGACAATCTGTGATAAAGGGAGAAATCTGACAGCAAGTGATTGTATCCTAAATAATGAAGAGGAGTGGGAATTTGTATACAATTCAACTGTTGTAAGAAGGGTGGACAGCGATCATGACCCTGAGGTACTTTGCTTAAAATTTCGCTCATGATGGCCAGGCAATGTGGCTAAGTCCCAAAGGGTTATTTTTGGTCCAGTTATTACTACATAGAATAGTAGATGGAGAATAAGATGGAGCACTGAGAAATACCAGCATGATCTCCCTCTCCTTGAAGATATTTCGGGCAGATTTGGATATATAGTTTTGGACCCTTTTTGTACTGACAATGAGAAAGTGATGGCAGCTGACCGCCCTGTTGTCCAAGCTCTTTTAAATTAATACCATGTCTTATAAGGGTGCGAGTCGAAGTGCCAGGGCCAGTTGGTTTGATGATGGATGTTATAAAATGAAGAAAGATGTTTCTTGCGCCTTGGCCCGGCATCACTCTAGCAACAAGTGTGAATTGCTGTTTCAGGAGCTCGAGGATTTGGGGAAAGTACAAGCTCCTCTTGAAAACTAAGAAATTGCTGCATCAGCTGGTACTTTCGGAGGAACTGAGGGGAGCCTCTCATGGGAAAGATACTAGTAGGTTCTGGGAGTTGGCTACACAGGTTGAGAAGGGAGTAGTAAATGGTGTAGAAGCCCACATCGGCCCAGTGGTGTGAACCAGACATTTTAGTTCTCTATATTGTAGCAAACCGCAGCCCGTCAGGTCAGCACCTGCCTCAGGAGATGGCTTGTACTAATCCCCACTCAACAATAGTTATTTTGATACCCGAGGTTGAAAGAGCATTGAAAGAAATTAAGAGACACAAGGTGCCAGGCCCTATTAATATTGCCAGGTGCCTATTGATATTTATCGTGAGGAACCCTACTAGTGGCTGATATCCTCACTAAGGTGTTTAATGTTGCATTAAACTGGTAATGCCGTGCCCTACTCCTGGCGCTCTGCCATCATCATGTCTAGCTTCAAGAAGAGAGACCGGGGTTGCCCATCCAACTACCGCCTGATCTCCCTTCTTGATGGGGGGGGGGTAAAGTGTTAGGGAAGGTTTTCTTAAATCACCTACAGGGATGTGTGGATGCTCATAACATCCTGACAGAAGTACAAGCTGTCGTTCGGTCATGAAAACGGACCATTGATCAGACTCTATATGATTGCTTACAAATTTCCTGCAGAAAGTCATCGCTGTATCTTATGTTTGTAGATCTGAAAGCGGCTTTTGATTTAGTTGACAGAGAGAAGCTATGGAGGTCCTTGCTGGATATAGGAGTAGATCCAACACTAGTATCAGCTATATTGGCTCCCCACACTAATAACACAGATAGAGTTAGGTACAGCTTCAGTGGGGACTGTACTGACCTTTTCCTGGTTGAGAAGGGCCTCCGGCAATGGTGCCTGCAGCCCTGGAGCCGGAGAAGGAGCCCACACAGCACTACAGAAAGGGATTTGATGCTGCAGGAGAACCATGCAGAGGGCTGAGCATCACAGGAAAGAGTGCTGGTACATGTTGCCTGAAGATTCCTTGGAGGAGATGCAAACAAGCCTTGGCAGCTGCAACAGACGCGGTGCACGGGGGTACTGTCTTGCGTGGGAAGGCAAAGGCTTACCTCCACCAAAGCTGGACAGCTGGCAGAGAGGACCAAGAGGACTACTCCGGGCCACCACCCATGATGCAGGTTGCATGCAGCTCAAGATGAAGGGAGATCGACACAGCTGGTCATCGTTGCAGCAGGTGCCCGCGGATGCAGGGGAGTCAATCCTTCACTCCAAGGGAAATTCCTTCTTCTTGTTCAGGCTGAAGTGTAGCTGTCTTCTGAGGATGCACGGCCAGGGAAATGTTGCAAAGTTGGCAGGAGTCGTGAAAACAAAGTGCAGAAGACTCTTCTTCATGGTTTGCAGCATTGTCGGTTCCTGGAGGGCCCAGTTGCAGTTCCAATGGCCAAAAGTCAAAGTGGAGTTGCAGAGGAATCCTGCTGGAGTCTTGCAAGCTGAATCTCAGGATCCACCCAAGAGAGAGACCCTAAATAGCCCTGAAAGGGGGATTGGTCACTCAGCCAGGTAAGCACCTATCAGGTGGGGGCTCTGATGTCACCTGCCTGGCCTTGCCACTTAGATGCTCTAAGAGTTCCCTGCCAACCTTGGAAACAAGATGGAAGAAGCCAGGGGCACTTGAGAGGAGCTCTGAGCACCACCCCTGGGGTGGTGATGGACAGGGGAGTGGTCACTCCCCTTTCCATTGTCCAGTTTCGTGCCAGAGCAGGGACTGGGGGTCCCTGAATCGGTGTGGTCTGGTTTATACATGGAGGGAAACAAATGTGCCTTTCAAAGCATATCATTGGCATGGGAGGCTACCTCTCCCAGGTCACACCTATTTCCAAAGGGAAAGTTACCTCCCTCTCCCAAAGGAAATCCTTTGTTCTGCCTTCTTGGGCTTGAGCAGATCAAGCAGCAGGAGGGCAGAAATCTGTCTGGGGGTAGTAGCAGCTTGGGCTGCCCTGAAAACCCTGTAAGACTGGTGGTAGCAATGATGGCGGTCCTCAAAGGAGCCCCTGGAGTGCATGAAATTATACTTCTACTGCCTGAAACAGTATTGGGATATGATTTCAGCACGTTTGATACCAAACATGCCCAGGTTCGGAGTTACCATTATGTAGCTAGATATAGGTAGTGACCTTTGTCCAGTACACGCGTAAAATGGTGTCTGCGCACTCACAAAGTCCAGGAAAATGGATCTGGAGTTTGTGTGGGCACCTCTGCTAGTGCTGAGAACTACTTTCTTAAAGCCCTGCTGAGGTTGGGACTGGCTACCCTGCTGGTGGCACTTTCTAGGGTGTTAAATTGTACTCCAAGGTTGGGGCCTCCGATGAGGTTTCCTCCCCCTCCTGTCAGCGGATCCAGAGAAAAAGAAACTGCCCCCTCACTTTATGCCACTAACACACGTTGCCTATGCACCTCAGGGAGACATGGCGAGACCTCGCTCGGTTCCCTGCACTAAACTGTAAGAGGCAGCTGCCCGCAACCACAGAAGCTTTTCGGACCATGAGCCACCCTTGGGTTACATCGTGTCTGGGACCCCTCTGGGCAGGTCAGACTGATGTTCAAAACAGAACTGGCCTGGGCGAGGAAAGGGGCCACTTATGTGGCAGGCGGGTTCCTGGTTAAAGTGGCTCACCAGCTCCGAGCGCCCACCGACCAGAGTAGACAGCTCGGTCTGCTCTCAACGATGGTGGGGATTTCAGAGCAGGCAGATGCCGGCAGGGCTGGAGTGCAGCAGCATCTTCCAGCACGGCCAGAGAGAGAGAGTGACGGAACACACACACAGGCTATGTAATGAAAGCGCTCCACCATGCACTGGGATTTTTAGAACAATAGCACTCCCCACTCTCCTCGTTGTGGGCTGCTGACGGCAAACAAAGACGGGTGCTTCCAGGGCCACTTGGTGCTCACATTCGGAAAATACTGGAGCCTCTACCTCCCAAACAGGAGGGAGTACTTCAATCTACACCAGACAGGGATAATAAGCAGCAAAGCGCAGCGCTCACCACGCACTAGCTGCAGGACACAGGGTAGATTAGCCTACACTTGTAGAAAAAAGTAAAGCGCCCACTATGCGCTGAGAACACGGGGGAGAAGACAAAGCCGGGTGGCAGACCAGCTCATCTAGACCAGTAGAAAACAGGGATGGTGGTTCCTCCTCACATCAGCCCAGGGAGTCCAAAGTCAGGGCCAGGCTGGTAGCAGGGCAACATATAGAAGAGCAATCCAGATGAGTCCTTTAGGCCACTGAGCAAACTCCAGGTAGCAGGCCAACAAAAGAAGAGCAGTGCAGGTGAATCCAGTAGTTCCTCTGGCTAAGGTGCGGTCCCTAAGTCCAAAAGTGCTCTAACAAGTGCTTCTTGCTCTCCCAGCCCAGGAAGACGATTCAATATGCAGATTCACTCTTGTGATGCCTCCACCCTTCAGGCTGCCTGAAAGGTATGCACCAAGCCCAGCTGTCACTCTGCCCCAGACGTGGATTGGAGGTAAGCTGCAAAACACCAGTCATAGGCACAGAGAACTGCCCACTTTCTATACGTGGCATTTCTATAATGGTAATAAAAGATCCACCTACACCAATAAGCATTTCTCACTACCATTACAACCATATCAAACATGCCTACTCTACCCCTCATAGATTAGATAATACCACTTAGAGGTATGTCAGGGCATTTCCAATGCAATACTATGAGAGAGGCAGCACTCACAGTAGTGAGAAACTAGATAGCCTGTCACTACCAGGACATGCAGTACATAAATACATATGTCCTACCTTTTACATACACAGCACCCTGCCCGAAGGGCTAGCTAGGGCCTACTTTAAGGGTGACTTATATGTAGTAAAACAGGAGTTCCAGACCTGACAAGTAGACACCAGGTCCCTGTGGCAGTAAACTGTGCATGCAGACTCTATGGTAGCAGGCCTGAGACAGATTTGAGGGCCTACTTCTGTGAGTGGCGCAAGCTGCTCTGCAAGCCCACTAGTAGCATTTAATTTACGGGCCCTGGGTATAGAGATACCACTGTAAAAGAGACTTATAGGTAAATTAAGTGTGCCTATCAGGTGTAAGCCAATCATATCAAGTTTAGAAAGGAGAGCACATGCACCACTTTGGTGTTGATCAGCAGTGGTAAAGTGCCCAGAGTCCTAGCACCAACAAAAAGGGTCAGAAAAAAATAGGAGGAGGAAGACAAAAAGTTTGAGGATGACCCTGTAAAAAGGGACAGGTCCAACATGCCCGTCACCTGCTCGCGATGTGATTGAGGTATTATTTTATTCTAACTTCCATGTAGTGGGTTTAAATTCAGAAGTAAATAATCTTGATTGGCTGCATTTTATTCAGGGATTTACTTTTGTTTTATATCTGTATTCTATAATTTCTATAGCAACCATATTGATCACCAAAGCACTGTTATTGTTAATTGTCTTAGCCAGGCACTTAAACATACAGACGTTACACTTATCTCAGTAGGGGACTTTAAAGATCCATTTCTGTCACCTGTCTTCTCAGGCACTTTGTGGCTTTTTGAGTCCCTTTAGGATGCAGCAGATACACTTTAGCCATGTTACATTTGGCGAAGCATTAAATAAACTCATTGGAAAATATATCATGTTGTTTGACTGAGAATTGCCCTAATTACAATACTCTTTTACAGGTAGGGTCGAGCCCAGCAAGGCTGATTTTTACTAATGATTTCAGAGGACATGCTTTTGGCTTTTCAATCCTAGAAATGTTTAGTGATCTTAATTTCCTTACATTTTCTTTTATCCTGAGGTGCAGAATGACACAAATGCGTCATCTTAGCTGCATTACAGGTCAGGGCCAGCTTTAGTGCTGATGGTGCCCAGTGCAACAATCTTTTTTGGCGCAGCCTCCACCCTGTGACCTTCTCCTTCTCCTCGGATTCCCTCACTTCCACCCAGCAAAAATGCCATTTGTCTCTCCAAAGCCCTTCTCACATACTTTAAAGGATGGCTTTAATAGTCCACTCAGTTATTCACATAAAATACACATCTTTGCAGCTGGCATATTAAACCTCTGAGCCACTTTATGGTGAGTCAAATCTGCCACTAGACCAAACTCTGATCTCTGTCTCTCTAGCAGGAACATTATTCACAATAGTTATCTTGACATTTTTATTGCTGCCTGAAAGCTGGACGCACAAGGAACTCTACAGCAGGTGATTTAAATCCTAAATTACTGCTAAACACGGGGGGTCATTGACCATCTCCAGGCCAGCACCCAGTGTGACCACACCAGTCACACCTCACTAAAGCCCGCCCTGTTAGTGATCTCCAAAAACAAGGGTGTGCTGATTAAATGGCAAAGGGCAGCCAAAACTCAGTTTGAGTACTGATTTATTAAGGTCGGGGAGAGAGTAGTGTTGCCTTGACGAGCATTAAATCTGCTTCACAGAGTATCCTTAGAAATACTTATAAAGTGCAAGCATGTGCAGTGACCTACAACAGTGGCTCCCAAGCTTTTGACTTCTGTGGACCTCCACTTTATCATTACTGGAACCCAGGGACCCCCACTGAATCATTATTGGAATCCAGAGACCCTCCACAGAGTCATTACTGGTAAGCCGGGGACCCAGGCCTATACGTTGTTGATCATTTGAACTGCAAAACAATACACAAAAAATACAGAAACAAGCATTCCATCAAACACATATACAAATGATAATACATTTTGGTCCATATTTATACTTTTTGACGCAAAGCAGCGCCGGCGCTGGTTTGCGTAATTTTTTTTACCGCCGGCTAATGCCATTCCTACGCACCAGGCAGGCACCTTATTTAAGGATTGACATTAGCCGACGCTGCAGGCTGGTACGAGTAAAAAAAAATGACTCAGACCAGGCAGCGCCCGCATAGGGGAAAATGGGGGTTGTGCGTCATAAAATGGTGCAAGTCAGGTTTGAGGCAAAAATCATGGCTCAAACTGTACTTGCGCCATTTTTTGATGCACAACCCCCATTGAAATGACTCCTGTCTTAGCAAAGATAGGTGTCATGCCCACTTGCCCAATGGCCATGCCCAGGGGACTTCTGTCCCCTGGGCATTGCCGTTGGGCAGAGTGGCATGTAGGGGGGCGCAAGTTAGGCCCCCCGTGCCACTTTAAAAAAAAAAAAAAATGATGCTTACCCCAACTTACCTGTACCTACCTGGGATGGGTCCCCCCCATCCATCGGTGTCCTCCAGGGGTTGGCAAGGCTGGCAGGGGGTGTCCTGGGGGCAGGGAAGGGCACCTCTGGTCTGCTTCCATGGTCAGAGACCATGGAAGTGAGCCCACAGGTCCCTTAACGCCTGCCCTCACCCAGGCGTTAAAAAACAGCGCACATCAGGCTGTGTGCCATTATTTAAGGCCCGCCCCCTCCTGTGCGTCAAAATGACGCAGGAGTATAAATAAGGCTCACGGGCCTTAAAGTCATTTTTTGGACAGAAACGCCTACCTTGCATGTCATTAACGCAAGGCGGTTTCTGAGGTACTGGGTTTTTCAGAACTGGTACTGATCCGGTAACCCAGCGGTGCCAGGGTACACCCAAAGACCTCGGGTACTTTCCTGATTCAGACTACAGAAACTCAGAGTCTTCTAGGTGAAGTCAAAGATCGAATTTATTGGCTGCAACCAATTGACAAGTGTCCTAGAAGTACAACAGCACGATTTGTATGTTCTCAGGAGACTGTGTTTCAATGCAAAGTCAGGTTTCCTTATATACAGTTTTTTAAGCTTCAGGCAAACATTCTTGACATTTTGGTTGGTCATTCACATGTTTTCACTACAAAGGAAAAAACAGTGTCATGATGAAACCTCATATTTCATGTCATCCAACCCATAATAAATTACCCGGCAAGGCCTAGTATTTTACATCAGATAAGTGTGGACCCCCAATAAAAATGGGCACCTCCCCCTCGTAAAGTAAGAAGAAGAAAAGAGCAGGTGCAGGTGTGAGCAAGATTAGGCAGGGTGTGTGAGCGATAATAAGGGTTTTATGGCATGGTGTGCCTTGATGCTATCTGATTCGGCCACTGGGAGAGGGACTGACCAAACAGGTTTGGCCTGAGGCAATGGTTCCAGCTTGCCCAGGTCAGAGAAAAGTCAATCAAGGTTTACGTGTCCTTGGAATCAAATCTGACTGTATTATAAGCCTATGTGAGGGCAACTTTTAAAATGGCTGCCGTGTATAAAATGGGAGCCACGAGTGCAGGACGAAAATGGCGATTTCGAGGTGAAAACGCTGCTGGAATTGAGCGAAAATGCTCATGCTTAGTGTACTAGTCATTATCGGTCTTTTGATACTAAAATCGTACTGCTGTGGCAAAGTAAATTACATGGGTCCAGAATTTGTAGAACCACAAACCCTCCTTTTGCCCTTACATAGGCAATAAACCTATTCTCATGCTAATCTGAGTCCAGGTCTATGTTTATAAGGCCATGGAGATGTTGCTGGAGCAAAATTCTAGTACTTGGTAACTCTCTCTGGACAGGTCTCCTCGAACATGAAGTAGCACAAAAGGCCACATATGGCAGGACAAAATAAGGAATACCTCTATCTGCAGTAGGTGGCATAAGATCACACACCCAACAATTAGTGATGTTCACTACTAACTAGTGTTGATGCAGAAGCTGTACAAAAGAATTGCTTACAAATTCTGATCTTCTAACCTGCTCATGTTCAGGAAAAGGGTGAAAAGAGTGCAAAGAAACAATAGTAGGAAAAGACATAGGTTGGGAAGTGGGTGCAGAAGTCAATTGAGTAGAGAAAAACAATCCCACCCATAAATGACAACGTCATGTTTAAAAGACACTAGAAAACACGTTATTAAGAACATATAGACAACGGGAGAAAGTAGTGACCACTAATACAAATGAAATAATAATTTTTCACAACCCTAACCAAAAAGCAAATCTTAAAATTATCTAGTAACATTTTTAGGGCTCCTCTGCATTTCAGTAATTTTTGTATGTTCAGGTGGAACAGTGGTGACTCTCATCAATGCTCTAAGGTGAAAAGGGGGTACTCTTTCCACAGAAAATTGACTTTATTCTGCTTTTACTAAACAGAATAGTACTTTAAAACAATGCCAGCAAAACAATCAGTCTCCTAACACCTAGTCTATACAATCACACGGAAACCTCTTGTGAAACCATGCCCAGAGTCCGTTCAAAAAGCCTCTCTGGCAGGCTTCTATTGTCCATCAAATTTTCTTTTGTTGTTTTCTTTCGCATGGGCCTCTCAATTCAGGCCTCTTCGTGAGAAAATACTGCTTAGTTGGAGTGCCCTCCTGGCAAACACCCACAGCTCACTCGAAAGTCTCAATGTCTTAAAGCAATGCACCAGTGTCTCTCCTCTGTGGCAGACACTACAAACAATGTGCTCTTCATTGATCAAGGGCACAAATCATCTTGTGCAGACGCAAGCACCATTAATTGGGAAATAGCTCAAGCTCAGCAGCACTTTCAGACTCCAACACTCATTATTTAGTGTCAGAGGACGCTCAAGCTGCTCTTTCATGGGCACCACAATATAGTGCCTTTTTCCAAACTTGAAATCTCCGGTGCACTGCCCTTCTTCCGTTGGAGCAAAGAAAAGGGGGTGTGTGGCCAAAACTCAGGCCAAGGGGCTCAAGGGATTGCACACTGTCAGAGGTTACCAGCACATGACAGGTAGAGAAATGAAACCTCAAAACAGCTCTGCCATCAACAACAGGAATCCTTCTCTTTAGCTCTTTTACACTGAAACTTTGGTTTTGTGATGTCCAACGCCGTCTGATGGAGCAAGTACGATACCATGCGCTGGCGATCGCTGTCCAGCTTTGCTACTTTCTGGGTGCTGAGACTGTAGGGCCAAGACGTCCGTCTTTCATCTGTAGCTGTCACTGATGGGAATTAGGCTTAAATCAATGTCCTGCAGGTTATTATGACTTGATACCCGCAGAATCTAGTGACGTAGGAAATGTGCCACAGTTGTTAGTTTCCTTCAATTTAGTAAAAAAAACTGTTCATGGTTTTTAACAAGGGGACTGCAAGCAGGTGGTCTGCAATCTTCAAAGGAGTAGCCATACACCATGGGCATAAAATACAAAGACAAAGGCAGAAGGGCAAAACAGGGTCTCTAGCATCTTTAATTGGGTTCTCTCCATTATTCTCTGCCATCTATAGCTACATGAGAATTCTATCTGAATGGATTTCCTCACACAGTGGCATTGTCTAATGGGGTAAACACATATTTGCCTCAATGATTAAGTCTAGGTGTTCCTCCTTACCTTAGAACATCTCAATAGAGAAATCACATGATACCGATTATCAGGGACATGTAGAAACCTTCCTTTAAAAACTGTGCATCAGGTGCACTATGCAATACACAGGCTAATAGTCAAATGTGCAAACAAAAAGACAAGAACTAGAGGGTCCTGATATTTGCATGATTAGGACACATCTGATCCCACAAAAAATTAAAGTAGCAGGAACAGAAGGGAACCGAAAACCAAATTAAAATAGACATTGAAAATTCGTCATGTTCAAAAAGGTAAACATAAGATATCTCCTATTGAGATGGAAAACTTGTCTTACTATAATATTGAGTCAGTTAACCAGTCTATCGCTACCCTGACAGTCAGGCTGGAAAACATTGAAGCAGGCCTAAGGCAAATTCATGAAAACCAGTCTGGTCATACCAAAGGGAATTATACATAACATGGGGGTCCCTGGTACATCACTGCAGTCTGGAAATGTGAACCTGAACAATACATCAATAATAATAAAAGGGCTGACTGGTGAAAGGAATTAGAAAAAGAGAAATGGGACTAGGACATAGCTAAAATCTCAATAACTAAGCATGATGCGACATTGGTCAGGGGAAGTAACAAAAGAAAAAATCTATAGGAAGAACAAAAAAAATTATTTGGGTGATAGTCAGGCATGTGACACAACACCGAGAATACGGGTGATACACAAAGGCCAAAGTTACACAAATTTTAACTCTACCGTTGGCGACTACAACATATACGGTACTCCTAGCTAATGTTTCAGTTCCTTCTTCAGGAAAAAATGAAAACCTGGTTTTCTTTTAAGGAACGAAAGCCATATGCTACTTAGGAAACACAACATCATTAACTAATGTAATATAGAAATTAGGCCACCTTGAGTCACAGATCTATAATTTCATCCTTAGGTCCAATCAAGGATACATAAATGTAGGGCTGCCTGTTCCTTTAAGGGAAGGGGCAGTAACGTGACTAACTGCAGGTGACACACTTTGATCCTGTATATCTCTTTTTATTTTCCTTCAATACCATTATAGCCAAATAGACATTCACTGGTGAAGTGTTGTCTTTTATGTTCACAGCATGAAATATAATTATCTGTGGAATTTAGTAACCAGAACAAGTTCAACCAACTGTTGCGTAGCGATGGGCATCGTCATGACCATCCCCTCACAACACAGGGGAGCTTGTAATAGTATCAAAAGCAGCAACAAACATGCAAAAAACAAATAAAAAAAATAATAAAAACGCACAAAACGTCAAGCCATCAGATATACTTGCTGTGTATCAAGCACAAAAAGCATAGACAAAACAATAGCATGTGTGAATAAGCGGTGACACACAACACCATGTCATGTACTTTATGCACTGTAAACCTGCAGCCCAAAACCCAATATTTGGGCCTGTTTAATTTGTCAGGTTTAAAATCCTTACCCTCCTTTTGACAGTAGATCACCAGGCAATGGAAATCTGCTGTCAAATATAACTTTACTGTTTCTCTTCTAACATACAGGACCAGCAAGAACAATTCATGATAGGACCAAATACATGAAAATAAATTTCCATTACTTAACTGTTACCCTCTTGTCAGTTACTTCGCAACATCAAGCCACCTTAGTTTTACCTTTCTAAAAGTAAAAATTGTTACACTGACACTCCATATTAATTTGGCACCTACAATTTCCACTGTGAAAAATAAGTCTTAATTGGCAAATCGTTCTCATTAAGGCATGTAGCCTTCAAAATTTTAGAAAAGGGCTGCATCTTATTTTCTGTCTAAGACTTAATGCAACACTTCGTTTTCTGTCAAATAAAAGCAACTAGCAGGCATAATTTTATTTTTTTAGAGCGGAGACGCAAATGTATCAGTTCTGCAGAGCATTTAACATGATGTTGGGACTTTCGAAGAAACCCCTTTTTTTATATTTTCTCTTTGGAATTAAGTTCTTTAATTGTATTGATGTTCTTCTGGAGAAACCAGAAATCCCACTTTTAGAGGCCCGTAGGGTCATTCTGCATTTTACAGAGACAAGGCCCTAATTTAAAAGGTCACAAGTGTCAACACGACAGCCTCCTCCATTGTTTATGGGAAAACTAAAGATAGCATCTCAGCAGCATGACTTGAGCCAGCCTCTGTAGCTCTCCTAGCTTCTGCCACTCTGAATCTGTCAAAGACAGTAGGCCTTCCTATTTTCCTTCTAACCTGCAATAATTCACTCTATTTAAAAAAAATATTTTTTCCTTTTTAGGCGCTAAAAAAAACTATCTCTATTTCCAGATTATTAAAAAAAATATATTTTTTTCTTTTTAGGCTCTAAAAAAAACTATCTCTATTTCCAGATTATTAAACTACATTTACTGTGAATAATTCACAAACCTTAATAACACACATACCAGTTGTTAGAATAAATGCTTGTTGCAATCCCATGCAATGGTACATATTTCATCAACCTCGAATGAATGAACGTCTCAGTAGGCCCAGCTGAAGTTAGAACCTTCAACCTTGATATTAAAACAAGCCTTTGTACTGGCACATTGACTCATTGAATCATAAGAAGGTACAACCTGCAAATATATATCAAACCTAAATGTATGCATTTACTGAAGCCTGAGACACTTTAAAAAGTACTCTGAATGAAAGAAAATGCAGTTTAAACAGTGCTTTTGCCCAAAATCGACTTTGATATTTTAGGCATTACAAAATCAATATCCTACAATTTTCTTGCATAATATGCATTACCAGAATGTCTATTACACAATCCATGAGTCAGCCATTGAAAATATTAACTTATACTTTATAGAAATGAGCTTGTTTGCTCCTGCGCCATGGGAAAATTGCACATACAAATGTCATTTTAGCGGTGCAACATAACTTAAATTAAATTTTAATGTTAGGAGGTCATAGTATAGGTATTAAGCTTTATAAATATTAAAAAACGATTTTGAAAGGCACTTATTTTTTTAATAATTTTTCCATAATTAATAATTTTCTTTAAAAAAAAAAAAAAAAAAAAAAACCAATTATTCTTTTTTTTGTGATAATTCCACATATAAAAGCAAGCTGCATCCCTTGCCTATTATTTGGGATACATTAACTCACAAGCCTAAGCGCATAAGCCTAACTTGAAATGCGTCACATTTTTGCGCCACTTTCATTTAAAAGGAAGGTTATGCAAAATTCCACCCATGTTTAACTGGGAAAGTGCTGGCTGAATTGAAAATAGATAATTTCGTTTTTTTTGGGGGGGGCCCTATTTATATCTATTGAATGTGTTTTCTAATTTATTAAGCATTTAACGGCAGTTTTGTATATGTGCACAATTGCTCATTCTATAAATTAAAGAGCAACATATAGCTATGTTAGCACATCACATGGTTCTGGATTTTTTCTAAGTTTCTACTTAATATTAATTAACCAACATTTTACTTAACAAACTGTAAACATCAAGAAGACCCACAAACACACATTGAGCTCATTTCAGATATAAACAGAAAACACTCAGTACACACAATACAGCGCGCTTTAGCCATTTTTCATAAATAGCGCCGTCGCAATTTACTTACAGAACCGTTTGCAGATCCTAGTTGTAAGTCATATTTACAAGAAAAAAAAAAAAACTTTTCTTAATTATTTCCAAGAATAGCGGACCCATACTTTATTAAACGTGATGGGGCCCACTCCGTGCTTCACATATAGTTCATAGGTTGGAGTTCCAATCGGAGGAACCGGACATGAGTCCTCCAACCGGGAGTCCCTTTTACAACCAAGACAAAACAAATTTCCAAGTCTGCTAAGACCAGGCATCTTCGCTCACTAGTCTAGCTTCAAACTTCAAAGGATTATCGTTTACGATAGTCTCGTGAATACACGAGTCCTTCGGCTTTGGTACTTGCAAGTTCCAAATCAAAGTGATCCCAAAGGGATACCAAACCAAATGTCCAACTAAGGACCAAACCAAGTGTCCAACTAAGGACCAAACCAAGTGTCCAACTAAGGACCAAACCAAGTGTCCAACTAAGGACTGGGAGACGCTCCACTTATACTTAACTGAAAATATCAATGACGTCACCAGAAGACTCGTCTTATCGTTTCGCTCTACCAAAAATCAAGGGTCCAAATCAGGGCGATAGCCAGGGCAGCAGTCCTTCATAGCCGTCGGGAAGCGGGGAACCTCGCAACAAAGACTTTCGGACCACGTCGACATGCAGGGGTCGATGAAGTGGTGGCCTTCCTCCAGAATTTTCACACGAAGCTCCCCACGGACCTCAGGCTTGGACCGGTACCGCTGGTATCGCCCCACGTTGGGCGCCAACTGAGGTACTGGGTTTTTCAGAACCGGTACTGATCCGGTAACCCAGCGGTGCCAGGGTACACCCAAAGACCTCGGGTACTTTCCTGATTCAGACTACAGAAACTCAGAGTCTTCTAGGTGAAGTCAAAGATCGAATTTATTGGCTGCAACCAATTGACAAGTGTCCTAGAAGTACAACAGCACGATTTGTATGTTCTCAGGAGAATGTGTTTCAATGCAAAGTCAGGTTTCCTTATATACAGTTTTTTAAGCTTCAGGCAAACATTCTTGACATTTTGGTTGGTCATTCACATGTTTTCACTACAAAGGAAAAAACAGTGTCATGATGAAACCTCATATTTCATGTCATCCAACCCATAATAAATTACCCGGCAAGGCCTAGTATTTTACATCAGATAAGTGTGGACCCCCAATAAAAACGGGCACCTCCCCCTCGTAAAGTAAGAAGAAGAAAAGAGCAGGTGCAGGTGTGAGCAAGATTAGGCAGGGTGTGTGAGCGATAATAAGGGTTTTATAGCATGGTGTGCCTTGATGCTATCTGATTCGGCCACTGGGAGAGGGTCTGACCAAACAGGTTTGGCCTGAGGCAATGGTTCCAGCTTGCCCAGGTCAGAGAAAAGTCAATCAAGGTTTACGTGTCCTTGGAATCAAATCTGACTGTATTATAAGCCTATGTGAGGGCAACTTTTAAAATGGCTGCCGTGTATAAAATGGGAGCCACGAGTGCAGGACGAAAATGGCGATTTCGAGGTGAAAACGCTGCTGGAATTGAGCGAAAATGCTCATGCTTAGTGTACTAGTCATTATCGGTCTTTTGATACTAAAATCGTACTAAAATCGTACTGCTGTGGCAAAGTAAATTACATGGGTCCAGAATTTTTAGAACCACATTTCCCGCATCCCAAAAATGTCGCACACGGAGGATTTTTTACGTCCGTGGGGGTCGGGCATCAAAGTATAAAAATGGGGCAAAGTTTGAGCTGAATGTGCGCCAACATTTTGGCGCACATTCTGCGCAAACAGAGTATAAATATGCCCCTTTATGTTTTTATTTAATTTTCAAATAAATAAAATAAAAAATTTAATTCAATTGAAGTCACACATTGTCCATATTCAGTTTTATGCACCTGCACTGCTCCCACAAATCAATTTGAGGATACTAATTAAATTTTTAGCCTCCAGTTTCAAATTCCTTGAACTTCACAGTACATTTTAAAATGTTCAATTTTACTTTTAGCCACTTTATTTATATACACATTATTAATCTGTTAATATTAGTAAATTTTCTAAGCAGTCACAGAGCCCCTAAGGAGGGTTCGCAGACCTCCATGGGTCCACGGACCACAGGTTAGGAGCGACTGACTTGCAAGTTATCATTGCAGTGTGAGAAAATGCAAATAGGAGAAGATGCTTGGGGTTCATTATTGTCTGACAGTGAAATAAATGCTGTCAGCCTTCTATGAATGGCTTAATCAGCACATATTAGATCTGAAATCCTCCATGTTTTGTGACACGAAGAGAATCAATTATTTGGATCTGTTGATAGTGGCTAATGAAGATAAAATTGAAGTAAGCCTATACACTATACCCACAGATAGGAACTTCTTAATATATTTCTCAAGTAGCCACCCCGCACTCTTAAGTAAATCTCTCCTATGGACAGTTCCTCCATATCCGCAGAAACTGTACAAATTAGGATGATTATTTTTTAACCCCTTCGCTGCCAGGCCTTTTCCCCCTCCTGTGCCGAGCCTTTTTTTGGCTGTTTGGGGCAGTTCGCGCTTAGGCCCTCATAACTTTTTGTTCACATAAGCTACCCATGCCAAATTTGCGTCCTTTTTTTCCAACATCCTAAGTATTCTAGAGGTACCCAGACTTTGTGGGTTCCCCTGAAGGAGACCAAGAAATTAGCCAAAATACAGTGAAAATGTCTTTTTTTCAACAAAATGGGAAAAAGGGGCTGCAGAAGAAGGCTTGTGGTTTTTTCCCTGACAATGCCCTAAACAAAGGGTTTGTGGTGCTAAAATCACCAGCTTCCCAGCTTTCAGGAACAGGCAGACTTGAATCAGAAAACCCAATTTGTGAACACAATTTTGGCATTTTACTGGGACATACCCCTTTTTTACGATTTTTTGTGCTTTCAGCCTCGTTCCAGTCAGTGACAGAAATGGGGGTGAAACCAATGCTGGATCCCAGGAACCGAAACATTTCTGAAAAGTAGACAATATTCTGAATTCAGCAAGGGGTAAGTTGTGTAGATCCTACAAGGGTTTCCTACAGAAAATAACAACAGAAAAAAATAAAATTGAAATTGAGGTGAAAAAAACTGCAAGTTTTCTCTACGTTTTACTCTGTAACTTTTTCCTGCAAAGTCAGATTTTTTAAAGCAATATACCGTTACGTCTGCTGGACTCTTCTGGTTGTGGGGATATATAGGGCTTGGAGGTTCATCAAGAACTCTAGGTACCCGGAGCCAATAAATGAGCTGCACCCTGCAGTGGGTTTTCATTCTATACCGGGTACACAGCAATTCATTTGCTGAAATATAAAGAGTGAAAAATAGCTATCAAGAAAACTTTTGTATTTCCAAAATGGGCACAAGATAAGGTGTTGAGGAGCAGTGGTTATTTGCACATCTCTGAATTTCCGGGGTGCCCATACTAACATGTGAATTACAGGGCATTTCACAAAAAGACGCCTTTTTTACACACTCTCTTATATTTGGAAGGAAAAAATGTAGAGAAAGACAAGGGGAAATAACACTTGTTTTGCTATTCTACGTTCCCCCAAGTATCCCGATAAAAATGGTACCTCACTTGTGTGGGTAAGCCTAGCGCCCGCGACAGGAAATGTCCCAAAACACAACCTGGACACATCACATTTTTTTAAAGAAAACAGAGGTGTTTTTTGCAAAGTGCCTACCTGTAGATTTTGGCCTCTAGCTCGGCCGGCACCTAGGGAAACCTACCAAACCTGTGCCTTTTTGAAAACTAGAGACCTAGGGGAATCCAAGATGGGATGACTTGTGGGGCTCTGACCAGGCTCTGTTACCCAGAATCCTTTGCAAACCTCAAAGTTTGGCTAAAAAAACAAATGTTCCTAACATTTCGGTGACAGAAAGTTCTGGAATCTGAGAGGAGCCACAAATTTCCTTCCACCCAGCATTCCCCCAAGTCTCCTGATAAAAATGATACCTCACTTGTGTGGGTAGGCCTAGCCCCCGCAAAAGGAAATTCCCCAAAACACAACGTGGACACATCCCATTTTTTTACAGAAAACAGAGGTGTTTTTTACAAAGTGCCTACCTGTAGATTTTGGCCTCTAGCTCAGCCGGCACCTAGGGAAACCTACCAAACCTGTGCCTTTTTGAAAACTAGAGACCTAGGGGAATCCAAGATGGGATGACTTGTGGGGCTCTGACCAGGTTCTGTTACCTAGAATCCTTTGCAAACCTCAGAATTTAGCTAAAAAAACACATTTTTCTCACATTTCGGTGACAGAATGTTCTGGAATCTGAGAGGAGCCACAAATTTCCTTCCACCCAGCATTCCCCCAAGTCTCCTAATAAAAGTGATACCTCACTTGTGTGGGTAGGCCTAGTGCCCGCAACAGGAAATTCCCCAAAACACAACGTGGACACATCCCATTTTTTGACAGAAAACAGAGGTGTTTTTTGCAAAGTGCCTACCTGTAGATTTTGGCCTCTAGCTCAGCCCGCACCTAGGGAAACCTACCAAACCTGTGCATTTTTAAAAACTAGAGACCTAGGGGAATCCAAGATCGGGTGACTTGTGGGGCTCTGACCAGGTTCTGTTACCCAGAATCCTTTGCAAATCTCAAAATTTGGCTAAAAAAACAAATTTTCCTCACATTTCGGTGACAGAAAGTTCTGGAATCTGAGAGGAGCTCCCAGTGTTCCCCCAAGTCTCCTGATAAAAATGATACCTCACTTGTGTGGGTGGGCCAGGTGCCTGCAACAGAATAAGGCCAAAAACATGTAGAGATAGAGGGGATAGTACAGCGAGTTGATAAGGACATATTCTTCTTTTATACTTCTTTAGGCTGACTCTGCTTTGGGGACCCACACAAGTCAGGTGTCATTTTACTTTGGAGACTGAGGGGAATGCTGGGGAGTAGGAATTTTGTGCTGGAGCAGTGATCATACAAACGATAGTCAGGAAAATATGATTTTTTAAGCAAATTTTGAGGTTTGCAGAGGAGTCTGGGTAAGAAAATGTTGGGGGATCCACACAAGCCACACCTCCCTGGACTCCTTGGGGTGTCTAGTTTAAAAAAATGTCTGGGTTTGGGAGGTTTCCGTAGATGAAGGCCGCACCCAGGACCAAAAACATAGGTGCCCCCACCCCCCCAAACACAGGTAGTTTTGTAATATATAATTTTGATGTGTCCACATACGTCTGTGATGTGCCAAACACTAAAATTGTGAAAAGAAACGCACTTAGGTTATGTGAAAAAGACCCCTCACCCACCAACCAAGTTGGTGGCATGCTTCATCATCGGGGTCCCACCCGAGGCACCAAGCGTGTCACAGGTGTGCTTCGACGCCTGATTACAGCAGAGCAGGTTTTGTCATTTTTACCACACAAACTGGTTGGATTTAGCACGAGGGTGAGTGTTGGTTCAGTGGATCACATTTTATTAACAAGAGATTTCACAAAAATGAAATGCACTGTTAATAACTGAAAGACCAAAAAACTGAACCAATGACTCACAGCTCGTGAGCTGTAAAGCCACGGCAAGGAACAACAACCGCTTTACAGTCCATTCACACACCTTTCATAAATGACATGCACAAGACCATTCACGCCACCAGCCACGGGCCCAGCACATTACAACACTCGCATCGATAGACAGTGCCACTCAAGGGCCCATCACTTACATACGCCCACATGCCTGATACAACAATCACACCAGCTGATGGGAGTGTGTGGACTGGTGTTTGGCTGGCAGTGTGTTGCAGTAGCCAACAGTAAGTCAATATGTACACTATGTACACCCTCAGCCAACCCCCACTCCACACACAATGGCATCACTTTTTTTTTTTAAACATAGAAACCCCTAACTAATTAGAAATAATTACAAAACTACAAACACAAAAGCTCCAACTAAGTACATGACAGAAATGCTAACCATGAAATTGAACACATGAAAATACAAAACAGACATGAGTTTACACTCATGGTTGTTCCCAGTAATTCTTCTGGGTGTGGCAATTCTTAAAACAACCACCCACACACAGCCCAGGCTTTGAAGGACAATCTGGGCAGTACATTCGAGTCTCCCTCCGGATACCTCTACGAAAACACACTCTACATTTCTTAGCTGGAAAGTCTTTTTTGGGTGTGGGAGGAATGTGCTCAGCAAAGTGGCGATCTTTCAATCTAGCCACATCCTCCACCACTGCTTCTCTAGGAACTCTGGCCTGTCCCACCACAATAAGGCTCTCTATCACTGACTCCTGAAATTTCACAAATGTCATCTTTGACTCTGGAGACCTATCCTTAAACACAATAAAAGCATTAAAAGTTGCTAAGTGGAAGAGGTGAATTGCTAACTTCTTATACCAAACGTAAGACTTACGAATAGCAGTATAAGGTTCCAACCTTTGATCAACTATATCTACACCTCCCATGTTCTTATCATAATCTAAAATGCACACAAGTTTGCGCACTTCAGTGGATGGTACTTAGCATGTAGACATCCCTCCTGTCTGAAAACTTCAAAGCTAGCAGCTCATCATTCCGCAAGGCATTGCACTGTCCCATCTGAAGTTTTTTACAGGCAAGCACCCTTGGATAGCCTTTCCGGTTACAACAAATTGTGCCACAAGCAACAGTGTCCACTCCAAACAATTCCTTGAACAACTGCACTCCAGTGTAAAAGTTATCTACATACAAATGGTGACCTTTGTTGAACAGTCGTCTACCAAGTTCCCACACAATTTTCTCAATAACTCCAAAAGTGGGAGAACAACCAGGGGGGTCAATACTGGAATCCCTACCAATGTAGACACAGAAATTAAACACATATCCTGTACTACTTTCAGACAGCATATACAATTTAATTCCACATCATGCCCTCTTGCTAGGAATGTACTGCCTAAAAACCAAACGACCCTTGAAGAGGACCAAAGACTCGTCCACAGCTATTTCTTTGCCTGGAACTTAGACCTCTGAAAACCGATCTACAAAATGATCAAGGACAGGCCTAGTCTTAAAAAGATGGTCAGAATCAGGGTGATCTCATGGCAAGGCTAATGCATTGCCAATAAAATGCAGCATCCTAAGAAGAAGCAAATATCGATTACGACTCATTGTTGCAGGAAATATAGCTATTGCCATCAAGGGACTAGTAGACCAATAAGAAGCCAGTGAAGGCTTACTTATCAACCCCATCAAAAGAGTCAAACCTAAAAACCTTTTCATCTCCTCCAAATTTGTGGGAATCCACTGGGCAGCTCTAGAGTGCGGCCAAAGTCTAGCAGCATTGTCCCTCAAATAGTGCTCTGCATACAAATTAGTCTGCTCAACAATCTCTTCCAAAAACACATCATCCACAAATAACTCAAAGAAACTGACAGGCAAAAAGTTCTCAGTATTGACTCTACACCCCAGGAGACCAGTAAAGGCAGGCAACTCTGGCTGCTCCATGTTTGGGGCAACCCAGAGTTCAGGTCTTCTAAAGGGAAACCTTTCCGCCCCAGGTTGCTGCACTAATGGAACATCAGTGTCCTTCTCTGAAACAGGCCCTTCATCTGCACTGAGTGTGGCTTCCTCATCAGAAGATTCCTCTCTGACAGAAACTTCACTGCCAGAATCCCTCACTTCCTCCTCTGCCTCAGATGCAGAGTCCGTCTCATAATCATGATCAGACAATGACTTAAAAAGCATACCAGCCACCTGTGGGGCAGTCATCCTGCGGCTAGCCATGATCTTTCCTACGAAAATTAACTGGACAAATGCACAACCAACAACCAGCACTGTGTAAGATAAGTAATAAAGTGTAGCTTTATTAGTAAGAGTTTTAAACTCAAAAACTATACCGCTCACTTGCCTGAAAAAGCTTGAATCACCAGCAACTACTCTGCACAGACACAGCAATCACCAATGATATCCCCCTAAAAAGAAAGAAAGAAAAGCAAATTATAAATAAGACAACACAAATATCATTGTGCACAAATTGAAGGACAATTTCACCTGCATTTAGTACACCACCTACAAACATGTCATTCATGCATGGCAACAACACTCCTTTGGAGTAAATTGCTTTTCCTTACCTAAAACATGCAACTATGCAAACTGCAGGTCAACCACTGCCAAAACCCCAAGGAGCCACAGCAAAGAAAGCAAAAGCTTTGAACTAGAACAAAAAGGAGGAAAAAGATTTTCACAAACACAAATACTTCGTCAGTTGACAAACATCCCACCATCAAGCATTTAGAAATTGGTGCCTAAGTGGATTCTGCCATAGGGACAGATGGGCCTACTAAAAAATAGGCCTATCTGCCCCAAGGAGGGAAGAAAATACCTTTAGTAGTGTGTCCCCAGGGGGAGTGATCCTTGCCCAAGGGCCCACCCCCAAACAAAAAACAAACCACACACACACACTATCCCTGGTGCCTACGTGGCTATGGGCCTAAAAAAAATAGGCCCATCTGCCCCCAAGGGGGGCAGAAATGGCCCACAGTTCAATGCGCCCCTTAGGGGGGTGCCCCTGGCCCAAGGGGATGCCACCCCACATAAATAAACATATAAAAAAAAATCCCTGGCGTTCTAGTGGTTTCTGAGCCTAAAAACAATAGGCCGATCTGTCCCCAAGGGGGGCAGAAATGGCCTTGGTACACGTGGCCCCAAAGGGGGGCGACCCTTGCCCAAGGGGTTGTCCCCCTCCACTAACACACACACACACACACACACACTATCCCTGGTGTCTAAGTGGCTTCTGCCTAAAAATAATAGGCCGATCTGCCCCCAACGGGGGCAGAAATGGCCACAATAAACATGCTCCCAAAATGGAGTGTCCCTTGCCCAAGGGGCTGCTCCCAAACACGTAAACATTTTATACAAAAAAAAAACAAATCCCTCGCGTCTTGTGGATTCTGGCCCCCGTGGGGGCAGATCGGCCTAAAAATAATAGGCCGAAATGGCCACAGTAAACATGCCCCCAAAAGGGAGTGACTCTTGCCCAAGGGGCCGCTCCCAAACACGTAAACATTTTATACAACAACAACAACAAAAATCCCTGGCGCCTAGTGGATCACCCTAAAAATAATAGGCTGATCTGCCCCCAAGGGAGGCAGAAATGGCCAACATAAACATGCCCCCAAATGGGAGCGACCCTTACCCAAGGGGCCGCTCCCAAACGCTTACACATTTTAAAAATAAAAAAAATGTAAAATCCCTGGTGTCTAGTGGGCATTCCTCCTGCCCGATCGCAATGCGATCGGGCAGCATGAATGCTCAAAGAGACACAGGGGGAAAGGAAAAGCCTTTCCTTTCCCCCGGTGCCTCTTTGTCCCAAACCCCCCACCCGCCGGAGAAGAAACTCACCTGTTTCTCCCTTCGCCGCACTGGAAGCAAATGGCTTCCAGTGCGACCGGCAGTGGGTAATGAGGTCAGCGCACGATCGCGCGCTGATGTCATTACAGGGGGGTAAGGGGGAGGTGGGGGGCGGGGTTGGAAGGGGAAAGTCTTCCCCTTCCATCCTCGCCTTGGAGGGGTGGGGGGGAACCCCACGGAGGGAGCATTAGCGCTCCCTCCGGGCTCCGTGCCGAGGACGTAATGGTTTCGTCCTCAGCACAGGAGCACTGTGCCACGGGACGTAACCACTACGTCCATGGCACAGAAGAGGTTACACACAGAAAGTTTGATCACGAGATTAGTGAACAGAGGTTTGTAAGGGCAGCATCAAAAATAGTATGATACACCCTAAGAGAAGAACTATTGGTTCACAAGAACCGCCCTAGAGAGGCCCTTTTGACACGTGTTTTTGCATACAACCCTAAGGCCAACAGAGTGAGGTCCATTATCAAAAGATAATGGAAAAGTTTGACTCTGTTGGATATCCCTAAACCTCTGTTCTCTTACAAAAGAATCCGAAACCTACGAGATCTTTTGGTGAAAGCTACGTTTCTGGCAGAAAAGAAAAGAGACCTCAGGGAAATGCTCTAACTACCCTCATTGCGCAGACAATACAGGTGTAACAATTGCACAGCTTGCCGTTCTACCGATGATACCAAAACTATTCTGGTGTACGGTAAGGAACAATAAAAAAAATCAAATTTTTGAACTGCAATACGAAAAATGTGTTTTATTGCATGAGATGGCCATGTACATTATTAACGTATATAAGTCAAACTACATAACTGGTTAAATCACATATACTCCAACACAGGTTGGGCGTTGGGCGGGATGCACCTCTTGTGGAGTATTACATAAACCATAACCGCTCAGAAGATGGTATATGGTGGTCAGTGCTGTTTGTAGCCCAGACAAAAGACAGAGGGTGACCAGTTTTGATGATTCTGAAGAAGTCTGAGGCTAGAATCATTGAAAAATATGGTGCAGCTCAATATGGCCTTAACAACATGAGAGTGATGTGGTCTCTTATCCGATGGTGTTACACTGCAGTGCTGTGTGTGCTCTCTTAGTTCTACCTTTACTTCACTATGTAGAGGCGTCATTATTGATTATTTACTATTTGCTAATTTGTTTGTCCATCTTCATTTGCCTGGTGAAGCCTTGATAGAACATATGCAATATAGGGCTAAGTAGTCAGATTTATGGATATTTATACAGATACTCTTATACACTCTCATCAGCTCGTTTTTGGTATTGTAGAACACATGGGATTCAAGACCTAACAGAAATCAATTTCAAGTATGTCTTATTTTGTAAGATCTTTCTTTGAATACTGTTCACAACTTTTATGCACTTTTCATTGTATTCATTGTACATATTTGCGTCCAGAAACATGTTTCAAATGTATTATGCATTTTAAATGTTTTCATGGTGTTTTGTATTTTCTGGTATGTCTTTCGTTCAGACCCAAGGTTTTCTTGTACACCAGCTGTTAGCCCACACCCAGGGTTTGCACCATTAACCCCATTGTTAGGGACTGAGACATATGGAAATGCATCCATTTCCTCTTCTGTAGAAGGGTTGTATCCAGCGGCACTTGTCACCAGCTATGTGTGTTAGCTCCTTGCATGTACCAAGATGGCCGTCGCTTTGTCCCCTGGATAGGCTTAATCCTGTGATCAGCCTAAATGCGCTAGCTTACATGCACAGTCAAATATGGCCGCCGCTTAGTCCCCCGAACAGGTTTCACCCCTGTCCTGGGACATACTAGATGGTGGGACATGATCGTGTGTCCTGTCACGTTTTAATTCTATGTCAGGACTGAGGGCTCCAATTATGCGTCCCTTTCTATGCTTTATTTTCTCAGCAGCCAATAATCTTACAGTAAACAAAACAGTCACGTGGTAAGCCATGGGGATGGGCCATATAAATACTCCTGACACCTACGAATTAATGATGTATTGGCCCCATTTGCTGGCCGATTCATTCATTTTTGGTTTATTTCTGATTTCTTTTTGGTGATAATGGTGTTTTTTCAATACAGATCTGACTTTAATATGGATAAATGTGCGGGTTCCGGGATTTGTATCCAGTTTCAAAAGTTTTGACTGGCTTACAGCACTAGTTATGAGCATCTTCAATTCATAGCAAGAAGCTCCAACAACTTCAGCGTGGCACTCTCACATATTCAGACTCTTGCATTTACAGGCTTTGGCTTGTTTTTTTTTTACTTCTGGTGCCTGTTCCAAGTTAGTGTACCTTATTTGACCACACAAGGTTATAGAGCATGTACACGCTAAGGGTTATGAGCTCTTTCCTTCACATGGTGCACAGCAGGCTCTCCTGACATTTTATTGTGCCACACAGTATCTCCTACAGACTCCTTTTTACACAGTCTTTCACAAGTAGTTTTCTTCACCTTGTTCCCTGAGTGTCATGGTGCAAACCCCAGTACATACACTCTTGGTCTTCTCTGGGCTGTTCTATTTTTCATCCTGTCCTTTCCTCAAGTCTCTGACTTCACATGATTTCTCTATTTTTTTAGCAATTACCTTTGACTGTGTTCTTAATTTTTTTAAAATAACTCCTCAGTATGTGTGTATATATAAATATATCTATATATATATATGTATATATATATATATATATATATGTATATATATATATATATATATATATATATATATATATTAAAAAAAAAAATATATATATATATATATATATATATATATATGTATATATATATATGAATTCATTATTTGTCCACTAAGTGCTTCTCTCTTCCAGTGTCCTGAGGAGGGCCATACTCCCCTGGGGCTGAAACGTGTCGACATCTTTTTCGGAGGAGTTTCTGTACCCAGAAATACATTTTATCAAATACATGTGAATTGTCAGGAATCGCCAAGGTGCCTCCTGCGTTATCTGTCTGCATCCCCAGGGATTTTAGGGTTAAATCATATCTCTGTTCTTGGTTAAACCTTCATGTTTCTAAGTAAACATAATGTGCTGTGTTACACAAATTGTTTTTATCAATGCTTGTTTTACCAATGCTTGTTTGCTAATGTGAGCAGGTGTAGACATGTGCTTCTAATTGGGTGTGGTGTAGACATGTGCTTCTAATTGGGTGTGGTGACGCATCCACATGTGGAAACTCAACTGCTTTCCTGATTGGCTATAAATAGCAGAGTGAAGCATGCCTCCCTGCTTGGCTTTCTTTTGCTTCCTGATCTCAGTATCTGATTTGGCAGTCCAGCCCCTACTGTCATCCTCAAATTCAGGACGTTTGAGGCAATTCTTTTCTTCGTTCCTGTACCAGCTGACACCAGGCATTCCTCCAGCACTCCGGAAAAGACTGCAGCTAAGTGACTAGTATTCTCCAGGGAGTTTGTTCTTTGAGCGCTGCGCTTTCCTAGAACAGCTGGTGTATTTCAGACCTCGTATTTTGGCAGAGGGCTTATCTTGAAGCGACAAATGCATTTCTGAACATTCTACATTATTATTGCAGTAACTTGCCTAAATGTGCTTCAGGAAATCTGCTTGAGCTCAAGTACCACAAAAAGTGACAGTGCAATTTTAAAATAGCATTTACGTGACTTTTCTTTCTCTAATAGCATAACTCTTGTATTTAAATTGTGTCATTCATGCCAGTGTTTCAGGTTTGAGGAATTTGCTTTTGAAGGGTTTTTCACTCACACAGTGAAACCAAATCAAACTGCCACCCTAACTGTTTAAACCCAGAGTGGACATTTGTATTTCTTGGATTCTTTTCGTTCCTTTTAGTTTAACCCTATGCATGCAGGAAAGTTATACGTGACATAATTAATGCCTTGTTTGTCTTTCTTGTGCATGATAAGTGCAACCACAGTTCTAATTGTAGTGTTCGACAGTAAATCTCTGTGAAGCCAGCCCTAGTGTTGCAGTACTTATTGTTATGGTACTCAGTTTGGGTTTTTGGTAATGCAGTGTTAGTAATTGTACCAACAGTTATTATTATCCAAGAAAAGTGCTGGAGCATCCTGGTGTTCTTCTGCCACTCCCATGCCCATATCAGAAAGAAAGATTCAGTTTCAAGGAAGTTGAGTGCACTAACTCTACTATCACTCTGTCAACAACGACCTGCCCCAGAAGATACACGGTGCCTGGCTGGACCGGCAAGACGTGACTGTGTTTTGTCATTTCCTCTTCCACTCACTCCCCCTTTCCTTTTGAGACACCTGCTGGGGATTCTGTGTCCACAAGGAAGTGGCGAGAGGTGTCCCAGGAGGTCGGGGGCATGCCATCGCCCCTGCAGACATCCTGCTTTTCAGGTGAGTGGCCCCATCTCGACATGAATCGCACTGCACAACTGCAGACAAACGTGTGCTCCTCATGCGTGTCTCTGTGCAAGTATCTCTCTTGTGGACTGTGCTCTCAAAATAGGACTTTCAGCCACATTTTATAAAATATTTTGGAAGATTGAAGTCTGGCGTTTTTTTCCGCCCCATTTTTTTGATATAGTCAGTGTTCTGGCATGTTGTTTGTTTTGTAAGGTGATGTGATATTTGTTATGTGTTTTATATGTCTTGCTGTTTTTGCAATCACTTATGATTGATTCTAACTTTAGGAGCTACTATACTGAGGTATGTGACATTGTGTAATATAAATAGAATAAAAATGTTTCTGTCTAAAGCAATATAGTACATTTCTAATGATTAGTCCATGTTTTCACTGGAGTAAGAAGTGATAACATATTTTCGTGATTGCATACCACCCTCTTATGGTTATAGTGAAATCAATGACAGCTGAGTGTTTTTGAATATCATTAATCATCCTTATTTTAGTGACATCTTTACCTCAGGTCTGCAAACCCTGAACCTATCAGATAGGCGGTTGGCCCATTTTGGGGAAGTATATTTTATCAGCAAGTATGGGACCAGTGGCGCATCTCCATTGTGGAGAAGTTGAGGAGGGTCAGTCTGTTTATCTTGACTTCAAGATTAAGGTCTTAGTTGCAGCATTCAATAAGAGCCTCAGCGTTAAAGCACCTGGCCATGATGGTGTTCATGTGCACATCTATAGAGAACACACTGCTCTGTGAGCACTTGTTGTAGCATACGTCTGCAGGTGTGCTGCTAAGTTGACCCATTCGAGTTTTGGTCCCATTCTTTTATTGTGTCCATCTTTAAAAAAGGCGACAAGGGAGACCTTCAGGTTATCACCTAATTTCGGGTTCTATAGGCAAGCATAATTCTTTGGACAGATTTGCGGTTTCGGCGAATGAATAATGTATTCTTTTGATCTTCAGTTTAGATCAGGGCTGGGTACTTTAATAGAAATCTCAAATAGGTATCTTTCGATTAAAAATATTATATGACTTATTATACAAGAGCATGGCAAGGTAGTTTACATCTGGCCATCATGGACTTCAGTTCAGTTTTCAACACTGTCAACTGACCAAAGCTTTGTAGTGTTATGCTTAATTTGGGTGTGGATAAGTTGATTGTTCATTTTCTGAGACAGTCACACTGTAATATGAGATTTAGACCTAATGGGAAATGTACAGAGTCATTTAGACTAGACAGGGGTGTCCAACAAGGGTGCATGCTTGCCTTGTTTCTCTTCACATTATATATAAACTGTAAAGCATTTGGTGGCCTTGGGCCATGACAAACCACAGTTGGGTGAATGGCCGATTTCAGCGTTCTCATACACAGATGACATGGTACTCATGACTAGAAACTCTAATGGGCTCCATCTACTTCTTGATTCATTCACTGACCTTATAGACCAGTTGGATCTTACCTCTAACTTGTCAAAAACACATATTATGATACACCACCCCAGTGGAGCAAAAATAATGACACACACCTAAAGGGGTGTCCAGATCAGTGTAGTCCACTCTTTCCTGTATTTAAGTGCAGTGTGTGATGATGTATCAATAAATCAGAGTATGTAAAGTGTAACTACTCAACCATAAGGGTCTCAAGGCACTAAGGGGGCTTGTCCTCTGAGCTTCAGTTCAAGAGCCAGGTTTTAAGGTCCTTCCTGAATCGGGATAGTGAAGGTTCCAGCTCTTTACTGCAAGGTAGGTGAAAGATCTCCCACCAGCTAAGGTCTTTAGTATGCGGGGTACAGTGGCTAGTGCTTGTTGAGCGGAGTGGAGAGGTCTGGTGGGGGAGTAGAAGGTGATGCAGTGGTTGAGGTAGGCGGGTCCTAGGTCATAGAGGGCCTTGTAAGCATGGACGAGGAGCTTGAAGTTCATTCTCTTCTCACTAGGAAGCTAGTGGAAGTCTCTTAGGTGATTGGGGATATGTTTGCGGTGGGGAATGTCCAGGATGAGTTTGGCAGAGGCGTTTTGGATGCACTGTAATTTTCGGAGGTTCTTCTGGGTGGTACCGGCATAGAGGATGTTTCCATAGTAGAGTCTGCTGGTAACCAGGGCATGGGATATGGTTTTGCGGCAGTCCTTTGGGGTCCATTTGAAGATCTTCCAGAAAAGTCAGAGTGTGTGAAAGCAGGTGGATGCAACTGAGTTGACTTGGCGGGTCATGGGGAACGATGAGTCCAGGATGACGCTGAGGGTGAGTCCGTGGTTTGTTGGAGTGGGGGGTACCGAGGGTCAATGGCCACCTGCAGACGTCCCAGGCTGATGTGGATGGTCTCAGGATGAGGACCTCATTCTAGTCGTAGATGAGCTTAGGCAGCTGTCCTTCATCCAGGCAGCAATGGATTCCATCCCGTTGTGGAAGTTCTTGGCAGTTGTGGGGTTTTGGTCAGTAAGATGATTAGCTGGGTATCATCAGCATAGGAGACTATGTTCAGTCCGTGGTCCCTGACGATGGATACAAGCAGAGCCATGCAGACGTTGAAGAGTGTGGGGCTCAGGGAGGAACCCTGTTGAACTCTGCAGCTGATCTCTGTAGGCATTTTTAAGCCTCTAAGTAACATTAGAAAAGCCATATATAGATTTGCAGCACAACTGGGGGCTAAGCCATTAAAATAAATGATTTCTAGCAACAAAAACAAATGTATATCTGTAGGAGGCTTGCCCCTCTATGTAGTGTGCCAGGATAGGCTCACTGTGCAGGGGGTCCCGGCAACCACACGTTGGTTTACAGGGTAAAAACTGGATCACTTAATGCTCTAATTTTCAAGGTGACTTGGTCGAGCATTTAGGCCAATCTTGGAGAAGTGCAAAGCATTTGTTGTACCCACAGCACCAAGCTTGCAACTCACACACTCAAATGAATAACTTGTGACCAATTTATAAAAATACTTCAGATTCTTATGTAATTTTTAAAACCAAGTTTATCAAAATTGTTTAAGTACTTTTTGAGATATGAATTTTTGAAGTTTAATAAAAATAGTCTTTTCGTGCATAATTACGTGCCGTAGGAGTCAAGGGAAGTTCTCCTTTAAAAATACATATAAAATCGGACAGTTTTATTATTAAGTTCTTCTTTTGCAGGTTGGTCGAGGTAGTCAGTGGGCACACTGTGCCAGCTGGAGAGGTTCAGGTGGCTCCTTGTTCCAGCAGGAGTAGCGAGGAAAGGTCTCTGGAGTTAGTGCAGGGCCACAGCGGGGGACCCCTTGGAAAAGCACTGCACAGGTAAGTTTAAAGATGGTTTCTTGGGGTCCCCTTGGAGTGTCCAGGTCACAAGGAATGGGGGACCCTTAGAGCTCAGCAGGTTCTGTGGTGCAGGGCACAGGCGGCAATGTGCAGAGCACATCTGTGAGCCAGGGCCTGTGCACAAGGATGCCCTCTGAAGCAGGAGGTAAGTTGGTTGAAGGGTCGGTGGCAGGACAACAGGGGCACTCTGGCAGGAGGTCCAGGGTGTTCCCCAAGTCCCTCGACTGGGGTTTCGTACTGGCCTTTGTTCAGCCTCATGAAGGCTGGTTTTCTTGATGTCCGACGTTGGCTGACCAACACTCAGGGTATTGGCACAGTTTGACCACTGGAGGGCACAGTGCCACCAAACTTGGCACACAAGCAGGGTTTGTCTTTGTGGTCATCAGTATGTAGTTTGGTCCAGCTGCAACATCTGGTCTGGGAGTTAGCAGCTGGTCAGTGAAGTGACCCGCAGTGGCTTGCTGGCTTCTTGCTGTTGTAGAGTGGTACCTCCACTCTGGAGGGAGTTCTATGGTGCCTTTTCTTTTTTGCAGCAGGTCCACAGTTCTCATGTCTTGGATCTTCTTGGTGCTGGTCTTCTTTTATCCATTGAATCTAATTTCCTGGTCAAGGGCTGCCCACTAAATATGTATTTAGTGGGTGTTTTAGGACGGTCCTGGTAGTGACCAATAGGTCATCTACCTCAGGGTGGCTACACCCACTAAGTGACCACTTCCAGTGGGAAGGGGCTGCTTCCCTATACCTGGTTGGCTATTTTTACTCCATCTAAGATGGAGGAAAGTGAAATGGAGTGCTCACCTCGCAGGCAACACCTTAGGGGTGGTGCATGGCTGGTGGGACCACTCCTCCTACCCTTGGTGTATTTTCCTGCTGTTGCTCCTGCAAAAACTAGGGATTTGCAAGGGAGCTGACCATCTGCTGCTAGCAGCAGGCCAGGGGATCGAGTTTCAATGGCAGTAAGCCCTTTGAAGCTCACCGCCAGGGCAGTGCACATTCCTGGGGGTGGGGGGGGGGGGGGGGTTAGCACCTCCACCCAAGAAGGACAGTGTTCTACAATCCAGAGAGACACTTCTCTCCCCCAAGGTTGTAGATTGGACGTCTGGCAGTGACAGGCTGGATAGGACCAATCAGCAAGCATGACAGGGTAGTTAGCCTTTGCAGAGGGCACCACCAAGGTGGCCTCCTTTATACATTTATGGATGAGTCCAATACTGGTACCAGTTCGGATTTATCATTCTGAGTTGTTTTATACCAAACAACCCAGGGTTCAGAGTGTCCATCATGTAACTAGGACCTACCCTTAGTACCCGATGCCCTGGTACCTATGTCCCTATTTTACTAGGGACTAGCTAAAGTTGTAGCCAATTGTGCCTATGCATCACAACAGTTTTAGGGAAAGAGTTCTGGCCCAAGGAGCCTGGTCAGCAGTGGCCCTGGGCACTACAATTTCTAGGCTACATCATACATCAGGAAAAAGTGGCCCTTCCTCACAATATTGAATACTACTTATGGAGCAGAGCTACAAGGTTATATTGGTTCTCTGAGGAACCAGAAAATTGAGAACACATCATTGAGGAGATTACTGGTCATCTCTGCCAGCACTTCAACCTTTATATGTCACACAGAATGAGGGACAGATTATATAGAGAATTACATCAAATTGTGTGCCTTTATGTTGTGGCTCTCACTATGGGTTAAGACATAGGCTAGCTTTCACTGATTGGTCATTGGATATTGTCTAACTTTGGACAACCTTTTTAAGATCCATTGGTTGTCCTACATACATTCACATTGTAAAAGCTTGGATGTGCCAGAATTATTTATCCCCCAAGAATAAATTGATGCATGCAGCAAAGATTTCGTGAAGTTACCCTAAAACGATGTAATGCTGAAAGGGACTGCGTAGAGCTTGTTAAGCCCATTGTAAAGCCATACATGACGTTATCAATGACAGATGCCATTGAACTGCATCTCAGCCGAATGAGCTTCCCCCTTGCCCATTGGACTCGTGTTCGGTTCAAACTACTCTGCATTTTATGTTTTATTACAAATTACTTCACAACCCAAGGAAAAAAGTTACTTGCTGCCCAAATTGAGTAGTTTAAACTTCAAACAATTCCTTTTATTTTATAACCTTCGTTGCCTGTCAGTGCTGCATTAGTTAATTATTTTCAAGGTGCAATTAGTATTAACACATTATGGATCATGGGGACCTTTGTACAAAGATTGTTGCATCAATATGTGAACTGTTATCTGCACGGGGTAAGTAGGTAATTGATGTATTGTATTAATAATAACAAAATGCATCTTTAATCATGAAAAGTTGTTTTCATTGTTTTTACTAGATAGATGATTGCTAGCTATGATGATGTATCTGTTTGATGTATCATACAATGTACCTTGTTTTTTATACACGTGTTTAATCCATCTCTTATGATTCTTTTTTAACCGAATAAAGAATATTTGACGACGATGATGGTTTCGACTCACCGTGTGCTGTTGCTAAATAAAAATATATCAGTAATCAGGTGCAGCTCACCTCTTGTGGCGGTTTTCAGCCGGACGCCTCGATTACAAGGACAAATTTACTCTGGTTACTCTGACCCATTATTGACGTAGAGGGATCTGTAGAATCCCTATCAATGATAAATGCCGATACGGGGAAGTGGAGGTCTTTCATGCGTCAATACAGAGCTCACAACTTCCTAAACAGCCCACTCTTCAAAGAGAGGGCAGTGGTCGATCCAAGGGTGGAGGGGTTTATTTCTGTGCAAGGACAAGCAAGGGGTGCTTCAATCCACAGCACCACTAAAATGCACTTGCACAGCCCTTCCAAAAATCTGAATCAGTGCCTGAGCAGCTTGGCAGCTCCAACCCTGCTCTGAGTAGGCCCGGCCAAGGCGCAGACAGGCCAGATGCAGCGCATTATCTTTTGGTATTTGTTTGGCGACCTTTTGTATCTTGTTTCTCTTCCCCTGATGTTTCTTATCCTGTGTGTGGGTGTGAAGTGCCAAGTATGCAACGCTGTCGTGCTGCTGCCGTTTAAATGTCCCACTGATTGGAGGTGGATTCGTCACTTAGCCAATCAACAGGGGGCTGTGATATGTGGCAATACATCTGTAGCCCAGACGTTATGTGTACAGGAAACTTCGGGGACGATAAGCTCCCCGAAAAATTGCCCCTTCAATCTTCCTCTTCAAGGTTAACATCTGTCGGTCACCTATTAGAGTTACTGCTAAAAGTGGAAAGTGCAACAGTTTTAGCCCATTTAGTATTAGTAGCCAGTATTTTCTTATTAAAAAACCCACATATATAGACTAGCCTCTCAAGTTGTAGTAAATATAGCGCAAAGGCACAAGATATGCAAATCTTAACTCCTTGCCTTTTGCAGCTAGCAATAACGTTTGGAAGGTCGGAACACATTGCGTGCTGCCTGATTTGTAGCCACAGAGCTACCATGCCATGTACATATAGGGAAAGGTTTCCAGACATTTTCATTGTGGTTGTCCATTTTCCTTTTCAGGGATTGACAGATTTGACCCTCCTACTTCCATTTTCAAGATTAGTGATAGGCTGTGACCATATCCACTGGAATTTTGCTCTTGAGAATAAATTACTTACTTGCAGTAACAATCTTTCTGGTGGATACTCTGTCTACCTGCAGATTCCTCACCTGTAGAACAACCACAGGTGTCCGGCTGGATCTGGAAACTCAAACCATCTCACACAGCCGATATAGGGCGCAGGCTTCATAACAAACGCTGGCAGTGGCATAGGTAGCGTCACTGAAGCCATATAGGGCCTCATTTAGGGCCATATAGGGACACATCAGCGTCATCCTGTGCCCTCTATCAACACCTTAGTAGTGCTGTATTTATAATACAGTGCGCCATGGCACTCGTTAGCACAACTGTGTCAACAGTTCTGACAGTTGTGGCGCTTTGCTGGACTAGTGTCAAAATCTTTTAAGCTAGTCCAGCAAAGCTCAGAGAGAAGCCCATTGAAAAGAGCCTAGTGTCAGTTTAACGTCTGTCCTGGGAAGGCAGTAAAAGATGATGCTAGATTGGTGCTGTGACATCTTGTAGATTTCACTGCACCATTTTTTTGGGCCTCCCTATAGGGAAATGCCTCCCTTGCATACATTGTACCTGGTGCAGGTATGTGACACTAAGGTTTACAAATTGGTGCAATGGTGAGATTGCACCAGTTTGTAAATACGGCGCAGGATGGGGACTGTTTTGCACCACTGTAGCAGCGCAAGGGCTTGTAAATGAGCCGCATAGTGCCTGGCACAATGATGTCACTTTCTGTCCATTTTTTCCACTCCTTCAAGGCAAGCAAACAGACTGATATCAACGGAGTAGTGCAGTACCAAAATATACATTGGGTCTTACTAACGTTCATCAAATAGGGAGGCGTCCAAGTCAGTGAAGAATCTGCAGGTAGATAGATTATCCATCAGAAAGATCATTCCCACAGGTAAGTAAATATTTTTTCTGATGAATACTTCTACCTGCAGATTTCTCACTTGTTTAGCACATTTCAGAGCAATGCCCTGCCACTGGAGGAGGGTTGATGGATGGTTACACAAGGAAATCCTGAGAAACAGCCTTGGAGTAGTGACCATCCCTATGCACCTCAGAATCCGAGCAATAATGCTTGTCGAAGGTGTGAAGGGACACCGGCATCACAGTCTTTAACATCTCTGTGATTGGTGGAATGTCTCTGGTAAGGAAAGAAGTAGATTTGACCCTAGTGGAAGGGGCTCTGGTCTCTTCTGGGTGGTCCTTCTCAGCCATAGAGTAGCAGGTCTCAATTCAGAGTATGACCCATCTCCAAAGGGTTCTTTTCTGCACTGCTTTACCTTTCTTGGCATAACAATACATGATGAAGAGCTGGTCATCCTGTCATATGTCCATGGTGTGTGCAAGTTGTAGTTGATCGTCAGCCTAGGATCGAACTCATTCAACTGTTCCTCCTCTTTAGTTGAGGGAGCGGAGTTAAAAAATTGAAAGGTGTTGGACTGACCAAGGTGGAAAGGGGTCAGCACTTTGGACAGGAAAGCAGCTCTGCTTTGCAACACAAATTTGTCAGGGTAAAAAGAGATAAAAAGGGGATGGAAACTAGGCACTTGTGACTCGCTCACCAGTCTGAATGAAGTGATAGCTACTAAAAATACAGTTTTGCGAGCCAGCAACCTTAAGGGACAACTAGGGAAGGGCTCAAACTGAGTTCCCATGAAAAAAGTGAAAATCCAACTAAGATCCCAGGAGGCACAACAAATGGGGTTGGAGGATACATATTAGTCAACTCTTTGAGAAAATGCATAACAAAGGGAGGGATTTAAAAATGGATGGCTGATCTGGCAGGCAGAGAAAAGCTGACAGATCAGCGAAATACCCCTTGACTGTGCCTTTCTAACAACCTCTCTGGGGAAGGGAAAGTGCATATTGCAGGGCCTGTGAAAGCTTGGCCTGCACAAGAGGTCAATGTCATAGTCTGCACACCATACCATACAACATAGTTGCTCCATCTGCCAGAGAAAGTGGATTTAGTGGTGGAGTGACACATTGACAAGATGGCGTCCACCACCGACAGTAGCAGCTGAAAGGAACTAAGATGTCCCCTGTCAGTTTCCAAACATGTAGGTGGAGGGCTTGGAAACCTGAGTGGAGAATCATCACCCCCGACTGGAAGAGAAGGTCTGCAATGAATGGAAGTCTTAGTGGGGGCATGTGGAGAAGTGCAGAAGGTCTGCATATCACACCCTTCTTGGCCCTTCTGAAGAGATGAAAATGACTTGGGCCTGGTCTTGGCGGTCTTTGTCAGAACCCGACGAATCACTGCTGTGGGGAGAAACATGTAATGCAGCTGAAAGTCCTACCTCAACTGAAATGTGTCCCCAAAGACCTCCCTCAATGGATACTGGAGGGAGCAGAACTGACGGCATTGAGCATTTTCTGGGCAGGCATACAAGTCCACCTGAAGAGCAGCTCACTGGGCGAAGATATCCTGGACTACCTCCGGTAGAAGATGCCATTTATGGTCAGCAAGAAAACACCAGCTCAGGTTGCCATCCCTAATATTCAGAGATCCCACTAGAGGACTTGCAGTAAGCCAGATCTCTTGGCAGTGTGACAATAACCGCAGTCTCAATGCTTTCAGGCAAAAGATGTGATACCCTAGTCCCCCTTGCTTGTTGATGTACTGCATAGCTGTCATATTGTCCATCAAAATCTGTACGGACCAACCTTGAATGGAGGGAAGGACGGCCTTGAATCACGTGCAGTTCCAACAGGTTGATGTAAAGAATCTTATCTTATGGAAACGGAGGCCTGTGATCGCCAGCTCTTCGACGTACACTCGCCACGTTAAGGTCAAGGCATCTGCCACTACAGTCAAAGCCATCTCACAGCATAGGTTTGCCTTGTCCCCCAACCAAACCACTTCCCTAGCAGCACTCGGTGAGATTATGATAGAGTCCAAAAGGTCTCACCCATACTGAAGTCACTGCTTTTGGAGGCACCTCTACAAGTTCTACATGTGCCCAAGTGCATCTGCGACTAGAAAAATGCAGGAAGCCAGCAGACTGAGGGCCAGATGTCTGAAAGCATTTTGCATTCGCAAATGATGCGAATGCCCGTTTGCGAATGCAAAATGCCATTTCAGAATGTATGAAATACATTCTGAACGCAATTTTAAGGAATCGCTAAAATAGCGATTCCTTAAAATTGCGACCCTGTTTGGAGAGTCGCAAATTGCGACTCTCTAAATTAGAAATCGCAAATAAGGATTCCGTATTTGCGATTTCTTAGCACATGGATGAAGAAATTCCGAAATGCGATTTTGGCATTTAGGAATCGCTAATTACCACCAACTTGAACTTGATGGTAACCATGTGCAAAATTTAAAAATGCATTTAAAATGCATTTTTAAATTGTACATGTAAAGCACACATGCCCTTTTGGCATGTGTGCACCTTACATGTCCCCAAAACTTTTTTTTTTTGGGGTGCAGCAGAGGGGCCCTGGGGTTTTGCATTTCCAAAATTGCAATTTCTGGTTCAGAAATCGCAATTTTGGAAATGCAAAAATTCGCAGATATGGGTCAACAGGGCCATAGCTGCGAATGGGGCCGGTATCGCAATTTGCGATTCGGTAATAGCATTTGCGATTTTTAAGATATTGCTATTACCGATTCGCAAATGTGATACATGGCACTTTGCGAGTCGGAAATAACGATTTACTAAAAATCGCTATTTCCGAATCGCAGAGGGCCGTGATGATACATCTGGCCCTACGTAATCTGAGAATCCTCAGGACTTAAACTTTCGCACCCTGCTGAAAGGACGGAACCAACTGTGAAATGTCTGCAATCCTCAGAGGCGAAAGGAAGGTGTAGAAAAGGGAGATATTCAGAACTGACCTTATGAACTGGAGTCTCTCAGCCGGCCTTTTGCGAGAATTGGGCTAATTGTTGGAAAAGCCCAGATAAAACTGTAGGGACACTGTCAACTGAAATAGTGCAACACCACCTCTGCCGGCCCGCTTTGATCAGCCTGTGATCTTGGTATGAGGGATTAAGATGATCTATGGTTTGAGACATGCAGCAGATGTGCTATCACCTTGGTGAAAACATGAGGTGCTAATGTTATTCCAAAGGGGAGTACTGCAAACTGGTAATGCGTAGACAGCACTACAAATCGCAAGTACTTGTGATGGGGCTGCAGAAAAGGAATATGGAAGTACACATCCTGCAGGTCAAGTGACACCATCCAATCTCCAGCTTCCAACACTATTAGTAACACTTAGGATAAGGTCGGAACTTTGAACTTTTCCTTTCTGAAGAAATTCAGTTCACTGAGGTCCAGGATTGAATGAAGACTGCCGTCCTTGATTCAAAGACAATAACAGAAGTACCATCCTTAGCCCATTTTCTGCTACAACGCTAGCGCCACTGCTTCTTACTGCAGTAGTACTGTCACCTCCTGCTGTAAAATGGGGAGGTGTTCTGGAATGGGAGAAGAAAGCAGGAGTGGGATGGGGGTATGGTGTGTGAAGAAATGGATGAGTGAAATCTCTTGCCACTATCTGAGGGATCTACTAGCCCGAAGTAATGACCTTCCAGATCAGCAGAAAGTAGGACACATGCCCTCCCACAGGCTCCAAATGTTTGTTGGAAAGAGAACTAGGGCTGCTTTCCCAGTGGGTCAGGGGAGGCAGAGGAGGGTTAGTTGGAGACTTTCTGGAGGGATCATGACACCAACCTCTGCCTCTGCCTTTGTACAGATGGACTAGTGTGTTTAGGGGCTGCTGGGCCTGTTACTGGGAGACATGTCTTGGAAAAAAGAAAACCCTTGCATATACCCCTGAAAGCAGCAAAAACGTCTGTAGGCTTTCTTGATGTAGAGGTCCAGGGAACAAGCTGTAGCCTTGCTGGCTTTAAATCTCTATAGGGCAGCATCTGCATTTTCCTCAAACAGACAAACTCTGTTAAAAGGCATATCCATTAGATTAGTCTGTGCTGTGCTTGAGAAATATGGGCCCAGATTTAAGAAAAATGACGCTCAACTGCGCTAGCGCAGATGTGCGTCAAAAGATTTACTGCAAACTAACGTCATTCCCTAGCACCATTAGTGCGCCATATTTAAAAAATGACGCACAATGGCGCTAAGGAATGGCTAGCACCAAAGAAAATGACACAAACCACTGTGACATGCCATAAGAAAAAATGACGGTAATGCTGCATGTTTTTTGATGCAAAACTGGTTAGCGATGTATTTAACCCCATCAGCGTAAAAAAATAAAACATGCAAGCAAGAAAAAAGTACCAGCCAGGAGGGTCCGGAAAAGTCCCAGGAGAAGAGGAAGCGGAAGTGTTGCTTTAGTGAGAAGGAGCATGACCTCATGGTCAGAGAGGTGACGGAGCACCAACACCAGCTTTTCAACACCTCTAAATTGCCAATACGTAGGAGAGAGGCTGTATGGCAGGTAATAGTAGACAAAGTCAGCAGTGTGGCAGAGGTGAAGAGGGCTGTCACCGATTGCAAGAAGCTCTGGCACATTTGCAAGCGCAGAACTAAGGAGAAACTGGCCAGGAACCAAAAGGCAGCACTGCAGACTGGAGGTAGGAATCCCACACTACAGGAGATCCTGGGTGAGCTGAAGAAGCTGAAGTTGGTGGCAGCGGTCATCCAGGAGGAGTTGGTCACTTGAATCGCAGGACAGGGCAGACTACAAATAACTACCACCAATCTCACAAATAGCAGAAGGGGGAGGCACATAGGACACACTCAATGCATACTAAAGGGTTGCATTGGGACACATAGGCCCTCAATCTAAACGCTCCATCGCCACCCAAGCCACACTTGTAGTGACACTCTGGTTGCACAATCCACTCCGACAGATATACAACGTGGACATAAGCCACTTACTGTGGCATTACACCACCTTGTAAATATGCAGCACATTGCTTGGAAGAGACGTGTAATTAGTGTGGCTGTGGCTCTGCCACAACATCACCCATTGCATATTGTTAGTGGCCCAAATCCATGCACTGATCCAGATTCTACCTCCTTAGCCCAACATATGCATGTGGCAGATATGCTGTATGCAAGGAACTGTCCCATATGTAGGGAGGGCCAAACTAATGAGGCAGACAATCCCTAATGGTTGGGCTGTCTCTTCCAATTAGCATGTGTGGGGTCTGCTAGAGTCAGATGAAAATGTAACACAAGAATTGTAAGCAATGGACCTACATGTGCTTTGCTGCACTCATGCCATCATGCATGCATGGTGCCAAAGCATTATGGCACCAAAAGAGTGACAACACACAGTACATTACTGTGGGAATGCCCACCATGTTGAATATAGGAAGGTAAATTAAGTGCCACCATGGTGTCAGTGGCAGGGGCAAGGAGCCTGCAAGGAAGTTGATGGTGTGGGATCAAAGCACAAAATACCCTGAAAGGTTGCTCCATGTGTAATGCACAATGCAACACATAATTTACATCTACAACCTGGGGTCGGTGACTTGTCACTGAGCCTCCAGTAGCAAGTAAATGATGTCCCATGTCAACAGCCGCCACAGTCAAAGATTGACATGTCACTATCTCATTGCAGAGGATGATGCCTTACTTCTTGCCGACCTGCCTGTCCTGAATTTTACAAGTGACATGGATGACCAGTTGCTGACCATCAATGAAGAGACTCTCCAGTATGTCCTAATTTCACTCGGGTCATCAGCACCAGTCGCAGGGAGGACACGCAGAGTTGCGGGTCGCAATATGAACCACCTAGCTACCAGCACACAGCTCCAGCCAGTCCTGATACAGCCCTGGACTCAGAGGACCAAGACATCACCTTTCAAAGGACAGTGGTAGGAGTTCAGCGGGAGCTGGCCAAGCAGGTGTGGGTGGAGATGGAGACCAAGGCAGGCAGCCTAGAGGGAGTACCTCGGTCCAAATAAGGACAACTCAGCTGCAATCAGAGGCACCCACTCCCCGCTTTGTGGACTCCAGCAGTCCCGGGCCGACATAGCTGCTGTGATGAGGCAGAGGCTTCAACAATTGCCCTCCCAAAGTGCCAGCAGCATGATAGACATGCAGGCTGGGGGCTTTGCAGAATACCCTGGAGTCCATACGGTGGGAAGTGGCCTTCCTCAGGGAATACATGGCTGCCTAGCACTGTGATGTTGATGCGGTTTTGAGAAATCATCAGTTCTTCCTTGCTGCAGTGATGCCTTATGTGTTCTCCCGAATGGCAGCTGACGGGACTTTTGACTCCACATCTCAATCCCCTGATGTGCTTGTAGCCCCCTCATCCTTAACAACAGCACCACCCATGGCACTGGAGGCACCACACACATCAGAGGATGAAGATGTGGAAGGAACACCCTTCAGACGGAAAACTACCCGGGAGCACCAGTTTGTGCCACATGGACAGTATCTCCTTAGTTCTGTGCTTAAGATCATGCTAGTGTTGTGACAGCTGGCAATGTGCCCTCTTCACTCAACCACAGTTGGCTTGTCTGCTTGTCTGTATTCCTACCTATTGGCAATTTGGATACCTCCTCACTAATGCACACTTCTCCTAACCATGTCTCATGACATGTCCATCACCCTTGGACTCTGAATGTTCAACAAATGGCTCAGGATCTCTCATGGGGTCTGTGCATTGGACATTGTATTGCATTGGAAACTACACTTGCCCCTGTAAATAAATCTCCTTCTTCACATGTAACATGTCAATGTTTACTGTGATCCATCAGCTCAGCTAAATGTATGCATTTTGTGAAACTATGTCAATGAGAACAGAACGTAATTACATGTGTGCATTAATGTCAGTCACAAAGCCACACACTAGAATCCTAACATGAAAAAGGCAAATGATGATGGTGTTGGGGGCTACAACCAACTTACAGAGCCTTAAATACATGTATTGAACAGATATTCATGGAAGATGACATACAGCATGTATGGGTCAGAACCAAGCGTCTGGCAATTTACCCAGATGAGAGAACCAGTACAACTAATATGTGCAGTGCAGAAGAGGCAAATTTCAACAGTGATGGGCAGCTGTCAGTGTGGCAAGATACAGACCCTAAAATGGCCGATGTCATATGTGCCACACTTTCCACCAATAATTCTGCCAGACCCCAGCAATGACAGTTGAATTTCCATACTTACCTATCAAAGATACATACACAATGAGAATGACAATTGTTTTGAGTAGCTGATGTAATTTAGCAGCCAATCTGACAGCTCCTTGTTCATAGTGAATGCACATGGTCATCCATGGAAATAAAGACAGAAAGCATACCCTAAGGCATTCCTCCTACTTGGCCAGTGCACACATGAGAACACTCACACTCAATCAACATGGAGAGATAATTGTCTAATACTAAAAGGATTTCTTAAAACATATTAAGAACATCATATCAAAACCTACCCTATACACTACCCTATACCCTACTCTACATTAAACTAACCTAAACTAACTTATCTTAACTCACACCTACACCTATTTATCCTATTCTAAACCTATCTTACAGATGTAACCACACAGTCTAAACATTGTCCCCCCAGACAAGATACGAGTAGGAGAAAGTAAACTAAGACTACACGTGTACTAACTTAACCTATATCCTAAATAAATATATATTTTTTTCAGTTTTTTTTATTAACATAGAAACCGAACATAACCCAAACCCCCCAAAATAAAAAATATACTAAAAGCCACTCCCCAACTATATTTACACTAACCTACACTATTTTACTAACCTAACACTACCCACCTAAACCCACTAAAAGAGTGAACATTAGTAAAAGGGAGAAGGTAAGGAACTGGGAGGCTGTGGCACAAATAGTTCACATGTTCTCAAGTTTATTCTTGCAGTACTGACACAATTTGTACTTCCTGACATTTTCTTTTTATATTTTATCCAATCATGCCATCATGGCTGCCATGTCGCGTCTCATGTCAGCCTCAAAGGTTGAGGATATGGCTGGAGCAGGTGGCTGTTGGGGTGCCTGGCGTTGGATAGGTGCAGTAGATGTAGAAGGGGTAGGACCAGCTGAGGCCCCCCTGACCCCAGATCTCTTCCCCGATGTGGCCTGCACAGTTGTGGGCTGTAGCTGAGGTCCCCCATGAGAAAATGCAAGCCAAGCCCCCGTGGATTTCTCCCTCCTTTATTTCTTTTCCATCCTTTGGTACCCGGCCTGTACTTCCATGATGTGCCTGTACCTGTCAGCCCTCTGCTCAAATGCATGTTTCTCGCCTGGGGACATATTGCCAGCTGAAACATGAGGAAAACATTAAATACAGCATTGGGTGGAGGTAGAATAGACATGTAATGTACACAGCATCCTCAGATGACACGTGCTGTCCACCACACATTCCACAACACTGACAAATTCCAAATCTATACTAACTTCCTACCAGCCATCTACCAGTATGATGTATATGTCACTGGGATGACGACTATCCATTGTTGACCATCAGGGCCCAGAGGCAAGTGGACTACTGCGTCCTTGCTCAACATTTATGTAATCATACTAGTTAGGATCAAGTGATCCAACAAGTACAGAATCCCTGTGCCATTGTCAATGAGCGGCACAATGTATGCAGTCCACCACTTTGACACCTCTTGTGCTACATCAAGCCTTGGCCAGGCATTGTGTCTGCAAGGTAGGGGTCATCTGATAGGGGGACAAGAAACTTCCCACCAGCAAGTCTAAGGTTTGGCAAAGCATCATTCATGTGTGCTTGGGTTAACACCTGTTCAGAGCACGCGTTACACGGGGGCACACCATTGCTCGCAATGGGCCCACATTTACAGTTCAGGTTTTTTAGCCCCTCTTAAAGGGGTAGACCCCTCTCCCATACATTATCCTGGCGCTGCCATCATGTTGTGCAAGGCTTAACAAAGTGGCGCTATGCATGCATTGCACCACTTTGTTAATATGGCGCAGGGGAAAATGGCACTTGAGCACTGCCGTAATGTCAATTATGAATTTCACAATGGCAGCACTAAGGTGGCGCTAGAGGCTCTTAAATCGGGCCCAAAACAACCTGTCCTGACCCTTGACAAAACATGCTGCACTCAACCTAATGTTGTTCTGTCATGCACATGCAAATAAGGATGTTGCTATGTAAATGGGGTACTTACCAACTGGTCCACCAATCTGAAGACCCAGGTGATCCAGTAGGTTTTGCTCCCATGCAATGAGGTCAGCCCAACTGTGTTTCAACTAGTGGTCAGTGCACATAACTCTGAATGTTCCGTGCAGGTGGTGGAGCACCTTGCCCTACCGCAGCTTGTGTGCCTCCATGGGGTAGCCCTGTATTATTTGGCAACCCAAAACTAGCATTATGGGAAGGTAATGCTGCACCAGCCAGATGAACCCTCCCAGTTCATCTGTTATCATCGCCGTTGTACTGCATTACGCAGTATGAGCTAACTGCAAATGTAAGCCCAAAAAATAAAATTATTTATCTACCCCACAATACAATGACAACTACAGGACAAAAACACTACAAAAGACTGAGGAAAAAGACAAAAAGCACACAACAGCAACAGGACACAGCACAAAAATCTCCAACAACACCAACCCTCCTCTACCACCAGATCCACACATCCACACACAGTCACAGACAAAAAGACTGTAAAGTGAAAGTGTCATGCGTAAATTTTTTCCCATTGGGGCTGAGAAGGCCTCAAGACTATCGATTGATGCTCAGGAGCCAGGCTTATTTTTTTGATTAGCAAAGTATGAAGTATTAGCGTTTGCGTCAAAAAATTGACACATGACAGTCATGAGTAGTATTCCTTCCCACGAAGCCTGACAAGGCCTGTGGATTTGTATGTGTGTGTGATGCATGCAATGACTAATACCGTTTGCATATGTGTATGTGTTCCTAGAATTTGTCCACATACATGTTACCACATGTGTACTAGGAGTGTACATATGTGATCTAACACATACTTGTGGGTCTACCACACTGTAATGTCTAATTTCCAAATGTAAGTTTAACAACAACACAGTAGAGGCCCCTACGTTTTTATTCAGAATTGCTTTGATTGAACCATTTATTCTATCAGCGGCTGCAATCACCTCCCCCGGTAAAAGGGGTTTCCTGCCAGGAGAGCCTTACTATTAGATTATAGTTGTTGCTTACCACACTCTCAACCACCTGTGGGATATTAGCCTACTGCCAACAGACCCTGCATCCCTGATCTTTTGCTCTCAGGCCAACCTGCCCAACAACTAACGGTAAGTACCTTTTGCAAGGAAAGTTTAGAAACACCGTAAATCAAATCAAATCAAATCATTAACATTTATAAAGCGCGCTACTCACCCGTGCGGGTCTCAAGGCGCTAGGGGAAAAGGGGGGGTTATCGCTGCTCGAACAGCCAGGTCTTTAGGAGTCTCCGGAAAGCGGAGTGGTCCTGGGTGGTCCTGAGGCTGGTGGGGAGGGAGTTCCAGGTCTTGGCCGCCAGGAAGGAGAAAGATCTCCCACCCGCCGTGGAGCGGCGGATGCGAGGGACAGCAGCGAGTGCGAGGCCAGAGGACCGGAGGAGGCGGGTGGGGACGTAGAAGCTGAGGCGTCTGTTGAGGTATTCCGGTCCCTTGTCGTGGAGGGCTTTGTGTGCGTGGGTGAGAAGTCGGAAGGTGATCCTTTTGCTGACTGGGAGCCAATGCAGGTGTCTCAGGTGTGCGGAGATGTGGCTGCTGCGGGGTACGTCGAGGATGAGGTGGGCCGAGGCGTTTTGAATGCGTTGCAGGCGATTTTGGAGTTTGGCTGTGGTCCCGGCGTAGAGGGTGTTGCCGTAGTCCAGGCGGCTCGTGACGAGGGTGTGGGTCACGGTTTTTCTGGTGTCGGCGGGGATCCAGCAGAAGATCTTGCGGAGCATGCGGAGGGTGAGGAAGCATGCGGAGGACACGGCGTTGACTTGCTTGGTCATGGTGAGAAGAGGGTCCAAGATGAAGCTGAGGTTGAGGGTGTGGTCTGTGGGGGTCGGTGCGGTGCCGAGGGCCGTGGGCCACCAGGAGTCGTCCCAGGCGGACGGGGTGTTGCCGAGGATGAGGACTTCCGTTTTTTCAGAGTTCAGCTTTAGGCGGCTGAGCCTCATCCAATCTGCGACGTCCTTCATACCCTCTTGTAGGTTGGTCTTGGCGCTGGCGGGGTCCTTGGTGAGGGAGAGGATAAGTTGGGTGTCGTCAGCGTAGGAGGTGATGATGATGTTGTGCTTGCGTACGATGTTGGCGAGGGGGCTCATGTAGACATTGAAGAGTGTCGGGCTGAGCGATGAGCCTTGAGGTACGCCGCAGATGATCTCAGTGGGTTCTGAGCGAAACGGAGGGAGGTAAACTCTTTGGGAACGGTTTGCGAGGAAGGAGGCGATCCAGTCCAGGGCCTTGGATCCCGGTGGAGCGGAGGCGGGTGATTAGGGTGCGGTGACAGACGGTGTCAAAGGTAGCCGAGAGGTCGAGAAGAATGAGGGCGACTGTTTCACCGTTGTCCATCAGGGTTCTGATGTCGTCTGTGACTGAGATGAGGGCGGTTTCAGTGCTGTGGTTGGTTCGGAATCCGGTTTGTGAGGGGTCGAGCAGGTTGTTGTCTTCCAGGAAGGTGGTCAGCTGTTTGTTGACGGTCTTCTCTATTACTTTGGCTGGGAAAGGCAGAAGAGAGATGGGGCGGAAGTTTTTCAGGTCGCTCGGGTCAGCCGTAGGTTTCTTTAGTAGGGCGTTGACTTCGGCGTGTTTCCAGCATTCGGGGAAGGTAGCAGAAGAAAAAGAAGAGTTGATGACGGTCTGGAGGTGCGGGGCGATGATGTCGTCGGCTTTGTTAAAGATGAAGTGCGGGCAGGGGTCCGAAGGGGCGCCGGAGTGGATAGAGTCCATGATGGATTTGGTTTCTTCCGTGTTGATGTGGGTCCAGTTGTTGAGGGTGATGGCCGGGGATGCGGGTTCGGTGGTGTTTGGTTGGGTCTGGTGTCCGAAGCTGTCGTGGAGGTTGCTGATCTTGCGATGGAAGAAAGTGGCGAGGGATTCGCACAAATCCTGTGAGGGCGTGACGGCATTGGCGTTGGCGCTGGGGTTGGAGAACTCCTTGACGATGCTGAAGAGTTCTCTGCTGTTGTGGCTGTTTTTGTCCAGTCTGTCGGTGAAAAAGTTCCTTTTGGCAGCGCGGATCAGGTGGTGGTGTTCGCGGGTAGCGTTCTTGAGGGCGGTCATGTTGTCAGCGGTGTGGTCCTTGCGCCAGGCTTTCTCAAGGGCGCGACAAGTTTTCTTTGATTCTTTGAGGGTGTCAGAGAACCAGAGAGGTTTTTTGGTGTTGGTCTGTTGATGCGTGCGTTTGAGGGGAGCAAGGTTGTCTGCGCAGTTGGAGATCCAGTTTGTGAGGTTGAGGGCTGCGTCGTTGGGGTCGGTGGTGAGGGTGGGTTGGTTGGCGGCGAGTGCGGAGAGGAGTTGCTCTTCAGGGATCTTGTTCCACTGTCGACGAGGGATGGGTTGAGTGCGGAGGTGGCGGGTCTCGCGTCGGAATGTGAAGTGGACGCAGCTGTGGTCGGTCCAGTGTAGGGCGGAGGTGTGGCTGAAGAAGACGTGTTTGCTGGCGGAGAAGATAGGGTCGAGCGTGTGTCCGGCGATGTGGGTGGCGGTGTTCACCAGTTGTTTGAGGCCGAGGTTGGCGAGGTTGTCGAGCAGGGTGGTGGTGTTGGGGTCGTTGTTTTGTTCCAGATGGAAGTTGAGGTTGCCTAGGAGGATGTAGTCCAGTGAGGCGAGGGCGTGCGGGGAGATGAAGTCGGCGATGGCGTCGCTGAAAGGGGCGCGTGGTCCGGGAGGACGGTAGACGAGGGATCCTCTGAGGGTGGTCCTCGGGTCGGTGCGAATCTGAAAATGCAGGTGTTCAGCGGCGAGAGGGGTGTCTTCGGTGGAGGGGGTGACGCTGATGGAGTCTTTGAAGACGATGGCGATACCTCCTCCTGCTTGGTTGGTGCGGTCTTTCCTGGAGATCTTGTAGCCTTCGGGGATGGCGGTGGCGATGTCTGGAGCAGAGGAGGCGTTCATCCAGGTCTCCGTGATGAAGGCGACGTCCGGTGCTGTGGAGTCCAGGAGTTCAACGGCGTGTTTGTGGACGGAGCGAGCGTTGACTAGGATGCACTTGAGGTGGTTGATGGCGCGTGGGCTTGTTGTCGTGGTAGTTGCGTGGTGGAAGATGCGTTTGCAGGAGTTGCAGGCGAAGGGTCCATGGGTGTGTTTGGGGTGAGCTTGGAAGCAGGTGTTGGAGCGTCCTGGGTTGAGGGCGTGGAGGGTGGTGGGGTCGTAGCGGATCAGCGGGGCTTGGGAGAGCTGGGGACCAGGGGTCGTGGCGCTGGGCGCGGGCCAGGCGCGGACGGGCGCAGACGGGCTTGCCTCTGGCGCGCCAGCGGCCGCCATATGAGGTAGGAGGGGGGGAGGGGTCAGCTGGGGGCGAATGGGAGCTGGGGGGCGGGGACGTGCAGGAGGTCGCGGCGGGAAAGCGCGAGGGGGGGACAGGTAGAGTGAGAAGAGCTGGGGGAGGGGGGTTTAAGGGTGGAGGGGGTGAGTGTTAGGAGGTTTAGGAGATTAGGGAGAAAGATAGGAGTAGGGTTGTGAAGATAGGGGAGGGGGGGTTGTAGAGGTGGGTGAGGGTGAGAGGTAGAGTGAGAGGATAGGAAGATAGGTAATAGAGGGGGTGGCGGGAGGGGGGGAGAGATAGAGAAATAGATAGAGAAAATAGATAGATAGAGAAATCGATAGATAGAGAAATAGATAGAGAGATAGGAAGATAGGAGGAGGGGGAGAGTGAGGGAGTTAGATAGTGGGATAGAGAGATAGGTAGATAGGAGGAGTGAGGGAGGTAGATAGTGAACGGGTTAGATAGGGGAGATAGAGAGGGGGATGCGAGTGAGAGAGGGGGGTGAGGCAGGAGCAGGAGGGCAGGCGCGGGGAGAAGAAGACGGAGGAGGCAGAAGAGCCGAAGGCAGAAGATAGAAGACAGAAGACCAGAAGACCGGAAGAACAGAAGAACAGAAGAACAGAAGAACAGAAGAACAGAAGAACAGAAGAACAGAAGAAAGAGAGGGTTATGATCACTAATATACTGCTTTACGACCCCCCTCCCCTTGCCGTACCAAATTTCTCACTAGGGTGGACACAAAAACATAATCAATTGTGGGCCCCAGCCCTCTACCCACAAAGGTTGGGTCCTGTTGATCAGAAACAATTCCTAAGTCAAAAATGTTTAGCAGACACAAACTCTGAAAACCCTTTATAAGGGTCCTACCCCTTGCTTCCTGTAACCCCTCACATACAGAAAATCTGTAGTCCTGCTCAAAAAGATAATCAGCGGTGAAATAGCCAACTATCTTCGCATTGAAATCTCTGGCTATAATCACATGAAATTCAATAAAACAGGCCTCCAACCTCCCCTTTAATGTCTGTCAAGACAGAACACAGGGTCATAATTTGGCAACCAGAATCCCACACTGCATTATAAAAATGTACTGGCAGAACATATACTTATTAGGAAACATAACCCAAAGGATAAGGATTCCCCCATGGCTACATTTAATATGATATGCTCTAGAAATCTTGGAGATACGGACCAAGGTACTAGGCCCCCCTTGAGGGGTGGTTGGGCACCCGCTCAGCAGGCACAGCAAACCTTTGAAATCCACCCCGTTCTGCTGCACCCTGTGACCATGTCTTTTGTAGTCTTTTGTAGTAAGATAAAATTAAAGCTTGCAATAAACTTTATGCCATGCCTTGTAGCATGGCATCATACCCAGCCACATTCCAAGAAATTAAAGAAGACAGAGGGGACACCTCTCTCACCCCCACAAAACCCGGAATTAGAGGTGAGAATCCAGTCGGATCCACCTGGTAAATCCCCTCCTCTACAGAAAAGCTCACCCGTTTTACCAGTCAGTCGTTACCCTCCAAATTCAAGAGGGCCGGGAATCTATTGTTCAGTATGAGTGGCGGCAAGCCCTTCCGCAAACTGAGAAAACCTATTGCACAAGGACCATCTAAGTCTCCGGTGTGCCTATAAAAGAAACTCAAGGGAACCAGCCCAGTTGCATTACAAACCTGGACAGGAAAGAAGCAAACGATGGGCCAGCCCTGGGTATCTACAATTTACTATAATACAAATACAATCCCCCTCCCCAGCTTTCTCCAATGGGCCCACCCACCCAATCCGTCTAACAAACAAAGTGTCCGCTAAGTTACTGCAGTTAAAATCACAGTTTTTGCCCAACCAATGTCCAACCTTATTTCTCAACTGCTTGGTGGATTCACTTGAGTCTGGAGATAACGGTGGTACATTTGTGAGGATTACCACGTAGAGGGCGCAGTCCGGTGGGAGGTCCATCTGGGACTATTTTCGCACTCCATCTGCCTCCCGGCCAGTCCTGCTCATATCTCCTCACAAATCTATGACTGCCCTTCCCCCCTCCAAACTTATCAGATTTTAAGGGGCCACCATCATATGGCTGTGAGAAAGATTCCTGTGTTAATATGGGGTCACTGGGAAGGCTGATGCAGAGGTGTCCCCAAGCGGAATTCCCTTCACCGGGATGGGGCGATGACACTCGGGCGCCAAAGTCTTGTGCACTTGGGCTGAACAAGCCCCTACGCTTGAGTGGAAACTGAGGATTCCACTGCCTGTAATTTTTCCTTTAAAGGCATGGAAATGCTTCAATGAGATCCTTAAATTTCTCCAGCAAATTGTTAACCACAAAAACTTGGTTCTGCCCGGTACAAAACCCTACTATGTACCAGAGCAGATCATTAGGTTCAGATTTTTTCCCTGGTTTTTTTAATAGCTTTTTCTTTTTATTTGGTGCGCTGCTACAGCAAGGGGGAGAAGCAGAACAAATCCCATTTTCATTTGCCGGGAACCCCCAGACCCACTGTTACCTCCTTCTTGCAGGGGGGGCTTTGTCAAATCAGCCTGAGGAGCTGCTGGCATACAATCTTCATTGTCAGTAATCACAGAAGTTTCTGCATGGGTGGATGCTCGCTGCCAGTCACTCATTTCCATCAAGAGTCGTCTCTCCCCCAGGACTATTTCCTTCGATACTACCCAACCACGAGGGCCAAAGAAGAGTCTAGTGTTGAATTAAGCGGCTACCTTCCCCACCGCTGCTTGGTCTCCACTATGAATTGTCCTTTTCCTGTCCATATTTCTGATCCACCCTAAACCTTCCTACATCACGCCAGGAAAAGACTTACACTCTGAGTGGACCTTTGAAACAGCCCCCCCCTACTGCGTACACAGGAATAATAGAGGGAGGCACCACTCACCCCACTTGGCTAAAACCAAAACAGAGGACCGCAGACAAAACAATGCTTCACAGGAGGGGCCCAGCCTCGTACGGCCGTGCCGTGGTATGCCCACTTGTCTTTTAGCATCCTTGGCCTCCTGACCTGGACACTGGGAAATGGAGTCCTTTGTGGCCAATAAACTGCTAAAACTTGTCCCCCATTGTGGTCTGCCCACTTGTCTTTTAGCGCCCCCGGCCTCCTGACCGGGATGCTGGGAAATTGGATCCTTTGCTTCATTGCCCACAACAAATAGCTAAAGTATGTCAACTTTTTCTTGGACAGCTCAACTCTTCTGTTGACAATGGGTTTAAAAATAAATGTACTGCAATGCTTACAAATCAAGTGCTTCAAAAGAGAGGGTTTTTAGAAGCCAATGAAAATGTGGACGCATGCATCAGTAAACTCCGGATGCTAATGAAAGTAGCTGCTTAGTTTGAACTTAATAGTGTTAAGACAAACGGACAGCTACAAAGTGTACAAAGATAAGCTCTGAGCTGCAGGAAGGACTCCAGAAGTTGGTGTGCTGGTTCACACTGCACACACTGACAGCGTTCAGCCGCCAGCACCTCAACATGTTTTAATCTTCCATGAAATGTACAGCACAAAACCCAGTCAGAACACGAAACACAGAACCGGTCAAGCAGAAGGATTGCCCATTTCTCTTCTGTACAGCACATACAGGAAGTTCTATTCTTCATGTTGGATTCTATTTGGGGAGTTTAATGGCTGCTCAGAAGTAGTGGTTAAAAGGTATATGCACAATGCTAGCCTCCTTGTCTTTATTAAAATCAGAATTCTTTACACAGTAAACCTATTGGAATCAACATCCTCACTCACTTACAGTGAATAGTAATGCACCAAGAACATATCCCTACCTTAGAACTGCATAGCAACTAATACTCTTGGCCATTTTTTCCCTTGAAAGTCATTTGAACAATTGCCTAGTGTAAGAAATGGGATTATTAATTGAGATGGGTGGCTCCCCACTTCCCTGAATAATCACAACCCTTGTCAGGGTGATGCCTTAAAGTGACTAAATTAACCTGAGCTCAACCCCTTGGTAACTATGGCGCAGATCAGACAGGTTTAAGTTATTGCAATGTGTAAAGTATTTATTCAGTACCAAAACGGTGACAAAGTCAAAATGCAAATAATAAATTCCCAAACGGAATTAGAATATTAGAGTAAACTTTAATAACCAAAATGACAAAAATCCAATGAAGCGAATTGGAGATGTGATATTTTACATTTAAAAAATAATAATTAAAAGTGGGTGTGCCAAAACAACAGACCATGGCATTTGTATCAAATCAATACCCAGCATTTGATGAATTTCAACATACATGGCACACTAATAGGCCTATGGATGCCCTCACCATATGCATTGCTGTTTACTCAAATTTATCGTAGTATTCCCTGTTCAAGCTATTCAAGTTTCCAAAGCGGCCAGCAAAGACGTGTTGCCCCCTCTCCTCCTCCCCTCAGCTAAGAGCCAGCAGCTCAAAAATAAAACAATGTTTTGTGATAATTTTACTTTTCAGTTGCTGGCTCAGCCAGCAGGTACAGGAAGGGGCAAACTGGTCCTTGGGAGGGGTGGATTGGGGGAGAGTGGAGTCAGTGCACTAAGTGCACATGCCAGTTTGGCCGGCCGCCTCAGGCTGGCCGAACTGACACGGGCACTTAGGTTGCTCCAACCTAGCTGTGATGCACAGCCGGGTTGGAGAAACTGCACAGCCTGCCACAGAATGTCTGAGCGGCAGAACAAGCTGCTCAGACCAATTCTGGTGCTGCTCCCATGCTAGGCATAGCATGAGAGCAGTGCCAGGATTGCGTGGGAAGCCTGTGTTGGTGTCCCACGGGCTACGGACACCAACACCATCAGAAGAGGAGTGAGGTGGCTGACTGTGACAGGAAAAAGCATGTTTATTTTTTTTAATGATTTTTTTTCCACCGTCCCCCTCCCTGTTCCACCGACCCTCCTCTTAAGATTTGCGGTGATCGCCACTGATGTATTATACTTTTATAACTCTGCTTTATTTCCCATAGTTAAATAACCAACAGCACTCAAGTGAAGAGACCTGACTCAGCCAGATTGCACTACCTCCTCCAGCGAGGAGGAGCACCCATCAGATTTCAAAAGATTGGATTGGACACCAGCAGTGGCTGGTAAAATATAAAAGTGGTAGGGCGAGTGAAGTGCCCCACCGCATCACAAAACACAAGAACATAAAACAAACATTAAAAATAAAAACACTTGCATGCATTATAATAACATGTAAAATAAAATAAATGCACTAAAACTAGCTGCGTCCTCTGTGTCCTACTACGTCTGTGGCTCTGACCGGGGCAAGTGGAAGAGGTAACTTCTCTAAGCAATCCAGATGCTGCTCTCATGTGGTTAACCAGCATGAGTGATGTAGCAGGATTGAATGGAGCGGGCTGGTTAGATGCTCTTTCAGGCTCTTTATGCCTGTGCTTGGTCTCCACCTAGCTGCCCAAGGCAGATGGGTGGGGAGTTTCAAAGTGTACATGTCAGTTTGGCCGGTGTAAGTCTGCTGACCAAACTGACATGCGCACTTTGCAGTGTCTGGCCAGCCACTGCTCTAGTTCTCCATGCAGCAGAGGACACGCCCCTCATTTCTCCCTGCTCCAGGGCTGGCTGACAGCTGCGGTACGTCTTGTGAGAAATAAGATGGCAATGAAATTATTTCATTGCTATTTTATTGTTCACATTGATTTAGAGCATCTCGCAACAGGCGGGGAGTGACGCGCCCCCATCCCCCTGGAGGAACTGCTGCTGTCGGACACTGACTGACAATCCAGCAGCAGTGCTCCTCATATGCATCATAGTGCATGTAATGGTTTGCAGACATATCTTTCAGGGCTGCATATTGTGTGACACAAATGTTTTGAAGTATAGACCTCAGCCTGTGTCACTGCTTGGTCAGGAAGGAAACCACGATAACTAGCAGAAGTTTGTAGCTACACAATCTAATTGCTTTTCTCAGAAAGCAGTATGTGACTTCCAAATTAAATTTTACATTTCAGCGCTTAGACAACAGTGCTTTGTAAGGAAATATTCTGCCTCTTATACAAATATCCCAAATCATGTACCATGAAAATAAAATCTATTTGTTATCTCTCTCAGTCTTCTGTGCCTAGATTTTAGAAGGCTTTCAAATGACAAAAAAAATCTAGGTAGATCAATCTTTTTGTGACTCATTCGAAGTTTTTCACAAAATGGGCCACATTTGACTACGTTTGAGCAACTAGCTTAAGGACAAGTACATTCAAAATTCAGTTGTACTCATGTTTTACAATATGAATTAAGGAGTGACTTCAGTGGATATGCAGGTAGGCATGTGGCTTTAAGGTTGAGCTTTCACTTTACACTGTGACAAATATAGCTGGTTTAAGTTGCAAAAATTCTATGGCTGCATTAGATGATAGGCTTCAAAGCCATTGACTGCCTAACACTGCTGATTTGCCTGGAAACATTTAGTATGATTTCAAGAGCCTCATGTGGCTTGAATCCTTTTTGGCTGACAGAATATTGAGAACAACAATATTGTGACACAAGAATACTGTATCAAAAATATTGTCTACAAAAATATCGAGTTTATGTACTTCTATGTACACTAACAAAATATTGTGTCAAACAAATTTTATTGTGGAACAGAATATCGTCAAAAAATGGAAAGTATATAAAAAAGTAATATATGTAGCTTTCTAAGAAATGTATTTAAAATGTTTAACTGGCAATGTAAATATATATTGTTTAAACATTAATTTAAATAATATATAGGCATGTTTTTCTTTAAAATTATAACAACTATATTTAAACAATTTTCAAAATATAGTAAAATAAAAATATCAGCACAACTTAAAAGTAACAACACAAATGGTTTCATCTAATACTATAAACTCAATATTAAAAAATGTATACATACATATTTATACATTTAAAAAAAATGAACATATAAACAATTAAAAAATAGCACAAATGATTTTAACAATGAATTCAAAATCAAAATTAACAAACATATTAAGAAAAGTATAATATTTATATTATTAGCTCAGAAATTTATAAAGCCCAAATCCGTGCCGCGGCCCTATATGGAGCAGAACTTTGGGGATCTCACAGACAACTGGACACTCTTCAAATCAAAGAAAATAATTTCCTTAGACACATATCCAGACTAGGGAAGGGTTCCCCGATGCTCCCCCTAAGACTGGACCTGGGTCTAAATAGCATTAAAGATACAGCATGCTTAAGACCACTTCTGTACTGGGTCAGACTATGGAAAACGGAAGAACTCGAACCCTTCAGGTCAGCAGTTAAAGAACTATTGCCACCTTGCTACGGATGGGAAAAAGTAAGGTGGCTAAGGGAGATGAAAGCGGCTTGGGTCAAACTGAATTTATCCCATTATTGGGAGAATCCCAAGATGATTCCTGGTAACGCTAGACGCCTGATCAAAGATCGATATTGGGAAAAAATTCATGAGGAATCTCTCGGCTCAACTGGGTTAGGTCGGCTGACAGCAGAGTTTCTGCTGGTCAAACACGAACCTCTGCCTGAAAGCTTCCTGGATCTCCCTATACCAGCCCGTGCCCGCTCTTTACTACTTCAGTTCAGATATGGAACATTGGCAGTCAACAGCTTAACGGCTTGCTGGTCGACCAATAGTCCTTTATCTGACAAATGCATAAACTGCCATCTATGCATGGAAACTTCTGAGCATGTCCTATTTTTCTGTCCTTTGTACAAATGCCCTCGAGGGAAGTGGATTATTCCTCTGTGCAAAACACTGTCAACACAAAACCGAAACAGTGTATATAGAATGTGTAAATATGACACTTCCAAGCTGGTAGTGAGCTCTATTTCTAAATATTTGGCAGCAGCATGGAAAATCCGCAGTAGAATCATTACAGATCTTAAATCCACTGGTTGAAGAACGGTCTAGAAGTTAGCGAATTAGCATCCTGTCATAATAGTCTGGGCGAAATCATTAGTGCGATCTATCAAGGACATAAGACTGTATCTCCGAGCATGTTGTCTAGTGGGTTACCCCAATTGAAGTGACTCATAAGCCCCTTGGCGCATATAATTTTATAAATGGCAAGATGCAATTTATCTGATCAACTTATTTAAGAGAACTGACTAACTTAGGGCTCCATTTTCCACTGATTGACTTCTAACTTTTGTAAACAGGACCTATTGTATGTAGTTTCTATGTCTTATCTTATGTACAAATCCGTCTTAGAATAGTTTATATGTTTTTAACAATTGATTCGTATTATTTTACCATTTAGCTTCTTGTATAGTGCAAGATCCAGACACTATTTAAAGAGTCTTGTCTTAATTATTTATGAAACTTTTTATGTAGTTTTATGAACCCTTTTTTTATATAAGCAGTGTACTAATTGCTAATGTCTCTTTTTACCTGATGGTCTATGGTTTTTATCCTTCTGTATGTATGATTATTTTTTAATTTCTCAAATGGTCCAAACCTGGACCGAATAAACTATTGATTGATTGATTGATATATTCAAATAAAATTAATCTACACATGAAAACTGAAATAAAAAATCACATGTAAAAATATAAAAATTAAAGAAAAATACATAAATATTTTAAAATAACAGTAAAAAATAAACAATTCTAGCAAAAGTGTTGAGCTTCAAAGGAGTCCCACTAATTAAAGTAATTCTAATATTAGCAAGTTTTGGATATTGGTAGGGTTACATTTTCTATTCCTGCTGCAACATAAACTAGAGCAGGGATACTGCTGGACTTTGGAAGGTTTATATTTTCTGTTTCCAATCCCATGTAAGCAACAGTAGGAAAAGTGTTGGACTTAAGAGAGGTTACATTTACTATTCCTACACCAATCTAAGTGACAGTAGGGAAAGTGTTGGACTTCTGAGGGTTTACATTTACTATTCTGATTCCAACATGAACAAAAACATGGAAAGTGTGCACTTAAGAGGGATTATATAAGTTATATCAAGTAGCAATCATTATAAACATTTAAAAATCTAAGAACATAGACATAATACAAAAACAGTGTAACAATTAAAAACAAAATAAATAAATGTAAAATAACTACAATTCCATCCATGCTACTCGATACAAATCATAACCTCCCAAAAACAAATATAAATACAACTAAAATAACATTTAATTACTATTTAAATAAAACAAATAAAATAAATATCAATAAACTTAAATTAGAATTTTGCAAAGTTTATTAATTATAATTATGAATTAATTACCAAGTGATTAAAATACACCAAATAATTTACATATTATAATTCACAAACAATTCAATATTTAATTAACTTTAAAAAGTATTAAAAAATTACAGTTGTAATAACTTCCCACACTATCCCCCCAGCAAACTCAATATCTGACTACTAAAATATCCTTTACCCCCGTGGGTGCTGCGCGAGATCTGGTCTCGCCCAGGAACACGGTTCCCATGTGCCTGGAACGAGACCAGCTTGTCCTGCACCCGGCACACGGGCCTCCCTCCCACCCCTCCGGTCGGGGATGGAAGAGGAATCGCTTCCCCTTACACCCACGACCCCTCCACCCCCCCAAGTGACGTCTGATAACCTCATCAGATCAGATCCCGGAAGAAAAAATGCTTTTGCATTTCTCTTCCGACGGGGAGGTGGGGCGGGAGAGACATGAGAGGAAAGAAAAGACCTTTCATTTCCTCTCATGTCTCTCAAAGCATTTCTGCTGCCCGATCGCGATGCAATCGGGCAGCAGAAATGCCCGCTAGACACCAGGGATTTTTTTTTGTACATTTCCATAAGCGGAGTGGCCCCTTGGGCAAGGGTCGCTCCCCAGGGGGCCAAATGATTTTTAGGCCATTTCTGTCCCCCCTGGGGGCAGATCGACCTAATATATTTAGGCCGATTTGCACCTGGGGGGGGCAGAAAACCACTAGACACCAGGGATACATTTTGTTGTTGTTTATTTTTATTTTTTGATGTGTGGGGAGCGACCCCTTAGGCAAGGGGCGCTTCCGGGGGGCCAAATTATTTTTAGGCCTTTCCTGCCCCCCCTGGAGGCAGATCGGCCTAATATAATTAGGCTGATCTGCCCCCGGAGGGGCCAAAACCTTTAGACAATAGGGATATATAGATTATTTTATTTACTTTATTTTTAGGTTTGGGGAGCGACCCCTTAGGCAAGGGTCACTCCCCGGGGGGGGGGGGGGCAATATGTATTTAGGCTATTTCTGCCTTCCATGGAGGCAGATCGGCCTATTTTTGTTAGGCCAATCTGCCCCCAAGGGAGGCAGAAACCACTAGACACCAGGGATTGATGTGTGTGTATGTGCGTGTTTTGTTTGGGGGAGCAGACCCTTGGGCGTGGGTCGCTCCCCGTGGGGGCACATTACTGTTGGCCATATCTGCCCCCTATTTTTGGAAGGCCCATCTACCCCCAAGTGGGGTAGAAAGCCCACCAGAGACCAGGGAAAAATTTTGTTTTCAAAATAAGAGGGTGGGGGCATGGCCATACCCCCACCCCAAATAAATGGGGCCAAAGTTGTTCTCCCCACCAGTGGGCAGATTGGGCAATTACCCCCGATCCACACCCCGGGGTGGCAGAAAATCGACTAGATGCCAGGGAATAAAAATAAAAATAAATTGTGGGGTGGTGGCTACCAACCAGTATGGGCCTGGCTATGCCCCACCCCAACTGAAGGGGGTAACACTCTTTCAGCTCTCCCCCACACACTAAAACATCTTATCCCCTGGCAAGCAAGAGGACATTTGATTATTTTGATTATTTTGGGTTTTGGTTTTACATTTGGGCCATGAGAGCTTGGTAACTCTCAAAATCGTCTCACTTGGAATGATGAAGGCTGCACTTTTTTGACTTTGGGATGCTGCCATGCAGAAAAATCCACAAGACCTAGACACTTCGGAAAACTAAACATCTGGTTGATTCCAGGGTGGTGTGCTTCACATGCACCGCACCATTTTCTTACCCACAATGCCCTGCAAACCTCCAACTTTGCCTAAAATCACACATTTTTGTGATGGAACCTTCCGGAATCTACAGGAATCCACAAAATTCCTACCACCCAAAATTGTCTCATCTATACTGATAAAAATTCTGCTGCACTTGTCAGCATAAAAATGTTTTTTTTAAACTGCCCTTTTGGACCCGCTTTGGTTCCCCCTCAGTTTCAACATGTTTTTGGCTCCTCCCTTTAACAGGCACTTGGCCCACCTACACAAGTGAGGTATCATTTTTACCGGGAGACTGAGGGGAACGTTGGGTGATCCCACACAGATGTGTCGGAAAAATTTGATTTTTTAAATCTAAATTTGAGGTTTACTGAGGACTCTGGTTAAGAAAACATTGGGGGATCCACACAAGTCACACCTCCCAGGACTCCCTGGGGTGTCTAGTTTTCAGAAATGTCTGGGTTTGGTAGGTTTCCCTAGATGGCTGCTGAGCCCAGGACCAAAAACCCAGGAGCCCCCACCCCCACAAAAACACGTAGTTTTGTATTTGATAATTTTGATGTGTCCAGATAGTGTTTTGGGGCATTTCCTGTTGCGGGCGCTAGGCCTACCCACACAAGTGAGGTATCATTGTTATCGGGAGACTTGGGGGTACGCTGGGTGGAAGGAAATTTGTGGCTCCTCTCAGATTCCAGAACTTTCTGTCACCGAAATCTGAGGAAAAAGTGTTTTTTGGCCAAATTCTGAGCTTTGCAAAGGATTCTGGGTAACAGAACCTCGTGAGAGCCCCACAAGTCACCCCATCTTGGATTCCCCAAGGTATCTAGTTTTTAAAACTGCACAGGATTGGTAAGTTTCCCTAGGTGCCGGCTGAGTTAGAGGCCAAAACCCACAGCCATGCACTCCAGAAAACACGTTTTCTTTGGGAAAATGTGATGTGTCCACGTTGTGTTTTGGGGCATTTCCTGTCGCGGGCGCTAGGCCTACCCCAAAAGTGAGGTACCATTTTTATCAAGAGACTTGTGGGAACGCTGGGTGGAAGGAAATTTGTGGCTCCTCTTAGATTCCAGAACTTTCTGTCACCGAAATGTGAGGAAAAAGTGTTTTTGAGGTTTGCAAAGGATTCTGGATAACAGAACCTAGTGAGAGCCCCACAAGTCACTCCATCTTGGATTCCCCTAGGTGTCTAATTTTCAAAAATTCATAGGTTTGGTAGGTTTCCCTAGGTGCCGGCTGAGCTAGAGGCAAAAATCTACAGCTAGCACTTTGCAAAAAACACGTCAGATTACAATGTAAAAATGTGATGTGTCCATGTTGCGTTTCCTGTCGCGAGCATTAGGCCTACCCACACAAGTGAGGTAACATTTTTATCAGGAGACTTGGAGGAACACTGAATAGCAAAACAAGTGTTATTGCCTCTTGTCTTTCTCTACATTTCATTTTTGTCCTTCCAAATGTAAGGCAGTTTGTAAAAAAGAGGTCTATTTGAGAAATGGACTGTAATTCACATGCTAGTATGGGCACCCCGGAATTCAGAGATGTGCAAATAACCACTGCTTCTCAACACCTTATCTTGTGCCCATTTTGGAAATACAAAGGTTTTCTTGATACCTATTTTTCACTCTTTATATTTCAGCAAATGAATTGCTGTATACCCGGTATAGAATGAAAATGCATTGCAAGGTGCAGCTCATTTAGTGGCTCTGGGTACCTAGGGTTCTTGATGAACCTACAAGCCCTATATATCCCTGTAACCAGGAGAGTCCAGCAGACGTAATGGTATATTGCTTTAAAAAATCTGACATCGCAGGAAAAAGTTACAGAATAAAATGTGGAGAAAAATGACTTTTTTCACCTCAATTTCAATATTTTTTCATTTCAGCTGCTATGTTTTGTAGGACACCCTTGTAGGATCTACACAAATGACCCCTTGCTGAATTCTGAATTTTGTCTATTTTCAAGAAATGTTTAGCTGTCCGAGATCCAGCATTGGTTTCACACCAATTTCTGTCACTAACTGGAAGGAGGCTGAAAGCACAAAAAATCATAAAAATGGGGAATGTCCCATTAACATGCCAAAATTGTGTTAAAAAATTGGGTTTTCTGATTCAAGTCTGCCTGTTCCTGAAAGCTGGGAAGATGGTGATTTTAGCACCACAGACCCTTTATTGATGCCATGTTCAGGGGAAAAAACACAAGCCTTCTTCTGCAGCCCTTTTTTCCCTTGTTTTTTTTTTTTAGAAACAACATTTTCACTGTATTTTGGCTAATTTCTTGGTCTCCTGTATATCAACCCACAAACTCTGGGAACCTCTAGAATCCCTAGGATGTTGGAAAAAAGAATGCATATTTGGCGTGGGCAGCTTATCTGGACAAAAAGTTATAAGGGCCTAAGCGCGAACTGCCCCAAAGGCACGTGAGGGGGAAAGGGCCTGGCAGCAAAGAAGGTTAAATATCACACAATACATACATTTAAAATAACAATCAATCAATTAAGCAACTTACCTAATTATTTACCCCTGAGTTATTTAACATAATAATTATATTATTTAATGAAAGAAATACATTTTTACTTTAAATATCTACCCACCCATTCCTCAGCAAACCCACCAACCTGCTCCCAAATTCTGTTACTTATTAAATGTAAAATAGTTAATAACACATTAAAATTACTAACTATAGTACACAATAGATTATATTGATAACACACACACCTAAAATTAATATAATATATTATTAACTGATATATATACAACTAATTAAAGCAATATTTAATACAACCATAGTAAAGAAAATAATCTTATTTTCAACCATATATTTATAACACTATTATAAACATAAAAAACAAGGTTCTTACTTGACATATTTTGTGCCATGATATTTTTGTAACAACAATATTTTCAACAAATATTCATGTCACAAAATATTTTTGATTACATATTTTTGTCATTCACCCTACTTTTGTGCTCTGTTGTGCCAGAAGGATTTTTCGTTGAGCCCCACACTTTTTAATGCTCAAGTAGCAGCACAGGTAGTCCTCAGCCTTCATCATCATCTCATCCCAAATGATGTTTCTCATGAGTCAACAAGTGGATGGTAGTCAGTACTTTAAAACTGAATTCCAGAAAAAGGCATACTGGTTATTGAGTGTGCTCCATCTAACTGGCCCACATCCTAGTAGTTTTATGAATTAAGCCATTTATGCCTGTTCGAAATCTTGCAGTCACATTCGACTCCAACTTATCTCTTTCTCTACAGGCTAAAAAAGTAGCAGCATCCTCCTTTGCCCTTCTCAGCACAAGTTGCAAAGTCCTTCCATTAAGGCACAAATTGGATAATTCAAGCCTGAATAATGTGGCTTGACTAAGGATTGCACCTTGTATGTGGGCCTCCTCATATATCCTTTAGGTAGGTCCAAATTGTTCCAAACACGGCCACATGCCTTCTGAGTCTTAGGAAATCTCACTGTGCAAATTCTTCTCTATCTAAACTTGGGTGGATGTGTTAAAAAGCATTTCCTCAAGGGTGGTCATATGGTCCACTGTGCTATCCATATCACACAACCAAAACAACGATTTTGGGCCTGATAACGAGTTTGGCAGTTGGCCCGCTAGACTGTCATGTTGGCTGGCTTTTTACTGACCGCCCTATAATGAGTTACACAGGCAGAACAGCCAAGCAAAAATGCCAGACTGACCGTGGTGTGGCAGTCTGGAAATAGGTGGACCGACCTCCAGGTCGGACAGCACCCCGACCAACCACTGAGTATATTACAAGCACACAGTTGCTGTGGCGGACGCTTCATGACAGTCAGCCAATGGCAGAGGGAATCACAGCGATTTGCGGTCAGGTAAGTAATAGACAACTACGCATTGGAAGAATTTGAAAATAACACAGCTTACACACATTGTCACAGTGGACACACCTGCGAAGGACACTATAAAACACACCCTTTCACAGACAACAATCCTTTGCATTTCCAACACAAAACACAGGCCAGAACACTTTTTGTCCACAGAGTACATACATTAAGCACCCCTTTTTTTCGTCATCCCATTGAACACCCTGTCCATGCTTTTGTCTGATCACATCCTTTTGCACTTCCTCTGTTTAGTAAGTCACTGCTACCCAAATTAGTTCTTTTCCACCATGTCATGTTCTAAAAATCCCTGTTTTGCAGAAGATGAGTTAGTAGTCATGGTGGATGGAATCATAAGAGTAAAGCCACAGTTGTTTGGAGCACAAGTCCAGCATACTCTTCTCAGTAGGGAAATGGAAATGTGGGACAGGGTCATGGATAGATTGAATGCTGTAGGTCCACCAGGCGCACAAAGGAGGATATCAGGAAGAGATGGAACGACCTCAAGGGCAAGGTCCATTCCCTGGTCTCCAGTCACCAGCTGCAGGCCAAGAAGGTGGCCCTCCCAGTGCCCCGTTATATCTCTTTCCCTGGGAGGACAAGGTCTTGGCCACCCTGCACCCTGAGGGCATCCTGGACAGGACTGCCTGGGGGAGCGGAGTCTGGTAGGTCACAACAGAAAAAATGTCACCAACAGAAAAAATTTCACCAAACTGCAATGTCATGCATGCTCACAGCTCACCTTTTCCCACTGTCTTGTTCATATACCCCACCAACATTCAAATCCCAGAGTGTCTGAATGTAAACACCTCCAATCTGTACAGTTGGACCCAATAGCACAGCTACCAAGTTCCATCATATGCCACTGGTCCAAATGGGGCCTGTTAGTCTTTCAAAATACAATAATAATACCAGGAATCATGGTGTGTCTCAACAGGTATATGTATGCCCTAACCTAAATGAAGTCTGCATATCTATATGTAATACCCCACATGTGTATAGTATCTGAAGTAGAGAGACTTACCTGACTGAAACTCTTGGCAGGCACTGTTTCTCTAGCTCCAAACAAGTGTTAACTTGTCCAAAGACCCCTGTTTGTTAAATCTCAATCAAAGTGTGCTCACCTGGGAGGATACCATGTGTATAGTGTGTGTATTAGAGAGAGTGACGTGACTGCAACTCCCAGGAGGCACCATTTCTATTACTCCAAACCCTAGACCAGTGTCCAGTTGTCCAAATACCCCTGTTTGGTAACTCTCATCTGAAGTGTGCTCACCTGGCAGGATAACATTTGTCAAGTATGGGAAATAGAGGGAGTGACCTGACTGCTAAGGCCAGGAGGCCCTGTTACTGAAATTCCAGCCACCAGCCTAGTGTTCACTTGTCCAAATAACCCTGTACCTCAACTCTCAGTTGAATTGTACGTACCTGGGAGTATGCCATGTGTATAGTGTGTGCAGTAGAGAGAGTGACATGACTGCAATTCCCAGCAGGTACTGTTTCTGTTACTCCACCATCCCAGTGTTCACTTGTCCATATAGCCCTGTTTGTTAAGTCGCAAAGGAAGTGTACTCATCTGGGGGGACGGGGGAGGTGACATTTTTATTGTGTGTGTTGTACAGAGACTGACCTGACTGAATCTCCCATGACGCCTTGGGTCTGTAACTCCAAACACCAGCCCAGTCTTAACTTGTCCAAAGACTCCTGTTTGTCAACTCCCAAAGGACGTGTACTCACCTGAAGGGATAACATTGGTATAGTGTGTGTAGTAGAGAGAGTGACATGAATGCAACTCGCAGCAGGCCTTAGGTCTGTAATACCAAATACCAGCACAGTAGTCTTTTGTCCAAATACTCCTGTTTACCTACTCCCAAATGAAATATTCGCACCTGGGAGTGATCAAGCACAGATCATGCACAAATCAGAGACATGTCTGCCGACATAACTCCATCTGGACTTGCCAACCCAAGGTGAAATATTTGAGGACAGGAATGACACCTTACCCAGTGTATATAACAAGTATTCCTAAGGCTTCCAGATACATCACCAGATTGGTATTTGCAGAAGACACATTCACACTGCACTAGGCACATGATGACTCCCGTCACATGTACAACCAAGTATTGGGTTTGCCTGCTTCCCATTCAACTAGCCCTCCAAGTGGTCAAAGCTATATCTTGACTCTCCATTGTATTGGCTGCACTGGTGGTAAAATGTAATTTTCAGATTATCTTACAAAGTGCAACTGATCTGCACGTCTCATCAGCTGCTTGAGTCAAATTGGTTTGGCATGCTTCACAAATGTCATGTGAAATCACCCAATACCATGGTTACTTGTCACAATTAGATCACCTACAACTTAACTTTGTCTAAAGCCACGTCTTGGGGGTCCGTCAAGAGTCCCAAGGTGTGATGGGCCAGGTCTAGACCGAATTCTGGGAAATCAAGCAGCTACAGAGGGACATGCACAGAGACATGATGGAACAGATGGAGTCCCAGAATACCAACATGGCCTCCCTAACAAGGGGGGTGCTGAGGGACATTCACACCATCCTGGCTTTTCAATAACTGTCTACCCCTCCCCTTGGCTCATTAACACAAGGCACATCAATATCGGTGCCAGTCGCTGGAAGGGAGGCCCTCCCCCCCCACGTAAGCATGGACGCCCAGCTAAGAATCCAAGAGGTGTGGATGGCAAGACAACCAACACTGCCAGCAAGTGACCTCTTCCTAAAGGAACTGCTTTGTGTGCCACACATTCACTCTGTGACTGATCCTCAACCACCTACCAGTTCCAATGGGAGGAGTACCCTGTACTTTGGTCCCCAATGGTGTGACAACTACTCCAATGATTTCATACAGCATGACTGACCCCTCCACCTTACCTTTTTGTTTCTTTCTGACCAAAATGTATTTTCCTTATCAGCATTGTAGTAAATTCACCCGTCACAAACTCATTGTCTGCTTGCTCAATTTTGTCATTTAGCTATGTATGTATGTAAGACCATTAGAACCATACAATGAAGATAAAAGCTTCATGTGCAAGCAGGGGTATGTTACAGGTACACACCGTCCAGATCAGGATTGCAACCATTACACACCAACACATTAGAGCAAGTGTCTGGTCAAACCAAAAATATTATTACAGTGTTCAGAACATTGGTGGTCATTATGACATTGTTGGTCTCTTCTGAAGACCGCCGCAGTGACGGCCGCCAACAGACTGCCGCGGAGACAGAAATCAGCCCGACAGATTTTGATACACAAACACAAAACCGACAGAAACCAGCTACACAAAAATTCTGCCAGACTCAATGGAGGCGAAAAACTGTTGGACCCACCACCCTCCCCACCACGCCAGCAATACACCACAATAGGCATGTCTCCACAGAAGAATCCCCGTTTCACAGATGAGGAGATGCAGGTGATGATGGAGGAAATCGTCAGGGTAGAGCCGCAGCTGTTTTGTCACAGTGTCCTTTTCTCTGGATCTGCACGTCGCTCAACAAAAGGCTCACCTTCCGGCATCATCAACTCAGAAAGCTATTATAGCACAGAGTTATGATGAAGCCAGTCGGGGGAAGGGTATTAAGGTAGGGAACAGCAGGGAGAGAGATCTGAAGAGAAAAGGTTAGAACAAATATGAATTTACTCATTAGAAATGTAACTCATCAATAGACTCTTGACTAAATGAGTCTCCAAGATATCAGATTGAGACCCCTTTTGAAATGAGGGCAAAGCCTCTTATTTGAAACATAGAACAAGAGTAAACTACAACCTCAGAATCAAGTGATGGCAAGAGCTTTGGACTATGATTATAGTCAGAATATCAATCCTGTAAATCTATGCATTACACACATAAACCTTTGATCATGACCTAGAACACCTCAAAGAATTAAATATGCTTTTCACATCTTAAGCTTTTCAAAGAACAATGAAAACTATGATTTGCTTATCTCCAAAAATGCTTTCACATTCACAACTATAAAGGCCGAAAAGTTTTTACTCATTGAACTTGAAGCGCTTTACTTATAATACCAGGAAGCGCTTTTACTTTTCTTGCCTTAAAGCGCTACGCTAATTATGCTAATGGAGCGCTTTTACTCAAGTGGCCTGAATCACTTTGATTGTTGTGCCAAGAACCTTTTACTCCTGTGAATTGAAGCGCTTTGATTGTCGTGCCAAGAGCGCTTTACACCTGTGGACTGAAATGCTTGAATTACCGTGCCAAAAGCGCTTTACATCTGTGAACTGAGGCGTTTGAATTGTTGTGCCAAGAGCGCTTTAAATCTGTGAACTGAAGCGCTTGAATTGCCGTGCCAAGAGCGCTTTACATCTGTGAACTGAAGCGCCTGAATTGTCGTGCCAAGATCGCTTTACATCTGTGAACTGAAGCGCTAGAATTGCCGTGCCAAGAGCGCTTTACATCTCTGAACTGAAGCGCTTGAATTGCCGTGCCAAGAGCGCTTTACATCTGTGAACTGAAGCGCTTGAACTGCTGTGCCAAGAGCGCTTTACCTCTGTGAACTGAAACACTTGAATTGCTGTGCAAAGAGCACTTTACACCTGTGAACTGAAACGCCTTTGATCTTTGCGCCAACGCCGCTGTACTCTGGAAACTGAGAACGCTTTGCTCGTTGTGCTAAGAGGCGCTTTACCTTTGGAAGTAAGGACTTCCTCCAAAATTGGATTCATCAAGGCCTTACCGCTACGAGTACGACCTTTTTGAATGCACCATGGAAACAAGGATACTTCGGTTGGATGTCACTTTGCCATTCAGGAACTCTGCTCTTCTTCAGAGAACCCCCCCACGAGGTCTGACTACATCAAAGTCTTCAAAATAGTGAGCAACGTGCTTGGGTGTGGCTGGGCTTTATAGGCCTGCCACACCCCAAGATGGCTGCTGCCTCTGAAAACATGGGAATTGTAGTCCCTTCACGGACTAGCACTGATAAGTGCATCTTGTCCACCAATGTCCTGAAGCTGCAGCTCTATGAGCTTTGCCACAGGGCATATGACGCTGATGAGCACCTTTGGAACAAGAGGGGAGACCTGGACCGCGCATGGCCTTATTCCTGACATTTTTGGTGCACAGGTCCAGCAGATATACATTGCCAGGAAGATAGAGCTATGGTGGAGGATCGTGGACAGGGTGAACTCCGTGGGAACATATCACCACACAAGGGACAACATTCGCAAGAGGTGGAACGACCTATGGGGAAAGGTGCGTGCAGTGGCATCCAAGTCACCATCATGAAGACTGGTGGTGGAGCCCCACCTTCCCCCCACAGTTGACAGCATGGGAGGCGAAAGTCTTTGCAATCCTGCATCCTGAGGGCCTCACTGGAGGCTGGACACTGGTAAGTCACAATTACTACCCTACCACCACCGATTCCTGCATGGCATGTCACCCCTTCACCCTGACTCCCTTCACCCCACTCCATCCTATACAGTGAACCACCCCCATAACCAACTTCAATTGTGTACCCCTTCATGCCCTACCCACTGTAAGCACACCCCTCCCAGCTCTGCATGCACACACAACAGTAATACATAGCAGCATGTAGCACTACCAATCCCACAATCCACCAGCATACACTAACCAAAGGTGGGAGGACAACACCCAACCCATAGGGAAAGCCAGAAATGCTGAATATGTGACAGACAATGAATGTAACAAATCTTACATGCCAACAAGTACCCCAGCCAATGTCAGCGGCGAGCATGTGCCACGGCAACCCAGTCCTCCACCGGAAGATGCCCTCAGTGATGACAGCAACTCTGAATGTCCCGATCTGGATGGTCTCCGTGGCCTATCTGGGACCACTGGTCAGTCGCCTTCCACATCTCACACCCAGCCCACCACAGGGCTCCCTATCCGACTCCAACACCACAGCAGTCACCCAACATCCCCAACCCTCTATCCCTAGGACACGTTGATCAGTTGTGTGCCCACCTGAACAGGGACCCAAGTCAACACCACACAGGCAAGACGATGAAGGTCCTGGTGTAAGTGGGAGTGGGCACACCATTCAGGGGACACAGACACAGGGGACCAGGGCCAGTGGGAGGTTAGATGTGCACCAGGGGAGGCCCAACCCAGGGAACCAACTGCCCAGGAGGCACTCAAACAAGTCCTGGGGGCCTACCAACAGTCCCAGGACAGGATGGGCCTGGTGATTCCCATCTTGCAGGAGACCCAGTGGTTGCAGGGGGTACACCACCAGCAGGTCATGCAGCCATTTCAGGGCTTAAATGCCAACATGGCCTCCATTGCAAGGGTGCTGGGTGACATGGCCAACACGATGCATGAGTACACAGCACACCAGCAAGCCCCTTTCACTAGCCAGTGTATTCACCAGCCAACAACATCTGCTGCAGCTAGTGGACAGAAGGACCTGCCACATCACTCACAAGCCACCGGCACCCCTTCCCCTGCAGAAGGTGAACCACCCGAAAACTTTCCTGTGAGCCAGACATATACCAGAGACTGTTGCCAAGATCAAAACCACCACCAGGAAATGAGCCCCTCCTGAATGTCTCCCTTGTGTGCCACTGAGTCACCTTGTTTATTTTCGACTGCCACTGCTCCTTTTCCTAAGGCCCCATGGATATACTGAACCTGTGCTACAAACCAACTGGGCCGCTATACTGAGGTTTTCGTCCACCATCGCCCCACTTTATTGCACTATCCCATCCATTTTGTCACTTCAATACAGACCCTTGAACATAACTGAAGTATTTGTGCTTTATCATACAACAATATGCAATGTCTGGACCTGTATTATCCTGTGCAAATGTCCTGTAATGTGTGAATCCATCCAACAAATGTGTGTAAGCAGTCTGTAGTCATCACATCAATACACATTTATGACCACACCAACATCTTCAAAAAGGAAAAGCATAAGTGACAGTCAAATTAGAAGTAAAGGTAGTGCTTGCCACAACACAGCAGCCACACAACATTGAACTGTAATGGAGGTATGAGCAGAAGTAAAGTCCTGAGTGTCAGTGGAAGTACTGCTGTCCTGTTGTCCACACCCCCCTCCTCCTCATCCTCATCACTGTCTTCAGTGTGCTCTGCTGCCACAGGTGCATTGTCTCCTCCCTCCTCCTGCAGGTAGGGCACAAGGTGTCTGAGGCCAAATTGTGCAGCATGCAGCAAGCCACCACTATCTGGCAGACCTTCTTAGGGGCGTAGAATAGGGATCCACCAGTTACATGGAGGCATCAGAACCTGGCATTCAGTAGCCCAAATGTACGTTCAATAACCCTCCTGGTACGCCCATGTGCTTCATTGTACTGAATTTCTGCCCCTGTCCTCGTATTCCTCACTGGTGTCAACAGCCAGGACAGGTTTGGATAGCCGGAGTCACCTGGAAGTAGTGAGGGACACACATTATTCATGTACAGTGGCACAGAGTACAACTTCAGAGTACAATGATATACATTGAGTGAAGACTCAAGCTCACCTATAAGCCACACTCTCTGCCTTTGTAGTTGTGTCATCACCTGTGGGATGCTACTATTCCTCAGCACATAGGCATCGTGCACAGACCCAGGAAACTTGGCAGTGACATGGGATTTGGATTGATCAGCAAGGCACACCATCTGGACATTTATAGAGTGGGGACTCTTCCTTTTCCTGTAGACCTGCTCATTTGTCCTGGGAGGGACCAAGGCAATGTTGGTCCCATCAATGGCCCCCAATCACATGTGGTATGTGTTCCATGGCATAGAATCCAGCCTTCACAGTGGGCAAATCTTCACTCTTGGAAAATGAGATGTAGCTGCTCATGTGTTTTAGCAATGCAGCCAAAACTCTTCCAAGCACATTTGAAAACATTGGCTGTGACATTCCTGCGGCCAAGCCCACAGTCACCTAGAAGGAACCACTTGCCAGGAAGTAGAGTACCTGTACTGCAGGGGGTATTGCTGTAGTGCTATGGATAACAGGAATTAGATCTATCCCCAATTGTTGACACAGCTCAGTAATTGTGGCGCTGTCCAAACGATAGGTGATAATGATGTGCCGTTCCTCCACTGTAGCCAAGTCCACTAGGAGTCTGTACACAGGTGCTTGCCTCCTCCTCCGTGGTGGTAGGTATCTAAGTAAACCAAACATGAGATGTGTGTGACTACACAATGTCACAGTACACAGAGCAGTCACATCCGATTACACCAAGAAGATTGCAAAGTGCACTGGTGCCCTCTACCTGCAAACTGACTTCCTCAAATTTACCAATGCTTTTCATTGGTCATTGTGACTCACAGAGGTAGTCGGAGTCGTGTGTCGTGATTAGTATCAGCACATTATAAATGTCCTGTCAACTACTCTTCTGCCAGCAGTGCACTGGTATGAGATTTAATTTGAGTGCCACAGTTTACAAGCAAGCCAAAGTATGTAGCAGACTGGAATTGTGTTGGTGTGTACCATCTGTCCCTATGATGCACATTAAATTGTCCGCCATGAGTACCAGCATTAGGAATTGGCAACCGCCTGTCCTGTATGCAGGGACAGGTGGAAGTTACCTCACTCACCAGCGTTTGGCGTCATGGCGGAAAGCGGTCTACACCCCTGTGCAACTCCTCATTGGTTAACATGGAGGTCTATGTTGCACAGGAACCAATAATAGTCATTGCCTGCAGTGACGGTGTTCACAGCCTCGGATGTGACCCCCATTTTCTCTGTCCCACTTCACTTGATTCTTGACTCTCTACAGATCAACACCTCCACTGTGTGTGCTGCTGTGTCCTGTGTCTGGAACCTGTGATGGCCAGTGCTACAGGGAAAGGACCCCAGCCTTCACATCAGAGGAGTTGGAGGAGCTAGTGGATGGGCTCCTACCCTTGTATGGGCGGTTGTATGGGCCTCCAGAACAACAGGTCAGTATCTTATGGGTACATTGGATGCAACATGCCTGCATGAAGATGAACGTATGTGCTGGCAGTGTGTTATTTAGGGAGTGTACTTTTGCTGCACGCACTGTGTATGCAGTGGTACGGGTCATGTGTGAGCTTAATGTGGGAACTATGCAGTATGTAAGACATATCTGTAACAGAATGGTGTGTTGAGTTCATGGCGTCCATTCATCTGTGTTCCTTATGCAGGTCAGAGCCCATCAGAAGAAAGGGCTGTCATCACCAACGATGTGCAGACCCTGGGGGTCTATAGCCGGCAGAGCACCCACAGCAGGAAACGGTGGGAGGACCTGAGACGCTGGGCCCGGATGATTGCAGAGGCCCAGCTAGGAATGGCCTCTCAACAAGGGAGGGGTGCCCGTCAGACCCTGACCTCCCTGATGGGCCACATGCTGGTGGTGGCCAATCTGGAGTTGGATGGGTGCTTGAGGGCAGCACAGTAGCCACAAGGGGGTGAGTACACACTGTGTGGTATTTGTTTGTTGTTGCCTGCCATGGTGTTTTGTTACAAGGTTCTAGTCAGTAGATACCCCAATATGCCGGCTTAGCTAATCTTCTGAAGTCCTGCTTAGCAATGTAGGGTGGTATGTATATTTGGAATTGGCAAGCAACTGGCATACCATGACAGACATGGCTTTGTGAGTCCCAGTAGGTGTGCAGATGGTAGTGTTTGGGTTCATTTCTGCTGTTGTTCTCAGGCACTGGTTTGTCATTGTGGTTCATACTGCACAGTCCCAATGAGTGATTTTAATGTGTATGCCATGTGCTGTTGTTGCTATAATTGACCCAGTGCTTCCTTTCTTTCTCACCCACCCGCTCTTCTTTTCTTATCCTGTCCTTGTGTGCTTTAGCATCATCTGGCGAAGGAGCAAGGGCACCAGCAAGTGGGGGAGCTGCAGCCCATGGTACCCAGGAGGCAGAGTCCACCGACGCCGAGGGGACCAGTGGGTTGGAGGGCGAGGGGAGCACCACGGGGGAGACAGGAGCTACGACATCTGACTCTGATTCATCCTCCAATGGAAGCTCCCTGGTGGTGGTGGACCCCTCTGGGACCACCCCAGCTACAACATCTTCCGCCACCCACGTACCAGCACCACCCTCCCTATAGCCCTGCACCCAGATGCCCATGCCTGCTCACCCAGGAGGGTGGGCATCTCCTTCGTCCCAAGCACCTCAGGCCCTGTCCCAGTCAGCCCTGCTGCTCTCACTGAGGAGGCTATTGACCTCTTGAGATCAATCTCTGTAGGGCAGTCAACCATAGTGACTGCCTTCCAGGGGCTGGCATCCCAGATGCAGCAATCCAATGCCTACCTGGAGGGCATTCACTGTGGCTTGGCTGCCCTACAGAGATTGTTTCAGGCTCCGGCCTCCTCTTTGATGGCAGCCAGTGTCCCTGGTTCTTCCGTCCCCCCTCCAACTACGTTCCCAGTCCCATAGTCCTCTCCTCCCACCCATCCCACGCACACAATCAGACCAGCATGCACCCAAGACAACAGACAGAACTCGTACAGACAACACAGGCACCACACTTCACACCACAAACACACACAGCCAACATACAGAGGCACATACAACAACTGCCACTGCCTCCACTGTCTCCCCCTCCTCCTCCTCCCTCACAGTCACATCAGCACTCATACCTGAAAGCACTGCATCCTCAGTCCCAGATCCTGCCACCTGTACAGCCTTGCCCACAGTCACCACAACAGCAGACACGCAGACTAGCACCCCATTCACCACATGCGCAGTCACCACCACCATCACAACCACATGCAGCACACCACCTCACTTTCAGACACCACCACAACATACATACACACGTCCTGTTTGTCCTCTCCCACCTTGTCTGCCCACCCCCTCCAAAGACACATAAACGCTCCCACTCAGAAACTCAACAGCCATCCACCTCAGACACACACACACATACACACACATACTGTACAGGCACCTGCAACCCAGTCCAGCACACCTACTCCTCCTACAACCACTCCCTCTACCTCGACTCCCAAACCTCCTCCCACAGCCCACCCCACTGGACCTGAGAAACTTTTCCTTGCCCGCCTTGACCTCTTCCCTCCTCCTTCTCCTCCCTGTCCCACCCGAAAAAGGAAGCTCCCTCTCCCCCAGCCCACTACCTCCAGCTCCGAGTCCACTCATGTCCCTCTCCCAGCAGCTAAACCTGCCACTAAGGGGACAAGAGTGGCACTCCGGCCCCCGCTCCAAGCCGACACCTCCACCCCCTAAACAACGGAGCAAGGACCCCGCCCCTCCCAAACCCAAGTCCAAGGACCCCCCTCCCAAGTACCCCGACCTCCTGAGGTGCCTGCCTACCATCAGCATGATGCCCCTGCCCTCTGGGTTTTCCCAAACATTGCACTGGCCAATAGCCCTTTCTGTATATATTTTATTTATTTTATTGTGGTGGCAGTTCCCACCAAATTACAGTGGTTGGACCAAAAGTATGTGTCCTGGCTTTCTTTACACCTGGCTTATGTTGTTGTTGAATTTCTCTGCAGATAGTTCTCAGTGTGTGGTATGTGTGTATGGTGTGTGTTGTGCGTGTGGGTATGTCACTCTCCCCTCCCTCCCTTGTGTGCTAGGTGACTGTACTCACCGTCATCGTCTTCGGTGGCGTTGCTGCTCCTGGACTGCCATCATGTGGTACAGCATCCGAAGACTTACAGTTCGGGTTCCATGGCGGCCGTGGACTCCTCTGTGTCCCTTGAGTTGAGTATCTCCTTTACATGATTCATTTCCACCAGGCTTTATGTGGTGGTGGCCCCGTCCCGGAAATCCTGGCGGTCTGCTATGTCATAATATGGTGGGTGGGGTGTGGTGTTCCACCAGCCGGAAGATGGAAACCGCCGAGGTCAGTGGACGGACCGCACTGGCGGTTCGGGTGGTACATTGGCTGTATATGGGAGGGATCACCGCCGTGGTCATTATATGGCGGTCTTCACCGCCAGTCTGGTGATGGACCTACTGCCATCACTGGTGTGGCAGTCGGCTGACCACCAATGTCATAATGACCACCAGAGACTGTCAAGATATCTGGACGTGTGGAAGCAAGAAAGGGTGACTCATGCTGAGTAAATAAACATATTTCAAGGTGCAGACCCCCAGACTCGGGAAGGAATGGATTTGTCAGACATTGTTCTGTATAATAGGCAAACATTAAAGGGGTTGATATCAGCAGCTTGAGCCTTATCACATACCACACCAAAGTAATCAAACATCACATAATCCAAGATACAGACAGATGGCAGTACAACAGTCCCTGATCATAGGAATATCATAGTACCAATTCCCATGCATATAGGGGTATGTCACAAACATATGTCAGTGTTGTGGGTCAGGCACTGTGACCTGCAATGATAAAACACATCTACAGCAAGACACAGGCCATACAAAAAGAGTGTTTAGCCAATGTAAATGAAAAATTACTTTGTCAAAAGCTAGGACTATATTATTTCAGACCATACGATGAAACACATGATAAATCAAGCCCACCATAACACACAAAACAAGTGTAATGGGTACATCTGTAGCTCCACCCACACACTGTAAACTGTCTTGGTACAGATACATTCAAACTCTGCAACCTACATTACCCGGAACAATCCATGCCGACTTTGTATGTCAGAATAGCATCAGATACCTGTCAATGTCACAACTCAGAAATGCATACATGAAGATGTCATGCTGAAGATACCTGTAAAAAGAACAAAATAAGGAGTATAGGCTTGAAACATATGACACAAGTCATATAGCAACAACTGGAAAACAAAGTACATTCCAAGAAAACTGGCACAAACAAAGCAACATCATCAAGGTAGGGATATGTCAAAAGCTAGCGAATCAAGCAGCCTTTGGCTGAATATTGCAGAGTATCAGATCCCTAGCTGTTTCCAAAACACTCAACTGCACACATTCTCACAACTACAGTTCATTGTACAGTTACCGTCATTACATCACATGACATACTTACACTCATGAGAAGTAGCTGTTAATGAGATCTTCTTGCAAGTCAGCTCCTTCCTCTTCACCACTGTCTTCCTCACATTGGCATTTCAAGAGTCTCACCTGGTGGCACTCCTGGCTCACCCTCCCCTGGGATGTACAGGATATTCCTCTGCAGAACAAAGTTGTGGAGCATGCAGCACGTCATAGTGATCTGGCACACTTTCCCGGGATAGTAGAGGAGGGCTTCACCAGTCCGGTCTAGGCAGCAAAATCTGGCCTTCAGGATCCTAAAAGCCCACTCCCCTGGCCGCCGTGTTCTTCCATGGGCCTCAATGAAGAGGACTTCCCCTGGCCTAGGTGGATTCCTCAGCGGTGTCAACAACCAAGGACGGTTTGATATGCGGAGTCTCCTGTTAAGGAATGGGACATAAGTGCAGCAATGAGTCACTGACTTCATGATTGTAGCATCTGACATTGCTCACACACAATCAGTACAGATGCGACTTACCAATCAGCCAGGCCCTCTCTGGGTGCAGCTGTGACATCAGCTGGGGTATGGTGCTGTTCCGCATTATGAAGCAATTATGGGCTGATCCTGGATAACAGCCACACACGTTTGAGGTATAGAAATTGGCCAAAAAGACAACTTGCACGTTGATGGAATGGAAGTTCTTTGTGTTGTGATAGACTTATTCAGTGGCCTGCAGTGGCACCAAGCCAACGTGTGTGCCATCAGTGGCCCCTACCACATGTGGGAGGAGGACAAAACCATAAACATCAGCCCTCACATTGGCTAAATCCTCATGACAGGGAAACCTGATATAGCTGTAATGTGTTTCAACATTGCTGAATGGAAATCCTCCAGCACCAGACTGAGACATACCATCAGATGGGGCCACTGTATGTTGTAAGGACCCTGTGGCTAGGAAGTGCAGTACTGACATGACTTGTACAGTGGGTGGTATGCAGGTTAGATGACTAATAACTGGCATCAGATCTAGCTCCCACAGATGGCATAAGTCCACTATTGTTTGACTAATCAGACGGTAGAGCTGTATGATGTGGTGTTCTTCCATGGTCTGGAAGTCTGGCAATGGAAGGTAGACAGGAGGTTGTTGCATCCTCCCTCTCCCTGGGTACCTATGTGTGACAAGTTTTGATTTGGTACTTTAGAAAGTGTATCCACAGTAACATAAATGATGCATGCCAACAATATTATGTGATAAAGCATTTCTGACTACATAGACATAACACCCAGTACACATCACAGCTGGCAACTAAACAAGGGTCACATGTGACCCTCATGTTTGTCAGCATGTGTCCACAACATGAATATGGATGAAAATAAAAGATGTGCTACACAATTGCCCCTCAAAATGTGACTGTATATTCCATCCCCAAAAAGACAGTCGGCGTTGGTGGACCGTACACCCCCGTCATATGCCATCTGTGCCAAGCAACATACTACACTGGTGGTTGTGTAGAAGAACCTACATGACAAAACAGAATAAGGACTTTTGTGATGCTACAACATATATATTGTATGTGTGATGCAATTTAAAGAGCCAAAAATAGCATTTCAGGCCACCAAAATGGTAGATGCTTGACCTTCTCCACTGGACATTAGACACTGCCCACGACTGCCGGCAGAAGTTGGCAGGGTGGTAGGCGGTTCCAACTGTATGGGTCACAGTCATAGGCTAATGTTGTTGCCTGTGAAGGTCGTGGCCCAATGGCTGTGTCCGCCAGTGAGGATGACCGCATATGTGGCGTAGGTGACTACCATGTTGTTCACATTCACTAACTTGACTCCTGACACTGCTGCCAGCAACACCTCCACGACCTGAGCTGCTGTGTGCCGCCTCTGGGAGCTATCATGTAACATTCAGCAGGTGATAGGGCCACTGCCTTCTCTCCGGAGGAGCTGGGGAGGCTTGTTGATGAGGTCCCACCCTTGTATAGACATCTCTGTGGCTCACCAGAGGAGGAGGTAGGAATCCCACAGACACAATTGATTCTGTTTGACACCATCCTTTCCCTTCTCACAGGCCTCGCCAAACTGTGGCCTCGAATCCATATCCTGACTCTTTCTGCCTTTCAGGTTGCTACACACACCACTTGCCAAATTGCTGATGGCCCTATGACTTACTGTCATGCATGGAAGTGATGGAAATGGGAGTGTCATGTAGGTTCTGTATGCTCAGCCTGCAGAGACCAGGGCCCGTCACATGTGTCCTCCCGTATGGAACATAATCCAGGCTGGGGTAGAGTCACTGTGGCTATGCACCTGTGGCACTGTGCCCACTCCCTATACATTAGTAGATCCTGTCATGTGAACAATATAATGATCTAGTGACAAACCTTTCCCTGAATGCCCCATGCTATTGACTAAATTAGGAATGTGTACTGAGGTACATCCCAGATATAGTCCATATGTGCATTATGCATCATTGTCAATGTGTGTCTTTGACTCATTACAGGCCCCTTACTCCCACAACTCTGTATACACCTTTACATAAGTCATATTTGTCCTGTATAGGCCTATTGCACTAATGACACTCCCATAGTGCAGACAGGGTGTTGATTCATGGCAGGCCATGGTATGTGAGTCAGTACCTTGGCCACATAGCAGAAATTGTACAATATATACCTCTTTATGTTGGATGCCATCTCTGTAGTACAGACACATATGTCCAAAGGAGTGTTTTGTGGTACAGGTACATACCATATAACCCACCCCCTGAAATGGCATGAGTCTGCATTTGGTAGGCCACATGTGCACACATACACAAGGTATACACTTTCTGTACCCACCATGCCAGCCCCTTCCTTGTCATTCAAGTGTAGTGGTGAAGTCTGTACTATGGACGTTTCCTGTAGGGATTCTATGCAGTGAGTCAGTCTTGCAGTGTGAATGTGTTGGTCCACTCAGGAATAAGGAGTTTACACTTCAGAAGCCACATTGGTATGTAGTGTTTCATTGTGTCTCACATCACAGCACATGTTGCTAGAGCATGGCTACCTGATGTGAGTAGGCTTGTTTCGTCATTGTAGGCCTTGAACAGGGTAGTGGATTCATCTGCAGATGGATACAAATGTCTGTAGTCATGTCCCTGTAGTGAATGACGTTTGTGCTTCACACTTTTGGTGTGTTGACAAATTGAACCTTTCTAACTTGGTGTTTCTGACGTGTGTGACTCGATCATTTGTGCAAAATGTTGTGACTGTAATCTCTTGAGTTGTCTCTTGCATCAATGCAGGTAAACGCCCATCAGAAGAAGGAGATATGGAGAGCCATTTCCAGAAAGGTGTTCCCCCTGGGAGTCCACAGCCGGCGGAGTGCCCACTGTCGCAAGAGGTGTGAGGACCTGAGACGTTGGACCGGGAAGATCACGGAGGTCCAGGTGGGGCTATCCTCCCAACGTGGGCGGGGCACACGTTAGACCATGACCCCCTAATGTCACGCACCCTGGCAGTGCTGTACCCTGACTTTGATGGGTGTTTGAGTGGGGCACAGCAGCCACAAGGGGGTGAGAACAGGGCATTTTCCTGCCTGTCACATTGCCAAGTTAATGTGTTAGGATCTAACATCTCCCCCTGATGATTAGTATGAGCCATGTGTGACACAAGAGATGAGTGGCTGTATGTGTAAATATATAATGTGGTGCATAGTGATGTGCCTTGCCTAGTGGCCCAGGGACCCAGGACACAACTATGTACAATCCACAAGCACTGTGGACTGTTCTCTCCAGGGACAAAACATGGCTGTGTACATTGATCAATCAAGTAATGTTTGTTGTTGTAGTGGGTGTAAATCCTATGCAAATGACCACTACTCCTCAGTGTTACAGGCCAAAGGTCAGGAAGGGATGGATCACTGTCCTCAGCCATGTGCGTGGTCAAATGGGTATATTGGCATATGCCACCCAGAGGCTACTTGTCTTCAAAGTGTGACAGGTGCTGATGCCTCACTACTGTCTGAAATGTTAAGATGGCCATCATAAATGTGACAGAGCATACATTGTTCTTTGGGTGCAGCAACAAATCAATACTTTCCCTTAGTAAGTGGGCACTTCTGTTTCATGCATGGTCTACATGTGTTATGTTCTCACATATATGTGCAGGTCAACCTGTGTGTGGAATACGACATTTGAAATGGGTCTACATTTCATGCGGTGCCACAGACAGGAGTATGTCACTATTGATTGTTGGCTGACTCATACCCTCAAACGTCATTGCATGCCATTTGGCATGTACAACTGCAGTAGGAATGAGGGACAAGACTTGTATGACTAGATTTTTTTGGCACAGTTTGCATTTCCAGGCCATTGATGTGGCATCATGTGGCAAAGTGCACTGCACATGTGTAAGGGGAAAGGTTTGTAACCTGACTGGTGGCATGCATCAAGGAGTAACTTGCAGTTATGTTGAAATCACATGTGGTTGGGTACAACCATTCATCCACAGACATCTAGTTTTCCAGGACCAAAATGGAGACAGTGATGTAGCTTCCTACTAGGCAACATGTTAAGATCTTTCTTCTTGTACTTGCAAATCTCAGGGCCTTTCCACCATACAAAGGACGAATGGTGTCTACTGATGCAATCAGAGTATGTAATTGTAAGAGGTGCCAGACATTAATGGCAATTTCTCTGGGGCTTGCTGATTCATTGTGTTGTGGATTTTAGGGGCATATCTCCCTGTCAATTTGTACATGATGTCTACAGTGCTGTCAACATCAGGGCGGTGCGTGCTCTACGGGCGACTAGAATGCAAAAACCTAACAATTTCAAGCTAACATAATTTATGCATTGTGCTGATATAATGTTGTTTAACCTTTTGCATTGCGGAGTTTAATCCTGAAGACTTATGTTAAGCATGTACATAAATACTGTTCATATGCAATGTACTGTTGCAGGCTTTCAGACTGTGTCAGGGTGTGGTCCCCTTCCAGGGCCTTCTAGAAGCTTTCCCTGCAGCATGGCTGGGTGTGGTTGGTGGGCTGGGCTAAGACTGTATAAAATGGAGCCAGCCCAGCTCCACGTGCTCACTATTCAGAGGTCCCGGTACAGAGCAGCAGCAACGTCCTGAGCTCCTGTTCCGGAGGCCTACTTTGATCTTTCAGGCCTTTGCCCTTTATTTACATTGGTGATCCTTGATCAGGGCGGTAAGATGGAGGTCGGGCTGGGCCCCCGATTCCGTTTTCGAAGGCATCCGAGTTCTTGGGCCTAATTTTCATGTTGAGAGATTTTACCTTGTGTGTGTGAATGTGCTCTGGGTTTTTGCTGGCATTTACATGTTTACATTCGAATCGGCAAGACGCGCGATTCGTTTCTCGTGCTTTAACCCTTGATATTCATTGTGCGCTACCATTTCTTGGCAGTTACATGGTGGCATTCAAATCAGCAAGATGCACGATTCGTTTCTCGTGCTTTAATCCTTGATATTCATTGTGCGCTACCATTTCTTGGCAGTTACATGGTGGCATTTCAATCGGCAAGATGCGCGATTCGTTTCTTGTGCTTTAACCCTTGATATTCATTGTGCGCAACAAATTCTAGGCAGTTACATGGTGGCATTTGAATCGACAAGACGCGCTTTTCATTTCTTGTGTGTAATTCATGTTATTCATTGTACGCTACCATTTCCTGACATTCACATGGTGACATTCGAATCGGCATTATGCGCAATTCATTCCCTGTGTTTTAAAATCACGTTGTTCATTATGCGCTACCACTTCATGGCATTTACTTGGTGGCTTTCGAGTTGGCAAGACGCATGATTTATTTCTCAAGTCTAATTTATGTTATTCATGGTGCACAATCATTCCATGGCATTACAACCTTTGTAAAAATCTGCAATGTGCGCAATTCATGTTCTGGTAATTTTGAGAAAACAAAAATGCTAGAGTTCTAGATGTAATGTTGTTTGTACATAATAAGTTCCTCAAACTTGATCCATATGATGTTTTAGAAATCATTCAGATTATTTTGTGATCCTCATGCAAAAGATAATGCTTAAATTTGAAAGTTGCATTTCACCTTTCTTGATTTCCTCACAGGTATCAAGTCATCTTGAAGCCTAGATATTTAAGTCTATGCTTAGGTTGTCCATGTTTTCAAAATGACAATGCTTAGAGTCATAGCCTAGTACTGATTAATGTGATATAATCTTGATATTGTGTGTTTTAACCTTTTTGCTTCCTACAGGTCTCCTTCCCAGCTGTTCTCTTCCTAATCCCCTTTTCCCCACTTGGACTCTCTTAGACTCTGTGACAATTCTAGTCAGAGTATTGGAGCTGTCTTGTGGTGGAAGTGTTGGGAACGTGCACAGACCCCGAGGATCTGGTGACTCTGACAGAATAGTGAGCCCACTAATTATTATCCTCCTGGTTTGTGTATGTTCTCAACATGGCCACACTGGACGAGCTAGTCAAGGCTTTCACTCAGCTCCAAGCAGAGGTGGTATCATCAAAAGATTTGGCAACTAGCCTAGCTGAGAGAGTGAGTCAGTTACAGGACAAGGTAGAGAAGAAGGAACAAAATCCCACAGGTGTGTCTTGGTCAGATCCTTCTTCTCAGACTTCTGGAGGTAATCCGACAAACATTTCCCTCAATGTTCCTTCAGCCATTCCTTTAGCTCCCCCAGAACATTTCTCAGGCGACCCCTTGAAAGCGCAATCTTTCCTGGTTCAAGTGGAATTATACTTCACCTGCAGACCACATACTTTCCCCAATGCCCAGTCCAAAGTAGCTTTCTTGTTATCCTATCTGACTGGAGATGCAGCTACCTGGGCTATTCCTTTTGTGCGTAAAGACAGTCCCCTGCTGTACAAATGGAGAAATTTTGTTCGCGAGTTTGAACAAGTTTTTGATCGTAGAACTGTAACATTGTCAGCAGATCGTGAATTATTAGATTTACGACAAGGGATCAGGACTTAGTGTCATATTTTGCCAACTCTAATCAACTGGTAGCCGAGACATCCTGGCCTGAAGAAAAACAAGCGGCCTTGTTCTACAAGGGACTCAAAGAGGAGCTAAAAGATATTCTAGCTCAAATAGACCCGCAGCCTACAGACTGTCAAGAATTGATAAACCTTGTCTTGAGACTGGATCATCGTTTAACAGAATGAAAAGGAACACGCAAAAAGACTGAAAAATATTCCTGGCGTGTTCACGATAATAGAGACTCAAGAACTCTGAAAGAAAGAACGCCAGAACCTATAAAAATTGGAACCATCAGGAGACCTTTGGCCAAAGACGAAAAGGACCTACGTAGAAAGAATGGACAATGTCTCTATTGTGGGCGCAAGGGTCATTTTGCCAAAGAATATCCAATCAAACCAAAGAGCAAACGAGGTCCAGTCCAGAAGGTTGCAGCCAATGCACAAGTCGAGTCGGAAAACTAAAGCACCCAAGATGCAGAGAAGGGTTGCTCTTGGGTGTCACAGTGGACCCTTCACAATCTAGACATCTCAAACTGGGTATAAAAGTTCAGGTAAAGAAAAAGACCTATTTCAAGAAGGCTCTAGTCGATTCTGGGGCTACCGGGAACTTTGTTGACGCCCAATTGGTTCGTGCATGGGGAATCCCATGTATTGAAAAAAAGACCCCAGAAATCATCCAGGCAGTCGATGGAAAACACTTGACTGGAGGTGCGGTAACTCTTCAGACTGTCCCCTTGTCGGTGATTTGTGAAGGTAAGAATCAAGGAAAGAAACATAAAGAGAAACTCATCCTTGACGTGATCCATGCTCCCCAGTATGGAATTATCCATGGCTTACCATGGTTAACTCATCACAATCCAGAGATTAATTGGGCAGAACGAAAGGTCGTGTTCTCATCTGCGCTATGTAAAGAACAATGCCTCCAAAAGTTTCAAGTATCAAAAGTTTGCAACTCTTACATAGCCACTGCTGCGGAGAAAGAAGTTAAATTGCCCAAACAGTATTCATTTTACGAAGATGTATTCGATGAGAAAGAAGCAGAGAACTTACTTCCTCATTGATCTTATGACTGTCAAATTGATCTAGTTCCAGGTGCGATACTCCCCAACTGTCGTGTATATGCCCTGTCAGAACATGAAAATCAACATTTGCGAAAGTATCTAGATCAATTCTTGGAGAATGGTTTCATTCCCCCTTCTAAGTCTCCTTCAGCTTCTCCTTTGTTTTTTGTTCCGAAGGCGAATGGAGAACTTTGAACTTGTATCGACTATAGGAGATTGAACAAAGTCACCATCAAATATAAATATCCTTTGTCCCTAATTTCAGTCTTGCTGGAACAAGTAAAGAAAGCAAAAATCTACATGAAGCTTGATCTTCGAGGTGCTTATCATTTGGTCAGAATGAGTGAGGGCGACGAATGGAAATCAGCGTTCAAGACAAGATATGGCCTCTTTGAATACACCGGCATGCCTTTTGGTCTGTGTAACGCTCCAGCAGCATTTCAATTTTTCTTGAATGACGTTCTTAGAGAGTACCTCGACATATTTGCATAGTCTACATCAATGACATTTTGATCTACTCAGACAATGAAAATGAACATGTCCAACATGTCAAGAAAATTCTTGCAGCCCTTCGAAAGCACCATTTATATTGCAAACTAACCAAGTGTGAGTTTCATGTTACCACAGTTGAGTTTTTAGGGGTTATCCTTACCCCTAAAGGTTTGGTGATGGCAGAAAAGAAAGTAAAAGCTGCATCTGATTGGCCCACCCCAAAGACTGTTCGTGATGGACAATGTTTCCTGGGGTTTGCAAATTTTCACTGGTGGTTCATAAATCATTTCTCCCAGACAGTGGCTCCAATCAGTAAGCTATTAAGAAAGAATGAAAAATGTGTATGGTCCCCAGAACCTGACCAAGCCTTTTCAACCTTGAAGGAAGCTTTCTCCACTGCCCCAGTCTTGACTCATCCTGATTCGGATCGACCCTTCATAGTGGAAGCTGATGCTTCAGATGTGGCAATAGGAGCAGTCTTGTCACAACAAAACAAAGATACTGGTCAACTTCATCCTGTAGCTTACATGTCTCGGAAGTTGAACGAAGCCGAACAGAACTATGTCATTGCTGAAAAAGAGCTTCTGGCAATTCGTGACGCCTTTAAAGAATGGAGACATCATTTGTTGGGTGCCAAATACACTGTCACGGTATATACTGATCATCGCAATCTTCAGTTCAAGAGTTCCGCCAGACTTTTGACTCCTCGGCAATTACGCTGGATGCTGTTTTTTGCAGAATTTTATTTTGTGGTAACTTTCTGGCCTGGTAACGACAATCGCAAAGCTGACGCCTTGTCCCGCCAAGAGTCTACCACGTTGCCTGCAGTTCAAACCTTTAGAGCTATCATTGCTCCAGACAAGGTCCTATGTATCATAAAAACTGAAGATTTCTTTGAAGACATCCGCAATTCTTTCACTGTTGAAAAATGGCAGACATGGGCCCTAGCAGATCCCAAAAGGTCAATCAAGCAAGGATTACCTTTTCATGACGCTCGTTTGTTCATGCCCACTACCAAACTTCGAAAGATTGTGTTTCATTGGTTGCATGTTCTACCTACGGCAGGTCATCCAGGTACTCCTAAAACTCTTGAATTAATCCAACGCTATTTTTGGTGGCCTACCTTAACAAAAGATGTAAAAGAGATGGTAAACAACTGCGAAGTCTGTGCTCGCACTAAAACAAGCCATTCATAACCGAAAGGGTTGTCGCATCCACTCCCAACTCCAAGTCGTCCTTGGGAGCACATTTCTTTAGACTTTATTACAGGTCTTCCAGTGGTTCAACATTCAGTAATCCTGGTGGTAGTAGATAGTCTCACGAAATATGGACATTTGATTGCCTGTAAGAAATTGCCCACCTCCAGTGAACTGGCAACTATTTTACTGAATAGAGTGGTTCGTTGTCATGGACTGCGGAAAATGATCCTCTCCGATTGGGGGTCGCAATTTGCCTCCAATTTCTGGAAGACATGGTGTAAAACACTCCAAGTGACAGCTACACTATCTACTAGCCACCATCCTCAAATAGATGGTCAAACTGAGAGTCTGAATCAGACTTTGAAGCAATACCTTCGTACTTACTCTGAAAAAGCACTTCATTCTTGGACATCAATGCTCTGGTTAGCTGAGTTGGCCTATAATAACTCATTCCACACTTCTACTGCCGTTACACCTTTTTTTGGCTTGTTTGGCTATCATCCTGACTCCTTGCCCATCACAATCCCTCAAGAAAGTTCTCTTACTCCAGGTATGTGTCAGAAACCATTAAACATCTGCATCAAACCCAGAAATTGATTCAACAGCATTTAGAAAAGGCCAAACAAAAATACAAAAAGCATTATGACAAGAAACATTGTGAGAGATTGCAGTATCAACCAGGTGATAAAGTGTGGCTTTCCACAAAACATATAGAATTCAAGAAGAAGCACACGTTCAACCCCAAATTCATAGGTCCTTACACTGTCCTTCAGCAAATAAATCCTGTAACCTATAAACTGCAATTTCCAAGATCATTACAGATTCATCCAGTGTTCCACACTTCCCTCTTGAAAAAGGCAGTCCAGAAGGTCCGCCCTCATCCAGCTCCAGTTCTAGTACAGGGGGAAGTAGAATACAAAGTCAAGAAAGTGTTGGATTCCAAACTGAGAGGGCGTAATCTATGGTACTTAATCTCATGGAAAGGTTATGGCCCTGAAAGTAACTCATGGGTTTCCGCATCTGATATCCATGCTCCAGTACTTGTGAGGCGTTTTCATCGTCTCAATCCAGACAAACCAGGCCCTAGAGCGCGTCTGGGAGAGGGGAGTACTGTCAACATCAGGGGAGTGCGCGCTCTACGGGAGACTAGAATGCAAAAACCTAACAATTTCAAGCTAACATAATTTATGCTTTGTGCTGATATAATGTTGTTTAACCTTTTGCATTGCAGAGTTTAATCCTGAAGACTTATGTTCAGCATGCACATAAATACTGTTCACATGCAATGTACTGCTGCAGGCTTTCAGACTGTGTCAGGGTGTGATCCCCTTCCAGGGCCTTCTAGAAGCTTTCCCTGCAGCATGCCTGGGTGTGGTTGGTGGGCTGGGCTAAGACTCTATAAAAGGGAGCCAGCCCAGCTCCACGTGCTCACTATTCAGAGGTCCCGGTACAGAGCAGCAGCAACGTCCTGAGCTCCTGTTCCAGAGGCCTACTTTGATCTTCCAGGCCTTTGCCCTTTATTTACATTGGTGATCCTTGATCAGGGCGGTAAGACGGAGGTCGGGCTGGGCCCCCGATTCTATTTTCGAAGGCATCCGAGTTCTTGGGCCTATTATTCATGTTGAGATATTTTACCTTGTGTATGTGAATGTGCTCTGGGTTTTTGCTGGTATTTACATGTTTACATTCAAATCGGCAAGACGTGCGATTCGTTTCTCGTGCTTTAACCCTTGATATTTATTGAGCGCTACCATTTCTTGGCAGTTACATAGTGACATTCGAATCGGCAAGACGCGCAATTCGTTTCTCGTGCTTTAACCCTTGATATTAATTGTGCGCTACCATTTCTTGGCAGTTACATGGTGGCATTCGAATCGGCAAGACGCGCGATTCGTTTCTCGTGCTTTAACCCTTGATATTCATTGTGCGCTACCATTTCTTGGCAGTTGCACGGTGGCATTCGAATCGGCAAGACGCACAATTTGTTCCTCATGCTTTAACCCTTGATATTCATTGTGCGCAACCAATTCTAGGCAGTTACATGGCGTCATTAGAATTGGCAAGACGCGCAATTAATTTCTTGTGTGTAATTCATGTTATTCATTGTACGCTACCATTTCCTGACTTTCATATGGTGACATTCGAATCGGCATTATGCGCGATTCATTCCCTGTGTTTTAAAATCACGTTGTTCATTATGCGCTACCACTTCATGGCATTTACTTGGTGGCTTTCGAGTTGGCAAAACACGTGATTTATTTTTTGAGTCTAATTTATGTTATTCATGGTGCACAATCATTCCATGGCATTACAACCTTTGTTAAAATCTGCAATGTGCGCAATTCGTGTTCCGGTAATTTTGAGAAAACTAAAATGCTAGAGTTCTAGATGTAATGTTGTATGCACATAATACATTCCTCAAACTCGATCCATATGATGTTTTAGAAATCATTCAGATTATTTCCTGATCCTCATGCAAAAGGTAATACTTGAATTTGAAAGTTGCATTTCACCTAACTTGATTCCCTCACAGGTATCCAGTCATCTTGAAGCCTAGTTATTTAAGTCTATGCTTAGGTTGTCCATGTTTTCAAAATGGCAACGCTTAGAGTCATAGCCTAGTACTGATTAATGTGATATAATCTTGATATTGTGTGCTTTAACCTTTTTGCTTCCTACAGGTCTCCTTCCCAGCTGTTCCCTTCCTTCCCAGCTGTTCCCTTCTGAATCCCCTTTTTCCCACTTGGACTCTCTTAGACTCTGTGACAATTCTAGTCAGAGTATTGGAGCTGTCTTGTGGTGGAAGTGTTGGGAACGTGCACAGACCCCGAGGATCTGGTGACTCTGACAAGTGTACATTTCTATGCCAAATGTGTAATGTATCAGAACAATATTGGTTCTACCTCCATGACTCCATTGGAACACAGTTCACTAGGTGAAGTGTGTTTTGTTGATATGTTTCCAATGTGACATAAATAATTCCATGCCACCTTCTCCAGGCTACTGTACTGTTGTAAGCAACAGGGAAGTTCTGGGTGCTTCATTTCTTATTGTTGTTTTATTGTGTATGTGACAAATAAATGTCTGCATGACCTTGTGTGGGATCTCTGGGAATTAACATGGCATTGGGATACTGTTGTATGACAACAGGTAACTGTGGTATGCTCCATGAGACAAAGCATTAAAAGTGATGTGGTCTCCTACTTGTTTAATGGTTACTGTGATTGCACAACTTCAGTCATGCAATTGTAGTTGTCTGAGATCCTGATTTTCCTGTGGGCTACTGTTGACAGTTCAGATGGCATGCATGCATGTGCTGTGGTACATGTAGGAGCCACTTTGGTGGAGTTTGTTGCTGGGACCTACTTAAAGTAATGGTAATGTTTGCTAATCACAGCTGCTGTTCAAGTGTGATCAGGAACATGTGGTGACCCTTTTTCTCTTTGTATTTTCAGCATCAGCCCAGGCAGGCGAAAGAGACAGGGCACAGCCAAGTGGGGAAGCATCTGGCCACTGTTCCTCTGGTCAAGACACCACTGAGGCAGTGGGACCCAGTGGCTGGGAGGGTGAGGGGAGTGCCATGGACGAGACTGGATCTACTTCCTTATTGTCAGAATCTACTTCCAGTGGCCACTTCCTAGTCCCATCGGGACGTACTCCTGTACCATCTTTGTGCGCCACCCCCAGTTCTATCGCCACCCTCCCTGTTGCTCCCCATCCATTTGGCCGTGCCCACTCACCCAAGAGGGTGAGCGTCTCCTTTGCCGCAGGCACCTCTACCCCTTTTATCCCTGCTGCCCTGAGTGAAGAGGCTATTGACTTCCTGAGGAACTTCTCTGTGGGTCAGACTGCCATTGCGAATGCCATCCAGGGGTTGTCCAGCAGACCAATTCTTTCCTGGAAGGCATTAAAGTGCCTTGTCTGGCCTACAGAGATCTTTTCAGGCTCTAGCGCCCTCACTGTCTGCAGCAAGTCACCCCCCCACTTTCTATCCCCACTCCACCTACCTCTTCCCAATCCAAATCCCCCATTCCCCTACCTATCCCAAGCACACAGACATATCTGCACACACCCACCTCAACACACACAAGCAGCACACATAAACACAAACACCACATGACACACCATCACTCAAGTACTCAACATACACCCACACACACATCAGCCACCACTTCAGCAGACACCCCCATCAACCCACACACCACATCAAGCATACCCAAAGGCACCGCCACAATAGGCAGTGACACACCCGCCATACCCCAAACACCACCCCAACAGACACACAGACATTCACCACACCCACCATACCTGCAGACACCACCCCAACATACACAGACACACAGATATTCACCACATCCATCATACTTGCAGACACCACCCCAACAGACACACAAATATACACCACTACCAGCATACCTGCAGACATCCCTCCAACAGACACACACATTCACCACTCGCACATCACTCAGCACCTCCACCTCCCAGCACCCCAAGACACACAAACGACCACTCACACATGCAACAGACACCACCCAAACATAAGCATCCCTCACACACCGAAGACATCAATGCCCACACTCCACACAACCTCTCCCTCATCCTCCAAATCCCCAACCCCTTCTGATGGCCTTTCCCATGTTCCAAAGAAGAGTTTGCTTTTTGAACTTGCCCTTTCCCCTGTTCCCTCTACCTCTATCCCAAACCCAGAAGGCCCCAACCCACATCCCAACCCATCCCTTCCACATCCAAGTTCTCCCCGTCACACCTGCCCCCCCTCCATGCAAGTACCCATACTGCTCCCCCCAAGGAGAAGCCAAACCCTCCTAAACCCAAACCCGCCCATCCCAAATCAGATCCCACCCCAAGGATGAGTCCTGAGGTCCTGCCCGCCCCTTTCTGTGGAGATTTCCTGGCAGTGATAGGAGTCAAGTGTGGGCACAATACTGTGCAGTGACTATATGATGTACTGGCCAATGGCCTTTGCTGTTATGCATTTTGTCATTAATAAACCCAAATGGTTGTTTTTGGGGGTTTTGGGTACACATTTGTCCTGCAATTCCTTTCCACCTTTCCACCTTTATGTTGTCCCAGATTAATTTGTGTTGTCTGCCTACAGTTGTGTGTGTTTCAGCCTGATTGCTGACCCATTTGCTGTTGTTATGAAAATCTGACTTTGTCTGCAATGCTGGTGTCACAGAGGACAAAGGTAGATGTTGACTATATGGATATTTGTTTGTTAATGCAATTCTGGTGTCACTGCATTGTGTTCTGTTTGGTATGGTAAGTATTTCATCTTGTGTTGTCCAATGCCAGCATCTATGGTGTTAGACATGTCCCCCTGATATGGATGGTATATTTGTTTCATGTGTGGCAGCTTGAGTTTTCTTAGTGCAGACATGGAGGGTGTTCAATTGTGCTACCTTTGTTTGCATTTGACTGTGCATGCATCCATTTTTCTGTTTGCACCTTCCAGCTACTTCATCTAGAGGTATGTACCCCTTGCAGCTGATGTTGTATTTGCTTTCTTGACATGCACTTCCACATTCTGCAGATAAGCATGTCCCTTGGCTCTACTATTGTTAGTCCCAGAGATACATGTAGGGCCAGTTCCTGTGCAAATGTTGTTTTCGGGCATGTCCAAAGTGATATGTGTCCCAGGGCAGCATCCTTCCATGAGTGCTCCTGATGCTCCCATCCCTATTTGTGCTGATATTGTTTGCATAATGAGCTTTGTACATTTGTCTCTGACTATTGTGCATCCCAGGTTGCTTCCATTGTGTTGCAATGTGAGTGATGTGTGGGTCCATAAAAGAGTTGTGTAATGAGAGTGGTGTTTGTGTTCCATGACGCATCCATATGTGTGTTGAATCTGACAAAAGTCCATGGCATGTGAGGAACGTGAAGGTGTCAGTTGTAGATGTGATGTTGCTGTGTTGTTAGTGCTGTGTGACACAATGTTGTGTACTCTTCACTGTCCCTGTGCCTAAAATGTACAGATGTGTGTTTTTGTGGAGTGTGAGTGACCTGGCCAAAGGGGGTGGTTTGTGGCTGTGAATGTGTACTTCTTTGTGAATTACTCCAACTGTGTAACGATGACAAGTGTACTTGGTGCCTGTGGCGTGAACCCCATATCATGTGGATGCCGGCGCGACGATCTCTTGTTGAGCATATTGACAGAGGTAGGTGTGTGTACTTACTGTCAGTTGCGTCCACAGTGGTGTGGATTTTGTGCAGCCTCGATGAGCAGCAGCAGGACGTGTGTGATAGGCTCCATTGCGGCCCATGATGTGTAAAGCTGCCTGCAGGTGAGGCCCTTTGTCATTATGTATCTCCCTGTTCTGTGATATTTGTCTCATTAAGGGGTTCTTATTATCTATTCTACTAGAAACACTGGACTTGGGGTCAGTATTTATCCTGCATTGGACTTTTCCTTTGGAATTCTCTCCTATTTTTAGGTCACTCAAAATGTGTGTTTTTCAGTGCCAGAAAGCCTTGAGGAAACAATGTTTTATCAATTTTCTAATCGATTAATCAATCTAGATGTGCATTCTGCATACAAATGATATTGCATAGAACCTGTTTTCACTCCTACATACTAGATTGCCATCTTATTTTGCTGCCAGTACGTAGCATTCTGGAAGGCTGTGCTCTGTGTTGGGATTTTTATTCAAGCTACATCCACAATTACAGCACATAGTGGTTAAGTTTGAGTGCATATGACTTTGGTGGCATGTAATGTAGCATGTGTCCCAGTTTGGTTACCAATTTCCTTTCTAGATCGAAGCACAGCTGTCTGGTTTGCCAACAACATCTTGGGGAGATTCAGAAAACTTTCCTGGGAATGCATTCCTCACATTGCTTACCATTGGCTTTGTGGTTTGTAACTCACATTTGCTTGCTTTCTATTTGCTGGTTTTATTTACTTTAGTCTGTCCACCCCGAGCTCTCCCCTTCATTGCCCGAATCCAATTTATAATATTCTTGAGCTAGTGCTCGATTTCTGTAATTAGGCCTTTAAATCTTGTTCTTATCTTGTCACATTTGCTCTGCAGTCAAATGTCAGGCTACGTCTTCTGAGGGAGCTTGGTGCTACCTTTTTTTTTGCTGACTTCAAAGTGAGAGGATTTATGTGATAATCATGCTGGCTACTGAAGGTGTGGTTGAAGAAGACTTTGCAATGTTAGTTTTTTTCTAGCACACAACACAATTAAATCTGTAAATGAACTGTACAGTTGATGCAGAATATATCAGAATTAGAAAAGCATGAATTGAGCACATTTTCTGGTAATTTTGAACTGTGGTGGAAACAAATAATGTAAAACAATTAAAAAAATAAGAACACTATGTGATGACATTTTCACACATTATTTTTGTGCTCTGTATACTTGTATTAGTGAAACTGTACATCTGTGCAAATGCAATGGTCATTTCAATTAAAGATGTGCCGTCTGTAATGGAAGTGTGCTATCACACCATGCATATTCCACACCACTCCACATTATGCCACTCTACTGCATGCACTTCACAATGCTTCAATGCACTCTACTATGCACCACTCCACTCTATGCCACTTATCTTTATGCCACTCTTCTCTACGCCACTCTACTCTATGCCAATGTACTCTACCCCACACTACGCTACCATGCACCACTGTATTTTCTCCCACTGCATTCTACATTCTGACCCACTCCACTCTACATCACTGCATCCTTTACCACTGCATTCTATATCAATGCACTCTACTCTGTACCACTCCACTCAATGCCAGTGCATTCTATGCACATCCACTCTACACCACTCTAATCTGCTTTGCACTCTACGCCACTGTACTCTACTGTGCACCTCTTCATTCTACTCTGAAACAATCTACTCTATGCAACTGCACTCGGTGCCACTCCACTCTGCGTCACTTTCCTCTTAGCCACTGCGCTCTACGCCAATGTGCTCTACGCCACTTTGCTCAACACCAGTGCACTCTATGCCACTGCACTCTACGTCAACTAGTCTGCACCACTGCACTCTGTGCCACTATTCTCCACTCTGCAACATTTTACACCACTATATTCTGCAGCGTTTTACGCCACTGCACTCTATGTCATTGTACTCTGTCACTCTATTCTACTCTGCACCACTGTACTCTATGGCATTGCTCTCTATGCCACTTTACTATGCACCACTCTATGCCACTGCATTCCACGCTAATGCACCCTACCCCATCCTACTGGCCACCACTGCACTCTTCGACAGTCTACTCTGCAACACTTTACTTTCTGCCACTCTATGCCACTGCACTCTATGCCACTCTGTTACTCTATTCCACTCTGTGTCATTCAACTCTATGCCACTGATAAATGCCCTCACCACTCTACACCACTCTATTCTACACCACTGCACACCACCCCAATGCACGCCACTTCACACAAAACCAATACACTCTACACCACTCTAATCTACACCATTGTACTCTGCATCACTTTACTCTGCCCCACTCTACTCCACTGCACTCTACGTCACTCTACTCTACACCACTGCACTCTACTCTGCAACACTGCACTCTCTGCCTCTGAGCTGCATGCCACTCTACTGTGCACCACTTTACTCTATGCCAATGCCTTCTACACCAATGCACTCTACGCTACTACATTCTATGCCACTACACTCTACACCACTACACTCTGTATCACTCTAATCTACTGTGCACCACTGCATTGTGTAACACTGCATTCTAAGCCACATAATTCTGCTCTGCACGACCCTACTCTATGCCAGTGCACACTACACCACTCCAGACTAGGCAACTTCGCTATACCCTGCACCAATCCACTCTACTCCACTTTTCTCTGCAACACTGTACTCTATACCACTGTACTAAAAAACAATGGACTCTACACCACTACTCTGTGCCACTGCACTCTACCTTCCACCACTATACCCTGAACCACACCACTCTATGCCACTTCACTCCACTATGAAACAATCTAGTGTGCACCACTGTACTCAATGCCATTGCAGTCTACTCTGCACCACTCTTTTCTATGTCACTGCACCTTACACCAATCTACTCTGCACCACTGTACTTTATGCCACTTCACTCAAGGCAGCTCTACTCCTCTCTACTACACTCCACCCTATGACACTCTGCTTTACGACGCTCCACTCTTCTTCATTCTATGCCACTCCACTCTACAGCACTCTTCTCCACTCTATACCACTCTACAAACATTACTCCACTCTAGACAACTCCCTCTGTCACTTTACTCTATTTTATGCCACACTGCTCCACTCTATTCCACTACACTACTTCATTCTACGCCACTACACTGTTCAACGCCACTCGACTTTTCAACACTCTATTCCCCTCTGCCATTCCACTCTCCTACAGTATTCTTCTCTATAACCATCTACTCCATTCTAAATCAGTCTACTTTACATCACTGTATTCCACTCAAAGCAACGTCCTCTACACCATGCCACTCTGCTCTACACCACTCCAGATCACTCTATGCCCCTCCACTCTACGACACTGTACTCCACTCTGACACTGTACTCCACTCTACTCCTGCCATGACACTCCCCCACATTCTACACTACTCAATGCTACTCCACACCACTCAACTCTACTCCACTCTTCTCTACCAAACGTTATGACACTCCACTCCATGCTTTTCTTCTTTACACCACTAACTTTTAGACATGCTGAACAGCACCCATGCTGGTGTACAACATGGCTAAAACATATTGGCAAAGTCAATAGATCTTGCATAGGAGAGACCTATTTGCTTTGCCAAATCGTTGTTCATTGTGCAAAGATTTATGAGGTAGCACATGACTGTCAGTTATAGGTTGTAAATATTGAAATGGGCTCTTTTGCTGTAGTGTACAATGTTGCGTGAATGTCACGAAATAACGATATTAAAAGGTTACGACAATTATCATATCCCTGTCATTAAAAGAATATTGTATTGTGATCGCATTTGTATAGTGCTTAATCCCACGTAGGAGATTTAAAGTATTGAAGTGCTCTGTGCACGCTGCTCCGGAACCCAAGGTTAATGGTTAATCCAGTGTTACTGGTTATTGGGATTAGTTTTGTGTGTTTAACCAAACCAGTCCATAAATTTACTCAGTTTCTTTGTGGCAGATTAAATGAATATGAATAACATTACCTTTGTAACACATTTTAGAAGCGGCCATGCTTAGTTGTTAAAATGTTATCATTACTTTAAAGAGGAGAAGAATGCACAGGAGCAAATTTGTGTAACTTGTCCTGCGACAAATGTTACAAATTAAACTATTTCTGACATGTTTGGGTAAAAAATGGTGACATGCAACTCAACTAGAACATTGGACTATCCAGTTTATTGAGATTCCTTCCAGAACTTCTATGCAGCTGGACCATGCAAGGCAAATGTTGACCGGGGCTTTTCTGCAGCATTTTACAAGGTACATGACACGCCCAGTCACATCCGAGGGCTCAAAACTGTTTTTCTACACTGTGGTTTCTTTACCAAATGTGTTTGGTGTGTCAGACTGCATGGGGCGTTTAGGAAGCATGCTGCTGTTGGTGCCCGGGGTCTCACTGTATCATACTGTTTTGCTGCCCAAAAGGAAGGAAGCACCGCACCTGATTCCTCTACCCCGCACGCCTAGAGGGCCCTTCAACCTCCTGGAGCGCGAGACGTCCAGGTAGCCTGCTATTGTTGGAGCCTGGGGACTCACCGTCCCCAGGGCTTAATTTGTAAATAAAAATGTGCCCGTGCCCAAAGGTTTCCTATGAAACGCGGCTGCTGCATTTGAATGTGCGAGGGCTGAATACTGAGGCAGCGTAATCCTAAAGCCATTTTTGGGACCTTTTAATCCATTTTCAGCCACTCCCTGCCCCTTCAGATCACTTTTACAGCTTTCTGCTTGCTCCCTTTGTGACGCTTTTTTGTTTTTCTCTCTTCCCCAATAAATGCCTTGTGTTCGCAGTAAATGCCTGATGCAGAAAAATAAGTGCTGGCCCTCAAAAATAAGTGCCAGAGACCCAACGAGCAACCACTGGCATAAATTAAGCAATGCCTGTCCCATACTATGTGCCCAGGAGGAAGGAGGAGGGCCCGCACCTGATTTCTCCGAGCCGCGCGCTTAGAGCACCCTTTCAAATCCTCCAGCACGGGACACCAAATATGTGACAGAATGGGGAAGTGCAAAGCACCTGCTGCTGCTCCAGCTAGCAATGGGAAACCCCAAAAATAATGAGAAATGCAGAGGCAACTGTACAATGGCTACAATAGATGAACTATAGGAGAGGTCAAGTCCACATTGGGTGATAAGGCCATGGTCCCCAAAGCACGCACCCTGAAAATAACCTCTTTCTATGTTAAGAAGGGAGGGCCACAACGAAGAAACTAAATAAGCCCCATATCTTCATTAGGTCGTCCTATGGAGGACATGGGATCTTTACCCTTGCCAACAGTAGACATATATTTAAACCTATTGGCCTAAACCCAATTACCGTGTCACACTGAAAGAGAAAAGACAATATCACTGGGATCAGAGGAAGAAAGGGGCGGGGGGTGGGGCAGTTTCTCGTGTCACTTGTGCAAATAGCTATTCACCCTTGGCCGTTAGGGAGTCAATTAGTGTCACTGTGACAAATTCAACATCCCATAGCCTTGCTATTCACAGGCCCCTCTCTTTAGAGCAACCTCATGTGGGAAGGGAATCACCTCAACTTCCCAAATCGCTGTAATGACAGAAGTGAAGTAAACCGTGAAAATTGACACCTTAACACGTGAGGTTGCGGATTTGAAGGGACTAGTGAAATCCCTAATGACATAAACCGAAGACCAAGGGGGATTTCTACATAACAAGTGCAGGGAGTTGAGTCATCTGCTACCCAACCATCTTGTCCACAGAGCCTAGGCCCACCAATTATACGCCATAAACACTGGACCAACCCTGCCCAGGTGTGCTCTGACCTGCCAGATTGCCTCTTTCCCATGGTAAGGGTGATACTGAGCGCGGTGCTATGATACACGGAGATAACATGTCACAAAGGGGATCAGCAGAGCCAAAGGGCCCCAGTGCCTCAAGGATAAGCCAATATTACCACCCCCTCACCAGAGTTTCACAACGTGTAATGGCACCCATGCAACAAACAGTAATTATGAGTGCACCGTGTAGCATGAGGGAGCACAGAAAGGACCCTCCCACCCCCAAAACATGGACCATCCCAGTGAACACATAAACAAAGCTGGGGAACACTGACCCTGCATTGTAGGAAAGTGCCCTCTTTTTGGCATTGTTCCCCCCACTTTTTTCCCTTCTGTCAATGTGTTTTGACTGTGTTCACTGGGGTCCTGCTAACCAGGACCCCATTGACTGTGCTATCTCCCCTTAAATTTGGTTGTTCCTGACTTTGTACACCCCACAATTGGCATACTGGTGTCCGCATGTAAGTCCCTAGTATATGGTACCTAGGTAATCAGGGCAGCGGGGCACCAGTGGTTCCCTATGGGCTGCAGCATGTATTATGCCCCCCATTGGAGCCCATGCAAAATGTGCCTGCAGGCCTGCCATTGTAGCCTTCGTGAAAAGGTGCATGCCCCCTTTCCCTACAGGTCACTGCACCAGGTCTCTGTAAGTCACCCCTATGGCATGCCCTCCTAGCCCAGAGGGCAGGGTGCAAGTACCTGTGTGTGAGGACACCCTTGCATGAGCAGAGGTGTCCCTACAAACTCCTGCTCCATTTTCCTGGACTTTGTAAATTGTGGGAATGCCATTTTACCCGTGTCCTGGACACAGATCACTACCTGTGTCGAGCTACATAATGGTAAATTCGAACCTTTGGTATGAAACATGTCAGAATCATACCCCAATACGTTTGCCAGTATGCTCCTTGGAGGACCCCCAGCTTTGCTCCTACTAGTTTGTAGTGTTTTCCCAGGCAGCTCGCACTGCTGCCATCCTACAGAAAGGTTTCTCCCTCCTGCTGCTTGACCAGCTCAAGCCCAGGAAGGCAGGACAAAGGTTTCCTTTGGGAGAGGGAGGCTCCACCCTCTCCCCTTGGAATTAAGTGTTGCATGGCTTACATTGTGTTACCAAGCAACTGGTATGCTTTGAAGGGCACATTTGGTGCCCTCCTTGCATAATCCGGTTTGCACCAGTCCAGGAACACCCCAGTCCCTACTCTGGCACGAAAGTGGACAATGGAAAGGGGAGTAACCACCCCCTGTCCATCACAGTAAGCCCTTGCCTATCCATGCAGAACAGCACCCCGTGCACCGGGCCTCTAACAGCTACCAAGGCTTGTTGACATCTCCTTCAAGAGATCTTCAGGCACCGTATAACATCAACACTCCGACCTGTGACACACAGCCCTCTGTGTGCTCCTCTAGCTATGTGGGACTCCTTCCTAGGCGTGCTGCGTGGGTCTCACCTCAACTCCTGCACTTGCTGCCTGTGGGCTGCCTCTTTTTCGTGTGACTCTCCTCACTGCTGAGGTGCACCCAGGACTCCCCTCTGTGGGTTGAGTCCTCACGTCCCCTGTTGGTCCCCGGCAGCTCCGTTTTTCTTCTCTAGCCACATTTGCCTTTGCCAAGGCTTGTTGGTGGTTTTTCCACACCACTGACCGACTACAATCCTTCTTCCAGCGTGGGACGTCGACGGCATCACTTCAGGAACTCTTCAGCTGCTCCAGTGCTGCACTGCTGACTGTCTTCATTCACCGTCGACCTGGTCCTCCATCCACAGATTGGTGAGTAGTGGCTCCTGTCACGACCGAACACTCCAATGTGAACTGGACTTGGGCCCCTTCCTTTACAGGTCTTCCTCTACCAGGATCCACCTTTGGTTTCTTGCAGTCTTGCCTGGGTCTTGCAAAATCCTCTTCTGAAGTCCTGTTGGTGGGTTTGGGGAGAACAAGGTACTTACCTCTTTTCTCAAGCTCCCCTCTACCGATTTCACTTTCGTAGGTGGGGCCCAACTTTCGCATTCCACTTGTTTAGTATATGGTTTTGTCCACCCCACATCCCCCGGGCCTTCAGTACTTATTATTGCTTTCAGTGTTTTCTATTGCCTCTTATGCTAATTCCTGACTTCTAATGGTTATATAATAGTGTGTTTCCTCACCTGCTAGTGGAGTATTGCCTATACAGTATTTTAGTATTTGTGTTACCATAATAAAGTACCTTTATTTTTTGTATCACTGTGTGATTCTTTCATGTGTGTCAGAGCTGTGTGACTACAGTGGTATTGCATAAGCTTTGCATGTCTCCTAGATAAGTCTTGGCTGCTCATCCACAGCTACCTCTAGAGAGAACTGGTTTCCTAGACACTGACTACACCTCACTAACAGGGGATACCTGGACCTGGTATAAGGTGATAACATAATAGGTACTCACCACACACCGGGACAGCTTTCTACATGCATGACAAAAGTCCCAAAGTTGAGGCAGGCTAGCTGGGAGGATTGAGACTCACTCGTAAAAAAGGTTAGCCACTGGATCAGACAGAACCAGCAATGATTGTCAGTTGTGCACTCAGATATAGTGAAAGCAGAACAACTACCCAGTGGAAATGGAAGTAATGATGCCATTGCCCTTTCTATTAGTAAGAAAACTATAGTTAATGGTTTGATCACTATGGACTTAAGGTCCAGTCCATTTTTAAAGACACACAATAAGGTTTAAGTTGCACAGACCGACCACTGACACAGATACTCATTGAGGACCCACAGGCCCGAATTAACCAACCCCCACATTACCATAACACGACAAGCCTTGAGGCTGTAGATTGACTGAGGAAGACCTTACCAGCCAATAACCTTACTACAAAATAATTACATAACTAAGTTCAAGAGTTGAACAAAATAAGACATATGTTATGGCAGGGTCGTACACCAGGTCCCCCAGGGGGAAGAAAGAGGGAAGCGCCACACAAGGTTTGGTATGGAGACAGGGCTAGAGGCTGCATCCTACATCTCAAGAACACCTACGCCGGAATCTATATGCTTAGTTTCCTGGAATGTAGCAGGATTAAGGTATAAATTAATGGGTCCAGACTGGCATAGGTATATAGATCAGTATCATCTCTTCCTCTACCAGAAGACTTAGTTATTGAATCCACTATGCAAGTTAGGATACAAAACCTTTACATATTAATGCAGTTCCCTCGCTGAGTGGTAGACTATAAGAAGGGTTGGTTTTTTGGCTGAACATTTCTCCAAATGCTCTGTCAACGTGCACCTCACATACTTGTCAGATATTCTGGGGCAAGTTTAAGCACCCATAATAGAACTCTAGTTCACTTGTTCAAAGTGTATGTCTAGAGTCCCAGGTTGCAGAAACGTTGGCTAGTGTCCTCAACACCATAGACCCCAAAGATACAACCATTATATGTGGTGATTTCAATTGTATATGTGAGCCAATAAATGGTCTAAATTCTGAAGGAAGAGGACAGAGCAAGAGGCATTCTACAATTAGTGGCCGGTCCACCAACACTATGCACAGTAGCAGCTATGCAGTGGTACATCTTAAAATAGAACACAGTCTTAGAGCATGAAATGGCAGGATAAACTCTGACAACCCTAGCCCATACACATTTAAAAGCACCAGTGTTCGATCAAATATAGATTATATTCTACACAATGTAGCAACATGCAATAGGACAATTGCCTTTAAAGTAGGTAACAGAGAAGACAGCAACCATTTTCCGCTATGTCCAGAGATGTCAAGTTGTCTCCCAGAATCATGGCCACTTGACAGGGGTCCACCGACAATACAACCAACCATCGGAAATAACCATAGGTTGGTAAAGTAGCTGTCTATAGTGAACAACCTGGAGACTATGGCCAACATCTATAATGAATTGGCCGATACAATGACCCCTTTTGTTGACTATATTCCATCTGAAATTCCAATTAAAGACATCCAATATGCCTTGTTTGCAAGTCTAAGACTACATCTAACAAAGTTGCCAGTCCAAAAGAAAGGAAAAGGGACTATAAGAGATTCCCTGTGCAACTCATGGTACATGAAGGACTGTAATGAGGCCAAGAAGTTGTTACTCCAAGCTCTAAATACCAAAAGTGCACTAACCTTGCAGGAGGTCAAGGCTAACTACAAAAAATATGAAAAGGAGAGTTGCCAACTTCAAAAGAGGCCAAACACCAACATAACACTTCAAAAAGCCAGACACTAAATTACATTTGGAGTCTGGAAAATGATTATAAGAAGGGGAGGTTGAGTCCCCAAACATTTGTCCTCTGCCAAGCAGCCAGATGATGTGCATTAGAAGTGGAAGTTCTATAAGACTTCAGCCTGTGACCAGGACCGGGGGTCAAGGCCTGCTAGTCTTTCTGCTGGGTGAGGGGACTTCACCCGGGAAACCAAGACCACCTGCCCTAGAGTCTGGAGCACCTGTCAGCTTGCCAAAACCAGTTTGCCCTGTGAGGAAGAGGAGAGTGTTGGAGGGAGTAAGGTCCAGTGGGGAGGCCTAACACGAGCAGTCCCTGTTGTAGGATTCAGCTGTGTACCGTCAGGCTGGATCCCATGTGCATGACTGTTTTCGGCGACCCCTGTATGCTAGAAGAGAGATGCCGCTGACTGAGCGCTGTGTGGAGGGTGCTGAACTGACACAGGCTTATTGTGTTGGCCCAGTATGTGGGATGCTCCACCAGTGAAGAAGGTTTGTGACAAGCATGCCAGGACTCGTAAATGCCTGAGTCATGACCCCACATGCCAGAAGGGGCTGACGTGATGTGGGTAATTGCACCTGAAGAGTCTAAGTTATATCCATAAGATACCAAGAAAACCCCAAATGCCAGGGGGGCTGCTGTGATCAAATCATCAAAGATTATGGGGAGTTGCCCAGGTCTGGAGTGAAGCTGAGACCAGTGGTTCTAGTCGCACTAAAGGATCTACCCTGACTGATCCCCTTGGATCAGGAGGATGCTGAGGAGTACTATGCACCTTTGCAGGACTCCATTCAGGAGCCCAAGGACTGAATTTACCTGCAAGGGAGAACTTGGGTTGCTGCATCACTGTGAGCTGGAAGCTGCTCTTATTGCTGTGGACAGTGGATGCGATCCTCAAGAGACTCAGCCTGCGCCCACTTGAGGCTAACACGTGTACCGCAAGTAGTCTCACTTCTCGAAGCAGGACCTTTTCTCACTAGTCCCCGCGCTGAGACACCCAATGTAACACCAAATGCTTCTGTGCTGCTGTAGAAGGTAAGACTTGAACTAGCCCCACCCCCTTCACAGGGAGCCTTGACTGCTTAACTACAGCTACCACTGAGAGTCAAGAACAGAAAGAGCACTTTGGGATATCAGGAGTAAAAGGCCTCAAACACCACTTTTGGGCCCAGTAATCCTTGCTTTCCCCATGGCCCTCTGGAAGGGGTTCTCACAAACTCCTCGCAGGACTGAAATGTTTTGAGACAAATGAAGGATTCAAGCATGCAAGGCTGATTGTGCAAGGCGAAACTACATGGTTCGCATATTTAAGGCTAGCATCGTCATTCTACATAGTGACAGGGCACAAGGCATGCGAAGTGAGGTAACTAATTAGCATATGTAATTTACAATGAGGTCACAGGAAATCAAACCGGGGCGGTGGCGGACCCAGATGACCATCAAGTCGACAGTGTTCCGCCTGCCATATTTATATGCTACAGTCCTGCAGGCGGTGTACAGGTGGTGGTTTACAGACGGAGGGAGGACATCACAGGAGCCAATGGACATTGGACTATGGCATTGGCTATGGAATAGAGGTAAGTCAAACATACACACAATACATTTGTGTAGGAAAATGGCTCCCTGTTGCAGTTACCCCCCACTTTTTGGCTGATATTGATGCTGACTTGACTGAGAAGTGTGCTGGGACCCTGCTAACCAGGCCCCAGCACCAGTGTTCCTTCACTAAAAATGTACCATTGTTTCCACAATTGGCACACCCCTGGCCTACAGATAATCCCCTTGTAAAAGGTACCAGTGGTACCAAGGGCCCTGTGACCAGGGAAGGTCTCCAAGGGCTGCAGCATGGGTTGTGCCACCCTTAGGGACCCCTCACCTAACACATGCACACTGCCATGGCAGATTGTGTGTGTTGATGGGGAGAAAAAGGCAAAGTCGACATGGCATCCCACTAGGGTGCCATGCACACAAAATACTGCCTGTGGCATAGGTAAGTCACCCCTCTGGCGGGCCTTACAGCCCTAAGGCAGGGTGCGCTATACCACAGGTGAAGGCATAGCTGCATGAGCAATATGCCCCTACAGCGTCTAAGTCCATTCTTAGAGATTGTAAGCACAGTGTGGCTATATTAAGTATATGGTCTGGGAGTTTGTCAAAAACAAACTCCATAGCTCTATAATGGCTAAACTGAACACTGGGAAGTTTGGTATCAAACTTCTCAGAATAATAAACCCACACTGATACCAGAGTTGTATTTATTAAAAAATGCACACAGAGGGCATCTTAGAGATGCCCTTGTATTTTACCCAGTCATTTAGTGCAGGATCGACTGGTTTGTGCCAGCCTGCTGCTGAGAGACGAGTTTCTGACCCCATGGGGTGAGGGCCTTTGTGCCCTCTGAGGCCAGAAACAAAGCCTGCTCTGGGTGGAGGTGCTTCACACCTCCCCCCTGCAGGAACTGTAACACCTAGCAGTGAGCCTTAAAGGCTCAGGCTTTGTGTTACAGCTCCCCAGGGCACTCCAGCTAGTGGAGATGCCTGCTCCCTGGACACAGCCCCCACTTTTGGCGGCAAGTCCAGGGGAGATAATGAGAAAAACAAGGAGGATTCACCCACCAGTCAGGACAGCCCCTAAGGTGTCCTGAGCTGAGTCAACCCTTGCCTTTAGAAATCCTCCATCTTGATTTTGGAGGATTCCCCCAATAGGAATAGGGATGTGCCCCGCTCCCCTCAGGGAGGAGGCACAAAGAGGGTGTAGCCACCCTCCAGGACAGTAGCCATTGACTACTGCCCTCCTGGCCTAAACACAACCCTAAATTCAGTATTTAAGGGTGACCCAGAACCCAGGAAAAGAGATTCCTGCAACCTTAACAAAGAAGCAAGACTGCTGACCTACAAACCCTGCAGAGAAGACGGAAAATGACAACTGCTTTGGCCCCAGCCCTACCGGCCCGACTCCTGACTCGAAAACCTGCAACCAGCGACGTCTCCGACAGGGACTAGCAACCTCTGAAGCCTCGGAGGACTGCCCTGAACCAAAGGACCAAGAAACTCCTGTGAGCAGCGGCTCTGCTCAACTTCAACAACAACTTTGCCTCTTTCTTGCAACTTTAAAGGACTTCACTCTTCCCGCCAGAAGCGTGAGACTTCACCCTCTGCACCCGATGCTCCCGGCTCGAGATCCAGAGAACTAATACCACAGGGAGGACTCCCCGGCAACTGCGACCCTGTGAGTAGCCCGAGATGACTCCCCTGAAAACCCACAGCTACGCCTGCAGAGAGAATCCAGAGGCTCCCCCTGACCGCGACTGCCTGTAACAGGGGACCTGATGCCTGGACCAAGCACTGCATCTGTAGCCCCCAGGACCAGAAGGAACTAAACCTCAGTGCAGGAGTGACCCCCAGGCAACCCTCTTCCTAGCCCAGGTGGTGGCTGGCCCGAGAAGCCCCCTGTGCCCTGCCTGCACCGCTAGAGTAAAGGGTGTGTTTTGTGTGCCTACTTGTTTCCCTCCTAGTGCTCTACAAAACCCCCCTGGTCTACCCCCCGAGGACGCGGGTATTTATCTGCTGGCAGACTGGAACCAGAGCACCCCTGTACTCCATAGGTGCCTATGTGTTTTGGGCACCTCTTTGACCTCTGCACCTGACCGGCTCTGAGCTGCTGGTGTGGTAACTTTGGGGTTGCCTTGAACCCCTAACAGTGGGCTGCCTACGCCCAGGAACTGAGACTTGTAAGTGTCTTACGTACCTCACAATATAACCAATACTTACCTCCCCCAGGAACTGTTGATTTTTGCACTGTGTCTACTTTTAAAATAGCTTATTGCCATTTTAACAGAAACTGTATTTGTTATTGCTTTAATTCAAAGTTCCTAACTTACCTGTGTGGAGTACCTTGCATTTTATGTATTTACTTCAAATCTTGAATTTGTGGTTCTAAAAATAAATTAAGAAAATATATTTTCTATATAAAAACTATTGGCCTGGAGTAAAGTCTTTGAGTGCGTTTTCCTCATTTATTGCCTGTGTGTGTACAACAAATGCTTAACACTACCCTCTGATAAGCCTACTGCTCGACCACACTACCACAAAATAGGGCATTAGAATTATCTAATTTTGCCACTATCTTACCTCGAAGGGGAACCCTTAGACCCTGTACACACTATCTCTTACTTTGAGATAGTAGATATAGAGCCAACTTCCTACACTTTGTCATACGTGTCCCTCTACATCACACACAACACAAAACATCACATATACACTATTATTCATTGTCGTTCCACCACCACACGTACATGCCGCAAACACACATTGATGTACATCCATGAACAACACACACACACCATTGACACTGTACCCACTCATAACACAACCACTACAAACGACACAACTATACACCCATCCACACACGCACACACAATCACACACAATCTTAACTACATACATCATGCCAATGACTGCCACACAACAACACTCACCTGAATGTTGCGTGCAGCAACACAACACACAACATACATAACAACATCAATGCCATATGCAAATAGCCCACATAATGATACAACCACATCACCCATTCCAGCTTCCTCCACCTCACATAGATGAACACATTGCATGCCACACTTATTGACTCACACACACAACTCAAAGCACAACATGACAGGTACAGGTCCCTTTGCAATATGCACACATGGACATAGTTGACAGGTGTCATTATACTGTCATGAATACTGCAAGGAACACTGACACCAAAATGACAGCTGCGTATGTGTGCAATATCTATTGTGCACCTTGTGTCCCCATCTGTGTCTGACCCACTTGTGTCACAGTAATTGAAAAAAAAATATTGTGAAATGTACATGTCTGCAATGGTCCTGAGCGCATGTGCAGTGACCCCCCAACGTACACAGCCAGTGTCCAGCCAGCCTTAGTGTCCAGCGATGGGAGCGGTTTGGGTTTTTCCCATGGCCCAGTGGCAGCAGCAACAGAGGGTGTTGTCCAGTCGGTGTCCAGACAGAGATGGAAATTGAGTGGGGAAAAAAGGTAAATTGCTTCCTTCCCCAATCCACCAAGTCAGAAGTCACCGTTGGACCGCCACAAATTGCAAGGCACATCCAAATCTGCATGATGGTGATGTGGCAGGAGTCCCGCCGCCAGCCACTATTTCCTATGGTGCGTCGCAGCGGATGGGAATCCTTGATGAAGTCTTCGGGACTCGAGTGAGTTATATTCTATGGGACCGCCAACATCTAAATCGGGTGGACGGACCGCCTAGCTGGGGTACAGGGTTTTCCTTGAAAAAGTGTCTGCCACCATCTAAATGAGGCCCTTAGTTTACAAAAACAACAAGCTTACAATCATGCAGAATGTGAAAAACAATTTTTGGTCTGTTTTACCTTTTATGAACCACATGTTTTCTACATATCAATGTGTATTTCAGTTGAGAAATGTCTGAAAGGGACTCTATTAGAGAGTAAACAAATTGTGCTGGGTGTATTTTGTGAACAAACCTGCTGCTAAAACGAGTTTGTTTCTTGCTGGTGTTCTCCATATCCAGCTTCATAGCACAACAGCATGGCAGATTTGCAGTTCACTAGACAACAGAGGGATTAATTGAGATAAGTTCTTGGGTCTTACTCAGATAAAAGACTCAAAGATTACCTAAACACCCCCATCCCCCTACTAAGCCTTTCTCACAATTAAAGGGAAGGATGCCATTGGGAAGGCGTTTTAGAACACCCAATATAGTGACGAAGTCTCACAATAAGTGCCATACAGTTGCGTCATAGTTGTAGTGATGTAGTAAATGTAGGAAAGTACCCTCTTTTTGGCATGGTTAGCCCCACTTTTTGCCTGATGTCAGTTTGTTTTGACTGTGTTCACTGGGATTCTGCTAACCAGGACCCAAGTGACTGTTCTCTCTCCCCCTCTAAATGTGGTTGCTGGGACTTCAGACACCCCACATCTGTCATACTGGTGCCCCCATATAAGTCCCTAGTATAAGGTACCCAGGAACCCAGGGCATTGGGGCACCAGGGGTTCCCCATGGGCTGCAGGATGTTTTATGCCACCCATGGGAGCCCAGGTAAAATGTGCCTGCAGGTCTACCATTGCAGCCTGTGTGAAACAGTGTATGCACCCTTTCACTTCAGGTCACTGCACCAGGTCACTGTAAATCACCCCTATGGTTGGCCCTCCTAGCTCAGATGGCAGGGTGCAAGCACCTAAGTGTGAGGGCACCCCTGCATGAGCAGAGGTACCCCATGAACTCCCGCTCCATTTGCTTGGAACATGAGTGCAGGAAAGCCATTTTATCTGTGTACTGGACATAGGTCACTGCCTATGTCCAGCTACACAATGGTGACTCTGAACCTGGGCATGTTTGGTATCAATCATGTCGGAATCATACTCCAATACTGTTTTGAGTATTGGTTGTATGATTCCATGCACTCTGGGGGCTCATTAAAGGACCCTCAGCTCTCTCCCACCAGCTTTCTGGGGTTTTCTGGGCAGCCCACGCTGCTGCCACCCATCAGACAGGTTTATGCCCTCCTGCTGCTTGTCCATCTCAAGCCCAGAAAGGCAGAACAAAGGATTTCCTTTGGGTGAGAGAGGCAACACCCTCTCCCTTTGGAAATAAGTATTACATGGCTTGGGAGGGGGTAGCCTTCCCAAGCCACTAGTATGCTTTGAAGGGCACATTTGGTGCCCACCTTGCATAAGCCAGTCTGCATTGGTTCAGCGATCTCCAGTCCCTGCTCTGGCACGAAACTGGGTAGTGGAAAGGGGAGTAACCACTCCCCTGTCCATCACCACCCCAGGGGTGCTGCACAGAGCTTCTCCAAGTGGCCACTTGATTCTTATATACAAGCATGACAACCGACTGGATGTGTGAGGGCATTTGATTCTACTTTTGGAGTGCCCCTGTGGACTTATCCTTCCTTGTTCTGGAACAGTGTAGTCTTGTATATAAGTATCATAGGTCGGGAGGCTGTACACAGTACCATTAATCTCCCTGTACCTCTTGTTGTAGTATAGGCCATTTGATTCTGCCATCTTGAATCCAAGGTGGGCAGAGGCCTCTGGGAGCATCTTGAGTGTCCAGGTCAGGCAGGTGACGTCACAGCCCCCTCCTGGTAGGTGGTCACCTTACTAGGTGACCAACCCCCCTTCCAGGGTTATTTAGGGTCTCCCTCTTGGGTGGGTCCTCAGATTCAATGTGCAAGATTCCAGCAGGACTGCTCTGCATTGTTTACCTTGACGTCTGGCCACTGGAACCGCAACTGGACTTCACAGGAACATACAATTTGCAGCTACAGCAACAACTCCGCTCTGCAACATCGTTTCTCTGTCTCCTTCCAGCAATTGCATCCTCTGAGGGTGGCAAGTCTTCAGCCTGCACCAAGAAGCAAGAAGGAATCTCCCTACGAGTGGAGTCACTCCCCTGCATCTGCAGGCACCAACTGCAACGATGACCAGCTGCATGGATCTCCTCTCCTCCAGAGCTGTGTGGATCCTGCACCACGAGGGGTGGTCTGGAGTGGTCCCCTTGGGCCTCTCCACCAGCTGTCCAACTTAGGAGACGGTAAGCCCTGACTTCTCCATGCAGGACAGTACTCACTGCACCGCATCTCTTGCAACTACCAAGACTTGTTAGCATCTCCTCCAAAGGGTCTTCAGGTACTGTATAGCCCGTGCCCCCAGCACTCTTCCCTGTGACGCACAACCCTCTGCTTGTTTCTCCTGCGACGTGGGACTCCTTCCAAGGTGTGCTGCATGGGCCTCACCCCGAATCTGGTGCTTGCTGCCTGTGGGTCGCCTGTGGGGGCTGCCTCCTCTTCCTATGACTATCCTCACAGTTGAGGGTCACCCGGAACTCCCCACCGTGGGTTGTGTCTTCCTGGACCTTGCTGGTCCCCGGCAGCTCCGCATTTTTTCATCAACGCCATTTGTCTTTGCTAAGGCTTCTTAGTCATTTTTTCCACACCACTGACCGACTGCTATCCTTCTTTCGGCGTGGGGTGCCCACTGCATCACTCCAGGAACTCATCAGCTGTTCCAGTGCTGTACTGCTGACTGTCTTTGTCCACTGTCAACCTGGTCCTGCATCCATAGACGGGTGGGTAGTGGCTCCTGCCACCACCGGACACTGCAACGTGAACTGGTCTTGGTCCCCTTCTTTTTCAGGTCTTCCTCTTCCAGAATCCACCTTTGGTTTCCTGCAGTCTTGTCTGTCTTGCAATATTCTCTCCTGAAGTCCTTTTCGTGGGTTTAGGGAGAACCAGGTACTTACCTCCCTTCTCCTGGTCGCTGTGGGGCACTCTGGAAGTTCCTGTGTGAATTTCCTAGTTCCTCCTGCTCCCCTCTACTAATTCCACTTCCTTGGTTGGGGGCCCAACTTTAGCATTCCACTTTCTTATTAAATGGTTTGGTCCCCCCAGGCCTTCAGTATTTTCTATTTGCTTTCACTGTTTTCCAATGCATTCTCTGCTAATTCCTGACTTGTAATGTACATATAATAGTGTGTTTACTTACCTCCAGTAGGGGTATTGCCTATATAGGCCCTCATTACAACACTGGCGGACTGTGGTAAAGAAGCAGTAATACCGCCAACAGGCCGGCGGAAAAAAATGGAATCACAAACATGGCGGAAACCGCCAACATAGACAGCCACTTTAACACTCCGACCGCAACGACGGTAGAAACAAACAACTTTTCCGGGGCGGAACCAATGCTATCAAAAGCACGGCGGAAACAGTAATCAGAACGGAAAACTCTCGACACCCAACGAGGAACCAGGACGCCATGGAGCACGAGTTACACGTACTGCCCATGCTGGTCTTCCTCCTGCTCTATGAGGAGCAGGACAGACGCCGTCGACGACTACGGTGAGTACTGCACCTACAACACAGGGGAGGGAGGGAGGGAAAAGAGAGTGAAACACACACGCAACACACAATACCCCCAATCCCAATCCCACCCTCACCCACAACACCATACACACAAATGCATGCAGCAACATTACATATACACCCCTCCACCCCCTGGAAGAACGCAAGGACAAAATTAAATGATTGTAACGATTTCAATCATGAAAAATCAGATAGTGAAAGTTCAAAAATCAGTATATACAAATATGTACACCAACAACACAAGTCCGGATAGTGTACCAATCATTTGTCCGTGGACCAGTGGTCCCAAAATGCATGGGCAATGCCCACACAAGATACCTGACTCGAAATGGAGAGAACACTGCAGGGGCATCAGATCGAATATAAACAGACACCTCAGGGGAAAGGGGAGGGGGGCACCTCAGCGGGATGAACGCATGACGCCACTGCTCCTCGAAGGGGCTCCATGCCCATTGCTGTATCCTGGGGAGTGCAAAGCCACAGTCTCTCAAGTCTTTACAGTGGGTGGTTTGCCCACTGCTTTATCCTGGGGAGTGCAAAGCCACAGTCTCTCAAGTGGATAACATTCTCCACTGGTTCTGGAGGGAGCTTGGTGCCCAGAGTGCTTCATCCTGCCAAGGACTGGGGTAGTGGATGTGATTCTTCACCTGTTCAGGAGGGGGCTTGGTGCCCAGAGTGCTTCATTCTGCCAAGGACTGAGGTAGTGGATGTGATTCTCCACTGGTTCTGGAGGGGGCTTGGTGCACAGAGTGCTTCATCCTGCCAGGGACTGAGGTAGTGGATGTAATTCTCCACTGGTTCTGGAGGGGGCCTTGTGCCCAGAGTGCTCCACATGCAGTGTGGCCAGTCCTATAACCTAGGTGTGTGTGCCACGAGATTGCCTAGGAACAGGTAGCATGATATGCCATGGAGGCAGACACATACCCCACCCTGCTGCGGCTTCGCCTGCCACCTGCAGGTGCAAACAGTGATGAAAGTCATGCCTCATGGAAACTGGGCAGGGTCCAGGAAGTCTCCTCCAGCCTCGGATGGCTGCCCACTGGTGATGGTAGCCATGCCAGCTGTGGTGCCACTGTCCGAGCACATCGCGGGGCTGGTGGCGGTGCTTGCGGCGGTGTCTGTGGTGGTGGTGCTGCAGTTGTGCATGTGTCAGCACCTGTTGAGGGACACAGCAGGACATCTCCTGCAGCCTCGGATGGCTGCCCACTGTGGAAGATGCTGGGGACTGTTGCTGAGGCTGCAGACGTGCAGGTGGCGGTGCTGGTGGCGGGGCAGTTTGTGGTGTTTGCCGCCGTACAGGTTGGTGTAGTCGTTGACAAAAGGGGTGACACTAGTCCCTCAGTCGGTGCCACCGTACCCTGTCCTGACCTGCTGTTCTGCTTTTGTTCCTTCCACACCTTTGATGGTGCCGCAGGTGCCTTGCCACTGTCCCTTTTTGTTTTGGCAGAGCCTTTGGTGGCTGGTAGGTGCGGCTTCTCCCTCCGGGATGTGGGCACCTTCTTCACCTTGGCAGGTGGCGTAATGCCCTTGGCCTCGCAAGGTGGCACACTGGCAGCCCTGATGGGTAGCGCACTCTATGAACCTGCAGTTGCTGGCACCACTGTGCCTGGGGATTTGGTGGCTGAGGTGCTGGGCTGGGACCTGGAAAGCCTGGCCTAGGGGAAGGACAGGGGGTAGGTGTAGGGAAGAGGTCAATATTAGCCAGGAAAAGCTTCTTAGACACACTGGGACGGGAAGATGGAGGGGTTTTGGGAGTGGAGGAAGAGGTAGTGGTTGTAGAAGGTGTACGTTTCCTGAACTTGGGTGAAGGTGCAAGGGCCGGAGGCTGTTGTGAGGTGGATGGCTGTTGGGTGGGTGGGTGCCTGCGTTTGTGTACTTTGGGAGGAGTGCTCACAGACACACTGGGAGAGGACACAGGGGATGTGTGCATGGTAGTGGGGGTGGTGATTGCACGTGAGCGGTGTGTGGTGATGGGCATGCTGGTGATGGAGGTAGTGGCTGAGGATGTAGTGCATGCAGGTGTGAGTGGAGACGAGAGAGGGAGGGAGGAGGAGGTCGTGGAGGAGGGGGACACAGTGGAGGCAGTGGATGTTGCTGTGTCTGCATGGGGATGGTGCTTTTGTGAGTGCCTGTGGGATGTGTGGTGCTTATGTCTGCCATGTCCACTCTTGTGTGTTGATGAGAGTGCATGCTGGTCTGATGGTTTGCTTGGGATAGGCTGAGGTACAGGGGATTGGGTCTGAGTGGAGGAAGTTGGAGGGGGAAGGCTGGACACAGGGACAATGGCTGCCATCAGTGCTGAGGCCAGAGCCTAAAATGCTTTCTGTTGGGCCGCCTGCCCAGAATGAATGCCCTCCAGGTATGCATTTGTTTGTTGCAAATGCCTTTCAACACCCTGGATGGCATTCAAAATGGTAGATTGCCCAACAGTGAGGGATCTCAGGAGGTCAATAGCCTCCTCACTGAGGGGCTGACTGGGGCAGGGGCTGAGGTGCCTGGGGTGAAGGAGATGCCCACCCTCCTGGGTGAGCGGGCACGGGACATACACTGAGGGGCTGCTGGGAGGGCAGTGCTGGTAGGGGGGGTGGTGGCTGTACCTGTTGATGCGGTGGGCACAGAGGTGCCCACCACCGCAACGGAGCTCCCATCAGAGGAGGGGTCGCTGTCGCTGGTGTATGCTCCTGTCCCCGTTGTGGAGCTCCCCTCGCCCTCCGTCCCACTGGTGGCTTCAGACTCCGTTGCTTCACCCTTCAAGGCCAAGTGGGTTGCAGCTTCCTCCTGCTCCAGTGCCACTGCTTCTCCACCAGATGATGCTATTGCAAGCAAGAACAGGGAGACAAAACAATAAGGGGGGGGGGAAGACAGAAGCTTCTTCAGCGCATGCAACACCACTAATGTTGGTGGACACAGCACACAGGGAGCAGCCCTCTGCAATAAGCCATGCACTAACAGTTCCGAGCAAATTCACATTCCCATGGGGGACGAGGCCTAAGCCCAATGGCTGCACACCTGGAAGTCACAGGAGCCTGACTAGTTGTAGATGGCTATTACCAGTAGTGGGGTTGGGGTGCCACAGAGCCTGCCTAACAAGGGACCTAGCCTACCAAGTTCGTCCTGGCCTAGGGAAACCCACAGCCCACTTCAACCACCCAGATACCTCGTAAAGCGCACAGAGTCAGCTGAATTAGAGTGTATTCACCCCCTGTGTGGCTGCTGTGATGCCCTCAAGCGCCCATCCAACTCCCGATAGGCCACCGCCAGGATCCGGTACATCAGGGGGGTCATGGTGCGACGTGCACCCCTTCCACGTTGGGAGGCCATCCCCAGCAGGGCCTCTGCCATCTTCTTGCTCCAGCGGCACAGGTCATCCCATCTTTCACGGTAGTGGGTGCTCCGTCTATGGTAGACCCCCAGGGTCTGGACGTCCTTGTCGATGGCACGCGAAATACCCTTCTTCTGGTGGGCGCTGAACTGGAGGAAAAGTGAATTAAAAATGGATGTTTCTAATCCGTACATTTCATCTCACGCATTGCCAAACACCTCCCACCCTGGCCCAGCCATACATACACACACAATCCTGACATGCTGGCCTGTCCCCCTCCCCACCCTCTTCCATCCACAACACTCCATACACTCAGGTGCCGTACACCATGCTCACAGTGTACTAACCTGTTTGACTGGAGGACCGTACAGTTGGGTGCACTGGGAGAGGACCTCATCCACCAGTTTCTCCAACTCCTCTGAAGTGAAGGCAGGGGCCCTTTCCCCAGACACTGTAGCCATCGTCGCTTCCAGACACAGGTCACAGCAGCACTTGCAGTGTAGGTCCTCTCCTGTTGAAGGTCAGGTATCAAGTGAGTAAACAGCAAGAAAATGGCTCCCACGTCCGCGGCGGTGTGTACCATCACCGCTGGCGTACATCGTCATTGTCTCCTGTGACCCATAGGGCCCAATGTTAACCAATGCTGAGTTGCGCAGCGGTCTTCGACCTCCCACCGCGACGGTGTACAACGCCAGCGCAGTTACATCATTTCCCCTTGTCCCACCTTACAGGACAGGCAGACGCCATTTCAGGGGGCCACATGGGACGGAAAAAAACTGCGTCACACCTATCTAGGCCTGGAATACAGACAGATACCGGCACATTGTGATTTTCCAACATTTTAGCAAATAACACATTGTGTTGGATGACCCTCTGCTTGCTGTTCTCCTCCATAGGGCACGTCTGCTGGGGCAGGTGATGAGATGATGGCATCCTCTGATGTACAGACCCCTGGTGGACCTGTCGACAGTGGAAGAGAGACACATCATTATCACATACAGACTTGATCGTTCAACAATCCTGGAACTGTGTGCCCAGTTGGATCCAGACCTGATTTCAGCTATTCGCCATCCCACAGGAATCCCCCCTCTAGTGCAGGTTCTGTCTGTACTCCATTTCCTGGCCAGTGGCTCTTTTCAAACAACAGTGGCCATGGCATCAGGGATGTCCCAGCCAATGTTCTCTAACGTGTTGTCCAGAGTGTTATCTACCCTGCTGAAACACATGTGCTGCTACTTCGTTTTCCCTCAGGTGGAGGATTTGCCCACAGTGAAAGGTGACGTCTATGCCCTGGGACATATCCCCAATATCATTGGTGCCACTGATGGTACACATGTGGCATTTGTCCCCCACCCGCAGGAATGAACGGGTGTACAGAAACCGGAAAAACTACCATTCCATGAATGTGCAGATGGTGTGTTTTGCAGACCAGTACAGCTCCCATGTGAATGCCAAGTATCCTGGCTCTGTGCATGACGCTTACATTTTGAGGAATAGCAGCATCCCTTATGTGATGGGGCAACTTCTGAGGCACAGTGTGTGGCTAATAGGTGAGGCCAAGGTCCCAACACAGTTGACATAGGTGTCTGGGTATGGGGTTGTCCCTAAGGGTTAGTGTCTGTCTAACACTTGTCCCTCGACATTTGCAGGTGACTCTGGTTACCCCAACCTGTCATGGCTACTGACCCCAGTGAGGAATCCCAGGACAAGGGCAGAGGAACGCTACAATGAGGCACACGGCGAACTAGGAGGATTACAGAGCACACCTTCGGCCTCCTGAAGACCAGATTCCGGTGCCTTCATCTTACAGGTGGCTCCCTATACTACTCACCGAAGAAGGTGTGCCAGATAATCATGGCCTGCTGTATGCTGCACAACCTGGCTTTGCGACACCAGGTGCCTTTTCTGCAGGAGGATGGGCCAGATGGTGGTCTTGTGGCAGCTGTGGAGCCTGTGGACAGTGAACAAGAGGAGGCAGAAGAAGAGATGTTGACAACCGAAACAACATCATCAGGCAATACTTCCAGTGAGACACAGGTAAGAAGATGTAACTGCTTCCCACATCTCATACTATTGTTGGAGCTAGCATAAGTCTGTCATTTTCACTCAGTGTATGGGCCCTGACTTGTTACTTTGCCTTTGCCTTTGTGGTTTTATTTTGCAAATTCTACGCTAAGCAAAGAAAGCGTCTAGTAGCCCCTCTCCTAAGGCTAATCAATCTCCCTCAGTGCCGCACCGCGTACACTTGCCTTCAGGTATTATCATCTATCGAGATGTGTAGAACCTTGGCCAATTTTTTATGCTCTATATTAAGCACAAGAAAGTGCATGGGGGCTACCAACATAACTTGAACTATTTTAGATTATTTATTATTTTTTAATCTCTAAGATTTTAGCTTATCTTATTGTATTTTATTTATTGTTTATCAAAATGTAAATTATTGTTACTTTTATGACTTGTTGAAAGTCGAATAAAGTCCTTGTACTACTTTGCCTTTCCATTTCACAGATCTGGGTCCCACTTTGTGCCCTCTTGTATGTTTACCTCTGGCCTACAGCTGTGTTACATTGGTATGTGAACAAGTACATTGACATTGCTATATTCCAGAGGTTTTGCAATTACTCATTAGTGAAAGCACAGACAGACTCCAGATTGTTTTGTGATTCAAGTGTGTTTATTTCTGTGTAAATAAGTGGAGGAGTGTGTGAAATGGGTTGGAGTGATGGTGGAGGATTGTCCATGGCAGAGTCCAGTCTATTTGTTTCACAGGTGCATTGTCCAATGGGGCATAGGAAGTGGAGCAATGGCAGTTTAAGGTGGACAGGGTGACAAATTGGGACAGAAGGGTGACATTCAGGGGGGTCTTATTTCCTGGCAGTGGTCTTGGCAATGTTCTCTGTCTTGTTCCTGGATCTCAGGGACCATTTGCGGGGTGGTTCTCCTTCTGCAGCAGGTGGGGTGCTGGTGGCCTGTTGTTCCTGTGGTGGTGCCTCCTGTCCACTAGCGCCGGCAGGAGTGGAGAGCTGTTCATTGTCCAGGCTAGTGTCGGGGGCCCGTTGGTGTGCCACTGTGTCCCTTCTGGTGTTGAGAAGGTCTGCCAGCACCCCTGCAATGGTGACCAGGGTGGTGTTGATGGACTTCAAGTCCTCCCTGATCCCCAGGTAGTGTTCTTCCTGCAGCCGCTGGGTCTCCTGAAACTTGGCCAGCACCGTGCCCATGGTCTCCTGGGAATGGCGGTAAGCTCCCATGATGTTGGAGAGTGCCTCGTGGAGATTGGGTTCCCTGGGCCTGTCCTCCCCCTGTCGCACAGCAGTCCTCCCAGCTTCCCTTTTATCCTGTGCCTCTGTCCCGTGAACTGTGTGCCCACTGCCACCGCCCCCAGATCCCTGATCGTCCTGTGTTAGTGGGGTTGCCTGGGTTCCCTGTAGTGGTGGACACACTGCTGATTGACATGTCCTGGGGACAGAGGGATGGGCCCGCTGGGTGGGTGCTGTGGTGGTGTTTCCTGAGGGGGAGGTTCAGTCGTAGTTTGTGACTGTGTCAGGGTAAACGACTGTCCCGAGGTCCCTGATGGGCCGGGCTGGTCATCTTGATCCAGGCGTGCAGAGCTGCTGTCATCACTGTGGGCCTCTTCTGGGGGGGACTGGATATGTCTGGCACCTCCTGTCCAGTAACGTTGGGTATGGGTCCTGTTGGGGTGTAAATGCATAGTTATTGTATCTGTGTGTGCCATCTTGTGCAATGGGTGAGTTACCCTCTACTCCTGTGCTTGCATTATTGCCAAGGCCCTTGTGTGATTGCTGATTTTGGGGCATGAATGAGTCTCTCTACTGGACATGCTTTGGTGATGGGTGCCCATGCATTGGTGTTTCATGCAGGGCTTGATTTTGGGATGTGTGGGTTGTGGTAGTGGGGTATCTGTGGGTTGTTGGGGGATTGGTGTGAGGGTGAGGGTGGGAGTATGTGATGGCATGCAGGTAGGGTGGGGGGGGTTAAAGTAGTAAAGATTTGCCTTACCAGAGTCCAGTCCTCCTGCTACTCCTGCGAGGCCCTCAGGATGCATTATTGCCAAGACTTCCTCCTCCCATGTTGTTAGTTGTGGGGGAGGAGGGGGGGTCCACCGCCAGTCCTCTGTACAGCAATCTGGTGTCTGGATACCACAGAACGTACCTTCCCCCGTAGGTCGTTCCACCTCTTCCTGATGTCATCCCTTTTCTTGGATGCTGTCCCACTGCGTTGACCCTGTCGACAATTCTCTGCTATAGCTTCATCTTCCTTGCAATGGACGTCTGCTGCACCTGTGATCTGAATAGCTGTGGCTCTACCCGGACGATTTCCTCCACCATGATCCTGAGCTCCTCCTCAGAGAACCTGGGGTGTCTTTGAGGTGCCATGATGTGGTGTGGGTGATGTGTGAGGTGCTGTCTGTTGTGATGTGTGAGGGAATGTGTTGGTGTGTGTTGTTTGAGGTGCGTGGATGTTGTTTAAGTGATGGTGTTGTGTGTCGGTGGATGCTGGTGTTGTGTTAGGTAGTCTCTCTCTCTGGCCTTCCTTCAGAATTTTGGTTGTAAGGGTTTGTGGGTGATGTGGGTGTGTGCTTTATATTGGATTGGGTGTGTGGGTGTGGTGAGTGTATGTGTGTCAGGTGTGTGTATTTAGAATTGTCCAATGTGGTGTGTTTTGTAAATGTGTGTGTATTTTGAGCGCAGCAGTATATACAGCCAATGGATCACCGCGGTTGAAAGACCGCTGAGTTAATTCGTGGGTCGTGATAGTGTGGGCGTATTCCTGTTGGCGTGACGATGTAGGTTTTGGGATCGCCAGTTTATCAATGACCTTTGGTGTGACGGACTTGTGTGGGTGTCTGTATTGTGGTGGATTCCGAGCTGTGAGTCATAATACCTGTAGCGGAATTCCGCTGCCGCAACGGTATGTTGGCGGTCTTCTGCATGGCGGAAAGCGGGATTTACCGCCATGGTTGTAATGAGGGCCATAGTGTTTTAGTACTTGTGTCACTAAAATAAAGTACCTTTATTTTTGTAACACTGTGTGGTTTTTTCATGTGTGTAAGTGCTATGTGACTACAGTGGTACTGCATAAGCTTTGCATGTCTCCTAGATAAGCCTTGGTTCGGCATCCACAGCTACCTCTGGTGAGCCTGGCTTTCTAGACACTGACTACATCTCACTAATAGGGGATACCTGGACCTGGTATAAGGTGAAAATACCATAAGGTTCTCACCACACTCCAGGACAGCTTCCACATTTGTGGTGCAGCAGTGGGATAAGCACTTGCAATTGCAATACCACTCTGTCACCAGGTACTTTCCACAGGAAAGACCATTTGAGAACTAGTAGGTACACACTGCACTTAGTGTCAG